>NC_140528.1:82177909-82856516 GCF_057382185.1 Mchenga conophoros | reverse complement strand
CAGGTCCTCAAACTGGCCGAGTGAATGACGGTGATAGCGCTGGAATCGGCCGTCATCCAGGCGCAGCTCCTGGAGCAAGTGGTGAAACTCACCAAACTGCTCACGCCTCTGGAGGACCTGATGGACCCAGGTACGGCAAGGATGTCCTTTACGCCGCTACTCTGCTCTCCACAGTAAATAGAGAAGGGAAACTCTCTTCAAGCGCTAGCTCGACACCTGCCATCTTGCAAAGATACCGGTCTTGCAAAACTTCCTCCCACATCCCTCCCACATTTCCGGTTCACGCGCGTTAAAATATGATATTTTGGGGCGCGATGGATTTTTCTTGGACACGCGTAGAGGTGCGAATGTGCACGCGTCAAGTTAGGGGCGTTTGGGGCTTTTTTCACGCGCCCATCGCGTTCGGTGTGAACACACCGTAAGAAGCTGGAATGCAGGCACACCGGACGAGCTTGTTCTAAAAAATACAGAAAAAAACCCAACATTTCATTAGTATTAAGGCATAAAAACTACAAACAAGTTATACAATGAGAAAAATTTAAAATACCTCATACGTGCTGCAGGCCAATAACCAGAATCAAGAGCAATCTCACACCACGTGAGTGTGAGATTGGTGAAGATAGACACAAGCTCAAGTGATGAGGTTTGAATGTCTCAGTTTGGAAACTGAAAAACTCAGAAGACAGCAATACCTGCACAGAGAGACAGAGTAGAAAAAAAAACATAGATTTTTCATCCATAATGTGAATTAAAAGTCATAAAGTGCCAACTAGTTTAATCATTTGAGTGTGGAATTATTTATGAAATAAACAGGATTTAAATTAATCAATTAATTAAATTAAAAGCTCTGACTTGTATTTTGTTTTGATCAAAGATAAAGAATCATACCTTTCTCTGCTCTGTAGATCACTGGACTCTGACAGGAAGTACAGTTTCCTCAGTATGAGTCATCATTGATGGTTTCAGAGGTGTCGACTGTGGCAGCATAGTGATGGTCTCTAGATAAGGCAGGAGGTCAGGTGATGTGATCTTCTCCATTGAAGACACACTGGTATGGCAGTTCATAAAACAGTAGTGTCTGTGTGGCATGTAGTTATCTGTGCAGTCCAGCACTGATGGATCAGGTTCAGATCGGCAGTTCATGAAGATGATGTTACGATGTTGTTGTTTCAGCTGAGGATGGTGATGTTTGAAGGTTTTCCCACAAAGGAAACAGGACTGTGTGTGCCCTGTCGGAAGAAAATAAACCTACAAAACATAAAGTGCTTTTAACACCACCCACCCTCCCCACCCACCCATCTCAGCCCCCAAGAGTCAATATAATGCTGGTATGGGGTGTCAGTTAGTAAATCTACTTAGTGCATCAGAAAGCATGGCCTACACCTAAAGCCCATGCTTTCTGACGTCTTTGCAGCTATTTCCAGCTGCTCAGAGAATTCTGACTTGGCCTTTATCCACCCAAACTCAAACCCACCCGGATAAAGGCCAAGTCAGAAAATTGATGCAGAAACTTTCCATTTACATCTAAATCAGTTTTTATAAAAATTCTTTTACCTGTAAAAAATATTTTTCTCCACTAAATGTATTAATACAGAAATCTCTGGTAGCCTAAGGATAGTTTAAAACTTTTTACATTTTTTTGTACCTGTAAAACATGATCAACAAAAACTCATTTACCGAAAAAACCTTTGATTCTACAAAATCTATTATAATCAAGCAAATATAATTGGCGGTATTTATTCATGTGACCCATAATATATACCTGCATTTATCTGGGATTTATTTGTTTGCTATTTAATATTTTGAAAGCCCTTTGACAGGAAGCTCTCATTTGTTGAGATATATACATCACAGTGAAATAAAGTATCAACAAAAAGAGAGGACAATTTACATCAATGAAAGAATGCATTTAAAAAAAGTAGATTTAGTAATTTAAAACATGAGTATAAAAAATAAATGTTGCTGCACATTTCAGATCAGAGGCATGATAACAGAAAGCAGATCTCCCGGCTCTGCATGAAGTACAGCCATGATTTGGTGAAATGATTAATAACATTGCAATAAGAAAGGGTCTTCTTACAGACAGAGTAGGGAAGACAATTTTTTCAATGAAAAATCTTTTTCATGCTCTACAATCAGCAAACTCTAACAAACATGATCTGTAATTGTTTCAAAACTCACCACACGACTTCATGATTGGCTCGAGGACAGGACACAAAACACAGGGTTGTGGTAACTGTAATATGGACACCTTAATGGAGACATTGCTGTGCCTGAGAAATAAAAATGAGGTCAAGCAGGGTGTTCTTGTCTGTAGTGGCAGAAGTGATCAGCTGTGAATACCCTCTAGACTGAAACTGCTCCAGAATCTATTTTCTTCCACTCTGTAACTGGTTTTCATTAAAATCTCCACACACAATTATTGGGTGACAGTCCATTATTTCAAGTGAATCTAAAAGACTTACCAGGTTTTGCATGAACGGTGTCAAACTGTAGTCAGGGGGTCTGTACACAACTGCAATGAGCGCAGGGAATGGAGCCTGAACCTTCAACACTAAAAACTCAAGATCAGTGACATTATGCAGATACTGTTTTACCTGAACCTGAAAATGATTCCTCAAATACACAACAACTCCACCACCACTTCTGCTGGCCATGTGAGGAAAGTTTGTGTAGGACACATGTCTGTTGCGTTTGAACATGGTGTAGCCGTCCAAATGAAGACTATCTGCAACAAAAGAGCCTTGGAGGTGAGACTCTGTGAGACACAAAACATCTGCTAAACACATTTCATGATGACTCTTGATGTCACTGATGTGAGATGGCAAACCCTCCGTATTGTGATGGATCAGTGTAAGAGTGTCAAGTCTGCTGGCTGTTTCTCTGACCTGAAGAAGAGGCAGCGTTTCCTCAATGCTTGCTTGTCTCATGGTTTGGAGGGCTGCAGTTACCTCAGGATTGGCGATAGTCTTAAAGAACACGGGGATTATGACAATTTAACACAATGATCTGAGAAAAATATCTGTTTCTCTCACTTTCACTGTATTCTGATCAAATTTCCAACATTCTTTTAACATTTCAAAAGAAACCTGCAATTTGTCTTTCTTCCACTTCCACTCTGCTCTCTTACACTGACGCCTGACTGCTCGGGTGGATTCATTTAACCAGGGCTGTGGAACACGTTTTGGGCGCCTGGTTTTTAATGGGTTCACAGTGTTCAGGGTCTGAGTACAGGTTTCCTGGAACTGCAAAAGCAGCTCATCTGGGGTGGGCCCAATAAGTAATCTCAGGGTCGGTAAAGATTTTCTTTATAAAAGTGGAGCAGAAGAGAGCAGCGGTGGGGTGGAGCGCGAGCTTTAAACTCATGCGCAAGAGAAACAGGTTTGTGATGAGAGAACACTGAATCCCCAATTTCCAAATTAAAAACAGATAAACCATATGATAACACCATGTCAAGAGTGACTGATGAACACTGAGAAAACCTCCAACCATCAAACCAATTTGAGCTTAAACAGAAACACATGAAAGGTAATCTTGTTTCTTACATTAATCACCAGAGGTTGTTGCATCAAAAGAGACGACGTCTGTCAAAGTCAGGGGTTAAAAGTGGGACGGTGTTTTTGTTTTGCTAACTCTCCACGACACTCTAAACTTCAGGCTGCTCACCTACAGTCAGCCTCCATTGCCCCTTGATGCCCACTCACACTAGTCAGCTTCTACGACAGTGGGTGGGGGTAACTGCAGAGCTACTCTAGTTTTGCATTTTCATTTTCTTCGTTTGTTTTTAATTTAGTTTAGTTTCACTTACGTTCTATTGTGAGTTTATGTATTTCAGTTTAGTTTAGAGAGCAAGAGAGTAATAATAACTAACTGAGGAAATAAAAGTAAAACCCTTCAAAGTGCTGCAGAGAAAGAAAAGATTTCACTCTTGTCAGTCACCTTAAATGATAAAAACTGGACTTCACCACTGCTCTAACTTGGCTGTCCAATTTAAAATCACTGTCCAACTTAAAACCAAGGTCAGTAATAAAAGGTTTAAGATAAACTTCCAGGGGTCCCAAACCAACAGAGGAGGACTCACAAGGACCACTAGTTCAAAACGCCAACATCTCTGTTTTCTTATCATTAGAATTTAAGAAGTTTAACCCTTTAAAGCCGATCGGACCGGGCACGCTCTGTTTTGCGTAACTATTTTTAAATCCCGGTAGCACTGCAACCACGTAAGCTAGCGCAAAAATTTTTTTTGCATATGAAACCGGAGGAGTTGTACTTACATCTTATGCCATCAGCTTGTCCTAGGTCACGGTTTCCTTCCACATATAGCTTTGCAAAAACTGCATAAAAACCACTTGCAGCAACACAAACATAATATTCCAGAAACAGGCTTTAAAAAACGATTTAAAATTTTTTTTGTAGTTTATTGCACTTTTTTTGCAATTTATATTACTATGCACTTAATGCATACATATTATTAAAATCTGGGTTATAATGGTTGTATTGATGTAAAGCAACTTGAAATGCTCCCAAAAATGGCTCCACAGCATGTAAAAATATAATATAAGCTCTGGCGGACTTGGTTCTATGGTAGGTCTTAAAGCAGGGGTGTCAAACTCAAATATACAGTGGGCCAAAATTCTAAACTGGAACAAAGTCGCGGGCTAACATTAATATTTATTGAAAAAAATCTTCCTCCAGATATAACAAGGAACCTTTTCTTACAGACTCAAATAAGTTTTGCTGAAAAAATGAATACGGAATAAGCAACGCTTAATACTGAACGATATAGAACTTATATAAACATACATAACTTAATATTGCACACATGCAAAATTGAAATTCCAATTAAATAACATATCACTGGAATGCATTTCTTAAATAAAAATTGTATTTGCAGCCACCTGATTTAAATTTTAGCAGTAAACTTTTTCCCTAGGCTAATAATAAATGTAAAATAAAATAACAATAATAAACCACTTAACTAATAAAAATATTATTAAACGTGAAACCATTCAAGCCCATGTCTGGGAGTAGCAAGACAAATTGCACAAAGAAAATGGTAATTATAGCTCAGTTTGCTACACACTGATCTACTCTGATGCGTCCAAGCCAGATACCTGGCATCTCTTCTTGGATGCTAGTTCCTCAATGTCTGGGCTCAGGCTCTGAGCTGAGGAAATCCTCAGGATCGAGTGAAGGTGTTCATCGGTCAGACGTCTCCTGTGAGATGTTTTGGCCATCTTCATTGAGGAGAATAGTTGCTCACATAGGTAAGTGCTGCCGAACATGGAGAGCA
Organism: Mchenga conophoros; assembly: GCF_057382185.1. Classification (NCBI taxonomy): domain Eukaryota; kingdom Metazoa; phylum Chordata; class Actinopteri; order Cichliformes; family Cichlidae; genus Mchenga; species Mchenga conophoros. The sequence continues at coordinate 82,851,223 of NC_140528.1, read as the reverse complement.
TCTGAGCAGCGTGGGTGCGGAGCCCAGGCATTGTGTCAGGGATGAAATGTGGAAATTGTCAAGCGCCCACAGCATCATACTTTGATTTCAGTGTGTCACTACACTGGAGTTCAATCAGCTCCATTTGGAGGTTTGTTGGAGCTTTTGCCACGTCAACTGCAAAAGGATTACTGAGCAGTTCAAATCGACATTTCTGGGCGTCAAAGTCGGCAAACCGCCGGGTAAACTCAGTACTGAGTACACAGAGTGTTTCAGCAAACTGTACGCATGGAAACACAGCAGTAGAGATTTGCATGTTCATCGTTTGGCAGCAGGGAAAATGGCCCAGGTTTCCTTGTAGCATCTGATTCTGCCACAGGCACAATTTCGTTTTAAAAGCCCTCACTGCAGCGTACATATCTGTGATGATACGCCCCCGTCCCTGAAGCTGCACTCTTCAGCGCATCGAGATGGCTCGTGATATCACACATAAAGGCCAGCTCACACAGAAACTCTTGCTCCCTGAGCTCAGCTGTGTCTTGCCCTTTGCTTTCCAGAAACTGAAATATTTCCTCGCATAGCTCGAAACGTCTGTTCAGTACTTTCCCTCGGCTTAACCACCTCACCTCCGTGTGATACGGCACGTCTCCGTATTCCAAACCACACTCCTCAAGAAAAGATTTGAATTGGCGGTGATTCAGACCTTTGGCTCTTATAAAGTTAACTACTCGTGTTACTGCGGTCATAACATGTTCCATCTTTAGGGCTTTGCCACAAAGTGATTCTTGATGTATGATGCAGTGATAAACAGTCAGCTCACCTGCACAGTTCTCCGCTCGCATCTTCTCCCGTACCCTGCCCACCAGTCCGCTCCTTTGACCACACATCACTGGTGCACCATCTGTCGTTAACCCCACAAGTTTTTCCCATGGCAACTTCATTTCAGTTAGACATTTGGAAACCTCTTCAAGTATTTCCTTCTCTGTGCTTGTTCCATGCATTGATTTTAATCCTAAAAGTTCTTCCGTAACACAGAGAGTTGAGTCCACACCACGGATGAAGACTGAAAGCTGGGCAGTATCAGAGGCGTCGCTGCTCTCATCCACAGCAAGGGAGAATGCAACGAAACTGTTTCCCTTCTCCATCAGCTGGTTATTTAGATTGTTGGCAAGTTCACGTGTGCGATCAGCTACTGTGTTTCTGCTCAGGCTAACATTTGCCGGGCTGATTTTGCGATCTCTGCTGCCACAACAAAACTAGCCTTTACAGCAGCCTCACTTTGTGATATGGCTTTTTTTGAACATGGTCTGTTGTGAAACAAAACTTCTTTTCATCTCTTCTGCTTTCCGGCGCCTTTGAGTCATGTCCAGGTCCTTGTACTTCTCTTGGTGTTTCGTTTCATAGTGTCGTCTAATGTTGTACTCCTTGGTTAAAGCCACATGAGCTCCACATACAAGACAAACAGGTCTGTCTTTTACAAAAGTAAACAGATATTCTGTCTCCCACCTGTCCAGAAAGCTCCTGTTTTCGTTCTTTCTTTTTGCCATTTTGGGAGAGGTAGCGCGGCAGTATTCGCGCGGTTGCTATGACTACAGTCAACAGAGGAGAGGGCGTTAATGGTGTAAGAAACTACATTCCGGGTTTCTCTGAGGCGTGGGCTTTCATCATCAGAGTTCATCCTTTAACCTATAACAATTAAAATATTCTCAAGTATGATCAACGGTTAATTACGGCACCGGCCGGAGTACCGGGAGCAGTTTGGAAGAACAAAAAGACGCGGAGACTGTTCTAAATTGTCATCCCAAACTAACTCAAAGTTTATTCTTTGTGCAGCAGTTTTTATAGGCAGACAACAAGTTTCAGTTCAGACCCTGCCCACTGGGTGGGGTGGTGTCCTTCGACAGTTGGAATCCTTTGTTCAGCAAGGGCAATAAAGATGCACTCACAAGGCCTATAAATCTTATACAGAGGTCTCCTACATCCGTGAGTTCTGACACCACCCAGATGGTCTTCACATAAACATCTTCTGCAAGGGAGTGATAAGTAAAAGAGTGATTTGTTGGTGTTTTCCCTCCAACCTTAGTATCTACTTTCACACCATAGAATCTTCAGTTGACACAGCAAGAGGAGATGACGTTCAAACAAAGGGCATTGCAGAAACAGGGTCCTTTGTATAATATCATCAAAAACAATACTCAGCAAATGCTACCATGGTATCAAAATATCACAACAAATGGGTCCTGTCCTGGCTGACGCGCCAACAGAGCATTCTGGGAGTTGTAGTATTAGCAGTACATGCGCTGTATAAGACCGGCGGGCCAGCTCTAATAGTAATTTGGTATGGCCTCGCGGGCCAAATGTAATTAGGCTGCGGGCCAAATTTGGCCCGCGGGCCAGAGTTTGACACCTATGTCTTAAAGGGTTAAAGCCAACCAAGCTTTAATGTTATTTAGACATGTCAAGAGAGGTTTTATGGAGATGCCATCCTTCTGCTTTAGTGGCAAATACATTTAACAGTCATCAGTGGAACAATGAAAAGAGATCCCATGCCTTTTAAGGATGAAACCCAAAGGCAATATATACAGTAAAAAGAGCCCTAAACTTGACCCCTGTGGGACGCCACATGACAGAGAAGCAGAAGATGATTTGGATCCGAGAAGCTGACAGAGAAAGTTCTGTTTGCCAAATAAGACTAAACCAATTAAGTTCAGGGCCACCAATAACCACTACATCCTTTAATCAAGATAATAGGATGTTGTTGTCTACTGTGTCAAAAGCAGCAGTCAGGTCAAGCAAGACCAGAACAGCGTGGGTACCAGAATAAAGACCTTTAAGAATGCAGATTCTGTGCTATAAAGGGTTTTAAATCCTGATTGAAAAACCTCAAGGATGCCATTACATCTATAAAATATTTCAGTTGACACAAAACATTTTTCTCTAACACTTGGAAAGAAAATGCAGCTTGGAAATCGGTCTATAATTAGCTAAAACTGTGTGATCAAGGCCAGGTTTCTTAAGCAGTGGCTGCCCTACTGCATGTTTGAAAATTGCAGGAACCACACCAGAGGACAGACTGCTGTTAATAATGTCAAGGACAGACTGCCCTATACTAGGAAAGATTTCTTTTAAAAATCGTGGAGGGAAAGGATCCTGGAGGAACCTGCGGGGTTAATATGACACCCCCCAGGGCAGCTGTGGCTACAACCGTAGCTTGCCTCCACCAGTGTGTGAATGCGAGAGTGAATGAATAGTGGCATTGTAAAGTGCTTTGGGTGCCTTGAAAAGCGCTATATAAATCCAATCCATTATTATTATTAAAATCAGCAGTGCAAGGGACAGAGACAGAGGGGTCAGAGTCAGGAGCTGTGATAAGAGGCCTGGTGGTGCCGACCTTTTCAATAAAAGATGATCATCATGTCTGGCGATTATACCTCAGCAGAGACTTTGTTTGGCGAATGACACAGGTCAGAAATAATAGAAACAAACTTCAGAGTGACAGACGAGCAACCACGCACACCAGCGCCATCTTGTTACCAGTCAGGTGTGAAGAACAGTTGGACCAAAGGTTCATTCAAGACTTTTTATGTGAAGGGAAGGAGTTTAAACTGGATTCTGGATTTATCAGAAAATCAGTTCAGTCTGTTTCAGGATGGCTGAGTGGTCTAAGGTGCTGTGTTTAGTGCTCACTCTCCCCTGGAGGTGTGGGTTTGAATCCCACTTTTAGCAGTTTCTGCTTCATTGTCTTTCTCGGTGTTCACATCTCCTCATTCCTGAAATGGTCTGCTCACATTCACGTCCAGTCCAAAAAGGCTAGGCAAGCGCCTGTACTGTCTCCGACAACTCAGGAAGTTAGCAGGTTTTTCCAGTGGTCCTCAGAACTTTCTATTCAGGCGCTGTGGAGAGCATCCTCACACAGAACATCACTTCCTGGTGTGGGAATAACTGTGTCCAGGATTGAAAAGCAGAGTGAGTTTGAATTGAATTCTCTTATTTAATCTAAAATAAAACTCTGTGTTATCTTGTTAACATGAATAACAAATAATTACCTTAGAAAAACTTTTTGGAGAATTCAAATGGTAAACAATAAGAACAAGGCCAACGACATCCTTCATATCAGCTCTGTTAGCTGTCCCTGTATGAGGGACTATGGGAACATGTGTGCAGCTGCAGAGATTCTTTCAAATGGAGCCTAAACAACATGTGGCAGCTGAGAGGCTCTATAGACAACACGTGGGCTCGTCCAGGATTTGAACCCGGGACCTCTCACAGCCAAAGCGAGAATCTGATGCCACACAAATTATTTGTGCCGCTCCAAAAATAATTTCTGTCCACTATGAGATGAAGGAGAACAACAGCCTGATACCTGCAGGCCTGACAGCAGCAGATGTATCACTGCTGTAACACCTGTAACATTCAGCAGTCGTCTCATTGTTCTGACACACACAACAAACGTATTGACTACACTACACACTAACTACACAAGATTTGTGCTAAACGTGGCAAATCTCTCACATCTCAAACACGCCGTCACTCCTAAAACTTCCCCCTCCCTAAACAACTGTTGCAATATCATTTTTACCTATGAAGCGCCTTGAGGCGACTTTTGTTGTGATTTGGCGCTATATAAATAAAGTTGACTTGAATTGAATTTTTTGATTGGTTGACATGGTACATCTTTCGACCAATAGGAAAGGGTGGGGTTTTTGTTTTTTTTGCTCACAGGCTTTCGAGCGTTTTCCTTATAAAACGCCGTTTTTACCGTTTCTCCCCGCAGTAAATATAAACAACGATAGTATTCAGGAAGAAAACCAATTCAGGTTGGATTTTTTTGTGCGCAACACAGATGTACTGTGCGCAGAGACCGTGCCTGCAGTGCGCAATTGCTCACGCCTGCAGCTTAGAGGGAACATTGGTCAGGCGTCAGTGTAGGAGAGCAGAGTGGAAGTGGAAGGAAGACAAATTGCAGGTTTCTTTTGAAATGTTAAAAGAATGTTGGAAATTTGATCAGAATACAGTGAAAGTGAGAGAAACAGATATTTTTCTCAGATCATTGTGTTAAATTGTCATAATCCCCGTGTTCTCTTTAACATTATCAGCTCTACTCTAAACAACCCTGAAAGCCTCTGCTGACACATGTAATCAGTTCCTTTCTTTCTTTGTAAACAAGGTCGAGTCTGTCAGGTCAGCAATAGTTCTTCCTACAGATGACCCATCAGTGTTTATTCCATGACTGTAAACATGTTTCCATTTGTCACTTCAGTCTTTACTCTGAAATACAGGAAATGACATCATGGCTCCAAATCTTTGTCGTTCAAACAATTCTTTATTTAACTTTTTTTTAACTTTATTTAAGAACTTTAATAAAATACATTCAATAAAAAACTTGAACAACAGGAAACTGATTTTTCATCCAACCACTGAAAAAAAAGGTAACCACTGAACACAAACACTACAGAAGAACAATTTATAAAGATTAAAATGGAACTACAGGAACATTTTGATTCATAGCCTCATTAGATCTTTAAGGAGAGCCGATCTGAACTCTGTGGAGCCTGATCTCCAGGGTTTTAAGTTGGACTCTGAAACCAGAGGATGTTTCTCTCTCTTCAGATTCGCTGTCGTCCTGTGATGGGAACGATTTCAGCCCTGCGTGATCGCGCTGATGTTTGCACAGAGCAGATAATGAAGTGAATGTTTTGGCACATTGGTAACAGTGAAACAGTTTATTAGTAACGTGGGATTGTTTGTGTGCAGAGTATGAACTGAGATTACTGAAGCTCTTGTCACACTGCTCACAGCTGTAGTTTCCTTCCATGTGTGTACGTTCATGCTCGTTACAATTACTTGAATGTTTTTGTCACAGTGTCTGCACTTGTATGGTTTCTCTCCTGGACTCGTTTGTGTGTTTTAAGGTCACCTGCAGTGGTGAAGGATGACCCACACTGATCACAGAGATGCTTTTTGACCCCACTGTGAAAGAGTTCATGTCGTTTTAAGTCACCTGACGTGGGGAAGCTTCTCCCACATTCTTTGCAGTATTTCAGTTTGTCGCCAGTGTGTTTACGTTGATGTATTTTTAGGCCGGCTTGCTGACTGAAAGTCTAAAATACTTAGTCATTTGTTTAATTGTAATTTAGCATTGTAATTTAGCATTATATAACTCACATATAAAACTATCAATTGTAATTTTAAATGGTTTAAAAGCATGTAGAAGAGCATATTTAGGCAAGTACATTTCTCCTTTTGTTATCAAGAAGCACAGACAAAAAGGAAAAAAAACTGAATCATTGGTCATTGGTCCCCACCAATGCCAAAACGAAATCTACGCCCACTGTCTCTTCCATTGCCGTTTCACTCCAAACGTAACAAATGTCCAACTCAGACACTGTTCTCAATTTGCATTCACACACAGTGAAGTTGCAGCTTGTTGGAAACGCATCTCCATCCATCCAGTCATGATGATGGTGTTTTCTCCTTGCTGATGCCTTTTGCACATACTGCTGTTGCTGCTGGACCCCTCGCTGCTCAGGATACTGCTGTTGTCTCTTGCTGTTGTCTCTTGACCTGCCATGTTGTTGCTTTTGGATCTGCATTTCGCGACAGTCAAGTGGAGGGAGCATCTGTCCTCTCAGTAAGTGAGTGAGACAGTAGACAGTGGTGAGGAGGGCTGTGCGAAAGCAAAAACACATAAATATGCCTGACACCCGTAAACGAAGCAGCATCTGGCTGCAGTTTAAAGACTTTTTTGTCTGTCTTGGTCTTGGTCTCGGTCTTGGTCTCGTCTCAACTTCGTCTCATCTTGGACTTGGTCTCGTCTCGACTTCGTCTCATCTTGGTCTTGGTCTCGGTCTTGGTCTCGTCTCAACTTCGTCTCATCTTGGACTTGGTCTCGTCTCGACTTCGTCTCATCTTGGTCTCGGTCTTGGTCTCGTCTCGACTTCGTCTCATCTTGAACTTGGTCTTGGTCTCGTCTCGACTTCGTCTCGACTTGTTCTTAGTCTTGTCTTGGTCTCGATACCCTCTGGTCTTGGTCTTGGTTTAGGCGGTCTTGACTGCAAGTCTAGTTGCACCAGTGGTGCCATGAGCAGTATCTATCTGCTGCTCATCAGCTGCTATGCCGTGGTTATTGTCACAGTGTGGTGTATTTGGATCACTCAATCCTAAGTGGATATGATCCAGGATTGGATGTTTTGTATAAAATTTGAAAGGAACAATTGTTCCTTTCCCCTTTGCTGTGTACTCTGCTGATGCTGTTTTCAAAACCTACCACACTCATGTACAGTATCAGTGTCACACTGAGATATTTCAAAGATAATAATAATACATTTTTGTCAATGGAAAATTGTATTTAGTAGTCAGTATAATCTTTTAGTGATATAAGTTTGCATATGGTAGAATACTGCATGTAGTTATTTGTATTAGGAAATATTCAACCATGTATACTTAGAGGCATATAATCAATTGTGTGTGATCTCTAACAGGCTGCAGGCTTGGGGTGCACTCCAGGAATGCACCCCCACGTCCTGGGAGCATGAGAGAGTTCGTACCTTGTTTTATTGTTTTACGGCAGGATTAACGTAGCTATGTCTGTTTTAGTTTACGTGCTTCTTTACATATAGATGAACTGTTGGATTTTCCAGACCAGCAGGTTAAGGGAAGTTGTTTATGGGGTCACACTCTGAACACACACACACACACACACACACACACACACACACACACACACACACACACATTGGAATGCTGATCCACTGAGAAGTGATGCACACACACACACGCTGATGCAATGAAGAATGCTTTGCTTATGCTGATATGCAAAATGCTGCACACAAACATCCCAATGCATAATTTTTATGAGGAGCCATTGATTACCATTGATTACTTAGAATGTGTTATATGTCACCCAGAGAGCATTTATGTAGATTTAAGGAATAAGGTCTAAAACGGTTTGGTTATGAAAACAATGTCTGTGCGTGATGTCTGTTTATGGCTCAAGGCCTTGACTGAATTCTTTGCTGTGCTTCACACAGCCCTGATGAGGAACAGTGGCACAGAGTGAAGATGATGAATTAATAGTGTAAGTTTAGGTTGGAGTACGGCATTTTCTGTGATTGAGATTTAATTCAAGGAGGAAAAAAGGTGTTACGGCACCTGAGGTTCTCATTCCCACACAATATTGTCCCAGCAGGAAGCAAAATTTTCCTGTGAATTTCTGGTTGATTGTTTGGTTTTGTTTAGCGCTAGCTTGATGTTATCAGTGAGCTTTGGCTTGTGTTCTTTCTCGTAAGCGAGAGAGGGATAGTATTAGGCTTGGACATGTCTGCAACGGGCCCTAGTTGGTGTTATTTTAGTAGTATTTTGTTGGTTATGTCTGTTTTCGTTTTTGTTACAGTGCACTGAGAAAAAACATCTGAGAGGTGTGAGCCACCGGTGGTGATATGTTGATATTTTGTGAGTTCATGATTTAACAATCAGCTCTTTAAACCAGGCCTGAAAGACTGAAATTTAAAGCGCTATGAAATATTCTTACAAAAACAGTTGCAAAGTGTGTTTCTCCATGATTGTAATTGGCTTGGGAGAAATTCACTTATAGGGAACACTGATCACATGAGAAGTCCTTAGTCTAAAAAGGATTGCAGCGGGTCAATCCAGAATAAAAGAACAAAGAATTGTTTTCCTTTTAAAATGATGACGTCATCTTGCTGGTGATGGAGGCTCGAATAGGTTGCGCGGGAGACTCCATTATCAGCAACATCTGGTATGAATGTGTGTGGAGGTATGCATGTGAATGGACTGTGATGGACTGACGACTAAAAGCTTTGACTGACTTGATACTGAGACAATGACTGCACCCACTTTAGGATTAGTAAATGCCAATAAACAATTCACCCAGCCGGCAAGAGAAGGGTGGATGCTTCGCTTTGTTTTGTTTTTTCAGGAGCAGGAGGATAAGAGAGACTGGAGGAGGAGACTGTGGCTTCACATGAGAGTGTGGAACTGCAGACTTAACTCTTGGGTTGGTAATGCTGAGTTACTGTTGTTTGCATTAAGAAAACTGTGCTATATTAGCTGTGTTTTGATTAAGGTATCATGTTATATTATTGGGAATGCCAAATGCTACAGTGGAGAAAAACTTTTGATACCACTCATGACTGGAATATGTTATCATTAACCATAGCAGGCCACTGTAAAAAGTCAATTAAATTTTATAGAGGAGAATCGCCAAAATTTAACAATACCTATGAATGACTTGCCACATTCAGAATAGAGATATGCAATAATGAACATTGGTCCACGTGATTTAGGTTCTCGCTTGAAATAGTAAGTTATTAAATGTAGAATATAATTGACAGGGACATTTGATAGGATGTGGTACTGCAAAAGAACAAGAGCAAAGTAAATAAAGAAAATATTGTGTTTAGTTTGGATAAATTCAAATTAAAATGTACCATTACACTCAGAGGATCAATATGAAATAAAACATATGCAAAATTTGTATGAAGTACATGACTGATAACTGTTCTGTCCTGAGCTTTTGTTTCTATAGCACCCACTTGACCACACCAACAGTTTCTCGCCACCAACAGGGGGTATTTGCAAAGAATAGGGAGGAATGTCATCAAAACTGGGAAAGGTAAGCCCCGAAGGGGGTGATGACACCATAACTTTCACTTATGGTCAAATTCTTAAAATTTGACCCCAAACTTGAAAATTCTTCAAACATTTAGAGACAGAGTGGATAAACATAATGTCGCAAACCACATAAGGATGGAGCATTTGAATCGATAAGATGGTGAAATAACACGCAGTAAAATGTGGATCATGTTGATTATATTTATTCCAGTGTGCAGAGGAGTCAATTCCCTTCACAAAGTTTATAAATTCACTTGAACCAAAATTAGGAGCACCCACTGCTGCAAGAGTTAATAGTCACAATACCCAAGGATAAGCACAAGAGCATGACGGATATGATGGGACTGGGATTTTGCCACACTTAATTATTGCAGACACAACTAGAACTATAACTGAAACTAATCAAAACTAAACTAAACTAGCAAACAATTAGTAAAAACTGATTAAAACTGATATAAAATTGAAAATCTGAAGTCGAAGCTAAATAAAAATAAAAACTAATGAAAATTGCAAAACTATTACAACCCTGGTCCAGACTAAGATGGCGTTGGACATCTTCAGGGCAGAAAAGGGTTGGTGTGACCAAGGGGTGGTTTGGCTTGTTGTATGTACATTTCAAAATGTTACAGCTCTGGATGGACCAGTTACCAGGGCATGGAAGGATGACAGATTTCATTACATGAGGAGAAGGGAAATTTCCGGGATTGAGGATCCTCTGGGATGACAAGGCTGGAGCAACGCTCCAATGAATTGACACATGGGAGTGTGTCAAAAAGGGGGAGTTGAGTCCGAACATCAAACAATGGTTTTATGAACATCTTATGACGTTATTTCTGTGTTTAATAATTTAGCTATGGTAAAACTTAAGCTTATAATGTGTTAGACTTAGAAAGGGTTCACAAATTTTTGATTTCTTTTACACACACATAGATTATGATTAGAATAAGTCCCTGGGTCAGAGAGTCCTGAACATAATATTTTAAACCAAATTTGAATCATTAGAACAACAATGGATAACAATATTAGATTATCAAGGCTAGGGAGAGAGGTGTTTTGGTTTTCTGTCTCTTGCAGAGAAAGGAACAGACACCAGACGGGGACACGGAGATGTGAGGACCCTTCACAGCAGAGACAGATGTAGGGACTGCCGAGACAGCAACTGGGGTCAAGTGTCATGGCGTTTGGGCTCCTGGAGAAGATGGATCCCACAAACACAGCAATAACCATGAAGGGGTTGGCGAAAACCAGGAACACCAGACGAACGAGGTTCAAGAGGTTCTTGGCAAAAAGGGGGACACGGCAGTGATCCCAAAACACACAGATCTTTGTTTGAACTCAGGGCCGAATAATCCCCAGAACTGTGCAATGACTAAAGGGTGGTCTAACCCCGGAGGTCGAAGAAAGAAGCTGAGAATCACCCAACTGGAAGACACTGGTAGCTGCAGCAATAAAAATAAAGGTTAAAAGCTCCTTAGACAGAGGTTCTAGTCTAAATACGTTTGAAAGGTATAAGGGGGCATTAAAAAGGGGGTGGAAAACTGGAGCACCAAAATAAAGCTGTGGGAGAATTGGGGAGTGATGGGAGTGTCATCTGTAACTGCTGTTATGGTTGTAAATCTTTTGAGTTAAAAGAACATATTCACATATTAGTTTATTAGATAAGTGTGCATCACTCTGTATCCTTGATCTGCTGTGAATGTGTTACATGCTTAATTGTTGAATCATGAAGAGAAGATTGTAAGCAGGAGACTCTGTGTCTAAGACAGGGGAGATAGACAGACCACATTCCACACCCCCACCTTACAGAAAGCAGAGAAACAACTGTCGAGGTCATAACTTAGGCGCTGTAACAGAGAAAGAATGTGATGTTTTGGCTTTTACGACTAGATGGGGGCCACTAGAGACTATAAAAAGCTGAGCAACCCGTCACCATTTTGAGACTTGCTGTGACCCTCTTCAGGCATGTCTCCCCATCATGATGGTCCTTATGCTCTTAAGTGTTGAATTGTATGGAAATAAATGATTGTTGATTGAGCATAAATACACCGAGTATTGTCCTTCCTTCAGCCCAAAGATTCAAAGAATTGGGAGATTTCAACAGGATCCACTAAGGTTTTTGAAATTCCGTCATATTTTGTTTGAGATGTCTTTTTTCTCTGCTGATCAAACTGGAGAGTCTCACTGTAATGTGCCGGCGAGTCACACTCAATTTTGTTTTTAGTTTGGAAACTGAACAGACTTTCAGTAAAAATAATGATTCAGCAATGTACAAAGTTGGGAACTAATACATTTATAACTATTTTCTAAAGGATCATTTAATGCCACTACAGGCAAGCTAAAGTCTAGCTATCATTTCATAATTCCCACAGCAAAAGTGAGGTGACAGGTGACCACAATGTGGGAACAAGACTGAATTAAGACTGGAAACCTGCACCATCATCTCATCCATCCTCTCAGTTTGGAAAGTAGACCTACACCATTGTCTCAAAGGTATACTCTTCTGTTGAATAATTTGTTAGTTTGTTAAAAACCGACAGAGGAAGCTGTACAAACACATCACATGTCAGTTGTCAGCAGAAGTGTAGAGAGGACAAAATGTAAGCGCTGAGAACTTCAGAACCTGAGATTTGTCCAGATTTGTAGAGGGACAGATCAGATTTATTTTGTTTATATCATTTTCAGTCTTTCAAAATTAGAAAAGGCAGAATTTGTGTTGTTCAAACACACTGATTCCACAAAAAGACACAAATGTGGAATTGCCTAGCAAACAGTTACAGAGCAACAGGATGATAATTATATGTGAAGAGATCTTTTTTAAAATATAGCTTCATGCTTGCATTTACATCTGTGACCATCGGAGGGCAGTAAGCACTCATTAGTCAGTTCCTCTTTACTGACGTCAGCATTTCTGTCAGTTTAATATCTGTGTTCAAATATGTTTCAAATAAGTTCAGTATTCCAACATTGAAATGAACTTCATCATCTCAGCTGAACTGAGCTTCAGAGAAACACTGCATACTGATGTCTGTGAAGGTTCTCAGTCATCCAGGTCATCGTAGTCAAAGGAGCTTGCAAAGAAAAGCGTCTGGACTTCTTTAAGTTGCTTGAAGACGTTTCACCTCTCATCCGAGAAGCTTCTTCAGTTCTAAGGTCAAATGGTGGAGAGTCCCAGATATAAACCCAGTGGGAGTATCCCCCCACAGAGGGACAAAAGGACCCCCTGATGATCCTCTAATCGCCTGAGCCAAGGTGTGAAAATGGGTGTGGGTCCCAATCAGCTAGGGTTTCGGGTGAGCTCATTGTGAAACCTTGACCCACCTTATCATGTGATTTCTTGAGATCAAATGGCCCAGGATGTGAGTGGGCGTTAAGGTGTCTGGGGAGGGATCTCAAAACTGGATTATAGATGGCAGACAGTTGGTGTTGTAAACCACCGCCTCTGTTCAAAGATAGTCGCTCACAGTGGTCATAAACGGCTTCTTTCACTCCTCTTTCAAACCATCTGTCCTCTCTGTCCAAAATGTGAACATTGGCATCCTCAAAAGAGTGACCTTTGTCCTTAAGATGCAGATGGACTGCTGAGTCTTGTCCTGTGGAGGTGGCTCTTCTATGTTGTGCCATGCGCTTGTGAAGTGGCTGTTTGGTCTCTCCGATGTAGAGGTCTGGACATTCCTCGCTGCACTGTACAGCATACACCACGTTGTTAAGTTTGTGTTTTAAAGTTTTGTCTTTCGGGTGAACCAGTTTTTGTCTGAGCGTGTTGCTGGGTCTGAAATGCACCGGGATGTCATGCTTGGAGAAAACTCTCCTGAGTTTCTCTGATACACCGGCTACACAGGGGATGACAATGTTGTTGCGTCTGTCTTTCTTATCCTCCCTCGCTGGTGTCTGATCTTCTTTTCTGTTCCTCATTGCATACTGATATTCACTGTGAAGCTTTGACAGAAAAACAGTTTAAAACATCAAGTGATTGAATCCATGAATCTAAAAATGTGTGTCTGAGTGAAAGAGACAGACGTGTACAGACTGAACTATCTGTTCAACAATCAGAGTGTTAGAGGAAACTAATATGACACTCTTTAAACTAAACTACACACAGACACACTGAGGAACCACATGAGACTGTAAATCCAGGATAAAGAGGTTCAGTGAATGTGGTGTGGAAGGTGTGGAGGTGGATCAGAGAGTCAGAGGAGACTCTGTAGAAGGACCAGTGCCAGCAGGACAGTCCACACACACTGCTACTCTGTTAGAGACAGAGGAGGAGGAGGAGGAGGAGATGGATATCTTCTGGTTATTGTGCCACACAGAGTAACCAGCATCTCCAGAGCAGAACAGACTCCAGGACTTATTATTCTTTCCAAAGACACAGTCCGTATATTTAACCTGCTTCTGATTCTTCTCAAATATATAAAAATGTTTCCTCGTCCACTCGACCTCCCAGTAACAGTGACCAGTCAGACCATCTCTACACAGCAGCTGTTCACAAACATCAAATCTGTCTGGATGATCAGGATATGACTGAACCTCCTCCACATGTGTCACCTTCCTGTTGTTGTCAGACAGTTGGAGCTTTGTGTTCACTGTGTTTGTGTCGATTGCAGTTATTGATCCATCATCTGTTCATTGATTGACCCTTTGATGATGACTCCTGACATCAGAATGATGAAGATGGTTGAATGTGTGCTGCTTTGTTTTCATGAATCCCATTAAAAACACACTTACACTTCCTCAGACCTGGTCTCAACCATCGGACTCCAGCAGGCTCCACCCTGAAAGGAGGAGGGGGGTCAGAGCAGCACAGTCAGCATGCACACATGGACATTACATGGCTCTCATACACACACTGTTACACACTGATAAAGGAACAGTCCAACATTTTGACACATAAATGTTTCAACTTCAAAAGTGTGGTGCTCCAACAAGATGGACGTATAACAACGAGCTCCTCAAGTCGGTTTGGACAAACTACCTCCTATCAACGTATATAACACTGATACTGTTCCAATCAAAGTATGGTTGGAAGGAGAAAGCTAAGCAGTCAGATGATGACTAAAAAACCGACCGATACACAAGAAATCCCAGAAGTGACCAAGTCCACTGGACACGAGGAAAAAGACGACAGCAGAGAAACCATGCTAGCTGGAGCTAGAACGGATCAAAATGCTCTGTTACAAGCTCTGACAATGCTCCGTACAGAGTTTTAAAAAATTTTAAACGAGAAATCAGACGCGATTTGGACGAATTTAAAAACTATGTCAAGAAAGTTTTGAAAGAAGACTTTTATGGAGTTTAAAGGTGAAGTTATGCAGGAACTCCAGAGTCAAAAAAACAATATAGCAGAGGCACAAACCCACATAGCTGACATGGAGTTGGCCTGCTTGGAGATGAAAGAAACGCTGCTGGCAGTTGTGAAAGAAAACTCGCAGATGAGGGATGAGGTTATTGATCTTGAGAGCTGCTCAAGAAGAACTAATATGAGGATTTACGGGGTGCTGTTGGGAAAAGAAGGAAGATCTGTCACTGAATTTGTTAACGAGCTCTTTAAACGCCACCTGACCCTGCCAGAGGGACTTGAGCTCCGTATTCAGCGGGCACATAGAGCACCGATGCCAAAGTTGCCTGCTGTCTCTTCCCCGAGATCAGTAATTGTTAACTTTCTGGAGTTTCAAGTTAAAGAATTGGTCTTAAGGAAATCATGGCAACAGAAGATTGAGATTAACGGCAAAAGACATTACTTCGATAACAATTACGCAATAGATGTTATGGAGAAGCGTATGGCATATGGGCCCATTAAAGCAGCTCTGAAGGAAAAGGGGATCCGATACCAGACACCCTATACAAAGATGCGGGTGTATTGGGATACCGGTCTGGTGATTTACACCACAGCAGCACGAGACCTGACTCGACGTGGATTCAGGGTGAAAGTGACGACAAAAGTGAACTTTGTAGTGGCTGCAGAGGAGCGATTGAATGCAGCGCTATCATGGAAACGTACCGCCGCCACTTTAGATAGCACAGCTCAACGTGTGAGGGAGAGGCTGTCGGAATTCAGATGAGACACAGACCTACAGAACTGCAATGGATGAAAGGATATAGGCTACGTTGTAGGGTGAATTTAAACATTATTACTATTTTCTTACTTTAAAGGAGATTTACTTTTGTATTGTAGAGTATTAGCCTAATATACCTAACTGAGTCAAACGAGTTATAATGACTCACGACTTAAGTTTAATAGGTCAGTAAAACCGATAAGTGTCTTGTTGTAACCACCAAATGTTGGACAATTCTAGTTTTTGTGGGTTTATTCTCACAGCTAGGGAGGGCCCACACTGTAGTGAGGCACAAACCCCTCCTCCCACCAACAGGGACTATACAGGATGGATAAGTACATTGTTATTTTTTTTGTTATTTGTTATTTTTTGTTTCTGTTTTTTATGTTTGGAGTTGGACTGCAGCTTGAACTCATTAGAAATGATAGATCATAATATTAAACTACTGACGTTGAATATTAATGGTCTAAATAATCCAATGAAGCATCAGGAGGTAATGACCAAATTAAAGAAAGGTAAGTCACAGATTTTTTTTTTTTTTTTACAAGAAACCCATCTGTCTAATCTGGAAAGTGGAAACTTAAGAAGTTTGGATATGCTAATGCATTTTACAGTTCATATCATCATGGATGTAGAAATTTCAGTGAAATTTAAATGTATTAAAAAAAATTTGTGATAAAGAAGGGAGATTTATTATTGTGAGAGGAAAACTGGAAAATGAAATGGTTACACTAGTTAATGTGTACGCCCCACCTAATAGTACAAAACAATTTTTTAAAACATTATTCGATACCATTATTTTACAAACGGATGGAATACTAATATGTGGGGGTGATGTTAATATTGTGATGAACAGTAACTTAGATACAACTAATAAGAATAAGCATACCAACCAGGTTATGAGAACGGTCAAGAGAATATTTAAAGAATACGGGATAGTTGATATATGGAGGGAGTTTCACCCCTCTAAAAAAGACTATACACACTATCCCCCCCCCCCCCCCCCCCACAACAGTTATACTTAAAATCTACTATTTTTCATGAGTAATAATGATTTAAATAGAGTGTGTGAAATTCAACAAGCAGATGTATCTGACCACTGTGCAATTCATCTTATAGTTAATTTGAAAGTCCAGGAGAAAAATACGTTATGGAAGCTAAATGTGGGAATATTAAATAATAAGTCTAACGTGGCGGAACTAAAGAAGGACTTTATAACCTATCCATCCATCCATCCATTCGCTTCCGCTTATCCTTTTCAGGGTCACGGGGGGCGCTGGAGCCTATCCCAGCTGTCATAGGGCGAGAGGCGGGGTACACCCTGGACAGGTCGCCAATCTGTCACAGGGCCAACACACAGGGACAGACAACCATTCACACTCACACCTAGTGGCAGTTTGGATTATTCAATTAACCTATCCCCACAAGGTGCATGTTTTTGGATGGTGGGAGGAAGCCGGAGTACCCAGAGGGAACCCACGCAAACACGGGGAGAACATGCAAACTCCACACAGAAAGACCCCGGCCTGATGGTGGAATTGAACTCAGGACCTTCTTGCTGTGCGACAACAGTGCTAACCACCGTGCCACCGTGCTGCCTCGACTTTATAACCTATTAAAATGAAAAATGATAATGGAGAGGTTACCCCAGTCATTTTATGGGATGCTCTTAAAGCAGTTATAAGGGGAAAATTGGTTGCTAAGACTGCCACGATTAAAAAAAAAAAACAGAGAGGAGGTATACAAAAAAGAGAAGGAGAATCTTTTTTTAATTGAACAACAACACAAGACCACACAAGACCCTTCATTGCGTCCAAAAATTAAAGAAATTATGGATAAAATAGATAAAATATTAGTTACAGAAATAGAAAAGAAGACAAGATTTTTAAAACAATCCTACTATGAAGTGGGAACAAGGGCAAAGAAATTATTGGTAAAACAATTAAAAAAACAGCAAACAGATGGGACAATTCAGAAGATAAGGGATATAGAAACTAATCAAATAATTTATGACCCTAAAGAGATTGGGACTCAGTTTAGGAACTACTATAGAAAATTATACAGTCAACCTCTCTCCGCCGACATTGATCAGATAAAAGCTTTTCTTGAGAAACTGGATTTACCCTCAATTGGGAACAATCAAAATGACCTTCTGACCTCTCCTATTACAAAAACAGAGATAGATAAAGCAATAAATAAATAAATTAAAATCAAGTAAATCTCCCGGCTTGACGGTTTACCATCCGAGTGGTATAAAACCTTTAAAGAACAGCTTATACCACTACTTGAAAAATCATTCAGTTATGTGTGTGGTCTATCTGGTATAATGTTTGGAAGTCTATTAAAATAAAAATAAAATCAGATGTGTGGTCTTTTGGTTGTTTTTGTTTTGTTCAATAAGCAGATGTTGGTGTTTCAGCAATGCAGTAACTTACGTTTAAAAGGCTTGTTAGAAACTATGAAACACATCATACAGACTTGTGGACATTAGAAGACGACTAATAATCATCATGAATAAGACTAAAGGCAGGAAGGTGTCCTTTATAACTAATAATATTAATAACTAATAATATTAATATCATAGTCTGTCTGCAGCTGAGACAATACAAACTCAAACTGTGGGGAGAAGATTATATCACTTCAGTTTAAATTGACCTGGAAGCGCCACATTTTCACAGACTTCTTTATTTACAGCATTTTTTTACGTGCTGTACAGATTATACAGTTAGGTCCATAAATATCTGGACAGAGAGAACTTAGTTTCTGATTTTGGTTCTGTACATACACTAAAATCAATTTTAGGCAAGGCAAGGCAAGTTTATTTGTATAGCACAATTCAACAACAAGGTGATTCAAAGTGCTTTACAGAGACATTAGAAACAAAAACAAATAAAAAGCATGATTTTAAATTGATTAAAACAAGCAAACAAACTAACTAATTAACAAACAAACAAACAAAACAGTATATAAAATCAAAACAGATAAAATCAGAACAGTAGATAAAATCAGTAGTTAGAATGTAAGTTTTGAAATTTAAGCTTAAGTGCGGATGAAACAACTCAGATGTGTTTGAAGTGCAGACTTTCAGCTTTAATTCAGGGGGTTGAACAAAGAGATGCAGAAAAATGTGAGGAACTAAAGCATGTTTAACACAATCCCTTCATTTCAGGGGAAATGTAGAGGAAAAATTAGAAAAATTAAACAACTTAATTAAATTAATTAAATCATAAGATTGTCAGCTGATAACCAGCTTCATGCGACCGCTTATCCTGGTCCCAGTGTTAGGGTCAGTGACTCCAGTTAACAGAAAGATATCCTGGATATACTCGACTGACTTTTTAGACTCAAGATTAATAATCATAATAAAAATTATAGTCTAACATCCAGAAATCTGCACGATGTGTTTCATTATGTCTAACAAGCCTGTTAGCTTTAACTGTACAGTCTTGTTAGACATAACAAGCCTTGTTTCACATACATGACTGAAACACCAACATTATCTCTTTTATTAAAACATGCATATACACGGGTCACACTGCTTATTGAAACCCCCCAAAGATCAGATCTTAATCAGACAGGTTTCTGTTTTTTGTTTTCAAAGTTTAGACTTTGCTTCTATTGGACTTTTTATCAGTAACACATGCTTGCTTTTTGCAGGCACAGTTGAAACTAACATAAATAAATAACTCAAGAGGTGATAGTCAGCAGGGGGTTTACAAGTTGTGTGCCGCGTTGTCGGCGGTATAAGCTCGACCACTTGCAAGGTGAGCTGGCAGACATCACTGAATTCATCAGAGATGATTAGGTTCATTTTGACAAAGTGAGCAGATATTTAACCTCCTAGGACCTGGCGTCCACATATGTGGACATCACATTTTGGGTTGTTTAGACCAAAATACTACATTTTGCTCTACAAGGGCCTGATATCCACTTACGAGGATGTTATACTGCCACTGTGCTATCAACATTTTAGACCAATATCCTCATATGTGGCTCTCATTTTTCTCAGAAACAAAAATTTGGTAAAAAAAAAATCTGGTAATTCTTTGTTTTTACATTCATCAGGTCCCAATCAGCCCAAATATCAAAGAGAAATTAAAAATGAATGCCACGGAGGAGTTCGGGTCTCAGGAGGTTAAAGATGATGCCACTACATTCTTGTCTAGAAAATATTAAAGTGTATTTGGTGACACACAAAAAAGGGTCAAGTTTAAGTATAGTTTGGGTCCACACATGTCCAAACCCTGGTGTGTAGGCCTACTTAGTTTTGAGAAATTGTCACGGGACCGGGGTCTGGGTGACCCCGGTCACTGCCTTGGGTCTCTCCTCCTCCTGGGTTAACAGACTTATTTTTACACATCGACCAGCATCCGGCCAATCCACCACCTTCCATCGTTTATACCGTTATAAAAAAAACCTCATCATAAAAAAAAAATAAATCACCATCAGTATGCCCGATGGCCAGTCCAGCTATGGTCGTGCCATCAGTTAATCCTTCACGTGGCAGCTGTGACACGCGTGCCCAGGGTTGCCGACCCCTGCTCTAAAGCATCTGATTTGGATTCCTGAGATCAAATATATTTTCCTTTGGCTTTGTTTTCTTCCCATTTGTGGCTTTAATGTAGTGTTACATCCTGTTTGTTTGCTTCCATCTGTATACATGTCCAGATTCACTGTTATGTTTCTATTCGTACATTGCTGTGTGATCACTGTTCCCTCTGCTGACTGATGTGACCTTTTGTATCTTACACTGATACTTGTCATATTTGTATCTGCGCCTAAAAGATAAAAAGTTTTCCATGCTAAAACACAGCTCCACCTCCTGCAGTTCTCCCTCTGAACCACTAGATGTCTCTGTTATCTAAATGAAGACGTGCAGCACAGCAACCACAGCAGCGCTCAGATCACACGTGTCCTGTTATTATGTATAAAAGCATGAAACAGGTGAGACAGGTGGGATCAATATTAATGTTGTGGAAATATATGAAAAAGCAACAGAAGAGTGAAAACATTTCGTGTTTCTAGAAAGATCTTTCAGCTCATAGCTGCTCACAGACTGTATTTACAAGTGACAAACTGCAACTCTACAGTACATCTACAGTATATATCAAATATATTCTGTATTCAAATCTATTGAGTGATGTTTGAAAGTCTTTCCAGGTGAGTTTGATCCAGGAGGGTCTGAAGCCAGAGTCAGACAGAGACTGTGCAGAGACTGTAGAAGGACAGCGCAGCAGCAGAGCAGTCCAGATACACTGATGATCCTCTGTCAGATCCAGAGGGACACACAGGGATGATGCTGGACTCTACATTGTGTCTGACAGTGGAGCTGTTCTCAGAGCAGTTCACTCTGCAGCACTGACAGTCATCTGCACTTCTTCTCATTCCTCTGTCAGTCACTGCTGGATGAAGCTCTCCTCTCCACCTCCCAGTAACATGGCCCAGTCAGAGCGTCTCTACACACAAGCTGCTGCTGCTTCAACCTCTCTGGATCATCAGGACACAGCTCCTCCTCTCTCAGCACACACACCGTCCTGTTTACCATCATATCCTCCACCTGCAGAGAGAAGAAGGAAGAGCAGAGGAGATAAACGAGTGTTTCCAGAGACTCTTCATCAGCTGTCAGTCAGTGATGCAGCACATCCAGTATAAAGAGCAGCAGGGACTTCAGTGCTGGGACTGTACTAGGACTCATTGTTGCTTCACTTTTTCTAATCTTTGGATTTTTATTGAAGTTGCTGAAAATGTTTTTCCCTCCTAGTTTGAGTTTGGACTTTCATTCATTAGAAGAACCTTGGTGTGTCCACTCTGAGCTCTGTAGGAACCCCAACAACAAGCCCAACAATCCAGATGGACGGTTCCAGCTGTTAACTGGAGGAATTCCATCCAAACATCTGCTCTCACTAAATTCTTCCTCACCTACAGACTGTGTTCTTCACTGCTTTAAACTTGGAAATGAATGCAGTCATTGGTCTGCGTGCTGCTTTGTTCAGAGAGCTGATTGGTTGTTGACAGTGTTTGATCAGAGCGTGTCAGCCGTTACTATGGTGACCATAAAGGTCAGAAACAGGAAGTGTTTGTGTCCAATCCTGAAGCCTGTCACCATTCTCCTCTCACAGCTTCACTGAGAAGCGGCAGCTTTACAGGAAACACTGGATCTTTGTTTCATACTGACTGTGTTTAGTACAATACTGCTGACAGCACCACCCACTCACTCCATCACTCTACTGACCACAGAGTCTCCAGTCTGTAGTCTGGACTCTGCTGAAGATCAGACAGCTGCTTCACATCTGGATCCTTCAGGTTGTTTCCGTACAGGTGCAGCTCTCTCAGATGGGAGGGGTTGGACTTCAGTGCTGCTGCCAGATAATCACAGCTGATCTTTGACAAACCACAGCTCCTCAATCTGTATAAAGAATGAAAGATGTAAGTTTATTAGACAAAGTGTGAGCTTGAAATCATTCAGTGTTTCATCATCTGTTCAGAGCTGAAGAAGGTTCAGAATGTAGAAGTTTAGAAAATGGAAACTCCAAACAGCTGAAGCCAACAGGAAGCAGCTTCAAACAGGAAACTGTGCAGAGTTTCAGACTATATGTCCTGATGCAGCCAGTTGGATTTTGGAGATTTGAATCTCTGTTCTGTGACTAAGTCCTTGAATCATTTCTTCCAGTTGGTCCAACAAGACAGACTAAGTGTTGGACATGTGTTGTGGCTCCATTAGGGGAGCTTCTAAATGTGATGTGATGGCCCCTCTGGGTCTGTCAGGTCACAGGACTGAAGAGAGCTCAAACTGGGCACACAGCTGTTCCAGTCTGGACCAAAGACTCTATACTGGGACTGAGGGACTGCTTTGACTGCACCCACTGGGACTTTTTAAAGGCTCATGTTCTCACTTAGATCATCGATTTCTACTTACATTTCTTTCTGGGAAAAATTGGGATTACTTTGAAAACAGGAAGTATTTTCCCCAATAAGCAGCCCTGGATTAGTAAATCACTCCAACATGTTCTCAGGCAGAAGAAGCTGTCTTGTTATGAGGGAGAGAAGAAAAAGATTGAGGCACAGAAACTTGTTGAAAGAGAGATAAAGCAGCTAAAATCAGGTGTAAAAGTAAAGCAGAGGATGACCTGAATAAAGGACACTCAAGGCTGGCTTGGAAAGGAATGAAGTCCATGGTGGGGATGCAGAACAAGGAGCAAAGATGAATGTGATGCTGAATCAGCAGAAGACTTGGACTCATTTGATTCCAGCTTTGATATCATTGATTTCAATGAAGAGCTTTGTGATTGTAGCAAAGGGCTGGTAGCTCCCAGCATATGGAAACAAAGGTTAAGTGTCCTATGGCACTCAGTGATGATGGTGCTGTGGCCCCACCACCTCCACCTCTTTGTAAAGGAACTAAGTGTAATCTGAAGCTTCAAATGGAACTAAGACTTCCTCCACTAGGTGGCAGTGTCTGATGAGAAAGTGTTAGTGGAGCTGGCCTGGAGTCAGAAACAGGAAGATGCAGGATTTGGGCTGAAATGGGGAAAAGTGGTTCGCACTAGTGCCTTAAAGCAAGAAGGTTGTAGGTTGAAGCTTGTTGGCCTTTCTGTGGAGGTTGGATGTTCTCCCACAGTCCAATGAAATGCTGCTTAGGTTCATTGGTGCTTCTAAATTGGCTGTAGGTGTGGATGTGAGAGAGTGCTTCTCTGTCTCTCTCTGTTGGCCCTGTGATGGACAGTCGGAAGAAAATTATAGGTTAAAATCATTAGAAACAAAAAATAGAAACACCCAGCCAGAATTTTGGCTGAATTGTTTTGCAGCTTCCCGTTCTCATCCTGTACAAGCAAGCTCCAAGGAAGCTAATCTCTCCATGAAGACACCGAGTGTAGTTCCAGGAGCATGAGCATGAACATCAACAGTGGACAGCAGTCCAAGAGACAATACCAGAGTTCTGAGCAGAGAGGTTCAGCAGCGCTGTGGGCAAACGGCATCAGAAAGAGAAGATCCACCATCTAGATTGGAGATGCGTTTCCAGCAAGCTGCAACTTCACTGTGTGTCAAGGACTTTTGAGAAGACTGTCTGAGTTTGACATTTGCCATGTTTGGAGCGAGATGGCAATGAAAGAGACAGTGGGACAAAGAGATACACGGGACAAAGCTGAAGAAAACTGACTGCCATTGGACTGAAAAGTGGGAGAGAAAGGAGCAGAAGAGGACTGAGGCGGCTGTTTTAGTGTGGGGAATCAAATTGGGTTAAGGATTCCAGGGAGACAGACAACTGCCTGGAAGTGGAGGGTTGACACAGTGTCCAAACCACCACAAAAGGGGGCGGAAGACAAGCACTGAGGTATGCAAGAGTACTGTTAGAACAATGGAACGTGACACCACGCACGCACATAATATGCACCAGTGATAACACAATATCATACATAAAGTGTTACACATTAAAAGAGGGCATTTGTAGAAGGGGTTAACAACACACAGTGTGGTTGCCTATGGTAACCTGAAAGCATTTGGGGTTTAGCTGTGCCTGACTATGACAGTTTTTCATTTAGATGTTTCTGGAACACAATTTGCAGTCAGCAGAGTTTTGTTTCAGAAAAAAAGGGGGAAGGTACATAAAAGGATACATAGAACTAGAAAATGTATTAACCTTACTAACATAAACACACACACACATGTAATGAAGCTCATTAGGATCAAACACAATTTTAAGTAGGTAATACCGTTACCATCATCCTGTCTGGTTTATTGAGTGGGTTGAGAAGTGATACATAGACGACTGAATCAGTATTATTCTGGGGAACATGATAGCAGGGGTGAACAGAGTCCTGCAGCCAGAGTTTAAATGAGTAAAACTAGCAGATTTTTTGTTTTTGTTTTGTTTTGGTTTCTGAAGTATGGGGAAAGTTTTACCATGGCACCAAGTTTTAGATTTGGTATTTTTTCACTTATAAGAGTGACAAGTCCGACTTCCGGTCTGGCGGGTCGTGTGATGGCTGTGTAGGATAGTTGCTCCCGACCTTATTACCTGCTACCCCAATTTATCTAACTCGCAACTTAAAAAGCTTGGATTTATTTCTGTGGGGTTTTTTATGTTTGGAACAAAGATGCCCAGAAAATTTAAGAAAAAGGATGTAAGAGAACGTAGTGAAGTGGAAGAAGATGCTTCGTCGCAAGCTAGCAGTAATATGGAAGAAGACCAGCAATCCGATGCTAACGCTACTGCAAAAGATCACCCAGCTATGATGGACATGATACTAAAAGAATTGCGTGCTTTCAGAAAAGACACAAACGAACAGTTTAATGCCATAAGGGAGAATGTCGACGGCATTGGTATAAGACTCGATGAAGCAGAGGGACGCATAGACGTAGTGGAGACTCGAATTCAGGCTTCGGAGGAGCTGCTAATTGAAATAGCAAATCTTCAGTTGCGATGCGAAACTAAGCTACTGGATTTTGAGGGACGGTCACGCTGCAAGAATCTTAGAATATATGGCGTGAAGGAAGGGGAAGAGGACAAATTCCCATCCGTTGTCAACTTTGTAGAGGTTTTGTTTGAAAAGACAATGTGTCTCTCTCCTCCCACCGCGTTGGGAATCGAAAGAGCACACCGAGCCGGTGCTAAGAAACCCCCGGAAGGAGCCCCTCCACGCTCAATTGTTGTTAAACTCGCAAGCTATCGTATCAAAGAAGACATTATCAAGAAGGCCTGGCAGGCTAGGGGGTTTGACTTTAAGGATTCTAGGATATATGTGGACAATGATTATGCCCCGGAGATACAACGAAGAAGAAAAGAATATGCGGTAGCGAAGAAGGTGCTTAAAGAGAATAACATTCGCTTCCAGACGCCTTTCCCGGCCAAGCTAAGAGTGTACTACAGAGAGGGAATGGCGACGTACAACACGGCGCATGAAGCGACTATTGACATGGTGAAGAGAGGATTATCGGTAGACGTTGTGAAAGACAGGGACACACTTTTGGATCAAATAAAACAGCAGACTTGGCAAACAAGTACGAAGAAGAAATGCGGAAACACGATCCTAAAGCAGGGTTTCAAGGAGCGTCTCCAGGTATTTAGGCACCAAGATGACAGTGGATAACCAGCATGTATGAGACGGAGCATCATATTAGAGGTAAACTCAAGAGTATAGAAATTTAAGATGAACTGAGAATATGAACTTTATTTTGATAAAAATGTTTTGTTATATAATTAGATAATTCTATAAAGAGGGCATATAAAAGTACATTAAAGCCGGGTCATTTATATGCATAGTAAGCTGGACCCTACAGACCACTGGGCTTCCGGCCTGTGTGCCGAAGAGGGCACTCTTCCACAAGTGGACAGAAGAGTTTCTCCCTCACCAATTACAGCTAATATAGCGTTTATGTTTTTGGAAGTCAACATGATTGTATGTTTTTGTTGTACAATATTTTTTTCTATAATGTTTTTTTTTTTTTGTTGTTTTTTTTCTCATCGGGGTGTACTTTTCGATTTTTGGCTATGTGCAGAGATTAAAATCATATAAGGTCGTATAACAATGCCTTGTAAGGTAACTAAAGTAGTGTCATTTAATGTAAATGGTTTGGGGAGTCATATTAAAAGAAGTAAAATTATGTCAAAAATAAAAAGAGAAGGAATAGAAGTTGCCTTTCTACAGGAATCTCATCTACCGAAGTTTGAGCATGAAAAACTAAAGAAATGGAAATTTAACCAGTATTCTTCTTCCTGTCCTCAGAGTTCAAAAAGGGGTGTGGTAATTTTAATTTCGAGTGCATTCAAGAAATCGGTGATAAGGAGGGGAGGTTTGTGTTAGTTAAGGGGTATCTGGAGGGTACACTGACTACTCTTATAAATGTACAGTGGGGCAAAAAAGTATTTAGTCAGCCACCGATTGTGCAAGTTCCCCCACTTAAAATGATGACAGATGTCAGTAATTTGCACCAGAGGTACACTTCAACTGTGAGAGACAGAATGTGGAAAAAAAAATCCATGAATTCACATGGTAGGATTTGTAAAGAATTTATTCGTAAATCAGGGTGGAAAATAAGTATTTGGTCACCTCAAACAAGGAAAATCTCTGGCTCTCACAGACCTGTAACGTCTTCTGTAAGAAGCTTTTCTGTCCCCCACTCGTTACCTGTATGAATGGCACCTGTTTGAATTCATCATCTGTATAAAAGACACCTGTCCACAGCCTCAAACAGTCAGACTCCAAACTCCGCCATGGCCAAGACCAAAGAGCTTTCGAAGGACACCAAGAAAAGTATTGTAGACCTGCACCAGACTGGGAAGAGTGAATCTACAATAGGCAAGCAGCTTGGTGTGAAAAAATCAACTGTGGGAGCAATCATCAGAAAATGGAAGACATACAAGACCACTGATAATCTCCCTCGATCTGGGGCTCCACGCAAGATCTCATCCCGTGGGGTCAAAATGATCATGAGAACGGTGAGCAAAGATCCCAGAACCACACGGGGGGACCTGGTGAATGACCTGCAGAGAGCTGGGACCAAAGTAACAAAGGTCACCATCAGTAACACACTACAACGGCAGGGAATCAAATCCCGCAGTGCCAGACGTGTTCCGCTGCTGAAGCCAGTGCATGTCCAGGCCCGTCTGAAGTTTGCCAGAGAGCACATGGATGATACAGCAGAGGATTGGGAGAATGTCATGTGGTCAGATGAAACCAAAGTAGAACTTTTTGGTATAAACTCAACTCGTCGTGTTTGGAGGAAGAAGAATACTGAGTTGCATCCCAAGAACACCATACCTACTGTGAAGCATGGGGGTGGAAACATCATGCTATGGGGCTGTTTTTCTGCCAAGGGGACAGGACGACTGATCCGTGTTAAGGACAGAATGAATGGGGCCATGTATCGTGAGATTTTGAGCCAAAACCTCCTTCCATCAGTGAGAACTTTGAAGATGAAACGAGGCTGGGTCTTCCAACATGACAATGATCCAAAACACACCGCCCGGGCAACAAAGGAGTGGCTCCGTAAGAAGCATTTGAAAGTCCTGGAGTGGCCTAGCCAGTCTCCAGACCTCAACCCCATAGAAAATCTGTGGCGGGAGTTGAAAGTCCGTGTTGCTCGGCGACAGCCCCAAAACATCACTGCTCTCGAGAAGATCTGCATGGAGGAATGAGCCAAAATACCAGCTACTGTGTGTGCAAACCTGGTAAAGACCTATAGTAAACGTTTGACCTCTGTTATTGCCAACAAAGGTTATGTTACAAAGTATTGAGTTGTATTTTTGTTATTGACCAAATACTTATTTTCCACCCTGATTTACGAATAAATTCTTTACAAATCCTACCATGTGGATTCATGGATTTTTTTTTCACATTCTGTCTCTCACAGTTGAAGTGTACCTCTGGTGCAAATTACTGACCTCTGTCATCATTTTAAGTGGGGGAACTTGCACAATCGGTGGCTGACTAAATACTTTTTTGCCCCACTGTATATGCTCCCCCAGGATCAGAGTTAAAAAATTTTTAAACAGGTTTTTGAAATGATTGTGGTAGAGGCACAGGGTACTCTCATTTTGGGAGGAGATTGGAATGTCCGACTCAATCCGTCCATGGACTCATCAAACCCACACGCACCGGGATTAAATAAAATAACCAAAAATATTATATTAATTTTAAAGGGTTTAGGGCTTATAGATGTATGGAGAGAATTAAACCCCATCAAGAAGGACTATACCTTTTTTTCTCACCCACATTCATTTTATTCTAGATTGGATTATTTCTTTATGTGTCAAAAAGACTTTAACAGTGTGGTCAATTGCAGGATAGGAGTGATGGATTTATCGGATCATGCCCCACTGTAACTGGAAGTAGTGCTTGGACACGAAAGAAGAGTTACATCTTGGAGATTAAATACAAGTACTCTATGTTCGTTGAAAGAGCAAATTAGCCAAGATATAATAGATTATGTAGCGGAAAATGACAATGAAGAAGTCTCTCCGAGTATTTTATGGGATGCCCTAAAAGCGGTTATACGAGGAAAACTTATAGGCTACAGTACTAACTTAAAAAAGAAGAGAAATGAGCATTTAAGAAAACTCCAGGCGCAACTACAACATCTTGAAGATGCCCATAAAATAGGCGCAGATATAAATTTGAAATTAGAAATACAAAAGAAGAAAAATGAAATTGATGAAAAATTTTTCAAGTGAAATACAAAAAAATATGGCTTTTTTTACAACAAAGATACTATGAGGTAGGAGGCAAATCTGCAAAATTACTGGCCTATAAATTAAAAAAACAACAATCAGAAAATATAATACATAAAATAAAGGATCCTCAAACAAATAACATTGTGTATAAATTGGAAGACATTCAGTTAGCTTTTCTAAAATTTTACAAAGAACTATACACACAACCTAGAGTGGATGTTAAAGGTATGATATCTTTCTTGGACTCACTTTGCTTAAGAAAGCTGAATGAAAAACAGAATATAACCTTAATCAAGGACATATCTGAAATTGAAATTAAAAAAGCTATTTCAAAATTAAAACCTAATAAATCCCCAGGCCTGGATGGATTCCCATCAGATTGGTATAAGGAAATGAAAGAGTTATTGATTCCCCTGATGATAACATCATTCAATTATATTTTAAAGACGGGAGTAATCCCCCCATCTTGGAATGAGGCTTCTATTTCCTTAATAGCTAAAGAAGGAAAGGACAGGCTTCATTGTGGAAATTACCGCCCTATTAGTGTTCTTAACCAGGACTATAAGATATTCACATACATCCTTGCCAAAAGAATTGAAAATATTCTTGTTCAGATAATTAGCTTGGATCAGACTGGTTTTATTAAGCAGAGACAAACGCAAGATAATGTTTGCCGAACATTACATGTTATTGATTATGTTGGAAAAAATAAAATTCAGATGGTCCTTATGAGCTTAGATGCTGAAAAGGCCTTCGATCGGGTTAATTGGGATTTTCTATATAAAGTCATGGGCAAGTTTGGATTTCATCAATCGTTTATCAGGATTATTCAAGCACTATATAAATCACCAAGGGCAAGAATTAAAGTTAACGGGGCGCTTTCTAATGTTTTTAATTTACAGAGAGGGACACGTCAGGGTTGCCCTTTAAGTCCCTCACTCTTTGCTCTTTTCATAGAGGCCCTGAGTCAAAGTGTTATACAAAGCAATAATATTACTGGAGTCAAGATCATGGGTCGAGAGCATAAGATTTCCTGATGAAATTTGATTTACTTGACAAATCCAAACATTACTTTCCCCGAGCTGTTATCACTTCTGGAGACCTTCAGCTCACTATCAGGTTATAAACTAAATATATCGAAGACTCAGACATTAACTTTTAATTATAAGCCAAATCAGGAAATTAAGTCTAAAGTCAACTTGAACTGGGAGTCGGAGCAGATGAAGTATCTTGGAGTAAATATTACTAAAGATCTCTCTAAGATATATAATGCAAATTTTAATCCTTTGTGTTATAAAATACATGAGGATATTAAAAGATGGAACTTATTACCATTTTTAAATTTTGAATCACGTATTGATACAGTTAAAATGAACATCTTGCCCAGGATGCTTTATCTGTTCCAAACACTCCCAGTTGAAATAACTGATAAACAATTTCAGGAATGGGACAAAATAATCTCTAGGTTCATATGGCAGGGGAAAAAACCACGGATTAAGTACCAAACTATCCAGTTGGCTAAAGACAAAGGGGGGTTGGGGTTCCCATGTTTGAAAGATTATTATATTTCAGCTCAATTGAGGATATTAGTGTGTTGGTGTAATGTAGACTACCAAGCGAGATGGTAGCAGTGTGCTTTTCAGTGGAGAATTTCTAGTTCTAATATATGGAGATGTTTTGGTTGGAAGAGTCTCTGTGGGTTTTTTATTACTCCTGCACAAAGTAAACATTATTCTAATCACTCTAGCTGCTGGAGAAACTGTGGGGCCCAAGGAATAAAACACTTCCACCTGTTTTGGTCTTGCCCATTGATCAACACGTTTTGGGCATCGATTCATTCTGAGTTACAGATCATTTTTAGTATGCAACTTCCCTTTAATTGGGATGAACTTTTGTTTGGATATTTATACTCAGTGAATGTAGATAAAACGTCCAAGCTGTTGTATGGTATTCTGAGTCTGGCTGCCCGTAAGACTATTACCAAGAAATGGCTTAGTGTGAAAATTCCATCACTAAATGACTGGTATGAGATTTCATATTTAAAATGAAAGAATTACCTTCATTAATAGACTCCAATATGACATATTTAGTGATATTTGGGTTAAATGGAAACATTACATTTTGTCAAGGAGACCCGATTTTGTTTGAATCTCTGTAATTATGTATGCCATATTTCTGAATTGTTATGTGTAAATATGTATATGTTAGTATGTATGAGGGTATAGGCGAATACATATGTATGTAGGTATGTGTATGTATGTCTAAGTATATGGGTGTGTAAGTGTATGTAAGTGTGTGTGTATAGACACACTAGATGGTACACCCGTTTGTTTATTTTTGATTATTTGTTTATTTTGGTTTATTTGTGTTCTTATAGGTTGTTTATTAAAAAATAAAATTAAAAAAAAAAAGAGTGACAAGTCCTAAGACTGGGCTTCTGTATTTTTATTTACTTTTGTTTTACAGTTTTATCTTTTATTTTTCATCTTATTTTTATTTTTTGAACAGTGCACTGATTTTTGTTTGTGAATTTCTTTTCTTTAAGCAGATCTGCACGTCGGGAATTAAAAGCACTACACATTGTCGAGAAAATTGTTGCAAGTGAGTTTCTCCACATTAAAATGGGCTCAGGAGAAAGCCACTTATTTGGGACAATTAGAAAATGAGAGTCCCGGCCTAAAAAGGATTCAGCGAGGTAATCCGATCTAAAGTTCTTTTCTTTCTTTTTGAAATGACGTCATTTTGCTGAGAGTGGAAATCAAATGCGATGATGGGTTCCACTATCAGCAAAGAAAGAAAGAATGGATGGATGAATGAATGAATGAATGAATGAATGGAAATAAAAACAAACTGCCTGACTGGTAAACGCTGACAAAAGCTGACAAGACTGGACCACGACTCAAGGTTAACCTCCACCTAGACAGGACGAAAGGGTGGATGAATTTGTGTGTTTCTTTTACAGAAGCAGGAAGATGACAGCGACATCCTAGGTTGCGTGAGCTTTGGCCGTACCGATTTAACTTTTAAATGCCACTTTCTGTGTTTGTGAATCTACCAGGGGTGTTATTCATGGGTTTGTGTTGCTCACAGAGATTACTGTGAGAAAGTGTGTATACACCTGCGCAGCGTTAACATTTGCATTTTCTTCTCTACAGCATTACAGTTCTTAATGTGCTTTGAATATGTGATTTATAACAGAACAAGTAGTTAATTTTTTTCTAATAATGTTTTTCTACTACAGGATTTCTGGGCTTATGTGTGAAGAAACTGTGTTTATAGGTTATGAGTTGGTGATGCTATTACACGGTGTTCTTGGGAAAATGTTGAATACTACAGGGAAGTGAATATAGTGTGAGACACATCCTGTGTTGAAAACAGTGTCACTCTTTTTACAGGAGGTCTTTTTATAGCACCTCTGGAATGTGGATGGCCGATGCCTGACCACCGGGACGGTCATGTATGTGCATGTGCATGTAGAGGATTCAGCAGAGACGGACAAGTGACATGTGAAAACAAATAAGTGATGCAGTGTTTATGGAACAGTTCAATATGGAGCTCATAGTGATAAAACGAGTGGAGTGACATTGCTTAAGGAAAGTCACTGATTAAATTGTGGAATAAATTGGGATGATTCATGATTTGGGACAAATTATGGCAATAATAGTGATTTAATGATTTGAGAAAACCTGAACATGATACTTGTCTGTTATGCTGAATACTTTATTATTCTCATGATCTATAGTTGGTTGTAAATAAGAAGTTTGATTTAACAGATTTGTTTTCCAGGATACAGGCTCCAGGTGGAGCTGGGAGTTAAACAGGCTTAACATGTAACTGCTGACTAATGTTTTTACACAGGGTTACAGGTTGGCGGGAGATTGTTTTAGAGAGAATGTGCAACATTCTTGTACAGGTCTCAGTAGGGAGTTGACACACGGTGGAAGCCATGTGCAAGAGGAGGGTCATTTTTAATTTGTAGGTGTCGTGAGGTGCCATGACGAGAAGTGAGCGAGGAAGGGCGCCTACAGGATGGAAGCGGAGGCCAGGATAGAGGCTAGAGGAGGATTAGTGATCATGTTAAGGAACAGCAGACATAGCACAGAGAGTTGTGCTACTGAGCTTCCAGGAGATTGAGAGGAGACTTCCCACAGCGAAGTTTTAAATAAAATGAGAGATTCATCGTTGACATTGAGGAAGAAAACTAAGGTGTACGACGTGCTCTGCCTTAAATCTTCAGCAGCTTTGGAACATGAGAACCTGAGGGATGAAGGGAGCATGCCAAGCGCCAGAAGTGACGGCTCGTACCACAACAGCGGTCCAGTTGAAGGGGACAGGCGAGACCTGGTTCCATTGGTCTCAATGTGCCATAGCGGATGAGAGCTTGGTGGAGACAAGCTCATCTCCAAATAACACGGGTGGCAAAACAGAGGCAGAATAAACCCTCTGACCCGTGCAACGACTAACCAGTAGTCTACCTGGGAGGTCGAACTAAGAAGAGGAGGATCGCAGAGCATCACTTCACTCAAAGAGGAGGTGGCTGAGTGGCCCGAGGAGTGAGACAATTGAGGAGTGTTGGCCTTTTTCAAAGGCCAAAGAGGAGGTGTCGAGATGAGAATATTATTTTACTGTTACTGTTCATAACCATTATTATTACTGTTGCATCACTTATGATTTATCATTATAATTTCATTAGAGCATTTATTGAAACTGTTGATGTTACATTAAAGTCTGTATTTCAGGTGTGAGCATAATCACATAATAATCTTTCATTGCAGGTGCAACTGTAATCATCTTACATGAATGAATGAGTGGACAGAAGTGGACAGAGATCATCTGAAGCACTTCAAAGGCTTTAAATCAGCACATTTCTCTTTATTCTTTATCAACTCTGTTAGTTTCTCTCAGTTTTCTGTGGAATGAAGCTAACAGCAGGCTAATAAGAAGCTTCAGACCATTAATTAACTTGACCGAGCTTCAACTCTTTAATGAGCACAAAAATGCAATATGTGTATAAGCTTTCTAATGCAGCTTTGATCTTCACAGTCTGCTTCATGAAACTCATTCTAACCCTGAATGTCAGAGTGTTCCTCCTTCTCTTTCCCATCATTCATGCTGGCAGTGGAGGAGATTTGGATGTTGGACTGTGTTTTGGATGATGTGTGTATGTTTGTGTTGGACTGCTGTCTGTAAAGCAAACGCACATTTTGCTTTGGATTTCAGTGTCAGACAGACTTTAAGGTGGAATGAAGAGTTTGAGAGTTTCACAGTGAATTTTCCACTGGAGGATTTTTCTTCTTCTTTGAAGGTTTGAAATGTGAACATTGTTCTACTGCAGTCAATGGACTAAACCAGAGAAGAAGAAAACAGACTTTACCATGAAGATCCTCAGTGTGGATCAGTATAATAGCAGCCTGATGTCTGCAGTTTAGTGTCAGCACAACTTTCACATCATATTCATCTCAGCACAACTAAAACATGCTGACTGACCTCAGAGTTTCAAGTCCACATCCTGGACTCTCCAGGAAACCACACAGATGCTTCACTCCTGAATCCTGCAGCTTGTAGTTGCAGCTCAGGTCCAGCTCTCTCAGATGGGAGGGGTTGGACTTCAGTGCTGCTGCCAGATAATCACAGCTGATCTCTGACAAACCACAGAACTCCAATCTGTATAAAGAATGAAAGATGTAAGTTTATTAGACAAAGTGTGAGCTTGAAATTATTCAGTGTTTCATCATCTGTTCAGAGCTGAAGAAGGTTCAGAATGTAGAAGTTTAGAAAATGGAAACTCCAAACAGCTGAAGCCAACAGGAAGCAGCTTCAAACAAACACAACAAGAGAAAAAACTCGGAATGTTTCACATTAAAGTCGTACATTTCTCATAAAAACAGGACAAAGACTTGAAAAAGTCGTGTTTTTCCTTCCAGGAACCACAAGGCTTCACTTTTAAAGGTGAAGTGTGAAAGAAATGGACATATTTGAAGTCCAACACCTTTTTCCAGTCACATTATTAAAGCAGACAAACTACAAGCTCATTTTCATTCCAACAAGTCATCTTCTGACCTGGACTAACAACACTGGTCTCTATGTGCAGCTGGCTGTGAGACCAGTGCTCAGGGAGCGTCTACAAAGTGCAACACTGAAAGAACATCACACACTCATTTGCTTCCAGCACTTTCACACAAGCATCTACTGTCATTATTGTCACCAAACTCTGTGGATCCTTTATTGCAAATTCAAATGGGATCAAATGGTCAGACAAAAGAGGGTTATGAGGAAATATGATGAAATGTTGTGTATTAGCAGCAAGTTATTGAATCATTTTCCTCAGAAACCAAACAAAATGATTGACAAACATGTTTTTACAAACTCAGTGTTGGACTTGGATCAGCAGGATAAGCTGATGTTTAAAGGCATTTGAGTCTCGCTGTATGAGAGTCCAGTTATTACTCAATATTTATGGATGATGTTCTTTCTGTGTTGCACTTTGTAGACGCTCCCTGAGCCTCACAGCCAGCTGCACATGGACCAGCTGACATTACCCAGCATTAGAGGCGGCTGTAAAAAAATGGATTTTCCTATTTAAATGGTTTTAATTTGAATAAAGCGATGTTGATTCATTCAATCCTGAATCGATTTTTAATATAAATGTATTTTGCCAGAATCTCAGGTTAAAGCTCCCAAAAGTATTTCAACAACAAGCAAACAGATAAAACAGTAAATGAGAGCAGCTAAACACACAAAGATGGAAACACAGAGCGTGGATCGTTCACTCGACGGCACGTACACGGACACGCCGTCGGGGCTGAAAGTGGACAGCTCACAGATCCTGAAGCTGCAGGTTTCATCTGTCTCCAACCAAAACTGAGTGAACCAGCAGCAGAAGAAGATCCAAACTACGCTTTACGTTTGATGAACATCGTCATGAATTCTCTCTGACTTTGACATTTACTTCCTGCACAGCTCTCTCTCTCTCAGTGTACTTCAAGAACAGTTTACCTTCAAAAATCTGTTTCCTGCATTATTCACTGCTTATTACGCACCAGTCTGCTGTTGTGTTCACTGCTGTCGGCCTCCCAAAACAAAGCCTCATTTCTGCTGTTCAATACTGAAGAAATTGAAACCTTTTAAAATGATGACAGATTACAAACTCTCAGCTGTGTCTGTAATCAAACCTCTGTAACTTTGCTTCACTTCAGCAGCATCAGCTCATGTTCACATGTTGATTCATGGTTTGCTTCAGTTTTTGATGGACTGCAGAATATTTTGAAGGTTATCTGCTATAAAAAGCCAGAACAGGAAAATCTGCTTCATGTGTTTCTGTTTGATCCTCAGTGACTTTGACACAAAGGCCTCTGCTGTGATGATCACACCTCTGATCAAGTCTCACAGTGTCAGCTTTGTTTTTATACATATGGATATGTGCTGATAAATGATCAGAGTTATAATATTTCCCACTGTCTGCTGTGTGCCGTGACCTTTGACCTGCTAAAGACAGTCAGCTGTGGATTATTCATTGTTGTGTCTGATACTTAGAACTGTGAGGAAGAACACTACACAGTTCATCAGGGTCCCCTCTCTCTGAATCAGGAAAGGTGGGCAGGCCGCGTGTGGGCCGCGGGCCATACGTTGAGTCTCACTGTTTGAAATGTGAACATTGTTCTGCTGCAGTCAATGGACTAAACCAGAGAAGAAAACAGACTTTACCATGAAGATCCTCAGTGTGGATCAGTATAATATCAGCCTGATGTCTGCAGTTTAGTGTCAGCACAACTTTCACATCATATTCATCTCAGCACAACTAAAACATGCTGACTGACCTCAGAGTTTCAAGTCCACATCCTGGACTCTCCAGGAAACCACACAGATGCTTCACTCCTGAATCCTGCAGGTTGTTGTTGTAGCTCAGGTCCAGCTCTCTCAGATGGGAGGGGTTGGACTTCAGTGCTGCTGCCAGATAATCACAGCTGATCTTTGACAAACCACAGTCCATCAATCTGTATAAAGAATGAAAGATGTAAGTTTATTAGACAAAGTGCTTGAAATCATTCAGTGTTTCATCATCTGTTCAGAGCTGAAGAAGGTTCAGAATGTAGAAGTTTAGAAAATGGAAACTCCAAACAGCTGAAGCCAACAGGAAGCAGCTTCAAACAAACACAACAAGAGAAAAAACTCTGAACGTTTCACATTAAAGTCGTACATTTCTCATAAAAACAGGACAAAGACTTGAAAAAGTCGTGTTTTTCCTTCCAGGAACCACAAGGCTTCACTTTTAAAGGTGAAGTGTGAAAGAAATGGACATATTTGAAGTCCAACACCTTTTTCCAGTCACATTATTAAAGCAGACAAACTACAAGCTCATTTTCATTCCAACAAGTCATCTTCTGACCTGGACTAACAACACTGGTCTCTATGTGCAGCTGGCTGTGAGACCAGTGCTCAGGGAGCGTCTACAAAGTGCAACACTGAAAGAACATCACACACTCATTTGCTTCCAGCACTTTCACACAAACATCTACTGTCATTATTGTCACCAAACTCTGTGGATCCTTTATTGCAAATTCAAATGGGATCAAATGGTCAGACAAAAGAGGGTTATGAGGAAATATGATGAAATGTTGTGTATTAGCAGCAAGTTATTGAATCATTTTCCTCAGAAACCAAACAAAATGATTGACAAACATGTTTTTACAAACTCAGTGTTGGACTTGGATCAGCAGGATAAGCTGATGTTTAAAGGCATTTGAGTCTCGCTGTATGAGAGTCCAGTTATTACTCAATATTTATGGATGATGTTCTTTCTGTGTTGCACTTTGTAGACGCTCCCTGAGCCTCACAGCCAGCTGCACATGGACCAGCTGACATTACCCAGCATTAGAGGTGGCTGTAAAAAAGAATGGATTTTCCTATTTAAATGGTTTTAATTTGAATAAAGCGATGTTGATTCATTCAATCCTGAATCGATTTTTAATATAAATGTATTTTGCCAGAATCTCAGGTTAAAGCTCCCAAAAGTATTTCAACAACAAGCAAACAGATAAAACAGTAAATGAGAGCAGCTAAACACACAAAGATGGAAACACAGAGTGTGGATCGTTCACTCGACGGCACGTACACGGACACGCCGTCGGGGCTGAAAGTGGACAGCTCACAGATCCTGAAGCTGCAGGTTTCATCTGTCTCCAACCAAAACTGACTGAACCAGCAGCAGAAGAAGATCCAAACTACGCTTTACGTTTGATGAACATCGTCATGAATTCTCTCTGACTTTGACGTTTACTTCCTGCACAGCTCTCTCTCTCTCAGTGTACTTCAAGAACAGTTTACCTTCAAAAATCTGTTTCCTGCATTATTCACTGCTTATTACGCACCAGTCTGCTGTTGTGTTCACTGCTGTCGGCCTCCCAAAACAAAGCCTCATTTCTGCTGTTCAATACTGAAGAAATGTAAACCTTTTAAAATGATGACAGATTACAAACTCTCAGCTGTGTCTGTAATCAAACCTCTGTAACTTTGCTTCACTTCAGCAGCATCAGCTCATGTTCACATGTTGATTCATGGTTTGCTTCAGTTTTTGATGGACTGCAGAATATTTTGAAGGTTATCTGCTATAAAAAGCCAGAACAGGAAAATCTGCTTCATGTGTTTCTGTTTGATCCTCAGTGACTTTGACACAAAGGCCTCTGCTGTGATGATCACACCTCTGATCAAGTCTCACAGTGTCAGCTTTGTTTTTATACATATGGATATGTGCTGATAAATGATCAGAGTTATAATATTTCCCACTGTCTGCTGTGTGCCGTGACCTTTGACCTGCTAAAGACAGTCAGCTGTGGATTATTCATTGTTGTGTCTGATACTTAGAACTGTGAGGAAGAACACTACACAGTTAATCAGGGTCCCCTCTCTCTGAATCAGGAAAGGTGGGCAGGCCGCGTGTGGGCCGCGGGCCATACGTTGAGTCTCACTGTTTGAAATGTGAACATTGTTCTGCTGCAGTCAATGGACTAAACCAGAGAAGAAGAAAACAGACTTTACCATGAAGATCCTCAGTGTGGATCAGTATAATATCAGCCTGATGTCTGCAGTTTAGTGTCAGCACAACTTTCACATCATATTCATCTCAGCACAACTAAAACATGCTGACTGACCCCAGAGTTTCAAGTCCACATCCTGGACTCTCCAGGAAACCACACAGATGCTTCACTCCTGAATCCTGCAGCTTGTAGTTGTCACTCAGGTCCAGCTGTCTCAGATGGGAGGGGTTGGACTTCAGTGCTGCTGCCAGATAATCACAGCTGATCTCTGACAAACCACAGTAACTCAATCTGTATAAAGAATGAAAGATGTAAGTTTATTAGACAAAGTGTGAGCTTGAAATCATTCAGTGTTTCATCATCTGTTCAGAGCTGAAGAAGGTTCAGAATGTAGAAGTTTAGAAAATGGAAACTCCAAACAGCTGAAGCCAACAGGAAGCAGCTTCAAACAAACACAATAAGAGAAAAAACTCTGAATGTTTCACATTAAAGTCGTACATTTCTCATAAAAACAGGACAAAGACTTGAAAAAGTCGTGTTTTTCCTTCCAGGAACCACAAGGCTTCACTTTTAAAGGTGAAGTGTGAAAGAAATGGACATATTTGAAGTCCAACACCTTTTTCCAGTCACATTATTAAAGCAGACAAACTACAAGCTCATTTTCATTCCAACAAGTCATCTTCTGACCTGGACTAACAACACTGGTCTCTATGTGCAGCTGGCTGTGAGACCAGTGCTCAGGGAGCGTCTACAAAGTGCAACACTGAAAGAACATCACACACTCATTTGCTCCCAGCACTTTCACACAAACATCTACTGTCATTATTGTCACCAAACTCTGTGGATCCTTTATTGCAAATTCAAATGGGATCAAATGGTCAGACAAAAGAGGGTTATGAGGAAATATGATGAAATGTTGTGTATTAGCAGCAAGTTATTGAATCATTTTCCTCAGAAACCAAACAAAATGATTGACAAACATGTTTTTACAAACTCAGTGTTGGACTTGGATCAGCAGGATAAGCTGATGTTTAAAGGCATTTGAGTCTCGCTGTATGAGAGTCCAGTTATTACTCAATATTTATGGATGATGTTCTTTCTGTGTTGCACTTTGTAGACGCTCCCTGAGCCTCACAGCCAGCTGCACATGGACCAGCTGACATTACCCAGCATTAGAGGCGGCTGTAAAAAAATGGATTTTCCTATTTAAATGGTTTTAATTTGAATAAAGCGATGTTGATTCATTCAATCCTGAATCGATTTTTAATATAAATGTATTTTGCCAGAATCTCAGGTTAAAGCTCCCAAAAGTATTTCAACAACAAGCAAACAGATAAAACAGTAAATGAGAGCAGCTAAACACACAAAGATGGAAACACAGAGCGTGGATCGTTCACTCGACGGCACGTACACGGACACGCCGTCGGGGCTGAAAGTGGACAGCTCACAGATCCTGAAGCTGCAGGTTTCATCTGTCTCCAACCAAAACTGACTGAACCAGCAGCAGAAGAAGATCCAAACTACGCTTTACGTTTGATGAACATCGTCATGAATTCTCTCTGACTTTGACGTTTACTTCCTGCACAGCTCTCTCTCTCTCAGTGTACTTCAAGAACAGTTTACCTTCAAAAATCTGTTTCCTGCATTATTCACTGCTTATTACGCACCAGTCTGCTGTTGTGTTCACTGCTGTCGGCCTCTGAAAACAAAGCCTCATTTCTGCTGTTCAATACTGAAGAAATGTAAACCTTTTAAAATGATGACAGATTACAAACTCTCAGCTGTGTCTGTAATCAAACCTCTGTAACTTTGCTTCACTTCAGCAGCATCAGCTCATGTTCACATGTTGATTCATGGTTTGCTTCAGTTTTTGATGGACTGCAGAATATTTTGAAGGTTATCTGCTATAAAAAGCCAGAACAGGAAAATCTGCTTCATGTGTTTCTGTTTGATCCTCAGTGACTTTGACACAAAGGCCTCTGCTGTGATGATCACACCTCTGATCAAGTCTCACAGTGTCAGCTTTGTTTTTATACATATGGATATGTGCTGATAAATGATCAGAGTTATAATATTTCCCACTGTCTGCTGTGTGCCGTGACCTTTGACCTGCTAAAGACAGTCAGCTGTGGATTATTCATTGTTGTGTCTGATACTTAGAACTGTGAGGAAGAACACTACACAGTTAATCAGAGTCCCCTCTCTCTGAATCAGGAAAGGTGGGCAGGCCGCGTGTGGGCCGCGGGCCATACGTTGAGTCTCACTGTTTGAAATGTGAACATTGTTCTGCTGCAGTCAATGGACTAAACCAGAGAAGAAGAAAACAGACTTTACCATGAAGATCCTCAGTGTGGATCAGTATAATATCAGCCTGATGTCTGCAGTTTAGTGTCAGCACAACTTTCACATCATATTCATCTCAGCACAACTAAAACATGCTGACTGACCCCAGAGTTTTAAGTCCACATCCTGGACTCTCCAGGAAACCACACAGATGCTTCACTCCTGAATCCTGCAGGTTGTTGTTCCTACTCAGGTCCAGCTGTCTCAGATGGGAGGGGTTGGACTTCAGTGCTGCTGCCAGATAATCACAGCTGATCTCTGACAAACCACAGTCCTTCAATCTGTATAAAGAATGAAAGATGTAAGTTTATTAGACAAAGTGTGAGCTTGAAATCATTCAGTGTTTCATCATCTGTTCAGAGCTGAAGAAGGTTCAGAATGTAGAAGTTTAGAAAATGGAAACTCCAAACAGCTGAAGCCAACAGGAAGCAGCTTCAAACAAACACAACAAGAGAAAAAACTCTGAATGTTTCACATTAAAGTCGTACATTTCTCATAAAAACAGGACAAAGACTTGAAAAAGTCGTGTTTTTCCTTCCAGGAACCACAAGGCTTCACTTTTAAAGGTGAAGTGTGAAAGAAATGGACATATTTGAAGTCCAACACCTTTTTCCAGTCACATTATTAAAGCAGACAAACTACAAGCTCATTTTCATTCCAACAAGTCATCTTCTGACCTGGACTAACAACACTGGTCTCTATGTGCAGCTGGCTGTGAGACCAGTGCTCAGGGAGCGTCTACAAAGTGCAACACTGAAAGAACATCACACACTCATTTGCTTCCAGCACTTTCACACAAACATCTACTGTCATTATTGTCACCAAACTCTGTGGATCCTTTATTGCAAATTCAAATGGGATCAAATGGTCAGACAAAAGAGGGTTATGAGGAAATATGATGAAATGTTGTGTATTAGCAGCAAGTTATTGAATCATTTTCCTCAGAAACCAAACAAAATGATTGACAAACATGTTTTTACAAACTCAGTGTTGGACTTGGATCAGCAGGATAAGCTGATGTTTAAAGGCATTTGAGTCTCGCTGTATGAGAGTCCAGTTATTACTCAATATTTATGGATGATGCTCTTTCTGTGTTGCACTTTGTAGACGCTCCCTGAGCCTCACAGCCAGCTGCACATGGACCAGCTGACATTACCCAGCATTAGAGGCGGCTGTAAAAAAATGGATTTTCCTATTTAAATGGTTTTAATTTGAATAAAGCGATGTTGATTCATTCAATCCTGAATCGAGTTTTAATATAAATGTATTTTGCCAGAATCTCAGGTTAAAGCTCCCAAAAGTATTTCAACAACAAGCAAACAGATAAAACAGTAAATGAGAGCAGCTAAACACACAAAGATGGAAACACAGAGCGTGGATCGTTCACTCGACGGCACGTACACGGACACGCCGTCGGGGCTGAAAGTGGACAGCTCACAGATCCTGAAGCTGCAGGTTTCATCTGTCTCCAACCAAAACTGACTGAACCAGCAGCAGAAGAAGATCCAAACTACGCTTTACGTTTGATGAACATCGTCATGAATTCTCTCTGACTTTGACGTTTACTTCCTGCACAGCTCTCTCTCTCTCAGTGTACTTCAAGAACAGTTTGCCTTCAAAAATCTGTTTCCTGCATTATTCACTGCTTATTACGCACCAGTCTGCTGTTGTGTTCACTGCTGTCGGCCTCTGAAAACAAAGCCTCATTTCTGCTGTTCAATACTGAAGAAATGTAAACCTTTTAAAATGATGACAGATTACAAACTCTCAGCTGTGTCTGTAATCAAACCTCTGTAACTTTGCTTCACTTCAGCAGCATCAGCTCATGTTCACATGTTGATTCATGGTTTGCTTCAGTTTTTGATGGACTGCAGAATATTTTGAAGGTTATCTGCTATAAAAAGCCAGAACAGGAAAATCTGCTTCATGTGTTTCTGTTTGATCCTCAGTGACTTTGACACAAAGGCCTCTGCTGTGATGATCACACCTCTGATCAAGTCTCACAGTGTCAGCTTTGTTTTTATACATATGGATATGTGCTGATAAATGATCAGAGTTATAATATTTCAAACTGTCTGCTGTGTGCCGTGACCTTTGACCTGCTAAAGACAGTCAGCTGTGGATTATTCATTGTTGTGTCTGATACTTAGAGCTGTGAGGAAGAACACTACACAGTTAATCAGGGTCCCCTCTCTCTGAATCAGGAAAGGTGGGCAGGCCGCGTGTGGGCCGCGGGCCATACGTTGAGTCTCACTGTTTGAAATGTGAACATTGTTCTGCTGCAGTCAATGGACTAAACCAGAGAAGAAGAAAACAGACTTTACCATGAAGATCCTCAGTGTGGATCAGTATAATATCAGCCTGATGTCTGCAGTTTAGTGTCAGCACAACTTTCACATCATATTCATCTCAGCACAACTAAAACATGCTGACTGACCTCAGAGTTTCAAGTCCACATCCTGGACTCTCCAGGAAACCACACAGATGCT
This sequence comes from Mchenga conophoros, assembly GCF_057382185.1. Taxonomy (NCBI): domain Eukaryota; kingdom Metazoa; phylum Chordata; class Actinopteri; order Cichliformes; family Cichlidae; genus Mchenga; species Mchenga conophoros. The sequence goes on along the minus strand of NC_140528.1, from coordinate 82,807,521 downwards.
TCACTCCTGAATCCTGCAGCTTGTTGTTCCTACTCAGGTCCAGCTCTCTCAGATGGGAGGGGTTGGACTTCAGTGCTGCTGCCAGATAATCACAGCTGATCTCTGACAAACCACAGTAACTCAATCTGTATAAAGAATGAAAGATGTAAGTTTATTAGACAAAGTGTGAGCTTGAAATCATTCAGTGTTTCATCATCTGTTCAGAGCTGAAGAAGGTTCAGAATGTAGAAGTTTAGAAAATGGAAACTCCAAACAGCTGAAGCCAACAGGAAGCAGCTTCAAACAAACACAACAAGAGAAAAAACTCTGAATGTTTCACATTAAAGTCGTACATTTCTCATAAAAACAGGACAAAGACTTGAAAAAGTCGTGTTTTTCCTTCCAGGAACCACAAGGCTTCACTTTTAAAGGTGAAGTGTGAAAGAAATGGACATATTTGAAGTCCAACACCTTTTTCCAGTCACATTATTAAAGCAGACAAACTACAAGCTCATTTTCATTCCAACAAGTCATCTTCTGACCTGGACTAACAACACTGGTCTCTATGTGCAGCTGGCTGTGAGACCAGTGCTCAGGGAGCGTCTACAAAGTGCAACACTGAAAGAACATCACACACTAATTTGCTTCCAGCACTTCCACACAAACATCTACTGTCATTATTGTCACCAAACTCTGTGGATCCTTTATTGCAAATTCAAATGGGATCAAATGGTCAGACAAAAGAGGGTTATGAGGAAATATGATGAAATGTTGTGTATTAGCAGCAAGTTATTGAATCATTTTCCTCAGAAACCAAACAAAATGATTGACAAACATGTTTTTACAAACTCAGTGTTGGACTTGGATCAGCAGGATAAGCTGATGTTTAAAGGCATTTGAGTCTCGCTGTATGAGAGTCCAGTTATTACTCAATATTTATGGATGATGTTCTTTCTGTGTTGCACTTTGTAGACACTCCCTGAGCCTCACAGCCAGCTGCACATGGACCAGCTGACTTTACCCAGCATTAGAGGCGGCTGTAAAAAAATGGATTTTCCTATTTAAATGGTTTTAATTTGAATAAAGCGATGTTGATTCATTCAATCCTGAATCGATTTTTAATATAAATGTATTTTGCCAGAATCTCAGGTTAAAGCTCCCAAAAGTATTTCAACAACAAGCAAACAGATAAAACAGTAAATGAGAGCAGCTAAACACACAAAGATGGAAACACAGAGCGTGGATCGTTCACTCGACGGCACGTACACGGACACGCCGTCGGGGCTGAAAGTGGACAGCTCACAGATCCTGAAGCTGCAGGTTTCATCTGTCTCCAACCAAAACTGACTGAACCAGCAGCAGAAGAAGATCCAAACTACGCTTTACGTTTGATGAACATCGTCATGAATTCTCTCTGACTTTGACGTTTACTTCCTGCACAGCTCTCTCTCTCTCAGTGTACTTCAAGAACAGTTTACCTTCAAAAATCTGTTTCCTGCATTATTCACTGCTTATTACGCACCAGTCTGCTGTTGTGTTCACTGCTGTCGGCCTCCCAAAACAAAGCCTCATTTCTGCTGTTCAATACTGAAGAAATGTAAACCTTTTAAAATGATGACAGATTACAAACTCTCAGCTGTGTCTGTAATCAAACCTCTGTAACTTTGCTTCACTTCAGCAGCATCAGCTCATGTTCACATGTTGATTCATGGTTTGCTTCAGTTTTTGATGGACTGCAGAATATTTTGAAGGTTATCTGCTATAAAAAGCCAGAACAGGAAAATCTGCTTCATGTGTTTCTGTTTGATCCTCAGTGACTTTGACACAAAGGCCTCTGCTGTGATGATCACACCTCTGATCAAGTCTCACAGTGTCAGCTTTGTTTTTATACATATGGATATGTGCTGATAAATGATCAGAGTTATAATATTTCCCACTGTCTGCTGTGTGCCGTGACCTTTGACCTGCTAAAGACAGTCAGCTGTGGATTATTCATTGTTGTGTCTGATACTTAGAACTGTGAGGAAGAACACTACACAGTTAATCAGGGTCCCCTCTCTCTGAATCAGGAAAGGTGGGCAGGCCGCGTGTGGGCCGCGGGCCATACGTTGAGTCTCACTGTTTGAAATGTGAACATTGTTCTGCTGCAGTCAATGGACTAAACCAGAGAAGAAGAAAACAGACTTTACCATGAAGATCCTCAGTGTGGATCAGTATAATATCAGCCTGATGTCTGCAGTTTAGTGTCAGCACAACTTTCACATCATATTCATCTCAGCACAACTAAAACATGCTGACTGACCCCAGAGTTTCAAGTCCACATCCTGGACTCTCCAGGAAACCACACAGATGCTTCACTCCTGAATCCTGCAGCTTGTGGTTGCAGCTCAGGTCCAGCTGTCTCAGATGGGAGGGGTTGGACTTCAGTGCTGCTGCCAGATAATCACAGCTGATCTCTGACAAACCACAGTCCTTCAATCTGTATAAAGAATGAAAGATGTAAGTTTATTAGACAAAGTGTGAGCTTGAAATCATTCAGTGTTTCATCATCTGTTCAGAGCTGAAGAAGGTTCAGAATGTAGAAGTTTAGAAAATGGAAACTCCAAACAGCTGAAGCCAACAGGAAGCAGCTTCAAACAAACACAACAAGAGAAAAAACTCTGAACGTTTCACATTAAAGTCGTACATTTCTCATAAAAACAGGACAAAGACTTGAAAAAGTCGTGTTTTTCCTTCCAGGAACCACAAGGCTTCACTTTTAAAGGTGAAGTGTGAAAGAAATGGACATATTTGAAGTCCAACACCTTTTTCCAGTCACATTATTAAAGCAGACAAACTACAAGCTCATTTTCATTCCAACAAGTCATCTTCTGACCTGGACTAACAACACTGGTCTCTATGTGCAGCTGGCTGTGAGACCAGTGCTCAGGGAGCGTCTACAAAGTGCAACACTGAAAGAACATCACACACTCATTTGCTTCCAGCACTTTCACACAAACATCTACTGTCATTATTGTCACCAAACTCTGTGGATCCTTTATTGCAAATTCAAATGGGATCAAATGGTCAGACAAAAGAGGGTTATGAGGAAATATGATGAAACTTTGTGTATTAGCAGCAAGTTATTGAATCATTTTCCTCAGAAACCAAACAAAATGATTGACAAACATGTTTTTACAAACTCAGTGTTGGACTTGGATCAGCAGGATAAGCTGATGTTTAAAGGCATTTGAGTCTCGCTGTATGAGAGTCCAGTTATTACTCAATATTTATGGATGATGTTCTTTCTGTGTTGCACTTTGTAGACACTCCCTGAGCCTCACAGCCAGCTGCACATGGACCAGCTGACATTACCCAGCATTAGAGGCGGGTGTAAAAAAATGGATTTTCCTATTTAAATGGTTTTAATTTGAATAAAGCGATGTTGATTCATTCAATCCTGAATCGATTTTTAATATAAATGTATTTTGCCAGAATCTCAGGTTAAAGCTCCCAAAAGTATTTCAACAACAAGCAAACAGATAAAACAGTAAATGAGAGCAGCTAAACACACAAAGATGGAAACACAGAGCGTGGATCGTTCACTCGACGGCACGTACACGGACACGCCGTCGGGGCTGAAAGTGGACAGCTCACAGATCCTGAAGCTGCAGGTTTCATCTGTCTCCAACCAAAACTGACTGAACCAGCAGCAGAAGAAGATCCAAACTACGCTTTACGTTTGATGAACATCGTCATGAATTCTCTCTGACTTTGACGTTTACTTCCTGCACAGCTCTCTCTCTCTCAGTGTACTTCAAGAACAGTTTACCTTCAAAAATCTGTTTCCTGCATTATTCACTGCTTATTACGCACCAGTCTGCTGTTGTGTTCACTGCTGTCGGCCTCCCAAAACAAAGCCTCATTTCTGCTGTTCAATACTGAAGAAATGTAAACCTTTTAAAATGATGACAGATTACAAACTCTCAGCTGTGTCTGTAATCAAACCTCTGTAACTTTGCTTCACTTCAGCAGCATCAGCTCATGTTCACATGTTGATTCATGGTTTGCTTCAGTTTTTGATGGACTGCAGAATATTTTGAAGGTTATCTGCTATAAAAAGCCAGAACAGGAAAATCTGCTTCATGTGTTTCTGTTTGATCCTCAGTGACTTTGACACAAAGGCCTCTGCTGTGATGATCACACCTCTGATCAAGTCTCACAGTGTCAGCTTTGTTTTTATACATATGGATATGTGCTGATAAATGATCAGAGTTATAATATTTCCCACTGCCTGCTGTGTGCCGTGACCTTTGACCTGCTAAAGACAGTCAGCTGTGGATTATTCATTGTTGTGTCTGATACTTAGAACTGTGAGGAAGAACACTACACAGTTAATCAGGGTCCCCTCTCTCTGAATCAGGAAAGGTGGGCAGGCCGCGTGTGGGCCGCGGGCCATACGTTGAGTCTCACTGTTTGAAATGTGAACATTGTTCTGCTGCAGTCAATGGACTAAACCAGAGAAGAAGAAAACAGACTTTACCATGAAGATCCTCAGTGTGGATCAGTATAATATCAGCCTGATGTCTGCAGTTTAGTGTCAGCACAACTTTCACATCATATTCATCTCAGCACAACTAAAACATGCTGACTGACCTCAGAGTTTCAAGTCCACATCCTGGACTCTCCAGGAAACCACACAGATGCTTCACTCCTGAATCCTGCAGGTTGTTGTTGGAGCTCAGGTCCAGCTGTCTCAGATGGGAGGGGTTGGACTTCAGTGCTGCTGCCAGATAATCACAGCTGATCTCTGACAAACCACAGTCCTTCAATCTGTATAAAGAATGAAAGATGTAAGTTTATTAGACAAAGTGTGAGCTTGAAATCATTCAGTGTTTCATCATCTGTTCAGAGCTGAAGAAGGTTCAGAATGTAGAAGTTTAGAAAATGGAAACTCCAAACAGCTGAAGCCAACAGGAAGCAGCTTCAAACAAACACAACAAGAGAAAAAACTCTGAACGTTTCACATTAAAGTCGTACATTTCTCATAAAAACAGGACAAAGACTTGAAAAAGTCGTGTTTTTCCTTCCAGGAACCACAAGGCTTCACTTTTAAAGGTGAAGTGTGAAAGAAATGGACATATTTGAAGTCCAACACCTTTTTCCAGTCACATTATTAAAGCAGACAAACTACAAGCTCATTTTCATTCCAACAAGTCATCTTCTGACCTGGACTAACAACACTGGTCTCTATGTGCAGCTGGCTGTGAGACCAGTGCTCAGGGAGCGTCTACAAAGTGCAACACTGAAAGAACATCACACACTCATTTGCTTCCAGCACTTTCACACAAACATCTACTGTCATTATTGTCACCAAACTCTGTGGATCCTTTATTGCAAATTCAAATGGGATCAAATGGTCAGACAAAAGAGGGTTATGAGGAAATATGATGAAATGTTGTGTATTAGCAGCAAGTTATTAAATCATTTTCCTCAGAAACCAAACAAAATGATTGACAAACATGTTTTTACAAACTCAGTGTTGGACTTGGATCAGCAGGATAAGCTGATGTTTAAAGGCATTTGAGTCTCGCTGTATGAGAGTCCAGTTATTACTCAATATTTATGGATGATGTTCTTTCTGTGTTGCACTTTGTAGACACTCCCTGAGCCTCACAGCCAGCTGCACATGGACCAGCTGACATTACCCAGCATTAGAGGCGGGTGTAAAAAAATGGATTTTCCTATTTAAATGGTTCTAATTTGAATAAAGCGATGTTGATTCATTCAATCCTGAATCGATTTTTAATATAAATGTATTTTGCCAGAATCTCAGGTTAAAGCTCCCAAAAGTATTTCAACAACAAGCAAACAGATAAAACAGTAAATGAGAGCAGCTAAACACACAAAGATGGAAACACAGAGCGTGGATCGTTCACTCGACGGCACGTACACGGACACGCCGTCGGGGCTGAAAGTGGACAGCTCACAGATCCTGAAGCTGCAGGTTTCATCTGTCTCCAACCAAAACTGACTGAACCAGCAGCAGAAGAAGATCCAAACTACGCTTTACGTTTGATGAACATCGTCATGAATTCTCTCTGACTTTGACGTTTACTTCCTGCACAGCTCTCTCTCTCTCAGTGTACTTCAAGAACAGTTTGCCTTCAAAAATCTGTTTCCTGCATTATTCACTGCTTATTACGCACCAGTCTGCTGTTGTGTTCACTGCTGTCGGCCTCCCAAAACAAAGCCTCATTTCTGCTGTTCAATACTGAAGAAATGTAAACCTTTTAAAATGATGACAGATTACAAACTCTCAGCTGTGTCTGTAATCAAACCTCTGTAACTTTGCTTCACTTCAGCAGCATCAGCTCATGTTCACATGTTGATTCATGGTTTGCTTCAGTTTTTGATGGACTGCAGAATATTTTGAAGGTTATCTGCTATAAAAAGCCAGAACAGGAAAATCTGCTTCATGTGTTTCTGTTTGATCCTCAGTGACTTTGACACAAAGGCCTCTGCTGTGATGATCACACCTCTGATCAAGTCTCACAGTGTCAGCTTTGTTTTTATACATATGGATATGTGCTGATAAATGATCAGAGTTATAATATTTCCCACTGTCTGCTGTGTGCCGTGACCTTTGACCTGCTAAAGACAGTCAGCTGTGGATTATTCATTGTTGTGTCTGATACTTAGAACTGTGAGGAAGAACACTACACAGTTAATCAGGGTCCCCTCTCTCTGAATCAGGAAAGGTGGGCAGGCCGCGTGTGGGCCGCGGGCCATACGTTGAGTCTCACTGTTTGAAATGTGAACATTGTTCTGCTGCAGTCAATGGACTAAACCAGAGAAGAAGAAAACAGACTTTACCATGAAGATCCTCAGTGTGGATCAGTATAATATCAGCCTGATGTCTGCAGTTTAGTGTCAGCACAACTTTCACATCATATTCATCTCAGCACAACTAAAACATGCTGACTGACCCCAGAGTTTCAAGTCCACATCCTGGACTCTCCAGGAAACCACACAGATGCTTCACTCCTGAATCCTGCAGCTTGTTGTTGTCACTCAGGTCCAGCTGTCTCAGATGGGAGGGGTTGGACTTCAGTGCTGCTGCCAGATAATCACAGCTGATCTCTGACAAACCACAGAGACTCAATCTGTATAAAGAATGAAAGATGTAAGTTTATTAGACAAAGTGTGAGCTTGAAATCATTCAGTGTTTCATCATCTGTTCAGAGCTGAAGAAGGTTCAGAATGTAGAAGTTTAGAAAATGGAAACTCCAAACAGCTGAAGCCAACAGGAAGCAGCTTCAAACAAACACAACAAGAGAAAAAACTCTGAATGTTTCACATTAAAGTCGTACATTTCTCATAAAAACAGGACAAAGACTTGAAAAAGTCGTGTTTTTCCTTCCAGGAACCACAAGGCTTCACTTTTAAAGGTGAAGTGTGAAAGAAATGGACATATTTGAAGTCCAACACCTTTTTCCAGTCACATTATTAAAGCAGACAAACTACAAGCTCATTTTCATTCCAACAAGTCATCTTCTGACCTGGACTAACAACACTGGTCTCTATGTGCAGCTGGCTGTGAGACCAGTGCTCAGGGAGCGTCTACAAAGTGCAACACTGAAAGAACATCACACACTCATTTGCTTCCAGCACTTCCACACAAACATCTACTGTCATTATTGTCACCAAACTCTGTGGATCCTTTATTGCAAATTCAAATGGGATCAAATGGTCAGACAAAAGAGGCTTATGAGGAAATATGATGAAATGTTGTGTATTAGCAGCAAGTTATTAAATCATTTTCCTCAGAAACCAAACAAAATGATTGACAAACATGTTTTTACAAACTCAGTGTTGGACTTGGATCAGCAGGATAAGCTGATGTTTAAAGGCATTTGAGTCTCGCTGTATGAGAGTCCAGTTATTACTCAGTATTTATGGATGATGTTCTTTCAGTGTTGCACTTTGTAGACGCTCCCTGAGCCTCACAGCCAGCTGCACATGGACCAGCTGACATTACCCAGCATTAGAGGCGGCTGTAAAAAAAATGGATTTTCCTATTTAAATGGTTTTAATTTGAATAAAGCGATGTTGATTCATTCAATCCTGAATCGATTTTTAATATAAATGTATTTTGCCAGAATCTCAGGTTAAAGCTCCCAAAAGTATTTCAACAACAAGCAAACAGATAAAACAGTAAATGAGAGCAGCTAAACACACAAAGATGGAAACACAGAGCGTGGATCGTTCACTCGACGGCACGTACACGGACACGCCGTCGGGGCTGAAAGTGGACAGCTCACAGATCCTGAAGCTGCAGGTTTCATCTGTCTCCAACCAAAACTGACTGAACCAGCAGCAGAAGAAGATCCAAACTACGCTTTACGTTTGATGAACATCGTCATGAATTCTCTCTGACTTTGACGTTTACTTCCTGCACAGCTCTCTCTCTCTCAGTGTACTTCAAGAACAGTTTACCTTCAAAAATCTGTTTCCTGCATTATTCACTGCTTATTACGCACCAGTCTGCTGTTGTGTTCACTGCTGTCGGCCTCCCAAAACAAAGCCTCATTTCTGCTGTTCAATACTGAAGAAATGTAAACCTTTTAAAATGATGACAGATTACAAACTCTCAGCTGTGTCTGTAATCAAACCTCTGTAACTTTGCTTCACTTCAGCAGCATCAGCTCATGTTCACATGTTGATTCATGGTTTGCTTCAGTTTTTGATGGACTGCAGAATATTTTGAAGGTTATCTGCTATAAAAAGCCAGAACAGGAAAATCTGCTTCATGTGTTTCTGTTTGATCCTCAGTGACTTTGACACAAAGGCCTCTGCTGTGATGATCACACCTCTGATCAAGTCTCACAGTGTCAGCTTTGTTTTTATACATATGGATATGTGCTGATAAATGATCAGAGTTATAATATTTCCCACTGTCTGCTGTGTGCCGTGACCTTTGACCTGCTAAAGACAGTCAGCTGTGGATTATTCATTGTTGTGTCTGATACTTAGAACTGTGAGGAAGAACACTACACAGTTAATCAGGGTCCCCTCTCTCTGAATCAGGAAAGGTGGGCAGGCCGCGTGTGGGCCGCGGGCCATACGTTGAGTCTCACTGTTTGAAATGTGAACATTGTTCTGCTGCAGTCAATGGACTAAACCAGAGAAGAAGAAAACAGACTTTACCATGAAGATCCTCAGTGTGGATCAGTATAATATCAGCCTGATGTCTGCAGTTTAGTGTCAGCACAACTTTCACATCATATTCATCTCAGCACAACTAAAACATGCTGACTGACCTCAGAGTTTCAAGTCCACATCCTGGACTCTCCAGGAAACCACACAGATGCTTCACTCCTGAATCCTGCAGCTTGTAGTTGATGCTCAGGTCCAGCTGTCTCAGATGGGAGGGGTTGGACTTCAGTGCTGCTGCCAGATAATCACAGCTGATCTCTGACAAACCACAGTAACTCAATCTGTATAAAGAATGAAAGATGTAAGTTTATTAGACAAAGTGTGAGCTTGAAATCATTCAGTGTTTCATCATCTGTTCAGAGCTGAAGAAGGTTCAGAATGTAGAAGTTTAGAAAATGGAAACTCCAAACAGCTGAAGCCAACAGGAAGCAGCTTCAAACAAACACAACAAGAGAAAAAACTCTGAATGTTTCACATTAAAGTCGTACATTTCTCATAAAAACAGGACAAAGACTTGAAAAAGTCGTGTTTTTCCTTCCAGGAACCACAAGGCTTCACTTTTAAAGGTGAAGTGTGAAAGAAATGGACATATTTGAAGTCCAACACCTTTTTCCAGTCACATTATTAAAGCAGACAAACTACAAGCTCATTTTCATTCCAACAAGTCATCTTCTGACCTGGACTAACAACACTGGTCTCTATGTGCAGCTGGCTGTGAGACCAGTGCTCAGGGAGCGTCTACAAAGTGCAACACTGAAAGAACATCACACACTCATTTGCTTCCAGCATTTTCACACAAACATCTACTGTCATTATTGTCACCAAACTCTGTGGATCCTTTATTGCAAATTCAAATGGGATCAAATGGTCAGACAAAAGAGGGTTATGAGGAAATATGATGAAATGTTGTGTATTAGCAGCAAGTTATTGAATCATTTTCCTCAGAAACCAAACAAAATGATTGACAAACATGTTTTTACAAACTCAGTGTTGGACTTGGATCAGCAGGATAAGCTGATGTTTAAAGGCATTTGAGTCTCGCTGTATGAGAGTCCAGTTATTACTCAATATTTATGGATGATGTTCTTTCAGTGTTGCACTTTGTAGACGCTCCCTGAGCCTCACAGCCAGCTGCACATGGACCAGCTGACATTACCCAGCATTAGAGGTGGGTGTAAAAAAATGGATTTTCCTATTTAAATGGTTTTAATTTGAATAAAGCGATGTTGATTCATTCAATCCTGAATCGATTTTTAATATAAATGTATTTTGCCAGAATCTCAGGTTAAAGCTCCCAAAAGTATTTCAACAACAAGCAAACAGATAAAACAGTAAATGAGAGCAGCTAAACACACAAAGATGGAAACACAGAGCGTGGATCGTTCACTCGACGGCACGTACACGGACACGCCGTCGGGGCTGAAAGTGGACAGCTCACAGATCCTGAAGCTGCAGGTTTCATCTGTCTCCAACCAAAACTGACTGAACCAGCAGCAGAAGAAGATCCAAACTACGCTTTACGTTTGATGAACATCGTCATGAATTCTCTCTGACTTTGACGTTTACTTCCTGCACAGCTCTCTCTCTCTCTCAGTGTACTTCAAGAACAGTTTACCTTCAAAAATCTGTTTCCTGCATTATTCACTGCTTATTACGCACCAGTCTGCTGTTGTGTTCACTGCTGTCGGCCTCCCAAAACAAAGCCTCATTTCTGCTGTTCAATACTGAAGAAATGTAAAGCTTTTAAAATGATGACAGATTACAAACTCTCAGCTGTGTCTGTAATCAAACCTCTGTAACTTTGCTTCACTTCAGCAGCATCAGCTCATGTTCACATGTTGATTCATGGTTTGCTTCAGTTTTTGATGGACTGCAGAATATTTTGAAGGTTATCTGCTATAAAAAGCCAGAACAGGAAAATCTGCTTCATGTGTTTCTGTTTGATCCTCAGTGACTTTGACACAAAGGCCTCTGCTGTGATGATCACACCTCTGATCAAGTCTCACAGTGTCAGCTTTGTTTTTATACATATGGATATGTGCTGATAAATGATCAGAGTTATAATATTTCCCACTGTCTGCTGTGTGCCGTGACCTTTGACCTGCTAAAGACAGTCAGCTGTGGATTATTCATTGTTGTGTCTGATACTTAGAACTGTGAGGAAGAACACTACACAGTTAATCAGGGTCCCCTCTCTCTGAATCAGGAAAGGTGGGCAGGCCGCGTGTGGGCCGCGGGCCATACGTTGAGTATCACTGTTTGAAATGTGAACATTGTTCTGCTGCAGTCAATGGACTAAACCAGAGAAGAAGAAAACAGACTTTACCATGAAGATCCTCAGTGTGGATCAGTATAATATCAGCCTGATGTCTGCAGTTTAGTGTCAGCACAACTTTCACATCATATTCATCTCAGCACAACTAAAACATGCTGACTGACCCCAGAGTTTCAAGTCCACATCCTGGACTCTCCAGGAAACCACACAGATGCTTCACTCCTGAATCCTGCAGCTTGTTGTTGTAGCTCAGGTCCAGCTGTCTCAGATGGGAGGGGTTGGACTTCAGTGCTGCTGCCAGATAATCACAGCTGATCTCTGACAAACCACAGCTCCTCAATCTGTATAAAGAATGAAAGATGTAAGTTTATTAGACAAAGTGTGAGCTTGAAATCATTCAGTGTTTCATCATCTGTTCAGAGCTGAAGAAGGTTCAGAATGTAGAAGTTTAGAAAATGGAAACTCCAAACAGCTGAAGCCAACAGGAAGCAGCTTCAAACAAACACAACAAGAGAAAAAACTCTGAATATTTCACATTAAAGTCGTACATTTATCATAAAAACAGGACAAAGACTTGAAAAAGTCGTGTTTTTCCTTCCAGGAACCACAAGGCTTCACTTTTAAAGGTGAAGTGTGAAAGAAATGGACATATTTGAAGTCCAACACCTTTTTCCAGTCACATTATTAAAGCAGACAAACTACAAGCTCATTTTCATTCCAACAAGTCATCTTCTGACCTGGACTAACAACACTGGTCTCTATGTGCAGCTGGCTGTGAGACCAGTGCTCAGGGAGCGTCTACAAAGTGCAACACTGAAAGAACATCACACACTCATTTGCTTCCATCATCCAACCTGAAGAGGAAACAGAGACGCCTCCCCTTCAAAGTAAAAGCTGCTCCTTTTGGACACAGTATCAAAGAAAGTCTACAGTATAACATAGAAAAGACAGAACAAAGTTTTGGTTGTTTTTAAATTGTGCAGAAATGAAACTACACTAAGCTCAATTATGTGACAGACATTTCATCCCATGTCAGTTTGGCCTCATCCTGGGCTGGATTATCCAGCACACACTCTGACCACAGGCCCAGGGGCCACGCACAGCTGGGCTCCATCCAAGAGACAGCAAACAAACCAACACAATAATAAAAAGCACCATGTGATCTTCTTACATCTTCAAGACAAACATAGTAAAAACATGAGCATATTTGTTTCCTGATAAAATGATGTGACAGGTAGAAGGGAGTAAAGTGGTGGTGTTACAGCCTTTCTCCCCTCTGCTGCCGAGGCTGTTAGTCTCTCCCAAACTCAGCTACAGGACTTCCAAATGAATGAAAGCAGCAGAAGTGGCTTTACAAATGAAAGAGGAAGAGGAGAAGAAGAGGAGAGGGAGGCCACCCTGACCATCACTCCAGCTGAAAACATCACACTTCCATTAAAGTTGGTGAGGAAATGTTGAGCAGGATGAGCTTCTGGCTAATCTGGAGGCTGTAGCAGCAGCTCACAGTCACAGTGGATTTCCACTCATGAAAAAGCTCTGGCTGCTTCATTTCTCATCTCATATCAGAGACTTTAATGCTTCACTGAAGCTGTACTGTGATGCTTCCATATCCCAGTGAGGCCTCCATAATGATTTCAGCTGTTCTGTACACACACTGTGTGCCCTGTATGGCTCAAAGTCTCTGCAGCCTGTTTTTATCTGCTATCATCAGATCTTCATCATCCTCATTCACATCCCTCACACACTCTACAGCCTCATCAGCACTGACTTCATCTTCACTGACTGATGGAGCACAACATGAACCTGTGGAGGCTGAAACACTGTCCTGTCAAACATCTCCCCGTCACCACTCCACTTCTGTCAGCCTTTAAATGAACCCTGCTCAAGTCTGTCACTTCTGTTTGGAGCCAAAAGAGGTTAAAGATTATGCCACTACATTCTTGTCTAGAAAATATTAAAGTGTATTTGGTGACACACAAAAAAGGGTAAAAGTATAGTTTGGGTCCACACATGTCCAAATCCTGGTGTGTAGGCCTACTTAGTATTGAGAAAAGCCCACTAAAAGAACGCCCACCAGACCAAAGCAATGGTTTTGACTTGATCAGCATTAACCCCGCCCCCTGACTTTGATGGGTGAAGCTGACAAATAAAATGTATTTATGAACAGCGATGCAGGGCCAGGAGTAGCAACGTGAATTAAATAAATACATCATTAAATAATTCATTAAATGTGTCAGTAAAATAATTAAAATAGAAAACAAACCAATAATTGATTAAATATGTAATTAACTAATTAGAATTGTACATAAATACATAATGAATTATTTTAAATGAAATTAACCGATAATTCATTATCAATATATTTTTTTAATTAATTACTGAAATAAATAATTCATTAGTGATGTATTTATTTAATAAACCATAAAATTATTGCTACTTTACTCAAAATAAATTTAAGACATCAATATTAAAGGTTAAATTATGATAATGAATACATGCAACTATAACTGATTACATAAGAATTTGGATTTTTTAAGCTAAAGCGAAGGTGCTGACTCACTTGGCATGTTACTCTCAAATCCTCCCTAATAACAAGAACATAATTACACTTTAGCCACAAGAGGGCAGCAGCATTAATACAAGTCACGTGTATATAAAGGTACAGTGATTATATTACAGTGATTTTGACAAAAACAAAACAGAAGTTGATGCAGTGTGTTTTTCCATAACATACCAACCAAATTAAATAATAAAAACTTTATAACTTACAGAACTTTTTTAGAGGCTTTGACCACTGGCAGCAGCCTCAGAAGAGCCTCCTCTGAAGCAGAGTATTTCTTCAGGTCAAAAACATCCAGATCTTTTTCTGATGACAGTAAGATGAAGACCAGAGCTGACCACTGAGCAGGAGACAGTTTATCTGTGGAGAGACTTCCTGAACTCAGGGACTGTTGGATCTCCTCCACTAGAGAACGATCATTCAGTTCATTCAGACAGTGAAACAGATTGATGCTTTTCTCTGCAGACAGATTCTCACTGAGCTTCTCCTTGATGTACTGAACTGCTTCCTGATTGGTCTGTGAGCTACTTCCTGTCTGTGTCAGCAGACCTCGTAGGAGAGTCTGATTGGTCTGCATTGAAAGACCCAGGAGGAAGCGGAGGAACAAGTCCAGGTGTCCATTTGGACTCTGTAAGGCCTTGTTCACAGCACTCTGGTGGAGAGATTGGAGTTTTGGTTTATCAAATAGTTTAGACCACATGGACGTTGTTTGTTGTTCTTCCAGCAGATTGAGTCCAGAGTTGATGAAGGTCAGGTGGACATGAAGAGCAGCCAGAAACTCCTGAACACTGAGATGAACAAAGCAGAACACCTTGTCCTGGTACAGTTGTTTCTCCTCTTTAAAGATCTGTGTGAACACTCCTGAGTACACTGAGGCTGCTCTGATATCGATGCCACACTCTGTCAGGTCTGGTTCATAGAAGATCAGGTTTCCTTTCTGCAGCTGATCAAAAGCCAGTTTTCCCAGAGACTCAATTATCTTCCTGCTCTCTGGACTCCAGTGTGGATCTGTCTCAGCTCCTCCATCATATTTGATCCTCTTCACTTTGGCCTGAACCACCAGGAAGTGGATGTACATCTCAGTCAGGGTGTTGGGCAGCTCTCCTCCCTCTCTGGTTTCCAGCACATCCTCCAGAACTGTAGCAGTGATCCAGCAGAAGACTGGGATGTGACACATGATGTGGAGGCTTCGAGCTTTCTTGATGTGGGAGATGATCCTGCTGGCCTGCTCCTCATCTCTGAATCTCTTCCTGAAGTACTCCTCCTTCTGTGGGTCAGTGAACCCTCTGACCTCTGTCACCATGTCGACACACTGAGGAGGGATCTGATTGGCTGCTGCAGGTCGTGTTGTTATCCAAAGGCGAGCAGAAGGGAGCAGGTTCCCTCTGATGAGGTTTGTCAGCAGCTCATCCAATGAGGTGGACTTTCTTGTTTCAGTCAGGATTTTAGTTTTGTTGAAGTCCAAATTAAGTCGACACTCATCCAGACCATCAAGTATGAACACAACCTGGAAGTCTTCAAGCCTGCAGATTCCTGATTCGTTAGTTTGATTAAAGAAGTGATGAACAAGTTCCACCAAGCTGAACTTTTCCTCTTTCAGCACATTCAGCTCTCTGAAAGTGAATGGAAATATGAACTGGATGTCCTGGTTGGCTTTGTCTTCAGCCCAGTCCAGGCTGTATTTCTGTGTTAAGACTGTTTTCCCAATGCCAGCCACTCCCTTTGTCAGCACTGTTCTGATTGGTTCGTCTCTTCCAGGTGAGGCTTTAAAGATGTCTTCTTGTCTGATTGTTGTTTCTGGTCTGTCTGGTTTCCTGGATGCTGTTTCAATCTGTCTGACCTCATGTTCCTCATTGACCTCTGCGGTCCCTCCCTCTGTGATGTAGAGCTCTGTGTAGATCTGATTCAGGAGGGTTGGGCTTCCTGCTTTAGCGATGCCCTCAAACACACACTGGAACTTCTTCTTCAGTTGGGCTTTAAGTTCACGTTTACGGAGTGAAGCAAATATTTCTGAAAATAAGAAATTCAGAAAAAACTATTATATAATAAATATCATAGCCTTTCAGTACCCTGAAAGGATGAATGTCTATTGGTCCATTTCTTGAGCTATTAGGAAAGATCAATATTCAGTCTTTAGAGAAATTCTCTTACTGCTCTGCAGATGGTCAGCCATCTCATGCTGCTTAAGTCTCCTCAAGAAGTGGAGTGTGATCTTCAGAAATGCTTCTCTGCAGCTCTTTCTTTCATCTTCATCCTCTCCTTCAAACATCTCCTCATCCTCCATCTGGCTCTTTAAAGTTTCTGGGTGATCTGGACTCAGAAGCTTCTGGATCTTCTTCAGCTCGTTCTTCACAAACATGGTGATGTTGTCCTCCAGCCGCTGGAAAAGAAAACTATATGAATTACCCAGTGGTAAATGGACTGGTTCTTATATAGCTCTCTTTGATACTCTGTGCACACAAAGCATTTATACAACATGCCTCATTCAACCAAGCACATTGTTCTATGCTTAAATACTTTCTTTCACACTCTGATGGATGCATCAGAGGGCAGCTTGGGTTTAGTACGTTACCCAGTACATTTGCCAGCCAGGGTTTGATTCACAAACCTTCTGACTAGTAGCTGACCTGCTCCCCTCCTGAGCTACAGTCACCCCAATCTGACTGAAATCATGGAGCCCAAACTCTGACTTATGTTGGACACACGGACAATCCTCTAGTCCACAAAGTGCAGCATAGAGGTGACTGAAAAGAACAAATGTAAACGTAGTACAAACCATAACCACAGAGTCCAGGTGTGTTTGATGTTGCTGTGCAGACTGACCAGTGGAAACCTCTGCTCTCTGCTGGTCCACTCTGTGGAGGAGTAATGTATAATTAGCTCATGTTATGTCTGTCCACACACAGACACAAGCTAAAGGTCCATGAAGTGATGTTTGGATGGGTTCAGTCAATCAGATGACTGTCATGGTGAAGCTTTGCTAGTCCTGGTGATCCCACTGAGAATTAACAACTCAGTTTCCAGATGTCTGTAGTTTTCTGCTCAGTTTCTTTAGTCCCAACAGCTCTTACCATCTCCTGCATAAAGCTTTCCCTCCATGCTCAGATGCCCTGGAACAAGGTGCTCTCTTTATATCAGTGACTGGTTTAAAGGGACAACTTGCAGTGCTCGCCAACCTTTGTGTCAGCAAAAGTAGTTCTAATGTTTCTTACATTTATTACATTTTTACATTTTTACACACACAAATCAATGAACGCAAAAACATGAACTTTCCAGATATTTTGTTTCACAATGTTACAAAACTCAGTTCAAAACTACACAGTCTGATTTACAAGTACAAAATATTTATGACCACAGTTTGAGCCGATGTATGTCCCGAGTCTGTGGACTCAGTGGTTTTGTTTTGATTGTTATTGTCTTTTGTTACAATTTCATTCTGATTAAGATTTTCTAGTTCTGAGGTTTTGGTTTCTGTGTTCCCTCTGTACTGTGTTAGTATTGTGTCTCTGTGTTCACTTCCTGTTTTATTTTGACAGTGCCATGTCCTACGTTAGTGTGTCTACTTTTGCTTCAATAATTGATCAATGATCAATACTTTTTTCAGTAGAGGTTATCTTAGCTTCTGCACAGGCCATCTCCACTGCACTTCACCGTTTCAATACAGCTCACTCATTTCACAGCAGTGTCGGCATCTTGGGTCCTTTATTAAATTCAACATGGCTCGCCCCGCTAGCCGTGACATAAGATGTGAAAACAATATCCAAAAAACATGAGGGACAAACAGGGAATAGTTTTAAGGTGCAGGACCAACAAACTGAGTCTAGCCATGAACTCAGAGTTGATTGAATTAGCATTTTGAATTGGCTGATCTGAGTTACTTCAATCAAGTCTATGTTCACTTTGAGTTAAGATTATACGTGATTGATGTAAAAGAAAAAAGCCGTCATCAGCAACTGATTCTGATTTAACAGGTTTTCAAATCTAAACGGTACCCATCCCTAGCTGGCTGTAGTTAAACCTTTACTTAAAAAGCATCCCTAGACCCAGCTGTCTTAGCTAATTATAGGCCAATCTCCAACCTGACAATCCTTGAAAGAGTAGTTGGGGGGAGACAATCAGAGGGGCAGCGTGATGATCTTAGGTTACAAACTACTGCAGTCAAGTCATTAAGGGAAACAGGATCAAACTGCTCTAAGACAGCTGAGCACACAGGAGAAAGACTCGGATCTGAGGCAGCAGTCGGCGAGACAAGAGCCCTAATAGATAGAAGCTTGTTAAAAATGCTAAAAAATCATCACAAATACTTGGTGAAGAAATGACTCCGACATTGTCACGTGAACGAAGAAAACGATTGAGGACATTAAAAAGTACCTGAGGCCTGTGACTGTTTACTGACACTAAGTTTAAGACTAACTGTGTCTGCAGTTTTTACAGCTTCTTGGTGAGCAGAAAGACAGAAAGTCTTTAAAATCTGTAGAGAAACATACAATCTGTCCTTTTTCCATCTCCTTTTGGCGCGTCTACAGTCACGTCTAAGGGAGCGCGTATGTTCATTCAGCTTGAACATTTTGTGCTACAAAATGTCTGCAACAAGACCAACTCACATCTTCACAACACCAAGAATTTTTCCCCTTTTCTTTGGAGAAACTGAGAAGCCAATAGGATTGTAGCTCAAACTTGCCCACAGTCCTGCTTCATCACTGCTCACTCCTACCTGCGTTGGTGCTGAGTGGACAGTCATAGCCTGCTGCTAGCATGAATGCTAAATGTACTGCTGTGGATGATCAGCAGAAAGACATGTTGTCAGTTTGACTGTTTGCTGTATTTAAAGTGTTTTTCTCAGTTCGTCTGTATTCAAAGTGCATTCGGGGCTTTAGCTGACAGCTCTTTGTGCTAACAAACTAAACTCTCTTAGTTTAAGCCAACAGACTTTACCAAACACAAAGCCTGCTGCTGCCTCCATGGGTTAGCTTGTGTGACTGGTGCTTACACCAATGAAATCTAAATCACACTAATGTGTCCTCCAAGGTGTTTGGTGGGAGCACTGAGTGAAACATAAGAGCTCTGGTAAAATTACAAACAGGGCTGTGAGAGCAACTGAAGTGATAAAAATACTGTTTAAAGATAAAAAACACTTTGATGTTCTCTCGTTACCTAACAAAGTCCAAACCCTGTGAACTATTTGAGCTTTAATAATTGTGGATTCAGGTATCCTGAACCCATCTTTGGACATTTGTAATTAAATATTTTAAAACTCCATCAGAGACTCCTGATGTGGCTGTTTGGAGAAGGAAAAGAGGGACAAAGTGCAGCGTTGAGCTGAGGCTTCATTCACTGCAAACCTACAGTTATGTTTCCTTATTTCTGCTGTTTGCATGTTCACAGCTGAAATAAAGCTGCCTCTTTGACTTCATCCTGTTGTGTTTGGGGCCAATCCTGCCTGCCACACAGCGCTACAGGACAAAGTCTAATATTTTTATCTTTTTAATGAATCTTCGGTCATATTTATCCAGGAAAACACAAACATGTAAAGGAGTCATCACAGTTCTCTGACCTCGTTGGTCCAGGTTCAGCACTGAAGTCTGGAGGATGATCATTGGACCAGTCACTCCTCACAGACGGACAGCTGGATCCTGCAGACTGTGACCTCTGACCTCTGCAGACACAAACATGTTTTATTCAATGATCAATTCTCTGATAAAGTGATTGAAGCAGCTGTGATCACACAGACTGCAGATAATGCAGCTGTTTCCTGTCAGTAACAGTCCTCTTAGATTAGAGTTCAGCTTTTTACAGGAAAACAAATGTCCCTGAATGCAACAGTGAGACACAGTCTGCCTGTGTGGCTGTGATAGCTGCCGTTAGGAGCGCTCATGTGTTTGCAGTTAGACGAGGAGATGTTACCATCATGGACACGTTAACAAATCCTGCAGCATCACGTGGCACAAACACTTTGTGTTCCTGTCATCTGCAAGCAACAGGAAGTTCATTAATAAAGGCGGGATGGAGACGCGACTGTGATGGTTCTCCTTCATCCAGCTGTTACACACATCTGGGCTCACACGACGAGCCTTTGTCTAATACAGCAGCTGCTCTCTGAACACTTTTCTGAAGAGGAGCTGCACAAACCTTTGTTTGCTTTCTAGAGCAGCGTATCAAAGTCAAACTACCCACTGCTAGCAGCTGTTTCTATCATAGTTTAGGATCCAGATGTGTGAGGTCTAGATTTACACCTCTGATTAAAATACATAGTTAAAAACAGCCAATTGTGTCCAAATGTGTCTTAAACCAGATAAACTGACAGTTACAGCTGAGCCTGTGTGTCCTTGGAGACACTGCTCTGCTACAGAGATGCATTTTAGAAACCAAGAAACATCAAAATCATTTAAATCAGAGAGTTCTTGTTACTAACAGCTCACCTCTCTGCAGCAGAGACTTTAAAATCATTGATGACATCTTTAGACACGTCACTCTTACAGGACACAGAGCTGGGTGGAGGTCCAGGCTGGTTCCTGTGAATAATGATGGAGCAGTGATGTGAGTGCTGAGCTGTGACATGGAGAAGAGTCATGGACAGTTAGAGATGGTCATCTCACCTCTGAGCTTTGGTCTGGCTCTCATGTTCCCCACACAGAGTGCTTTTAGAGGGAGGGGCTCCCTCCTCTCTGTCCTCACACTGATCCATGCTGCTCAATTCACATCAGCTCACACACACTTTCTACCTTCACCTGCAGAGGAAACACAAATCAGCCCAGCGACACACTGACTGACCCACTCAGCACCCACTGATTAATTCAGACACGTTTTAATCCCCAAAAGTTGATTCTGTTCATCTGGATGTTTTCAGTGGGAGAAACGTTTCATGACTCATCCAGGTGACTCCTTCAGTCTCAGCTGACTGCAGGTTTCCAACCTTATAAACAGGACATTTGCACAATGGCTGGGAGGTCATGACCATTGATCAACAACCACTGATCAATGGCCATGAGTCCCATTCACAGAGAGTTGGGGAATGTCTGCAATCACAGCATTACTAACCTAACCCTTACCTGGATGATTGAGCATCCAGACACTTTTTAATATTTTACTAATTTAATAATTTAATTTAATTTAATTAATTTAACTAATTTAATAATTTACTAATTTCTGAAGCTTTTTACCAACTTTGATCAAATTGGTCTGCTGTCATTTTATTGTTGACAAAAAGAGATTTTGAGTTTTACTGTTGACGTTTCCATGTGGGACTGTTGCTGCAACACCAGGATGTTACTACAGAATACACTTTATATTGTGTGCACTTGGATGTTAGTCCAGTGGTCCTAAACTGACACACCTGCACCTGGATTCATTCTGACCAGATTTTAGCCCAACAGTGTTTCATACTTAATACATCAGACACAAACTCTGCAGCTGTCATTGTGTGCAGTGTGTGTGCAGTGTGTGTGCAGTGTGTGTGCAGCGGGACACCGTGTCCTATGAGTGTTATACTACAATAAACAGAGCCTGACCGCGGGCATAAAGAGGGCAAAAACCCACTTATGCTCTAAAGATTAAGTTCTATTTCTCTTCAAATGACCCTCAGAGCATGTGGAGGGTCATTAAACGCATCACAGATTACCTCAAGAACAACAGGCTGAAGAACATAAAAACAAACGCAGAGTTTCTGTCTGACGGTTTGAACATGAAACAGGAATTATTGAGCAAAAACGGCCAGTTTACAAACTCTGTGGAATTCATGAACTAACATCAGCGCATTCACCTACAATACACGAATAAATATCACCAGTTAAACTGAAAAAGGAAAAAACCTGCATACAAATACGACAGCAGACTATAGCGAACGAGCAGAGAAATGCATTTTATAGATGAAGTGTTGGGAGCGACTTCTGAAAAGCAACTCTTTCGTAATTTCGATTTATTAACTTGGAATTTTGAGAAAACTAACTGTCAATCAGTAATTTACGTGAATGACGTAATTTCCTTGTTACCCGGAAGCTGAAGCCCTCAGCTACAAATGCTACAGCTAAGATACCAGAATTACAGCCAGTCATAAATGCACAAATTGCTGATTATTGTCTGTGTGGCTTCACAAATGATGAAATCCTTCTGTTATTAGCTGAATCACATGGCGTTAATATCAGCTAACGTACTCTCGAAAGCCGATTTGTTGCGATGCGGGTTTGAGTGCGCATTGTAGCTGGATTACTGATTGGCAGAACTAACTCCACATTTCGAGTTAATAAGTCGAAATTTCGAGAATGGATCCCTTTTTTGTGGCGGAAACGGGCTTCCGTAACAGACTGATGGAGGCAGGAGAAGCTGCCTACAGACATCAGTCAGTGGATCCACAGTAACATCGAGTTCAGCTGCTGATCATCAACTGTTTCTGTCTCGTTCCCAGACTCTGATCTCACATAAAACGAAGCAGATTTATGCTGAAACTAAGCTGCACACAGCTGATGTCAGCCAGGAAAACAGTACAGACTGCTAACGTTACCTTAACATGGAGACGATCAACTGCGCCACAACATTCACGAAAGCGAAAGTAAAAGCGACGGAAGGAAACGCCCAGAGAGGCGTTTGAGGGACGTTCAGAGTCAGGAACCTCAGAAACGCATCAGGCTGGAGTTTAATTCTGTTTTCATCTTTAGAAACATCTGGAAATAGTTATAAAAACGCTGCGTAATAAAGAAAAATAGTGTAGATTAGTTTGAGTTGTGTTTAGCTGAGCTGTGTCTTTAATCTGAAGTTCATTTTGTGGAGGAGCAGCAAGACTTTCAGTGTTACTCTCAGAGAAAGCCTCCCAAATGTCTGTTGTCTTAATAGTGGAATTATCTGGAAAATGACCCAGTTCTTATGAGCTGCTTTTCTGTATGAGCAGTCAAAGCATTTTATACAGCGTGCTTCATTCACACAAGCACTTCTTTTTCTAACAATGACACTATGATGGATGCATCGGAGAGCAAGTCGGGGTTCCACATCTTGCCCAAGGATACCGTGGCGTGCAGACTGGAGCAGCCAGGGATCAAACCTCCAACCTTCCAGTTAGTAATTCTACCTGCTGAGCTACAGTCTGTACTTCCTGAACAACACACCCTCCTTTTGTTTCTTTATTTCCAGTAGCAACCAGGACCATAATGAACCCTGACTCCAACAGACACTCAGGATCCACCTGCCCAGTAAGTCACCCGCTAACTGCAACTATCAGAGCCCTGACCTTCTGCAGAGACGAGTCACACTGAACACAGCAAGTGTCCCTGCTCTCAGATACAAAACCTGCCTTTAAAAGTTCAGAATAATGAAATCAGCAGTTCTGATTCTAGAATTTGTAGTCTCACACACTTTTGTTGTTTTGGTTCACATCGGTTGATATTCTGCTGCAAACAACTAATGAGGACATTTTCTAAAAGCTTTGAGTGTCCATCAGGATCCTGTAGAAACAGCTTCCATCTCAAATACTAAACATCATTATTTACATTCTGTTTACTTAATTTTAAAGTCACTCTAGCACAGATTTCTTTAGCCGAATGTCTTTCTGTGTCTTCCATACAAACATTAAACATGAAACAATCTAAATAGTAATACACAACAACCACTGCAGAAATAAATAAAAGAAAACCAAACACAATCCAGACATGAATACACAAATATATTTAAATCTATGTATTTATACATTTTAATATGATGTAAAAGAATACAAATACAAAACCTATCAAACTACCAATATATAAAAAAACAAGATCAGAATCAGAATCAGAGAGACTTGATTTATCCCCAAGGGGCAATTAACCAACACCAGGGCAGCATGACGTTGAAGATAAGCACAATAAGAGTGAGATAATAAATACACAGTATATACAGTTATAAAATTACATAGTTTTAAAATTAAAGTGACTGAAAGGTGAATAAATAACTGTAAGTGACTAAAAGTGAGTGAAGTGTTGGTAGTATAAGAGCGTAGTTTATGTTTCTGGTGTGGGAAATGTTCTTATCAGCTGGAGTTAAAAAGCAGAGTGGCTTTGGGGACAAAGGTGGGGCTCCTCCTCCTCTCAGTCCTGCAGGAAATGCAGCGGAGGTGTCGCCCAGAGGGGATCCATTGAAATGCAGGGTGAAGAATGTGAGAGGAGTCGTTGATGATTTTGGCTGCCTGTCTAAGGGCCTGTTGATGAAAACCTGAGCCAGAGTTCTGACAGGCAGCCCAATGATTTTAGAGCACACTGATGCTGCAGTCTGTTCCTGTATGAAGGCTGAGGGAGTGGGACCAGCAGGTGATGGAGAAGGTCATGATGCTTTCCAGGAAGGCGTAGTAAAAAGTCATCATGATGGGTGTGCTGACTCCAATTAAAAAAAAACCATTTTAATGTGAAAATTTAAAAAAATAAATCTAGTCATGACCTGTGTAGTATGTTAACAATATTGGAAGTAAAAATAATTTGAACTCCAATTTCGAAAACACAACTTACTTTTTTCTTCTTTTTTTTTATAAAGCTCTGACTTGTATTATGAGCATGAGTCTGTGGTCTGGGAGAGAGTCCTGTCTGCAAAATATAGTATATAACGACCAATGCTGGGCAATTAATTATATAGTTACTTCTTCAAAAAAGTTACTCAGTTTGGCAAACAACAAAGTTTTTTGCAGCTATTTTTTTAAATGCAGCCAAGGCGTTTTTAAATAAACATTTCAAACTATTTACAGAACAATCAGCTGTTCTGCATCAAATCTGATGCCACACAAATTATTTGCGTCACTTCAAAAATAATTTCTGTCCACTATGAGATAAAGGAGAACAACAGCCTGATACCTGCAGGCCTGACAACAGGAGATGTATCACTGCTGTAACACCTGTAGCATTCAGCAGTCGCCTCATTGTTCTGACACACACAACAAAACTACACTACACACTAACTACACAAGATTTGCGCTAAACGTCTCAAATCTCTCACATCGCAAAGCACCGCCGTCACTCCTAAAACTTCCCCCGTTTCTTAACAACTAGATGCTACGTTGCCATATCATTTTTTGATTGGTCGACATGGTACATTTTTGGACGAATAGGAAAGACAGAGGGGGGTGGGGTTTGTTTTTGCTCACAGGTGGAGAGCGCTTTCGAGCCTTTTTTCTTATAAAATGCAGTTTTTACCGTTTCTTCCTGCAGTAAATATAAACAACCAGTATTCAGGAAGAAAACCAAACATTGCATATTTTTTTTATCACACCTCTGGTTTTACGTGGCCGATCAACACAATTTAAAAACTGGTATAAAGTCCCCAATTTTTCCGTCAATTGTTCCGTCTGTCCTGCGCACATCTCCAATGGTTGTACACGTTGTCATTAACGTGGCTTCACTCCACATCAGCCACGCCGCTTTGCCAGCTAAAACACCGGTGTCGCACATAAGGACGCTGTCATAGCCTGTCAACAAGGTTGATTGGCTGCGCATATACGCATCATTGGCTGGACTATGGGATAAGGTGGCATCGTTCCCATATGGGAGCAGCCAGTCACTTACTGACCAACACTGCAAAACAGAATTGTTAAAGTATTAATTTTAATTTCAATTCAGGTTAGATTTTTTTTGTGTGCAACGCAGAATTTCTGTGCGCAGAGACCGTGCCAGCAGTGCGCAATTGCGCACGTGCGCAGCTTAGAGGGAACATTGCATAGGCCCACTAAAAGTAACAAAATAAGCTAACATCAAATACATTTACTGTAAACACATCAGAAGGTTATTCATGTGGCAAAAAGTTAGATCTATACAAAATGTTGCAGGGAAACAGAGAAGGAGCTCATATAGGTTTGAGTTTTATTCACATCTATTGTGCAGGTACAAATAACAGAGTGGAAAACTTCATATTTTGTGTTTGCAAACATTAATTTATGAAGATTCATTAACATGAGTGTAGCACAAAGTAAAGGTGAAAGCAGTATTCTGACACGACAGTGCAATCAAAACACATTTTGCCACAAATCTGTGAATAATTGTGACAAACAACTGTCATTTTAATATTGGACAAAATAGTTGTGCAGCCCTAACCTGAAATATGCTGTTTGTTCTGAATGAAAAACGTTAGTCTTTGGTAAACATTTTAATCACATTTATAGATGCAATATGTTATTTCAGTTAAGACTAAATGTTACCACACGTTCCCATCATTAGAGCGCATTTAAAGTGTGGAGAAGTCTGTGAAGGTTCTCAGTCATCCAGGTCATCGTAGTCTAAGGAGCTTGGAAAGAAAAGCGTCTGGACTTCTTTGAGTTACTTGAAGACGTTTCACCTCTCATCCGAGAAGCTTCTTCAGTTCTAAGGGTCAAATGGTGGAGAGTCCAAGCTGTACTGAAGAATTTCTAACTTCATGTAGGCTAAACAGCGGCCTAGAATTAGACTCAAAACCCTGCAGTTGCCCAAAATAAAGGGGGCATTAATGTACCAGATTCTACAGAACACCAGAAATAACTGCTAAGATGGGTCCAACACATCTGAGTTCATGCTGGAGGAACTGTGGGACACACTCTGCCAACCATACTTATATATTGTGGCTCTTCCCTAAACTCTGTGTATTCTGGAGGCAGATATTTGATGCTCTCAAAGACATTTTCCAAGGTAAATATTCCACTAAGTCCTACAGTAGCAGTGTTGGGAAGGATTGCAGAACATATTGACTGCAAAGCCCAAACTTACCTGCTAAATATATGACTCACTGCAGCCCTAAAATGCATAACTATCAGATGATTAAAACCAGAAACTCCCACATATGGATATATGGATCCAGAGAGTGTCTGATGTCTGTCTGATGGAACAAATTACACACTACATACTACCTTTACTGTTACAATGAAGAACACCACCTAAATTTTTGAGCTCTCTCTCTCTCTACACACACACACACACACACACACACACACACACACACACACACACACACACACACACACACACACACACACGTGTGCTGGACATTCATGGCTGCTTTGTGTAGTTACAGTTTAATAGAGGAAGTGTAGGATGTATCACTGCTGATTCAAAATAAATAAAAATTTAGTTAAAAAAGAGTAACAATTAAAAAGATGCAACACTGTTGTAATCTTGTTGAAATTTGGACAGCAGGAGGTGTAGTTTCCCTTAATTTGTTTTCCTGAATTTCTCTGTATTTTTTGTCACTAAGAAGTCAGGAGGCAGCATGAAACATAAAGTAGATTCACAGCTTTTTTAAAATTTGATTAATTATCCTTTACATTTGAGAGTAACAGATAGTTAAGTAAACTAGTTATCATACACTCTTTAAAAAATGGAAATATAAATATTGAACATCAGATTTCTCACAGAAACACAGAATTTATATCAATAACCCTAAAACATAAAAAGCAACTTGTCCACCCAAGTTGTGAATGCAATAACATGAGAACGAAGGGACGTAGGAGTTTCAAACTGATACCACAGGTGTATCTATAATTGGTTTAATATCAGTAACCTTGACCTTGAGGTCAAATTTTTATGAAAATCTTGTAAATTGATAACTTGAGAACATGGCGACATAGGATAAAGAAATTCATTACATAGGTACATCTGCTGGGAGGCTGAGGGGCACTGCTGGCTGTTGCTAGTAGTTTTTCTTTGAAATTTTCTGTTTAATTAAAACAATGCAGACTGAGTCATCTACAACAAAGATAGGATTACCTGACAAAAAGGAATCTCATATACATGTCTATTCAGTAAAAGAAATTAATTGTGTTTAAAGCAAACAGATAAAGGGATCAGTAATGGCAATTATTTGTCATCGTCTTACTTGTCTTAGCCCAGTTAGGTAAACATTAACAATTGAAGAAGAAGAGGAAGAAACTATTGATGTCCTCAAACTTGATGCTGCTGGGTCAGTTCTTTCTCAGCAGTCTGCTCCAGAATCCCCTCCTGTCCCCGGCTTGCTTTTCTTTTGCCTTCAGCTCTTTTAAGGTTTTTTTGAGCTGCTCCTCGGCATCTTTAAATGTTTCTTTCAGCTGCTGTTTGGCCAGTTTCCCTTTATGTTTGAGGAGCTCTTTAGCTTCCTTTTTGTGCTTTTGTATTTCTTTAAGTTCATCTTTGCAGCCTTTCTTGGTCACCGTCGTTTCTTTCTTCAATACTTTCAACTCAATTTTCTCTTCTGCAAGTTCCTCTTGCACTTTCATCAGTTCCTTCTTCATGTTTTGAGTGTAACTCTTTGTATCTTCCATTTCTTTCTTTGCTTCCTGTATTTTAATTTTCTCTTCCTCCAACACTTTTTGAGCTTCCAACAATTCTTTCTTCATATTTTCAATCTCATTTTCTGCCTTGTGTTTACATTTTTTCTCCTCTTCAAGTTGTTGCTTCACATGCAGTAATTCCTTCCTTAGTGTTTCAGCTTCAGCCATTACATTTGCAGCTTCTTGTGTTTCCAACTGCATTTTGCTTTTTTCCTCTTCAAAAGCTTCCTGCACCTCCTGTAATTCCTGCATCACATTTCCTGCCTCCTTCTTTGCAGTTTGATATTTATTTTTGGCTTCTTGTGCTGTGCTTTTCTCTTCCTCCAATGCTTTTTGAGCTTCCAACAGTTCTTTCTTCATGTTTTCATTCTCGTTTTCTGCCTGTTGTTTTCTCATCTTCTCTCCTTTAAGTTTGAGACCCACATCCAGTAATTCCTGCAATACTACTTCAGTTTCAAACTTTTACTTTTTAGCTTCTCCTCTTGATTTTTCTGCCTCTTCTTTTAATTTGACATTTTCAGCCTGTATCATTTGAAATTTAAAATGAATCAGCTGTACTGTATTGTGAGGTGAAGCACTCGCCGATCCTCTTCTCGATCTCCCTTGATTCATTTTGGCCTTTTAAACAAAGGAGCCAATGTTTTGTAGAGGAGTGAAGTGAAGTTTTCGATGTTTCTTCGTCAGCTGTCGTTTGTCCTGCACAGAGATGCTGCTGTAGATGTGTCTCTAGCTGTGTCTGGATACAATGAAACATGCTGTAACTAAGTGCTTGTGTTGCACAGTTCTACTAAACATTCCATTTCATGCATGCTCCGCCCACATGGTCAGGAATGTCAGGTGCTGCATCACCAAATGCTGCTCCCGTTGCCTAGCAATAACAGCTGTTTACTTTTTGGGGTCTGGTTCATTGTTTAATAAAGAAAACATGTCCAAGTATTGGGTGCTGAGGCTCAGCGCATATTCTAGCCTGCTGTGTGGGTGGGCAGCTAGAAATCACTGGTGGGCAACATGAGTGAGGAGAAAACTGGAGCAGCCAAGCAGGGAGCTGCAGGTTGCTGGTTTGAGTCTCTGTTCAGATGCTGGTGTCTCCTCTCTCTGAGATGTCTGCAAACAGTCCCAGATAAAACAATAAGGATAATAAACAAACACGTGACTAAAATAACAATTATGACTCTGATGTGTTTCATGTGTAGCAGGATGGCCTCTATACAGCAGTCGCTGCAAGCATCCACATCGCCACACTTACTATTCTTTAAGCAGGCGTGCTGGGATCCTCCTAAGGAAAGTTTGAAACTTCATTTCCTTCATGCTGGTGAACTTTTTACCAAATATTTTCATCAAAGCTTCTCCATCACTGACAGGGATTGTTTGGATCTTCACACTCATCTCCACCAACCCTAAAAATGAGTCTCACTTTGCTCATATAATGCCAGGAGTGTCTCCATAGTCCACAAAAGTCTATGCAAACATGTAACAGTATCCCATATTCATAGAAATATTATTGATATTATAACAAAAGCTGTCACCAACACAATTGTCCCAAGTGCTTTTTTTAAACAGGATTTTCAAACAGAGGATTTCCCTATAGCTTAATTTTTTAAAATATTTTGTACACAATAACAGAATCATTTCAGAAAAATTCTAAATGACTGGTGTCAATATTATTTGTTTGTAGATTACAGCTCAGCATTCAATACCATCGTTCCCTCAAAGCTGGACAGGAAACTGCAGGATCTAGGACTGAGCAGCTCCCTCTGCAGCTGGATCCTTAGCTTCCTGTCTGACAGACGCCAAGTGGTCAGACTGGGCAGCATCACCTCATCCCCCGTCACACTGAACACTGGTGCTCCACAGGGGTGTGTGCTGAGCCCTCTCCTGTACTCACTCTACACCTACGACTGCACGGCCACTAACAACTCCAACATCATTGTGAAGTTTGCGGACGACACTACAGTGGTGGGTCTTATCACCAATGGTGATGAGACAGCTTACAGGGAGGAGGTCAGCGCCCTGACCCACTGGTGTCAAGACAACCATCTCACCCTCAACGTCGCAAAGACAAAGGAGTTGATAGTGGACTTCCGGAGGTGCAGAGAAGTACACACCCCCATCACCATCAACGGCGCTGCTGTGGAGAGAGTGAGCAGCTTCCGGTTCCTTGGTGTACATCTGGCTGAGGATCTTACGTGGTCAGTACACACAAACAAAACAGTGAAGAAGGCGCAGCAGCGCCTCTTCTTTCTCAGGAGACTGAAAAGATTCGGCACGAGCCCCCGCATCCTCAGGACCTTCTATCACTGTGCCATTGAGAGCATCCTCACTGGATGCATCACCACCTGGTATGGCAACAGCACCGCCTACAACTGCAAAGCTCTCCAGCGAGTAGTGCGGTGCTCTGAACGGATAATTGGAGGTGAGCTTCCCTCCCTCCAAGACATCTACAGGAAGCGGTGCCTGAGGAAAGCGGGGAGGATCATCAAGGACTCCAGTCACCCCAGCCATAAACTGTTCAGACTGCTTCCATCAGGAAGGAGGTTCTGCAGCATCCGGTCCCGTACCAGCAGACTGAGAGACAGCTTTTTCCATCAGGCCATCAGACTGCTGAACACGTCATAGACACCTCAGCTTCACTACTGGAACTTTAACATTATGCACTCCATACTGTACAGTAATGCCACTGTTTTGCACATGTCTCACTCTGTATATTTTATTTTATATATTTTATTTATTGTTTACTCTATTTAATTTGGAAAATATGTGTACACACACACACACACACACACACACACACACACACACACACACGTAGAAAAATATTTAGTATACACATCCAGAAATGCATATACTATTATATATTGTACATATATTTATTAGTTTCAGATGTAGCCATTCTTGTATTTTGCTTGTTTACATTATTGTATTTTGCACAACTCTGTTGCTTGTGAAGCTCGCACACAAGAATTTCACTCACATGTGCTGTACCAATGTACCTGCACATGTGATGTGACAATAAAAGTGATTTGATTTGATTTATTTGCCCCACAAAAAAGGTCAAATATAAAAAAATATTGCAAATATTGCACAGTGAAAAGGCACTACAGCTCAGTTGTTCCCACTCGCCTTTGTCCTCCCTCTCCCCTCCAACGAGGAGTTAAACAGTTTGATGGCGTGTGGGATAAAGGAGTTTTTAAGCCTGTTGGTTCTTGACTTTGAGAGAAGCAACCTGTCGCTGAATAGGCTCCTCTGATTATTTACGAGCACGTGCAGAGGATGCCCAGCATTTTGCATAATGTCCATCAGTTTCTTTAATGTCCTTTTCTCTGCCACTGTCACCAAAGTGTCCAGCTTCATGCCGACCACAGAGCTAGCCTTCCTGATTCGTTTTTCCAGCCTGGATGAGTCCTTTGCTGTGCTGCTCCCCCAGCACACCACAGCATAGAACAGTACTCCTGCAACCACCGACTGATAAAACATCCTCAGGAGCTTCCTGCAGATGTTGAAGGACCTCAGCCTTCTGAGGAAGTACAGTCTGCTTTGGCCTTTTATGTACAGGTGCTGCGTGTTGCATGACCAAACAAAACTTTCAGTGCACTGTGAAAGTAAAAAAACAAACAGACAGGAAGGCCTAGTTAGGACATATCTAAGCATGCTCTTCATCTTGGAAGGGTAATTCAAACCAAAACTAATTGGCAGGTTCAACTTGGTAACAAAAGAAAATGCCTCAGCCAGATAAATCCCCAAAACATTCATCCATCAGCCACACACACCACATAACACTGCTGTTCTATTAGATAATGAGTTTCTTCCCATGTAACCAGGTGTGTGTCATGGTAAAACCTCCCCCACACATCAGAACCCAGAATCTATTAGTGCCACCCATTTTAAACCCTCTCTACAGCATTCTGTTTACACCTGCTATCATTCAATCATCTTTCCTAACATAATACTAGTCCACTAGTTTACATATCACCTCTCATCCCACTAAGTGAACTGGACAAGATGATAAAACAGAAACGCATGCTTAAGATGTTATCTGGTCTTCATTGCATGTGTATATGTCTTAATAGGATTAATGCATTTTCTGTTTGTGTGTGTGATTTTTGTGTGCCTCTCCTCCTTGCAGTGTTTCAGACACTTTTCAATTCTCCACTCAAAGGCAGTCGGTTTTCCTCCCCAGGTTCCTTAGCCCAATTTGATCTCCCACACTAAACAACAGCGTTCTTCCATGTCTCCTCCCCCTCCTTCCACTGTAGTCTCGTCTCCCCCCTTGCAGCAGTCCATTGCATCTCCATCCATCCAGTCATGATGATGGTGTTTTCTCCTTGCTGATGCCTTTTGCACATACTGCTGTTGCTGCTGGACCCCTCGCTGCTCAGGATACTGCTGTTGTCTCTTGACCTGCCATGTTGTTGCTTTTGGATCTGCATTTCTTGTTTTCAGGGAGACATTAACATCCTTGGAGCTTGCTTTTCGGGATGAGGAACACATGGAAGTGAAGCTGTAAAACAATTCAGCCAAAACTCGTCCTGGGTGTTTCTAATGATGTTAACCTATTATTTTACTCCGACCGCCGCCTGTGGAGATTGATCCAGGTCTGCTTCCCACCTGCAACTGACACACTGAGACATTTTGATCATTCTCATCACTACTTAAATCACACATCTCCCCTCACTTTTGTTTTTGAGCCAACAGAACCACGTCATCTGCGAAAAGCAGAGATACGATTCGGAGATTCGGAGGCCCTGGGGCAGACCCAGGACACACTGGAGAGATTATATCTCTTAGCTGGCCTGGGAACGCCTTGGTGTTCCCCCAAACAAGCTGGAGGAGGTGGCAGGGGAGAGGGAAGTCTGGGCTTCTCTGCTTGGGCTGCTGCCCCCATGGTCCTGGATAAGCGGGAGAAGTTGGATGGATGTATGTATGGATGTATGTTATATTTGAAGTGCTTACAACTCATAAACAATGATGTCTGGAGACCAGAGCTCCCTCACAGGTAGAGAAGTCTTAGTGACACCATCACACTCCTTGGGGTCCCAGACCAGGAACTAATTGTGCCAGTACTGCCACAGAAGTAATTGTAATTGTTTTTAAATCTCCAGTGTAACATTTAAATATGTGAGCAGCTTTTAACAGTGTCCATGGTTATTCCTGTTATAAATTTTACATTTAGTGAGTACTTACCAGTCTCAGCCACAAGAAAGTAGTGAGTATCTGTGTTTTGTCATTCTGAAATACAGTGAATATTAGTAATCCTGTTACAGATTGAATTGAGCCTGGTTTGATGGAGATAAATGAGTAGGAAGCAGCCTCTCTGTTGCCAGAGAGCTCTAGCTTTAGTATTATATTAGAATTTCTTTAATTTCATCCATCTCTTTGAGGGGACTCCTGCAGATGGGTGGGCTGTAGCTAACCTGTATACAGTCATGGGGAGTTTTTTGTCTGGCCGAGGAGGGGAACGCCTGCCGACACCGGAGGCAAAATCCTGGGTGTTTGATTCCCCAGGCCTGTGTTCGAGTCCACTGTCTGGAACCATTTCTGCGTACCACAATGTTCGTGGAGTGGCGGTGTTCAAGCAAGGAACCTCACGGGGGACGCCTCGTGTAGCAAAATGGGATCTAGATCCAGTAAAGCGGCGGACGTTCCACTGGGCAGCCGGATGACAAACTCCTGTGTGACTGTATGGCAAGAACTGTGGGTAAAAGTATGTTGTGTTAGATGGCAGAGAATGGTTGTGTGGGAAAGGGTTCACTCAGCATGAGTCAGTTGAAAGTTAGAAGAGCAGCTGGAGAGAAAGGAAAAGAGATGTTGAAGAAGTGAGTTAATAGGTTGACGTGTGGTAGAGTTGGATGTCTCGAGACCACTTTTATGTGGTCTTGGTCTCGACAGACTTTGGTCTCGGTCTTTCTTTCTCAGATCGACATAGTGTTCAGGAGATTTGGAGTCAACCATCGGCGGAGCGGATTTGATGTTACAATTTGATGTTACACTGTTAGCCTTTGCAGTAATTTCCATAGCTTAGTACTGCAAAATCAACAGTAAAAAACTCTAAAGGATGTTTGCAGTTTGGTACTGTAATTTGCATGTAATTGTGGGAAAGTTCCATGAGATTACATTATTTTTACGGTAACTCACCGTACTCATGGAAACAACTGTAAAATACAGCAAATGTAACAATTGGTGATGTTACTGAGATTATACTATTACACCATCTGGATTTCTGTTGTTTTCTACTGTAGATCTAAGAGTAATTACTTAAATCCTCATTCAGAGTGTATTACCATAAAATGCAATTCATTGTGAGAGTAGTATCACATGTAAACTACAATATGCAGCATCATTTTTAACTTAAGGAGTAAGTTGCAGCTACACTATTTGAAGTATTTGAAGTTTACCTGAAGTATACTTTTTATAAAGGAATCTCTCAACTTCTTGTGTTTAACTGAGACGTCGCAACAAAACATGGATTATATACATCTGAAGGAAATTTGTTCGACTGGCTGCTCCGTCATCGGAACTCCACGTCT
The DNA here is from genome assembly GCF_057382185.1 of Mchenga conophoros. Lineage (NCBI taxonomy): Eukaryota > Metazoa > Chordata > Actinopteri > Cichliformes > Cichlidae > Mchenga > Mchenga conophoros. Next base: position 82,772,770 of record NC_140528.1, on the reverse strand, counting down.
TTCGGGACGTGGTGGAGGTCTCGCTGTTGTGCACCAGGACAGATTCACATGCAGACTGATGAAATCGGATTCTTTTACTTCATTTGAACTTCAGATGATCAAGGTCGGCTCTTTGCACACCTTTTATTGTATTTTAATCTACCGACCTCCTGGCCCTGCCGGAGTCTTTTTAACTGAATTTAACGACCTCCTGTCATCCATTATTAAATTAGAGAAGGTGGTAATGTTGGGAGATTTTAACCTTCATATTGATGATGCATCCTGTAATATGGCTGCTGACTTCATGACCATCACAGAGTCTTTTAATTTTATGCAGCATGTTTCTGGCCCTACACATGTAAAGGGTCACACATTGGACCTTGTTTTCTCCTTGGGTTTAAATATAAATGACATTCGTGTGGAAGATGTCCATGTGAGTGACCATAGCTGCATATATTTTAACTTGTCGTTTTATTTGGATCCCCCGGCTCCCAAAATAACGATTGAAAGGCGAATCATAAACCAGAACGCCGGCAAAAGGTTCTCTGCCATGTTTGACGCTGAAATGACTTACAATGATTTGGACTCTCTTGTCTCATCCTTTAATAACCAGTGTAATTCTATTTTAGACATAGTGGCACCTCTGAAAAAAAGTACTGTCCTACGTTTGAAATCTCATCCTTGGTTAAATGAAAACATTCGTAATTTCAGGAGATACTGTCGCAAGCTAGAACGCTTGTGGAAGGCTTCCAAGCTTGAGGTTTATAAGTTACACCTTAAAGAATCTATCCTCTTGCTAAATGTGGAAAAATGCCAGAACAGAGTATTTTTCACACCTCATAGCTTCAAAAAAGAAAGATCCTAAATTCTTGTTTAAAACAATTAGGAGTATTGTTTCTCCTGATGCTCCTTGTGCACCAGTTCACTCAACGTCCGAATGCAATGAGTTTATGAACTATTTCAGAAATAAGGTCATTGCCATCAGGTCTAATATCTCTCCATCATCTTCTTAATATCAAACTTTTAACTTGCTCTCCTCTGATACTTGGTCGTCTTTTACTCCTGTTACATTACAAGACATCAGAGGCCTGCTTTGTCATATAAAACAGACTTCAAGCCCCCTTGATGTCCTTCCATCTTCATTTTTCACTAGTGTGTTTGATTCAATTGGCCCCTGTATTGTGGAAATGATAAATACTTCTCTTCATACTGGCTCAGTCCCCAGCTTCTTTAAACAAGCTAATGTTGAGCCAATATTAAAGAAACCCCAGCTGGATCCATCTCTTCCCAACAGTTATAGGCCAATATCCAAACTGCCTTTTATATCGAAAATTTTAGAAAAAGTAGTACTAGAACAACTTAACTATTTCCTGGATAAAAATGCTGTTATGGACACTTTCCAGTCTGGTTTTCGTAAATTGCATTCCACTGAAACGGCCTTACTTAGAGTATCTAGTGATATCTTGATGGCAGCAGACTCTGGAGAATACACAGTGCTGGTCCTGCTGGATCTCAGCTCTGCTTTTGACACTGTAGATCACAGTATCATGATAAACAGACTCGAGAACTTGTTTGGGATTACTGGTGTTGTTTTAAAATGGTTTATATCATATCTGTCTGAGAGATCTTTTACTGTTTGCATGAATCATGTCACATCAGAATCAACAGTTTTGACGTGTGGGGTACCTCAGGGATCTGTCCTGGGTCCAATTCTCTTTTTACTTTATGTATTTCCCCTAGGCCAAATTATTAAGCGCTATAAATATATCTCCTATCATCTCTATGCTGACGACATCCAACTATACTGTTCCTTCAAAATGTCTGAGTTTTATAAATTGTCTAATTTAAGTAATTGCCTGACAGAAATCAACAAATGGTTATATGACAATTTTCTCCAACTAAACTCTGATAAAACAGAAACTCTAATTATTGCTCCAGACCACATGGTCCCAGAAATTAGACAGCATATCAGCTTCTTAGACCCTTATGTAAAATCAAGCCTTAGAAATCTCGGTGTCATATTTGACAGCTCGATGTCTCTCGAGCAGCATTCTAAGCAGCTGGTCCGAAACTGTTTTTATCATTTACGGAATATTTCTAAACTCAGGCTAATGGTATCAAAGCTTGAACTTGAGATGATTATTCATGCTTTTATCTCTTCTCGTTTAGACAATTGTAATGGCCTTTTTTACTTGTTTTAACAAATCAGCCTTAAATCGTCTTCAGACTGTGCAGAATGCTGCAGCACGTCTCTTAACAGGCACCAAGAGAAGATCGCATATCACTCCAGTCTTGGCCTCCCTTCACTGGTTGCCTGTAAATTTTAGGTTTCATTTTAAAATTTTAGTTCTAACCTTTAGGGCCCTACATGGTCAGGCTCCTCAATATTTATCTGACCTGCTGAAACCACATACATCTTCTCGGGCTTTAAGGTCATTAGATCAGAGACTGCTGGTGGTACCGCGCACTCGTTTTAAAACTCGTGGTGATCGGGCCTTTCAGACTGTGGCACCACGGTTGTGGAATTCTCTCCCACTGTCTCTTCGCTGCACGGACTCCATTGATTCTTTTAAGAAACAGCTGAAGACATTTTTATTTAGAAAAGCATTTGATTAATTTCTTCTTATGCTGTTTTTATAGTTTTATTGTTTTATATTGTTTTATTTACTGTTATATTGTTTTTATATTCTCATTTCCTGTGTTGTAAAGCACTTTGTGATTTTTATCTGTGAAAAGCGCTATATAAATAAATTTTACTTACTTTACTTACTTACTTATACTAAGAAGTACAACGAAATACCCAGCAAGCATTGCAGTGCTTTAACTGTAAAATTAAAACAACTATGACAAATAATTGATGTTTTAAAGAAGAATTTGTCACAAATTCTTGTGTAATGTCTTTTACCTTTTGAACAGAGTAACAGAGTGGCAAAAAATGTTTAAACTGTGAGTGAAAAGGGTTAATAGTTAATACACCTCAACTCTCAAATCATTTTCTCACCTGTTTGCAATATAATTCTGTTATGTGAACTATGAGTGTAGTTCTCTGCAAAGGAAGCCTTCTTGACAGGGACTAGAAAGAGAGAGCAGATTTCTCCTGTTTTGGCTTCCCTTCATTGGCTTCCTGTTAAATCCAGAATTCAAAATCCTGCTCCTCACATACAAGGTCTTAAATAATCAGGCCCCATCTTATCTTAATGACCTTGTAGTACCATATCACCCTATTAGAGCACTTCGCTCTCGCTCTGCAGGCCTACTTGTTGTTCCTAGAGTATTTAAAAGTAGAATGGGAGGCAGAGCCTTCAGTTTTCAGGCCCCTCTTCTGTGGAACCAGCTTCCAGTTTGGATTCAGGAGACAGACACTATCTCTACTTTTAAGATTAGGCTTTGTAAGAAGATTTTTATAAAAATACAATATAATCAAGTGTGCCTTATATTCAAGTGTTCATATATTTTCACATAACTGAGCCTATTGTTAAAGAGAACATGATGCATTCTTTACTTCAGTGTCTGTGATGTCAGATAAAGCATGATATACTTCTGTATTCTTTACTCCAGTGTGTGTAAGGTCAGATAAGCTGAGCTAATGCCTAACCTCTCCCCGACTGCTTACAGAAAGAGGAAGTACTATGTAACCTGCTTTGCCCTATAAATAAAGCAAGCAAGCCTGCAATTGGTGTGTGTGTCTTCTCAGGGACATTCACCCGTGCGCACGTTTTTAAAACTCTCTGAGTTGGTCTGCAGTGTCTTATTTCTCTTACTTGTGATAGAACAAATGTCAACCCCTGACAGGCTTCAAACTTTCCTTTTTGCTAAAGCATATAGTTAGGGCTGGACCAGGTGACCCTGAATCCTCCCTTAGTTATGCTGCAATAGACGTAGGCTGCCGGGGATTCCCATGATGCATTGAGTTTTTCCTTTCCAGTCACCTTTCTCACTCACTATGTATTAATAGACCTCTCTGCATTGAATCATATCTGTTATTAACCTCTGTCTCTCTTCCACAGCATGTCTTTTGTCCTGTCTTCCTTCTCTCACCCCAACCGGTCGCAGCAGATGGCCCCGCCCCTCCCTGAGCCTGGTTCTGCCGGAGGTTTCTTCCTGTTAAAAGGGAGTTTTTCCTTCCCACTGTCGCCAAAGTGCTTGCTCATAGGGGGTCATATGATTGTTGGGTTTTTCTCTGTATCTATGAAGCGCCTTGAGGTGACTTTTGTTGTGATTTGGCGCTATATAAATACAATTGAATTGAATTGAAATTGAATTGATAGTTGGAACTATTATCTGACTGTCTGGGGAATGGAGTGATTTGAAAAATATGTTTCAACTGGATGTTAATTACTATGTGTTAATCGGAAGTAAGCCAAATATAAAGTAAAAAGTAAATCAATAGTATACTTGTAAGTTTAGTATTGTGTTAGAGTAGAGTATATTTTAAGTATACTCTTATAGACTGGAAAGGACATTATGCTAGTACAGTTATAGTGAACAAAAAGTACATCTAAAAGTTAATTTCAAGTATACTTCTATCTACTAAAACGGGGGCCAATGTAGTCCCAAGAAGCATTTGTAGTATACTTACTAGGTAAAGTATACTTAGACTGATTTCCTTTCTATATGTTACATTTAGAGTAATGTTTAAAAGTTACTGCATTTAGCAGGGTGTAGCTTTTTCTCTTCTTATTCTTTTTTATACTGGAACTTCATTTTATTTTTTATAAGGTGGTACTTTTAAGACACCTCTGCTTAACTCCAGTGAACTAACCAGAAATCCCGGAATATGCTCTGGTGGTCATTTTACACAAGTTCAGGTGTCACATCCATGAAACCTACACCACTAACCAGCTTCACTCTTCACTCTCAAATTTAATAAATTCTGGGACAAGCAGAAACTGTATTTTTAGCGGTGCATTTTGTGGCAGGACAGACTGCTATTAAATGCAGTCTCCTATAGAAATAATTCCCTTGAGAGTCTGACAGAGGTCAAGTGGTGGAACGACACTTGGCTCCAGGCAGGTCTCCCTCATGCATGAGTAACACGAAGAACTTTGGTGCCTTGTGTCTTGCTTTTTGCTGTGTAGCAAGTTGTCCTTAACGTTCCAGCGAATAGGTTTATGCTACAAACCTATCATTAATTGGTCCTTCGAGAGCCGGATCCCTGGAGTCGACATTCACCGAGGGGAAAAGAGACACGCTGACAGACTGACGTCAGCCAGGACTTATAGAGGTCCTGCAGCAAAGTCCTGAGGCGTGAGAATTCGTCATCAGGCCGGTGGATTAGCCGTCTGTGTTTTTTCTCCTCGATGGATGGCGATTGACAGGATTCGGGACTGATGCTACACGCAATAAGCAACTCCAAGTAAGTTTAAAAAAAAAAAAAGTTTACTTCTATAATCGTACGTCTTCGCCGCTCAGTGGGGCTAAAATTCGCCGTCTTAGTGGGGCGATGTACAAAGCCGCTCAGTGGGGTTTTAGTACAGAAGCATTAAGTCGCAGAGTTGCGCAGTTCGAACTTTATTTTGGTTCACCGTCTTAGTGGGGTGAAATACAGACCGCTTTGTGGGGTACTGTAGTGAGTTCTCCACCGCTCAGTGGGGTGTTGAGAAGTTCCGCGGAGTCCATTTGTGCTGGACAATAGGCCTATTTTGTGTTGTTGTTGTTGTTGTGTGAGCGTGTTTGTGTGAGTGGGTGCGGAGCAGAACACGTGGTCTGTGACGCCAGCTGTTGTTGTTATTATGGGTTCCCAAGCAACCAAGAGTGTGTCGGAGGGTGACGAGAAGTTTATGATAAAATTCGCTCCCGGTAGCGCAAAGTATTTAGGACATTGGCGCAAGAAATATGATTTTGAAGGTAAATTGGTTGTAGAATAATGTTAAGAAATATATTCTAAAACACTTCTTCAGTAAAGACTCAGAGAAGAGAAACACACAGAACTTCTTGCTAGCAAGGGCAGTCTCCAGAACTGAGACTCGCGCTGAGAAACTGCCCCGGTCTTTATTTATACTTCAGTGAGCGTTTGTTCTTTACATTGCAATGTGGAGGTGTACGTGTGTGTGTGTGTATGTGTGTGTGTGAGGTCAAGATGTGACCCTGTGAAGACTCCCCAAAGCTGGTGCCAGGAGTCTAGCGGGTCCATCTAAACAAAAGGCTCTTATACTTAAAGAGATATACGTGTGTTTGCTATACCATATATCAACAAAGAGAAGATACGACCTCTCTCATGCTCCTAGGATGTGGGGGTGAACACCCTAGAATGTTACAGACCTCCTAGGATGAGACATTCTTTCAATATGCCACCAACTAAACACTAATGATTACATGCAGTATTCTACCATATACAAACTTATATAATTAAAAGATTATACTGACTACTAAGTACAATTTCCTATTGACAGACAATGTCAAATGTTAGTAGTCCAGTTGACAGTAAAGGCAGCTTGTGCAAAAGGGAAATTGAAACAGGAGAGAGAGTTACAACTGGCGTCCGCTAAACTGTGGTTAGAGCAGGCGCAGAAAAGACAGGAGGCAGTGAATGCGAAGAGAGCAGCTTTGCAGGCATTAGCTGTGAAACCTGAAGATGAGACGGTGCGGTCTACTTCAGTGGTGCTGACGTTAAAGGACCAACAGCGTAGGGCAGCATTAGAGAGAGAGAGAGAGGCCAGAGAGGAGGAGGAAAAGCAGGAGCAGGAGAAGAGAGAGAGAGAGGAGGAGGATAGAGTACGACAGGAGTTTGGGGATGCCGCAGCACAATATTTAAGCCCTTATAACACTAGATCCAAAACTAAAAGGGATGAGACGAGTGCAGCTGGTATGCCTGCCTACCCTTTCCATGATACCTTTCCCATGGTGGAGGTCGCGAATCCCCATTTTGGTGTTGAAAGTGACCAAAGCCGTGTTATTTGTGTTTACAGGCCATGGACTGAATCTGAATGTGCAGAGGCATGTAAAGGTTTAGGAAACCCGTTGACTAATGTTGATGAATTTATCGCCAGACACAAGCAACTCTGCTCCTCCTACCGCTTAAACGGTCAGGAAACAGAAGCCACTTTTAGGAAGTGTCTCACATATAACTGGGCTCGGGTGCGAGGCACCTACACAGGGAGGGATGGTAATACCGTCCTACCCTATGGACATGCAAATTTAGGGAGGCCAAGTTGATGGGGTTTATGAGCGTCTTAGAAATACTTTTAAAGCTTCTGTAGATTACAACAAAATCGCCCAATGCATGCAGAAAGAAGGAGAGGATGTTCATGAGTTCAGGGCAAGATTAGAGGAAGTTTTCAAAGAACATAGCGGCCTTGAAGAGAGTGCAGAGAAGGCCAGCCCATATCAGCAGCAGTTAAAACATGCTCTGATGAATGGCTTCCATCCATGCATTGCTGCTCTTATCAGAAAACAAAATGTCAATCAGAACACTGATGGGTCCGTTGAATGCATGAACTGGGCCCGCCATGCACAGGAAGTTATTAAAAATAAAAAAAAGAAGCCACAAAGCTCTGAGGCCGCTGCCTTTTTAGTAGATGAAATTTTGTGTCAGGGACAGGCTGGAAGAGGGCAAAAAAGAAGGCAGGAGTAGGAGAGGTAGAAGCCCATGGCGACCCCAGGATAACCGTGGTAAAAGAGATGATAAGTGCTATGCATGTGGGGAAATGGGCCATCACGCAAGGGAGTGTCCTGATCGCATGCCTGAAGAGTATAAACGCCCTGATCCAAGAAACCCTTATTATAATAAATGACTAGCACCTGTTGACACTGCTAATACATATACATGTACAAATGATCCCTTACTTTGCCAGAATTTACAACAGCCTGTGTTTCAGACTTTAGATTTGACTCAAGTATTGTTAAATCTGTCAGGGAAAGAAGTAAAACCAGTTCGCACGTTAACTGTGCAAGGCATAACTGTTCAATTTCTGTGTGATTCAGGTGTAGATAAAACTGTTTTAAAAGATCATGTGTCAGGAGTTGATCCTTCAAATGGCACAATTTATGTGAAGTCTGCAAATGGTCAGTTAAATCGGCATAGAATCTCTAAACCAGTGTGGATTAGAGATCCTACCACAGGAGAGGCAGCTCAGTGTTCAGTTGTAATGTGCCCAACCTGTCCGGTGAACCTCTTGGGAAGAGATATGATGATGAAACTTGGAATTTCAATAATTCCAACATCCATTGGGATGATAGCTGCAGGAAAAGGTGAAACTGCTGAGACAATGGTTCATCAGGACAGTGGGGATTTGCATTATTACTGGACACTTGACCTGTCGGCCTCCAGACCTGATCAAATAAACTGTAAACTGTTAGCTGCAGCTGAGGAAATGTTGACAACTAACCATGACATACAGCCACCAGAAGACTTGCATGTCACACTGAGATTTAAGACCATGCCTGGGCCTGATGAGGCCTACACAGATAAAGTGCTGAAATTAGGGCCACAGAGAATCACCATAAAGGCAATATATACTGATGGTGAAACTATGGCTGGATGTAGTGTGATCCTTTCTGAAGCTGCACAACAACTTTTTACAGGGCAAACACCACATATTTCACTGACAAAGAGTGGCACAGCTGAGTGGACAGACTTAGCATCTTTGGTGAGACAGGGGGAGAGTCTTGGAATGTGGCAGCAAGCTGGAGGGGGTTGGGAGACAGACGTGCAGCACAGCATCTTTCGTAAAAAGCTGGGATGGGTGACACATACCTCACCACAAACACATTTAAAGGGGAGTGAGAATGACACAGCAGAATGATATGTTGTAGATGTCAAAGATCACCCGGAGCTTAAACAGGTCCCAGAGAAGCTCTGGTCTACTGGGAGGACTGATGTGGGGTTAATAACAACAGCGAGTCCAGTAGTTATAAAACCCAAAACGTTTTTTAGGCCAAGAGTGAAACAATATCCCTTGAAGCCTGATGCAGTGGAAGGCATTAAACCAGTTATAGAGGATATGATTAAAGCAGGGATACTAGTTGAAGCTCCACAAGCAGTATGTAACACACCCATCTTCCCAGTTAGAAAGGCTGATTCACAGTCGTGGCGCATGATTCAAGATTTAAGAGCCGTAAATCAGGCAGTGGAGAGTATAGCTCCATGCGTCCCCGACCCCCACACCTTGTTAAATCAGCTTAAGCCAGACAAGACACACTTCACTGTGGTAGATTTAAGTAATGCTTTCTTTTCCATACCAGTGCATGAGAATTCACAAGGCTGGTTTGGTTTCACGTATCAAGGCAAAAAATACACATACACCAGATTGCCGCAAGGTTTTTGTGACAGTCCTACAATTTTCACACAGAATATTACAAATTGTCTGTCTGATTTTGTGATTCCATCACATTCACAGATGTTGGTATATGTCGATGACATTTTAATTGCATCCAATTCAGAGAAGAACTGTAAAGACATATCATTGGCATTGCTGACTCACTTAGCTGAGACAGGTAACAAGGCCTCACTTTCAAAGCTACAGTGGGTAAAGACAGAAGTGAAATTTTTAGGACATCTGCTTAGTGCAGCAGGGAAAAGCATACATCCAGAGAGGAAAACAGCTATCTTGGCAGCACCTAGGCCAGTGACAAAGAAACACATGATGCAATTCCTAGGGTTGCTAAATTTCTGTCGATCGTGGATGCCCCATTACTCTGAAATTGCGCAGCCATTATTAGATATGATGTACAGTAAACCTTTGGCTATGTCAGAAAGTTTAAGTTGGACCCCTGAGGGGGAGCAAGCTCTGTGCATGCTGAAACAGATGCTGACAGGAGCATCGGTTCTAGGACTTCCAGATTATAACAAGCCTTTTGTTCAAACTGTTGACTGTAAAGGACATTTTATGACATCCATGTTAGCACAACAATGTGGAGGTGGCATGAAGCCAGTAGCTTATTATTCTAAGAGGCTGGATCCAGTGGCTTGTGCCTTACCTCACTGTGTGCGATCTGTGTGTGCAGCCGCTGAAGCCGTAAAGTGTTCTGGTGAAATTGTTTTGTTTCACCCTTTGACCCTGCTGGTTCCACATGAGGTTGATGGTTTATTGCTGCAGACTAAAATGACATTTTTGTCACCTGCAAGACACTTGTCTTTAATGTCACTGTTGCTCTCCCAGCCACACATAACTATTAAGCGGTGTACAACTTTGAATCCCTCTACATTGTTGCCCACAGAGGAGGAGGGTACACCACATGTGTGTAGTGAGCATGTGGAAACACAGTGTAAACCTAGAAGTGACTTAACGGACATACCACTCACTGAGGGCAAGGTTTGGTTTGTTGATGGTTCCAGTTTTAAAACAGCAGAGGGAAAGACTAAAACAGGCTTTGCTGTTGTGGATGATGTGCAGGTCATCCGTGCTGGGCAGTTATCACATTCCATGTCTGCCCAAGCAGCTGAGATAGTGGCTCTGACAGAAGCCTGCAAAGCAGCTGAAGGGCAGGCAGTGACTATATATACTGACAGTCAGTATGCATATGCTACACTTCATTTCTTTGCCGCTCAGTGGTCAAGACGAGGCATGACAACATCAACAGGGAAACCTGTGGAGCATGCGACACTTTTGCAGGCCCTGTTGAAAGCAGTCTTACTGCCTAGTAAAGTTGCAGTTTGCAAATGTGCAGCACACACACGTGGCACTGACCCCATTGTACTAGGCAACGCCTTTGCAGATAAAATTGCAAAGGAAGCGGCCCTTGGAACACATGGGGTTCATATTCTGGCGTCTCAGGAGCAAACTGTGCCCATCACACATGATGTGTTAGCAGACATGCAGTCACACTCACCTCCAGCTGAGAAGCAGCTGTGGCTCACTAAAGGAGCAAGCCTGCGAGGTGATGTCTACTATCTTTGTGATAAACCTATATTGCCTAAAAACTTATATAGGACTGCTGCAATTTTGAGCCATGGGCTCTGCCATGTCTCAACAGCCGGGATGATAGCAGCAGTCGAACGGCAGTTTCTCACACTGGGATTCAATGCTTATTCAAAACATTTTTGTAAAGCATGTTTAATATGTTGTAAACATAATGCTCAGGGAAACCTCAGACATGTTAAAACATAAGAAATCAGGAAGGAGCAAAAAAAGCAAAAAAAGCATTTTGCTAAAAAAAGATTTAGAGCAGAAGTTTTAAAAATGAAGATATATTGCATTTATTTACAATTAAAAACACACAGAGCAGAAAGTGTGTTACTGTTTTACATCCACAGACACACAAGAAAAGAAGCAGGCAACATGAGGTCAAGTTATGGCAATTTTATTTTTGTATGTCAGTACATGTATTCAGAATAGAGTTTTTAAAAAACAAACAAACGTCCCAAGTAAAGTTTGGGGGCATTTTTGTGAAAGAAAGGTTGAGAGAGGGGGAAGGAGGAAGATGCTGCTGGGTCAGTTCTTTCTCAGCAGTCTGCTCCAGAATCCCCTCCTGTCCTTGGCTTGCTTTTCTTTTGCCTTCAGCTCTTTTAAGGTTTTGTTGAGCTGCTCCTCGGCATCTTTAAATGTTTCTTTCAGCTGCTGTTTGGCCATTTTCTCTTTGTGTTTGAGGAGCTCTTTAGCTTCCTTTTTGTGCTTTTGTATTTCTTTAAGTTCATCTTTGCAGTCTTTCTTGGTCACCGTCGTTTCTTTCTTCAGTACCTTCAACTCAATTTTCTCTTCTGCAAGTTCCTCTTGCACTTTCATCAGTTCCTTCTTCATGTTTTGAGTGTAACTCTTTGTATCTTCCATTTCTTTCTTTGCTTCCTGTATTTTAATTTTCTCTTCCTCCAACACTTTTTGAGCTTCCAACAATTCTTTCTTCATATTTTCAATCTCATTTTCTGCCTCGTCTTTACATTTTTTCTCCTCTTCAAGTTGTTGCTTCACATGCAGTAATTCCTTCCTTAGTGTTTCAGCTTCAGCCATTACATTTGCAGCTTCTTGTGTTTCCAACTTCATTTTCCTTTTTTCCTCTTCAAAAGCTTCCTGCACCTCCTGTAATTCCTGCATCACATTTCCTGCCTCCTTCTTTGCAGTTTGATATTTATTTTTGGCTTCTTGTGCTGTGCTTTTCTCTTCCTCCAATGCTTTTTGAGCTTCCAACAGTTCTTTCTTCATGTTTTCATTCTCGTTTTCTGCCTGTTGTTTTCTCATCTTCTCTCCTTTAAGTTTGAGACCCACATCCAGTAATTCCTGCAATACTACTTCAGTTTCAAACTTTGAATTTTTAGCTTCTCCTCTTGATTTTTCTGCCTCTTCTTTTAATTTGACATTTTCAGCCTGTATCATTTGAAATTTAAAATGAATCAGCTGTACTGTATTGTGAGGTGAAGCACTCGCCGATCCTCTTCTCGATCTCCCTTGATTCATTTTGGCCTTTTAAACAAAGGAACCAACGTTTTGTAGAGGAGTGAAGTGAAGTTTTCGATGTTTCTTCGTCAGCTGTCGTTTGTCCTGCACAGAGATGCTGCTGTAGATGTGTCTCTAGCTGTGTCTGGATACAATGAAACATGCTGTAACTAAGTGCTTGTGTTGCACAGTTCTACTGAACATTCCATTCCATGCATGCTCCGCCCACATGGTCAGGAATGTCAGGTGCTGCATCTCCAAATGCTGCTCCCGTTGCCTAGCAATAACAGCTGTTTACTTTTTGGGGTCTGGTTCATTGTTTAATAAAGAAAACATGTCCAAGTATTGGGTGCTGAGGCTCAGCGCATATTCTAGCCTGCTGTGTGGGTGGGCAGCTAGAAATCACTGGTGGGCAACATGAGTGAGGAGAAAACTGGAGCAGCCAAGCAGGGAGCTGCAGGTTGCTGGTTTGAGTCTCTGTTCAGATGCTGGTGTCTCCTCTCTCTGAGATGTCTGCAAACAGTCCCAGATAAAACAATAAGGATAATAAACAAACACGTGACTAAAATAACAATTATGACTCTGATGTGTTTCATGTGTAGCAGGATGGCCTCTATACAGCAGTCGCTGCAAGCATCCACATCGCCACACTTACTATTCTTTAAGCAGGCGTGCTGGGCTCCTCCTAAGGAAAGTTTGAAACTTCATTTCCTTCATGCTGGTGAACTTTTTACCAAATATTTTCATCAAAGCTTCTCCATCACTGACAGGGATTGTTTGGATCTTCACACTCATCTCCACCAACCCTAAAAAATGAGTCTCACTTTGCTCATATAATGCCAGGAGTGTCTCCATATTCCACAAAAGTCTATGCAAACATGTAACAGTATCCCATATTCATAGAAATATTATTGATATTATAACAAAAGCTGTCTCCAACACAATTGTCCCAAGTGCTTTTTTTAAACAGGATTTTACACCAGAGGATTTCCCTATAGCTTAATTTTTTTTAAATATTTTGCACACAACAACAGAATCATTTCAGAAAAACACAAAATGACTGGTGTCAATATTATTTGCCCCACAAAAAAGGTCGAATATAAAACAATATTGCAAATATTGCACAGTTGAAAAAAAAAGCACTACAGCTCAGTTGTTCCCGCCCTCCTTTGTCCTCCTGTTTCCCCTCCCTCTCCCCTCCAACGAGGAGTTTGATGGTGTTACGAGTTCAAATATTGGGGATGGATACAAGAGGAAAAACCAAAATAACAACACTGGTCCGACCGGGTTGAGTCAAACGATGATTTTAATGATCACACGCGTGGGAGATGGACACCGTACGCAGACAACATCAGATCTCAAAATGGTGGAGCATTGATCAAACCCTTATAGCCTCTGGTGCCTCCACCTTATCATAAAAGCCTAAACATTCACATTCTTTCTCTCACACAGCGCCTAAGCTACGACCTTGGCTCCCTGTTTATCTGCTCCTGCTGAGATGGGGCAGAAAACTCCAGTATGTTCTGTTCTCTTCTAATCAGACAAATAAGGCGATGACTTTCTGCAAACAGTATTTCTTATAACTCAGCAGTATAATGCATCATGAAACAATATCATTCATTCACAATAAATCAGCAGTCTAATGTAATGCAAATCAGTTTAACAAATGCAAGAGTTATCACCTTCTTCTAATTCAGGAGGATAATGCAAACTAAAACTACATAATAATTCACAATCTTTAATTAGGGGTCTAACATGGCATAAAATAATATTATAATACCACACTGGCAAACTTCTCCCGATGTTTCCACTGAAGGGGTTGGAAGTTAAAAAGCGCTGAAGGTTAGGTTTGGAGTAAATCATGGATGTGCGCACGTGAGTGTGCGCATGTGTGCGCACGTGTTTGTGTGCAGCTTGTAGTGCAAACGTGCGTGCAGAATTCATGCAGACATGTGTAACTGGTCGTTTTGAGGTAGAAAAGAGTGATGCGCGGTCAAGCTGGTAGTTGAAAGTGTCAGTCAGAGTAGAAGAGCATTGTGTAAAAATGCAAGTAATAACAAAAAAGTGCAAGTCATTAATCGCATCACCCTGAAAAACCTGAGTAAGGAGTGCAGCTCCTGATGAAAGGAGGAGCACTGAAAACCAGGAAATGATGTTTCTGGAACAGTCTGATGACTGAAGCTGGATGTTTGAAGTCTCAGTGAACTGCTTGTCTTTTCCCCACAGCTCCTCCCTCAGCGATGTATATGGCTATATGTTATGAACAATGTGCTGATGTCCATATCAGGTAACAAACAGCGTGACACAAACGGAGAACATTGTGTCCACTCGATAATATGCTGCTCTAAAAAGGCTCCATCCTGCAGGCAAGTCGGCCCAGCTTTACTCGCACAGCCTGCCAGCTCTGTTTGAACAGAAAGGACATCTGCACAAGAAACACAGCAGCCTGTCGCTCAGCACCAACCGCCTCACTGAGCGGATCAGTCTCAGGTACGACACGCCATCACAGATGCAGGGAAACAGGAGCTGTAGGTGCAGCAGTGTTAATAATGTCATGTATGATGCTACCACCTGATTTTGAGGAAGGAGGATACTGTAAACCCAATTTTGTCTGCTTGTTCTGACCTGGATATTCTCTGTTGGCCACAGAAAGTTTACCATATCTGTAAAGATTCCTGACACTAAAGGTTGTAGGAGGTGCAGTGTAGGTAAGCAATGCCGAGTTACTCTGGTCAGTCTGTTTGTTCACAGAGAACAACTGCAGACACTTAGTCCTGCTCTCTCTGTTTCAGCAAGAAACCCATACACAGATAGCACATTTCTGTGCGGGGCTGTCCCATCTGGCCTGGTTTTACTCTTGTGGTATGAGCCTCTTCAGAAGTTCATGCATCTAAAGGTTTGTACAGATATGTCGAACTTGCCACCTGAATAAATGTCTTCCTTTCTAACTCTAACCCGATTTCCACAATGCAAACCAGCCATTAGACCTGAATTACATAAAAGTAGACAGACAGCATATCAAAATCTGAAGCATGTCATTGTTTTTTTTAATAACATATGCATACTTTTTATTCAAGCCCAACAAGATTTTAGAGACTAAATAAAAGAAACGTTGTATAAACGCCGTCCAAAAACACCAACAGCACCTTCTCTGGGTCCAAGCTCGTGTAACTGAATGGTTACCATGTGTTTTCTGTGCTACAGGAACAGTGTTATCAGCACACAGTTCAACGCCAGCATGCACCATTAGATCACATAGCAGACTAATTGACAGGTTTTTTGTGAATGTCTCGCACATTTCATGAAGATAATGTATGTACTTTGAGAACAGAGCTCTGTGTTAAGCCTGTCTGCAGTCCTAACACAGTGCTGCTTGGAAACACGCCTGTGCCACAACATTATGGAAAAGTGGCATCAGTCCAAAGACGTGCAGTTAGGGGACAGGTTCATTGGAAACGCTAAATTGCCCATAGGTGTGAATGTGTGCGAATGGTTGTCTGTGTCTATGTGTTAGCCCTGCCACAGACTGGGACCTGTCCAGGGTGCACCCCGCCTCTCGCCCTAAGACAACTTGTTGCAACAAGCTTCCTTCTTTCCGTGCATCAGGAGATAGTGGAGCACTCAGAGTCGTGCAGGTAACCCAGCTGGACCGAGACACTGTTCTCATCACCTTAGAAAGTAAGTCCCCTCGCATATTGTGAATCCTTCAAATGTCTTTCATGCTCATTCTCAATCTGTGTACCGTTTGGACAGGAACTGTAAAGATCGTGAACCTGCAAGGACTTCCATCCA
This sequence comes from Mchenga conophoros, assembly GCF_057382185.1. NCBI lineage: Eukaryota > Metazoa > Chordata > Actinopteri > Cichliformes > Cichlidae > Mchenga > Mchenga conophoros. The sequence continues at coordinate 82,756,691 of NC_140528.1, read as the reverse complement.
GACAGCTGCCTGCAGAAATAGTCTTTGACTTCCCCATTGAAACACTAGGTAGAAATGATGATGTGACAAACAAAGTGAATGAGAGCTGATGTGTGTCCTGAAAGCTGAGTGACACCTCCTGTTCTGTCAGTCTGCTTGCAGGATAGTGTGCTGGCGTTCTGGAAGCATGGCCTCAAAGGGAGGAGTTTCCATTCAGATGAGGTGATGAACTAGTAAATTCATCCAACGTTGGCTGAGCTCGTATCATGTGCTTATCATATTTGTTCTAAGTCATTACACATGTGAATTTTCACTTTATGTGCAGGTAACACAAGAAATTACAGATGAGAGTCGTGTGTTCAGAGTTCTGGGAACAAACAGGTATGTTAACTGTATGCTGACAAGAGCTATCAATCACTGTGAGAAACTAGTAATTCTAGTACATCAGAAGTAATCAGGATAGTATTTTTCTTGATACTATTGTTAATAGACCTGGAAGTGATTTTCAGAGTAGCATGTGGAAGTAGCATGAATACTGCTAGCATTAATGGTAGCATTAAAGCAGGAGTCACACTAGAGTGTTTATTCTGTTGGTTACTCAGATCCAAGGATTTAGGAAATGCAGCCTATGTGTTTGCATGCAGCCCTCCAAAGAAAAACAGCCATTAAAGTTACCAACTACCGTCTACCTGACACTTTGTACAGAAAACTACTTTCCTTAGTGCTAATTTTCTTTATGCTAGTACCAAATCACAACAATAGTCACTTCAAGACACTGTATATTGTAAGGTAAAGGCCCTGCAATTATGGTGCACAAAGGTGAAAAACTCCCTTTTAGCAGGTGAAAACCTGAACCAGGCTGGGGGAGGGGCGGGCATCTGCTGCGATTGGTTGGGGGGGTGAGAGGAGGAAGACGGGACAAAGACAATCTGGGGAAGAGAGCCAGAGAATATTCTCAACTAATGATTGAATGCAGAGAGGTGTTTAAATAGATAGTGAGTGAAAAGGGCGACTGAAGAAGAAACACTTGGTGCATCACGGGAACCTGCCAGCAGCCTAGACTTAGGCTAACTAAGGGAGGATTCAGGGAAGAAAGGAAAGTTGTAATCCTAATGTTAAAAGTAGAGAGGGTGTCTGTCTCCCAAACCCAAACTGGAAGCTGGTTCCACAGAAGTGGTGGCTGTAGCTCAGGTGGGGGAGCAGGTCACCTACTCCCCGTCTACATGCCAGATATCCTGCATGAAAGTTGCTCTCCGGTGCATCCGTCAGAGTATGAATGGGTGTGAACGGGTGAATGAGGCAAGCTTTGAGTGCTCAGAGTAGAAAACCACTATATAAGAACCGGTCCATTTACCATTTACCAAGAGGGGCCTGGAAACCGAAGGGTCTGGCTCCCATTTTACTTTTAAATACTTGGAACGAAGTGCTCTAATGGGGTGATATGGTACTATAAGGTCATTAAGATAAGACAGGGGCTGATTATTCAAAACCTTTTATGTGAGGATTTTGAATCTTTTATTCTGGAGCCAATAAATGTTCTGTTTCTAGTCCCTGTCAGGACTCTCGCTGCAGCATGTTGGATTAACTGAGAGCTTTTAGGACATCCTGATAATAACCTCAGCACTTCCTTTTGATCATTTTTGTGGGAGGAGGGGACATTAACACCAGGTTTTCTCAAACAATTGACACACAACCTGTGAAAATGAATAATTTCAGTAACTACAAGTGTGTGTTTACATTTGGATCGTATAGATATCTGGCATGAAAGCTCAGTCTTCAGAAAATGTCCATTCTTTTTGATTTCTTTCAGAGCAGTCTGGAATTGATTTTTGACTAAATAATTAAAACTAATAATAATATATTACTATATTATATTACTAACAAATCCAGGACACCCCTGTTGATCCAGCAGCTCTTAATGAAGTTTGAAATAAGAATCGTGGTGAGTTCATTAGAAATATTTCACAATTTCTTTTTTAAATCAGTCATTACTAAGTGCAAAAACAGTGGGATTATATATGAGAAGGACGGACTCAAAGACTGTCGTGTATCACATATGTATTACATCGATGTCCAAAATCAATGCATCATTAATGAAACTGAAACAAAAGTACTGAATTTCATGTGGAAGACCAAACCTCAGCATTCAGGAAAGTCTTATACAGGAGCAAAGATAATGGACGTTACCCGGAGTTTTCCACTGTGAAACCAGGAATAACAGCTTAAAAATGTTTCTGTGATCTAAATCATTGTCAGCCTGGCAGGCAAATAGCGTGGACACCAAAGTTTGTGAACGTGATAACCTGAGAACAAAGACATGTAGGATTTTAAATCGGTACCATAGGTGTGTCTACTGGGAGGCTGAGGCTTAGCGCTGGTGGCTGCCAGTACTAAGTATTATTATACAACCCTTATTTTAGTTGATCTTATCTTCTTTCCTTGTGTTTCAGTTAGTTTTTACTCAAACTGGGTGTAGAAGGAATCCCTGCAAAGGTTTCTTTTTCTTCTGTGTTATGTTTTATGTATTTCTCAGCTCTTTGCTTCCTTTTTTCTACTTTAAACTTGTTTGTATGCTGGTGTGTAAATGTTCACACTTATCATAAAGTTTAAAAAAGTAGTAGGCGTGGTGATGAGCAGGAACAGGAGTAAAACTCCAGTAAGTGTACCAGTACTGTACCAGTGTGTAGCATTAAAGTCAAACTACAGTGGTTGTAGTATCAGTAGAGTAGTGTTAGTACTAGAGGTGGGAGGAGTAGAAGCAGGTGGAGGCACTGGCTTTAGGTTAGTACTGCCTTTCTCTGGCTCTCCTTTACAACTCATCTCCTTCTCATTTGCTGACAATGTGCAGAGACATCATCCTTCAGAGCACACCGACTGATGACCCGTCAGCACTGAGCAGCCTGTACATCCTGACAGGACACGAAAGCAGCTACTGAGAGAGGACACGGGGCTCATTCGACGGTGTTACCAAAGAAAAGCACAGCCTGTCTGTAACTGTGGGGTGGAAACGATGCTCTGTTTCACTGAGGCTGTGCCAGGAAACGGTTCAATGCTGGGAATGACAAATGTTAGGAAGGTATCCTGCTGACTGTCCAGCCTTCACCTGTACACAAGACACCTGTCAAGGTCCTCGCTGGGGTTATAGTTGATAAAGCTTTCTAGCTTTTCTTGTCTATTCAGCTTACCTGCTTAAATCAGACCTTTCTGTTAAAGCTAATGCAGACTCCACTGATCCGCCCGCTCAGTGTGGACGGGAGAATAACCTGAACATGGCCTCTGGGACATCATCGTACTGATGTTATGAAGCGCTCAGTCAGGTTTTCTTCTTGATCAGACTGAGGGGCAGACTGAGTGTGTTTTGGTGCCTCAACATTCAGTCATATTCTGTAAAGCCATTTTCTGTCTGCATGCTGCACATAACCTCTTTGGACTAGAGTGCTGTGACACCTACACCTTACACCTGCAGGAGCTGCTCGGCCATAGAAAGCTGCTCTGTGAAGTGCACGGCTTTTTTGCCAGTGTTGATTTTATGGGTTTAATGTAATAACTAATTTTTCACATCATCGTTTGAGTCGTAATCCCAACGAGGAAACCTGGAATGTAAAACTTGATGGACGCTCCAGCTGAAGAGTGAAGTGTCAGACTTTTAATGGATCTTTCAAGCATTAGCGTACTTACAATGGCAGAAACAGTGCCACGTCTAAAGCATAGGAGCCATCTTCATCTCATTCTTCCCATTTCATGCAAGTTTCTTCTCATCCTCAGATGGACAGAATTTGGTTTGCTGACTTCATTCAGTCACACCATACTAGAGCATAAAAAGTGGAAATAAACTGGTCAGTAAGAAAGTGTGATGCTTGAAAGTATAGCGTAAGGACAGCAGCAGCACTGCATTTACAGCTGATATGATGACTTCAGCATCTTTAAAGAACTGTGAAGGAATTATCAGTGCTAACACAACCTTAAGCACGTGATGTGACCGCATACACTGCTTACACTTTCAGTATCCTTACTTAAAGAGAACATCTCAGAAAAAAGTACAGTTAGCAAGAAGCTTTGAGAACAAGGCAGTGTTATTGTATGCTAACCACCGTGGTGGTGTAGCTTGTCCTGATAAAAAGTGAATGTGGTCACATTATACTTGTTAACTAAAATGAAAAAATAAAATAATTCCACTACATGGGTAAAGATATTTATGATATTTATGGAAAGGATACTATAAAAGTAACACTGGCCTTTCCATGAGAGAAAGTTGAAGTACAGTATGCATGTTGAGATTAATGTTTGTTTAATATGTTTTTGCTACTATGTGAAGATGTGATGTTATTAACAACACAGAATAGACAGAAATAAAGATTTTCATATCTCTTGGAGTTTTATGAAGAGTTTGTTGGGTTGTTCTTCTTTGAATGTGTGGATCGATGCTTCTGCGATTTATATCTTAATCCTTCAATTTGTAAAAAACATTTTGAATTCCATTTGAGAAGATAAATGAAGGTTCTTGCGTTCAAGTGGAGGCTCTAGCAGACTGAGAAAGTAACTGCATAACTGGTCAAAGGAGCTTGTAAAGAAAAGCGTCTGGACTTCTTTAAGTTACTTGAAGACGTTTCACCTCTCATCCGAGAAGCTTCTTCAGTTCTAAGGTCAAATGGTGGAGAGTCCCAGATAACTGCATAACTGTGTTATTCCTGCACCCATAGCAGCAAGTAAGTGAAGGCAGTGATGAGCGCTGATGAGTTCTCAGATCACTCAGTCAGTCTCTGAGCGTCACCTTTATTGTGATCGCGCACTTTAAGCTTTCATGCCTGTATTTTTGCACAGTTGTGATAATACTGTATTGAAAGAAATCTGTGCACAGACGAACATGGGGTGGCTTTGCTCAGGTAGTAGAGGAAGGTGCTTCAATCCCCGTCTGCATGCCAAATATCCCTGGGCAAGATACCAACCCAGAGTTGCTCTCCGAATGTGTGTGAACATTACACAGAAAGTGCTTACAGAGAAAAGTGCTTGCATACACCTGAATAAGGCAAGTTCTTTAAAGTGCTTTGAGTACTATATAAGAACCAGTCCATTTACATCGCCAAAGCACTCAATACTCTCTTTACAAAGTTCTCTGTAGTTTGTTTCTCCAGCACCATATTTGACCGCGGTCAAGTGAGCCCTCACTTAGGACGACACAGTCAAGCCAGCCGCACCTAAAATGTTGTTGCACTATTCTTATGCATATTACGGTACGGGTGCCGACTGGCTTAGAAACGCAGTCTTTTGTGTCCTGACACTATTGTACTTCACAATCCACTCCCAGTTTTGGTTCATCTCCACTTTTCACCCTGTGATCCACAGCAAAAATTACTGTACGATTCAGAGAAAATTTACAGTAAAATTTACCCAATATACAGTCCTGTACTTTTAATATCCTCATCTTTGAGCTCAGATTACACAAAAACTGTAAGAGGTGACACTGATATTTCACTGGATTCTGACTCTAGGCCATCTCCACTTTTTACCCAGTGAGCCACACCCAAAATTACTGTACTGTTTCTGAGATTGCTGTGTTAACCCTCTCAAGGCAGGCGTTGCAGATTTGCAACAGTTAAAAGCTAACAACCTGATCACCCCACATACATATTTCATGAGTTTTTTTTACTCAGAAGTACCACTGCAGGTATTCTTTTGTGCATTAGCAACAAAAACTTAATTTGAGCCTGAGAGGGTTAAGCATGAGTATGACAAAGGCTAAGAAAATATACTGCCTAAAATAATATCAAATTTAAACAACAAATTACAAAATTGCCACACCTGCTGTTATTGCCAGGTGTTCGATAGAGCATTATTTAGTCATAAAAAATACATATCACTGAAATATCATCAGTAAAAGAAATACTCTCACTATGTAAGACATGTTAGCAAATTCAGTTAATAGTCAAGTCAAGTCAAGTTTATTTATAGAGCACATTTAAAAACAACCAAGGCTGACCAAAGTGCTGTACAGTAAATACAGATAAAAATACAATAGAACACAATTTCGTAATAACACCTCGCTGATAAAAATAAAATAAAAATATATAAAACAAATAAATTAAACCTTTCTAAAAGCCAATGAAAAGAGGTGAGTTTTAAGAGCGGTTTTAAAAGTTTCTAGGCTTTTGGAGAGTCTGACGTGAGGAGGTAAACTGTTCCACAGTCTGGGTGCAGCCACAGCAAACACCCTCTCTCCCTTTGTCTTTAATTTATACCTGGGAACATCTAAAAGCATCAGGTCGGCTGACCTCAAAGATCTCCTGGGGCGATAAGTACTAAGGAGTTCTGACAGGTAAGAAGGTGCAGTGCCATTTAAAACCTTAAAAGCCAGCAATAAGATTTTAAAATCAATCCTAAAGGCAACTGGGAGCCAGTGGAGAGAGCAGAGAACCGGAGTGATGTGGTCTCTTTTTTTTGAACCGGTCAACAGGCGAGCGGCAGCGTTCTGCACCAGTTGAAGGCGATGTAGACAGGAACGATCTAGGCCAGCATAGAGGGAATTGCAGTAGTCCAGCCGTGAAGTAATAAAAGCATGGACCACTCTTTCTAGATAGTTCCTGCAAAGGTAAGACTTGACTTTGGCTAAAATCCGCAAATGATAAAAAGATCCCTTAACTACAGAGCTGATTTGTTTATCAAGTTTAAAAGCATTGTCAAAAATATCACCATTAATAAATAATGTATCAAATCTATACAGATGTTTGAAGGTATAATGCAAAGCATGTTTGTTTCTTATGGCTTACAAATGTGTTTGCCTTTAACATAATTTACATTTTATTTATACAGTTTCACAGACGAAACAAAATAGGTTTCCTGAACTGTTCTTCGTGGCCTAATTTTGAATCCTTTTGAGGGTGATGCATTATCCATGAAGGTGGGCAATTTGTTCGTCGATCTCTGACCCTCGCTGACTCTGACGCCTCCTAATTCTGCTTCCAGCCTCGCTGATTAATTTGTTGTCACTGATGCTGTCACCAGTTGTACACAACATCTCTGTTTGTCCACCAGTCTAATCTGTAATTCAGGTGAACCCAGAATTACCTGCATCTTTGTAATGTTTCAGAAAATATACACTATATGTTGATGGGCTTTGTCCCACTTTTCTTTCCTTTATAATCTCTGTGGTTTTAATGACAATTCATATACAGATTGTGGAGGACATTTTATTCAACACTCAAAAAAGTTCCTCACCAGCAGACTGAAGTACAATTTCAGCCCACAGTTAATAAACCCATCCAATGCAGCGTTATCAGAGAAATTATGCAAGTGTTATGTTTGTATGTACTGGTAATCTATTTATCATTTATCATGATTCCTGCTCTGATGATTACTTTCTTCTCCTTCTGTAATTTTAATAGATAAAGGATGTGCACAGACGAACGCTGGAAGTCCAGCAGTTCATCTAAACAAAAGGCACTTAGACTAAAACAGATATTGTCAATGGAAAATTGTATGTAGTAGTCAGTATAATCTTTTAGTGATATAAGTTTGCTTATGGTAGGATGCTGTTTGTAGTTATTTGGTAGTGACAGGATGTGTGATTTTTAGCAGGCTTGGTTCACCCCCACATCCTGGGAGCATGGGAGAGGTCGTACCTTGTTTTATTGTTTTAACGTAGCTATGTCTGTTTTAGTCTAAGTGCTTTAACTGCTGGACTTCCTCACCGTGCCATCTAGGGTGGGGGAGACTACCCTCTTTATGACCAAGGATGTACCTTTTGTGCTTTCATGTTATATGACCCTTTGATCAACACACACACACACACACACACACACACACACACACACACACACACACACACACACACACACACACACACACAATGGAGTATAAATAAAGACCGGGGCAGTTCTCTCACTGGAGTCTCTTAGAGTGGAGGCTGCCCTTGCTAGCAAGAAGTTCTGTGTGTTTTCTCTTCTCTGAGTCTTTACTGAAGAAGTGTTTTAGAACATTTTCCCTAACATTTACAGATACGTTTATCCTACCATAAATCAATAAGACAAGGTACGACCTCTCCCATGCTCCCAGGATGTAGGTGTGAATGCCAGAACACTCTGGAATGCACACCAAGCCTTTGCAGACTATTAAGGATCAAACCTCTACCAATCTAAAACTAATTATAAAACTAAGCATATATAAGTAGATATTTCTAAGCATAAATGATAATCAACAATACAAAACCTGACAACCTGTAAATTGTAAATACTGTAAAACCACTGTCATTTAATGGTCGGGCATTGCACAGCTTCAAGCATTTCACCTCATGTCATACTGGGTATGGTTGTGTGTGTGACAAATAAAATTTGAATTTGAATTTGAAAGTTTTTCCAGGTGAGTTTGATCCAGGAGGGTCTGAAGCCAGAGTCAGACAGAGACTGTGCAGAGACTGTAGAAGGACAGAGCAGCAGCAGAGCAGTCCAGATACACTGATGATCCTCTGTCAGATCCAGAGGGACACACAGGGATGATGCTGGACTCTACATTGTGTCTGACAGTGGAGCTGTTCTCAGAGCAGTTCACTCTGCAGCACTGACAGTCATCTGCACTTCTTCTCATTCCTCTGTCAGTCACTGCTGGATGAAGCTCTCCTCTCCACCTCCCAGTAACATGGCCCAGTCAGAGCGTCTCTACACACAAGCTGCTGCTGCTTCAACCTCTCTGGATCATCAGGACACAGCTCCTCCTCTCTCAGCACACACACCGTCCTGTTTACCATCATCACCTCCACCTGCAGAGAGAAGAAGGAAGAGCAGAGGAGATAAACGAGTGTTTCCAGAGACTCTTCATCAGCTGTCAGTCAGTGATGCAGCACATCCAGTATAAAGAGCAGCAGGGACTTCAGTGCTGGGACTGTACTAGGACTCATTGTTGCTTCACTTTTTCTAATCTTTGGATTTTTATTGAAGTTGATGAAAATGTTTTTCCCTCCTAGTTTGAGTTTGGACTTTCATTCATTAGAAGAACCTTGGTGTGTCCACTCTGAGCTCTGTAGGAACCCCAACAACAAGCCCAACAATCCAGATGGACGGTTCCAGCTGTTAACTGGAGGAATTCCATCCAAACATCTGCTCTCACTAAATTCTTCCTCACCTACAGACTGTGTTCTTCACTGCTTTAAACTTGGAAATGAATGCAGTCATTGGTCTGCGTGCTGCTTTGTTCAGAGAGCTGATTGGCTGTTGACAGTGTTTGATCAGAGCGTGTCAGCCATTACTATGGTGACCATAAAGGTCAGAAACAGGAAGTGTTTGTGTCCAATCCTGAAGCCTGTCACCATTCTCCTCTCACAGCTTCACTGAGAAGCGGCAGCTTTACAGGAAACACTGGATCTTTGTTTCATACTGACTGTGTTTAGTACAATACTGCTGACAGCACCACCCACTCACTCCATCACTCTACTGACCTCAGAGTCTCCAGTCTGTAGTCTGGACTCTGAAGATCAGACAGCTGCTTCACATCTGGATCCTTCAGGTTGTTGTCCCACAGGTCCAGCTGTCTCAGATGGGAGGGGTTGGACTTCAGTGCTGCTGCCAGATAATCACAGCTGATCTCTGACAAACCACAGCGACTAAATCTGTATAAAGAATGAAAGATGTAAGTTTATTAGACAAAGTGTGAGCTTGAAATCATTCAGTGTTTCATCATCTGTTCAGAGCTGAAGAAGGTTCAGAATGTAGAAGTTTAGAAAATGGAAACTCCAAACAGCTGAAGCCAACAGGAAGCAGCTTCAAACAGGAAACTGTGCAGAGTTTCAGACTATATGTCCTGATGCAGCCAGTTGGATTTTGGAGATTTGAATCTCTGTTCTGTGACTAAGTCCTTGAATCATTTCTTCCAGTTGGTCCAACAAGACAGACTAAGTGTTGGACATGTGTTGTGGCTCCATTAGGGGAGCTTCTAAATGTGATGTGATGGCCCCTCTGGGTCTGTCAGGTCACAGCACTGAAGAGAGCTCAAACTGGGCACACAGTTGTTCCAGTCTGGACCAAAGACTCTATACTGGGACTGAGGGACTGCTTTGACTGCACCCACTGGGACTTTATAAAGGCTCATGTTCTCACTTAGATCATCGATTTCTACTTACATTTCTTTCTGGGAAAAATGGGGAGTACTTTGAAAACAGGAAGTATTTTCCCCAATAAGCAGCCCTGGATTAGTAAATCACTCCAACATGTTCTCAGGCAGAAGAAGCTGTCTTGTTATGAGGGAGAAAAGAAAAAGATTGAGGCACAGAAACTTGTTGAAAGAGAGATAAAGCAGCTAAAATCAGGTGTAAAAGTAAAGCAGAGGATGAGCTGAATAAAGGACACTCAAGGCTGGCTTGGAAAGGAATGAAGTCCATGGTGGGGATGCAGAACAAGGAGCAAAGATGAATGTGATGCTGAATCAGCAGAAGACTTGGACTCATTTGATTCCAGCTTTGATATCATTGATTTCAACGAAGAGCTTTGTGATTGCAGCAAAGGGCTGGTAGCTCTGAGAGTCCCACTGATGAGGTGTTTGTGTGGAAATCTCTTAGTGGGACCAAAGAGAGAAAAAGCCCTGGTCCTGATGCTGTGGGAGGGAAATGATTGAAGTGTGCTGTGAGGAACTGACTGGGAGATTTTCACACATTTTCCAGTCCTCCTTGGAACAACAGGAAGTTCCCAGCATATGGAAACAAAGGTTAAGTGTCCTATGGCACTCAGTGATGATGGTGCTGTGGCCCCACCACCTCCACCTCTTTGTAAAGGAACTAACTGTAATCTGAAGCTTCAAATGGAACTAAGACTTCCTCCACTAGGTGGCAGTGTCTGATGAGAAAGTGTTAGTGGAGCTGGCCTGGAGTCAGAAACAGGAAGATGCAGGATTTGGGCTGAAATGGGGAAAAGTGGTTCGCACTAGTGCCTTAAAGCAAGAAGGTTGTAGGTTGAAGCTTGTTGGCCTTTCTGTGGAGGTTGGATGTTCTCCCACAGTCCAATGAAATGCTGCTTAGGTTCATTGGTGCTTCTAAATTGGCTGTAGGTGTGGATGTGAGAGAGTGCTTCTCTGTCTCTCTCTGTTGGCCCTGTGATGGACTGCTCACCTGTGCAGGTGGACCACGCCTCTTGCCCTATGACAGCTAGGGCACAGGCTGCAGCTCTTTGAGCCTAAGCTGAATAAACAGTTAGCAAAAATGATCCATAGATGGCCTGAAATCCCCCAATTAGCAGTTTGGTAGATAGCTATGACATGCTAATCCCATCCAGCAGCTGTAGAATAGAATAGAATAGAATAGAATAGCCTTTATTGTCATTGTACAGAGTACAACGAAATTGGAGTGCCACTCCCTTGGTGCAAGTTTCAATAATAAATATAAATGTAAGATATAAAAAGTACAAAAAAAAACAATCATAAGTACTCAAACAATAGTATGTACAATATATACAGGATAGCAGCATTAATATAATGACAGTATGAATAGCAGCATAATATAATGACAGTATGAATAGCAGCATAATATAATGACAGTGACGGTATGGAATAGGTTCAATTGTTTTTCTGCTTATTTACTACGGTGATAGCTCTGGGAAAGAAGTCAACCCCGAATCTGTTTGTCCTGGTTTTATGTGACCTGTACCGTCGGCCTGACGGTAATAGTTCAAACAGTTGGTTGCTGGGGTGAGAGTGGTCCTTGATGATATTACCAGCTCTGCTGAGGTACCGAGAGTTTGCAGTGACCTCCAGGCTGGGCAGAGAGCAGCCAGTGATCTTCTGGGCTGTGTTGATGACCCTCTGCAGTACTTTCCTGTCCACAGCTGAGCACCCTGCATACCATGTTGTTACGCCGTACGTTAGGATGCTCTCTATGGTGGCTCTGTAAAATGTCACCAGCAGCCTCTCCTCCAGGTTGTTCCTCCTGAGCACTCTCAGAAAGTGGAGACGCTGCTGGGCCTTTTTAACCACCGCTGTAGTATTTGCAGTCCAGGAGAGGTCATCAGATATCTGCACACCCAGAAACCTCATGGAGTGTACCCTCTCCACACAGCTCCCGTGAATGTAAAGTGGGGCCGGGTCTGCTCTGCCCTTCCTGAAGTCCAAGATAAGTTCTTTAGTTTTCGTGGTGTTCAGTTGGAGGTTGTCAACTGAACACCACTCAGTCAGTCTGTTGACCTCATCTCTGTAGTCCGACTCATCCCCCCTTGAGATGAGTCCAACCACTGTGGTGTCATCCGCGAACTTTATGATGGTGTTTGAGAGATGGGTAGGGGAGCAGTCGGATGTGTAGAGCGTAAACAGGAGGGGACTCAAAACACATCCTTGTGGAGACCCGGTGCTGAGTGTGATGGTGCTGGACCGGTGGGGGGCGGGTCTGACAGACTGTGGTCTATTTGTCAGGAAGTCACTGTCACTGTTCATAGACATAAACTACACCTTTATTGGTGCTATTTCCAAGCACATTGTGCGCTGTCGGTCCTGCTTGCTACACAAGAACATTCAATATTTAGTATTTACTGCTGTTTACACTTAGCTAGATTAACGTGATGGTCAGTGGCGGTCCTAGCCTGTTTGGCGCCCTGGGCAAACACTCTCTATGGTGCCCCCCCCCCCTCCCCCACACACAAACACACACACACATAAAACATATTAAGGATTGTATGTTAACATAAAACTGTTGTCGAAATTCACCAGAGAAACACACACACATGAAGAGAGAGAGAGAGTATGCATTGTATGCAGACGGCTACCAAACAGCCATCATAATTCGTCACACAATGAGAACAGGACAAATCACAAATTGACAATGACTAATTAATGTTTTAAACTGTATTTGTTAACAATTTGAAAAATAAAATTTGCTGAATGAATGATCAACAGTTGTTGTTGCTGTGCAGCAGTGGGAATACTGACAACTGTCACTGGATCATTTAATGTTGAAGAAATATATTAAACCAGAGGACGACTTTTTTTTTTCTTTAATTCTCCGCTTTTCCAGTCTCTTCAATTTGTCTTTTAGAACACTCTACTCACCATATCAGGAAATGCTAAGATTTGACTAATGACTGCTTGAGAATCACTGGGCATAAAATAGTATTTTTTCCTGCCAAACTGTGTTACATTTTGAATTTTTGTAGATTAATTTAAAGAATTAAGAACAAATGATCTGTTTTGTGACAGGCTATTAATAACAAGCACCTAAAGATAATTTAAAATTAATTATTTGCAACATTGTCTGTTTTTTGTACACACAACATGGTTGATTCTTTTGAGTTAAGCACTTTTTTGTAACGGTGACAGTGTAGAAGTGAAAAAACACTGCCATCATCAGGTCAAACTTGAAATTTCAAAATTACTCTACAAATTTTATCCTGCAAATTGTCACTGAGGTTCTGTAATGACAGGAAAAAGATTTATGGAATGTTTATTTCCTTGAAAGTGGATCAAAGCCAAAGTAAAATGTATTTCTGTAGCTGTTGACCAAAGTGACCTGCTCTCCCTCTTGAGCTACAGCAACTCCTAATGTAACATTAAGTAAGATAAATACCACCTAGAACCTCTTGTACTATACAGTGTTTGTGTAGATAAAGAACTCTATGAATGTTTCTTAATCACTTTAAATAAATAATCATAAACAACCTCCAAAAATTCTGCTTGATCTGCTTGCAAACTGTCAGGGGTTAGTACTTAAAAAATTTATATATGAATGTACTACACAAAGGGAGTTCATTTGGATTTTTATGAACCCCAATTTTACAGGGAGTGCAGAATTATTAGGCAAATGAGTATTTTGTCCACATCATCCTCTTCATGCATGTTGTCTTACTCCAAGCTGTATAGGCTTGAAAGCCTACTACCAATTAAACATATTAGGTGATGTGCATCTCTGTAATGAGAAGGGGTGTGGTCTAATGACATCAACACCCTATATCAGGTGTGCATAATTATTAGGCAACGTCCTTTCCTTTGGCAAAATGGGTCAAAAGAAGGACTTGACAGGCTCAGAAAAGTCAAAAATAGTGGGATATCTTGCAGAGGGATGCAGCAGTCTCAAAATTGCAAAGCTTCTGAAGCGTGATCATCGAACAATCAAGCGTTTCATTCAAAATAGTCAACAGGGTCGCAAGAAGCGTGTGGAAAAACCAAGGCGCAAAATAACTGCCAATGAACTGAGAAAAGTCAAGCATGCAGCTGCCAAGATGCCACTTGCCACCAGTTTGGCCATATTTCAGAGCTGCAACATCACTGGAGTGCCCAAAAGCACAAGGTGTGCTATTGCACACCTTGTGATGTCAGAGACATGGCCAAGGTAAGAAAGGCTGAAAGACGACCACCACTGAACAAGACACACAAGCTGAAACGTCAAGACTGGGCCAAGAAATATCTCAAGACTGATTGGTAAAGGGCAGAGAGCTCCAGTCCGACTCAGACGCCAGCAAGGTGGAGGTGGAGTACTGGTTTGGGCTGGTATCATCAAAGATGAGCTTGTGGGGCCTTTTCGGGTTGAGGATGGAGTCAAGCTCAACTCCCAGTCCTACTGCCAGTTTCTGGAAGACACCTTCTTCAAGCAGTGGTACAGGAAGAAGTCTGCATCCTTCAAGAAAAACATGATTTTCATGCAGGACAATGCTCCATCACACGCGTCCAAGTACTCCACAGCGTGGCTGGCAAGAAAGGGTATAAAAGAAGAAAAACTAATGACATGGCCTCCTTGTTCACCTGATCTGAACCCCATTGAGAACCTGTGGTCCATCATCAAATGTGAGATTTACAAGGAGGGAAAACAGTACAACTCTCTGAACAGTGTCTGGGAGGCTGTGGTTGCTGCTGCACGCAATGTTGATGGTGAACAGATCAAAACACTGACAGAATCCTTGGATGGCAGGCTTTTGAGTGTCCTTGCAAAGAAAGGTGGCTATATTGGTCGCTGATTTGTTTTTGTTTTGTTTTTGAATGTCAGAAATGTATATTTGTGAATGTGGAGATGTTATATTGGTTTCACTGGTAAAAATAAATAATTGAAATGGGTATATATTTGTTTTTTGTTAAGTTGCCTAATAATTATGCACAGTAATAGTCACCTGCACACACAGATATCCCCCTAAAATAGCTAAAACTAAAAACAAACTAAAAACTACTTCCACAAACATTCAGCTTTGATATTAATGAGTTTTTTGGGTTCATTGAGAACATGGATGTTGTTCAATAATAAAATTATTCCTCAAAAATACAACTTGCCTAATAATTCTGCACTCCCTGTAGACTGGTCAAGTTCTTCTATACCAAACTCGCTCATACATGTCTTTCTAGACCCTTCTTTGTGCGCTGCTGCACAGTCATGTTGGAACAGGAAGGGGTCATCTCAAAACTGTTTCCACAAAATTGGGAGCATGAAACTGTCAAAAATGTCTTGGTATGTCTGCGTGTATTTCAAAACATGTAGCTCTCCGACTTTATATCCTGTACGAGAGTTTGTCTTGTATTATGTTCAAATGTTTAATAAAAACGTGTATCACTCATTGATAAAGAAGAAAACTTTGAAGAAAACTCTGAAATTATCCCGATTAGTGAAGAGTGTGTCGTTTCCGCAGCACTATTCTTTGTTTCTATTTAATGTATTTAAATCTAGTATTGTGTAGATTCACAATGGTCAGAGGGCCCGGTGGCGCCAGTGTCCGGCAGCCTCGCCTCTGTCAGTGCGCCCCAGGGTGGCTGTGGCTACAATGTAGCTTGCCATCACCAGTGTGTGAATGTGTGTGTGAATGGGTGGATGACTGGATATGTAAAGCGCTTTGGGGTCCTTAGGGACTAGTAAAGCGCTGTATAAATACAGGCCATTTACCACTCAATGAGAATGATCATCACGTGTTCTTACATGATATTGTAAGAACTGTATTTAAATAATGTAATGGAGAGCAGAGGATCATCACACTTTTTTCATATAAATGGTAAATGGCCTGTATTTGTATAGTGCTTTACTAGTCCCTAAAGACCCCAAAGCGCTTTACACATCCAGTCATCTACACACACATTCACACACTGGTGATGGCAGCTACATTGCAGCCACAGCCACTCTGGGGCGCACTGACAGAGGCGAGGCTGCCAGACACTGGTGCCACTGGTTTCACCCAAAACCTCTGGTGATAATGACCCACACTTTTTTTCACACCTTGGCTCATGTTATGAAGCACATGATTAATAGTGGTCAGCAATGCACTCAAATACACTAATAGTATTTTAGTGTGATTTAAAATGGGGTAGCACAGTTACCTGCAAGAAGGTCCTGAGTTCAATTCCACTATCAAGCCGGGATCTTTCTGTGTGGAGTTTGCATGTTCTCCCCATGTTTGTGTGGGTTCTCTCCGGGTACTCCGGCTTCCTCCCACCGTCCAAAGACATGCAGTTAGAGGGGATAGGTCAATTGAAAAATCTAAATTGCCCATAAGTGTGAATCCATGAGTGAATGTGAGTACGGATGGTTGTTTGTCTCTGTGTGGTAGCCCTGCGACAGACTGGCAACCTGTCCAGGGTGTACCCTGCCTCTTGCCCTAAGATAGCTGGGATAGGCTCCAGTGCCCCCCGCAACCCTGAAAAGGATAAGCTGAAGCAAATGGATGAATTTAAAATGGTCTAAAATAATTTTTAGACCATTTCACTCATTGGATTTATTTCATTTTTCTGACAAATAATATTTTGATGAGACAAAATGTTCTGATGAACAGAAAATACTTCTTTCTGTAATATTTATTCTGTATAAACAGATTATACAGGAAACACTTGGGCTGATGGATTGTAGGTTTCCAGGTTTGGCAACTAGATCAAAACGTGGCACAGCTGGCAACCTAACAAACTTTTATCCACACTCCTAAAAGGTTGATTCTGTTCATCTGGCTGAGATTTTCATCAGTAATCTGGGACATTTAAAAGTTGATGTGTACCGTAAACCTACGCATACAGATCAGAATTTAATGTTTGACTCTCTTCATCCACTGAAGCATATACTGGGTGTCACCAGGACGCTGCAACATAGAGTGAACACCATCCCTACAGACACAGTGGCCAGGGAAGCAGAAGAACATCACATCAAGAAGGCCCAGAGTAAATGTGATTCAAGATTCTTTATTTGTCACGTGCATGGCTATACAGGTATAACACACAGTGAAATGTGACCTGATACACTCCTCGACTGTGCAACGAAAAAAAGAGAAAGACAGAACTTTATATACAGTGAATGAGTATATACAAAGAGGACATTATGTGTTGCAAGTGGGTGAGTTATGTACATTATATAAATAGAAATAAAATAAAATAAAACAATATGGAAAATTACATCTTGTGCACATTGTGTGGGAAGGGTGTTAAAATGTCATGTGCTATAGCGAGGCCAGAAGAATCAGGATGATATGAGAATATATGCACTGCACTACACACTGTATATAAATGCCACTTGTTTTGCACATATTCAACTCTGTATATTTTATATATTTTATTATTTTTATTATTTATTTATTTATTTTTACTATTTAATTTGTAAAAATGTGTATACACACACACACACACACACACACACACACACACACACACACACACACACACACACACACACACACACACGTAGGAAAATATTTAGTATACACATCCAGAAATGCATACACTATTATATATTGTACATATATTTATTAGTTTCAGGTTGGCCATTCTTGTATTTTGCTCGTTTGTGTTGTTGTGTTTGCACATCTCTGTTGCTTGTGGGGCTCGCACACAAGAATTTCACTCGCATGTGCTGTGCCAGTGTGCCTGCACATGTGATGTGACAATAAAAGTGATTTGATTTGATTTGATTTGAATATGATAATGAGTCCTGTCTCAGTCACTTAAGGATAATAGGGGGGTGGGGGGCACCCGTCCCATCCCAGCAACAGATGGGATGGGTCCTTCAAAATCTCTCACATCTCTCCACAGCACCTGTATAGAAAGTCCTGAGGATCACTGGAGAGACCCTGAACTTCCTCAGTTGTCGTAGGTTGTACAGGCACTGCCTAGCCTTTTTGGTCTGGACCTGAATGTGGGCAGACCATGTCAGGTCTGAGGAGATGTTGACACCGAGATACTTGAAGGACTGCACGCTCTCCACTGGAGCTCCATTAATGATAATGGAGGCTATCCCAGCTGGACATATATATATATATATATATATATATATATATATATATATATATATATATATATATATATATATATATATATATATATATATATATATATATATATATATATATATCTACAGGCCTTTGGAGCCGAGGATCGCAAGTTTCATTCCCGCCTGGGATGTCTGTATCCAGTAAGGGTCCTGAGGCTAGACCCCCTATGCTAAGTGAGCCTACTGCAGACATGAGCGAGACAGATTTTTTTTTATAGATATATATAACATATCAGAGGGGCTTTTAATAAGATATATATATAAAAAAACCCTCTTTACATCTGCTAATGAAAGTGAAAATGAATGAAAATAAAATGCTAGAGAAAGGGCTGTGTGGAGAGCTGTTATAAATGCATGATCTGTTGATCTGTTAGAGTTTAAGTTGAGTTTAAACTACATACATCTTATGTAATACTCAATACAAATACACTATGAACACCTTCATCTTGTTGAATTTAATATGCTGTGTGTATTATATTCTGACAAGATGAAATGTAAATGTAACTGATTTTGTTCAATAATGAGTTTGAGTGGGTTTTATTTCTTTTATGTCATTTTTGATTTCGTTGTTAGTTATTATTTTGTTTTGTTTATGACTTTGAATAAATAAAGTTTGGAGGAAAAAACACCAGTGGTTGTTATCCTGCTGGGATTTGTGGTTCATTAAATACTTGGTGTTGATTTTTAAATTCACTTCTGGAACCTTATGAAGTGGAGTCAGCTTTGGATACCATGGGAACCATTGGTGCATCTCTCAGAGTTCAGTGAAGGCAAGCATTAAGCAGGACCAAAACAAATGTCCCTCACATGCCAAGGGTAAGAAAAAAACTGGTGGTCAGTGGTAGTTTTAGTAAATCAAAGGACATTCAGTGTTTTTTTTTCCTTTTAATTGTGTTATTTTCAATTGAATTCATGTTTCAGGTCCAGTTTATCTTTAAAACTAGGCACAAACACGAGACGAAATGTCTGTAAATTTGTAGTATCTAACTTGATTATCTTTCTTATTGCTACTTTAAAGTATTTAATCATATTTTCAAGCTAAATTTTAAAGGTACATATGTTGTTTTTC
The DNA here is from genome assembly GCF_057382185.1 of Mchenga conophoros. Lineage (NCBI taxonomy): Eukaryota > Metazoa > Chordata > Actinopteri > Cichliformes > Cichlidae > Mchenga > Mchenga conophoros. The sequence continues at coordinate 82,737,465 of NC_140528.1, read as the reverse complement.
ATTTATGTGCTTGGATGAGAAGTCTTAACATCATTGTTGTTTTTAAGGCAGTATTTGGATAATTTTTCTCTAAACTTATTATCTTTATGTTTGTCAGAGCTGATTCACTGAGTAACACCAGCAGCCAAATGCTCACAGTGGCAGAGGTAAGTCACTTTAACGTGACACATTAGATAAGGAAGAGACATGGCATTCCAAGTGTAACCCACCTAAAATTGCCTCATGAAAATTAACTGCTGATCCCGAGGAATGCCAGGTAGGTGGCACTATGAGATTATGTAGTGCTTGTGAATTTAAATAGCGAAGGAAAACGACGTTAAGGCTGTATCCCAATTCGGGGTCTGCAGCTTTAAAGTACGCAGCCTTAACGGTCCTCAAGGTCCGCGTACTCAAAGACCGTTAAGGCCGGAAGTGCGAGGCTTGAAAACGTTTCATACAGCTTTGTTTGACAGAAATGAAGGAGAACATATTTTGTACATTTGTTTCTACATGAGCTCTGTGTGATTTGATAAGAATCTGAGGCTGAGACCACAGGACTGTACAAACATGATTGTTGGGCTTCATTTCTGTACTGAACAGTCATTTTAAGATTAGCTAGTAAATAACAATTAGATAGTGTTGTTCATGAGACTAAAATCATCTCACTTTGGTAATGTAACTATAATATGGCCAATATTATAGTTATTATATTAATCATTATTAGTTATTACAGCAGTGAGTTTGAACTCTGTGTCAAATACTGAGCTTCAGTAAAGATTCAAGTTGCAGTTATTTATTTATATCACCTTAAATCTTCACTCAAAGACAAGTATCTGTTACAGTGTATATATAGATGTATCATACATAAGAGACAAATGTTGTTCTTTTAATGTGTTGGCATTACTAAATTTGGCTCAGTGCTTACATATATGTGTAAAAAGAAAATGTACGAGCTGTGATAACTGTTTCTGATAGAATGAAGAGTAGACTTTGCTGCTCTTAACTTTTTACTGTCCACTTTCTGCTGTGAACAAACAAATTTCCTATGTGTGGGACTAATAAAGGTTTATCTTATCTTATCTTATGTGAAGGTGAAAGGTAAACTTCACAGTGACATAAAAATGTTCCCAAAGGGGCCAGGGGAACAGTTAATTTAGCATTTTTGGCATTACAGGTACAGCCAGGATATATTTTTACTTACCTTTCACTAAAATTGCAGTTTCCCTGCTGACTCCAATTATGGAATCAGATGGGGAAGCACAGAGTTTCCGTTGTTGAATAGTGGGTTTGTGTATGCATTTGGTGACGTGTGAACAGGATTACTTTGCTTACTTGTAAATAGCCTGTTTAAGTTACATATAAATGGGTAAAAAACATGTATAATTAATATGCAAAATATTGTTGGGGTAATGAGCATGCTGACTGCATCAAAACATCTTCTGACTACAAACACGTTTTTCATCCCTCACCTGGCGGGAGGAGTTTATGAAAGAAGGACACAACAACTCTTCAGTAATTTCCCATTTCCACTTTTTCACAACACCTCAGTCTTTGTAAGGAGGAAGTCTATCAGATCAAATGGTTGTAGATTGTTGTTACTCTGTCCATCTCTTCTTTCTCTTTATATACAGACCGGGAAAATGCAAAGAAGACCTCACCATAAGAAGGGGGTAGATTCAACTGAAGAACAGCTGGATCTGCGCACAAAAGTTCACACCAAACGATACCTCTGTGAGCAGTGTGGGAAAATGTTCAAAACACTATTAAGTTTGAAGGTCCATCAGCGTCTGCACACTGGACAAAAACCCTATTCTTGTGATCAGTGTGGCCAGAGCTTTGCCCAGTTAGTTCATCTTCAGGTGCATCAGTTTGGGCACAGTGGAAAAAAAACATTCCTCTGTGAAGAGTGTGGAAAGACCTTCACTCACCGAAGTCCTTTGAAAAGACACCAATACACCCACACAGGAGAAAAACCATTCCCCTGTGATGAGTGTGGAAAAAGGTTCTCTCACTTAGGGAACTTGAAAATGCACCAGCGTATTCACACAGGAGAAAAACCATTCCCCTGTAATAACTGTGGAAAACGCTTCGTCCAAGCAATTCATTTACAGAAACACAAGTGCATGCCACAGGTGTAGGAAGCATCCTGCCCTACATCGGCACTTCCACAAATGTTTATCAACCCATTAAAATAATTTGCAAGCATATTAACATGTTGTCATTCTAATTTCATTTTCAAATGAAAGCCAATGACAGGGAGATATTTTCTTTCTTTTCTAAGTGCATGTCTCATGTGTCTTAGTTATTGCTTCTTTTGATAGAGTTTTCAGATGCACTGATCAAAGCTTCACTCTCTGCAACTTGGCAGAATTGTGAGGATTTTGTTTGACTAGAGGATTTTGTGCTGCAATTCTGGATGAGGTGCTGACAAATTAATTATCAGACAACTAACTGAACCAAATGTTTACATTTTCCCCTTGCACTGTCTCTGCTCTGCTCCAAATGAAGATGCTCTAATTCTTTTTTTTTTTTTTCATTAAACCTGACTCGAGTCAACACTCACAGCCTGATAACTGGCTTTTCAAGCTCTGAAGTTTGGTGTTGCAGATCTCTCGGCACACCTCAGCCTGGGAGAAAAGATTTGCATTCCTCAGGTGAAACCATGCGTGTTTATTGTAGTAACACCTAATTTTCTGCTGAAGGATGGCCTCAAGAAGTGCAAAGGTCTTAAAACTGTACCAGTGGAATTAGTGTGTTACAGGTGCCAGATATCCTTACAGCTGTTTCTGTTCAGACGTTTACTGTAAGCCACGAACGTCCCAAACCACAAACATGGATGCCTAAATATGATTGAAGATTGTGCTCGTACATGAAAGCATACTCTCTGAATATTACAACATCAATCTCATAACTGCCATGGAAACAACACGGGGGCTATTATTCGTATGATTACCGAGCTGGAGCAGATCGGTGGATGCTTAGATGAATGGGCAAGTAGAAGGATGCATGGTGTATTATATGTCTAGTGGGTATGTGTTAACAGATGGGATTGCAAAGCTTAGATGAGTCCCTTGAATTGGTTTGTCATAATATCGATAGCTGAGGATAGGCACAGTGATGCTGTTTATTGATTGGTTTTGGCTAGATCAGGGGTCGGCAACCTTTCTATCTGTTAAGAAATATACTCTAAAACACTTCTTCAGTAAAGACTCAGAGAAGAGAAACACACAGAACTTCTTGCTAGCAAGGGCAGTCTCCAGAACAGACTCGCACTGAGAAACTGCCCCGGTCTTTATTTATATGCTTCAGTGGGCGTTTGTTCCATACATTGAAATGTGGAGCTGTACGTGTGTGTGGTGTGTGTAGTGTGTGTGGTGGGTCAGAGTGTGACCCCATAAATGACTTCCCTACACCTGCTGGTCTCGAAGTCCAGCAGTTCATCAAACCAAAAGGCACTTAGACTAAGACAGATATAGCTACGTTGATTCTACCGTAAAACAATAAGACAAGGTACGACCTCTCCCATACTCCTAGGATGTGGGTGTGAACACCCTGGAATGTTACAGACATTCTTTCAATATGCCACCAACTATATACTTCTAAACACAAATGATTACATGCAGTATTCTACCATATGCAAACTTATATCATTAAAAGATTATACTGACTACTAAGTACAATTTTCCTATTGACACTATCTAAAAGCCATCTAAAATTTTCTCAGAAGTCAATGTGCCATATGATGTATTAGCAATAAATTTAATAATGCTTTATATTAACAGTCACACACTATATAAAACAACTTTATAGAACTATATTTGTTCGTAGATGTTGGTGTTACACCCCTGAAAACAGGGGGGAAAGAATTACGAGAGTGATTATGACTTGCGTCTCTCATGCAGTAGTTTATTGCAGTGAGGAGAACGCGCGAAAGCCCTCTAGTGGAGAATAGAGACACTACTAATCGATCCCAGAAAAGGCTTACTAGCCAATCACTGATGTATAGATTGTAGTTCTCTTAAGTAACATGAAAGCAATTAATATAACATGAAAAATAATAAACTCTTAACCATTTTCTTACCATATTTACATTATTTTCGTCCTCATATCAATTGATATGAATTTGTATTAACTGAACAGCATATGCAGTAGTCCTTCAACCTGTCACACTTGCAGCTATCAGCGAATAGTTATCAGCTATTTTGAAACAAAAAAATACACTTTTTATCCATAACAAGAAATCTATAACAGCAAATGAACTGTACAGCAGAAAATGCAAATGCTATTTATGGTCTCCTCACAATAATGATAAGAAAAATAAACTGGGCCAATATGGCATGTTGGTTAATACAGAGATACACATGTTAATGTGATCTCTGGTCTCCCACTCAGAGACACAGGTCTCCGAGTGTCCAGCATTCAGACGGCTGCCTAAGGACACTCTTCATGTGAGAGAAAATCTGCTCACACAGATATGTAGAGCCAAATACTGTCAATGAGGCCTCTGCAATGTTCTAAAGACAGTTAAGCTTGTCAGGTAGTGATGTCCAGCAGGTGAAAATGCAGCTCCATGAACACACACAGCTGTGGATTCCAGCTGCGTTCGTAGTTCTGCAAACTTCGACCCCCACAGAGTCGAGCTCTTTAGTTCAATCAGCTGCATTTGGATGTCCTCTGTGTCCAGCCAGTTAATGCGGGACAAATCCAGCTGCTCATTAAAGCTTTCTGATGAGAGCATGAGGGTGGGAATGGATGTTTGTGTCTGTGTGTGCCTGTATGTCTGTGTCTATATGTCAGGTTGGGTATCAGACGCCACCTCTCTGGGGACACCTCAGGCCCTCCAAGGTTTGGAGGCCTATCTCCACCCACCACCACTTCCCCTGCCGGTGGCGGACTCCCTCAGGTGTCGGTGTGTTGGTGGTTCTTTGTGTCTGGGGGTGGGCGTCCGGGTACACACCGGCTCACTCCTTGGCGGCCGCTTGTCGGGGCCTGGGGCTCGCTCGGGCCCCTTTGGAGGTGGGGTGCCCCCGGCCTCTCGGCCTGGGGCTCGGTCACTCAGGCGCAGCTGGGGGCCGGCGGAGCTCACGGGCGCGTCACTGCAACTCCCCCTGACTTCTGCTCCGCGGCTGCTGGGCGAGCCCTCATCTGGGACTCTCCTCAGCTCTTACTGGAACAGTGGCGCGGCTGCCCCTCTGTTGGTCTTCCATGGTCTCTTGTGTTCTGGGGGCCTCTGGATGTCTGGAGTTTTGATCTCCTCCATACCCGCTTCACACCCTGGAGGACGGGGCTGTGGCCCCCCCACACTCCCTAGCAGATCATTACATGGAGAAACCTTTGGAATGCAAGCATGCTGATCCACACAGGTATGCACACATGGGTATTCACAGACGCGGACTAAAGCTTTCTTGGCTGCTGCCTCAAAGCACACTGTGCGCTGTCTATCTTGCGTGCTGCACAATATCGTTTATTATTTAGTAAATATTGATATCTATGGCTAGCTAGTTTATTGTGATGGTGCTTTGTTTTCTCTATTATTATGTTGCTCTTTGTTGCTTGCTGTCTCCTCTGTTTGTTTTTTTTGTTTGTTTGTTTTTTTCTCCATACAGGTGACCCAGGAGTTCTTTTTTTTTTTTTTTTCTCTCTCTCTCTTCCCCCCCCCTTCTCACCGTCTCTTCTCCCCTTTGGTTTTCTTTCTTTCTCTCCCCCTCTTTCTCTCATTCATTCCCCCTGTCCTATTTATTAAAAAAAAAAAAAAAAAAAAAAAAAAAAAAAATGACAAAGGATGAACTGAAGCTCTGCCATCACGTAATGTCGCATACTGCTGTTTCTGATGTCATTTAAAAGAAAAAAAAAAAAAAAAAAAAAAAAAGCTTTCTGATGTGATTTGAGAAGAAAACATTGGTCCATACACCTGAAAGTCCCGAAAACACATTTTGAATTCTGTCTCGAGTCTACAGATGTATCCGTGTATTTCCGTGGTGCTGATGCTGCACTGAGCTGAAAGCTCCTGAAGCATTTGAAGTGTCGGAATGTGGAAATTTCAACATTGCTTGAAAAAACTGCCAGCTAACAACGTCCCTCTTATTTTTTGCCAATTACAAGTTGAATCTGGTAGTTGGGCTTGTTAGCTAAGATACTGTCATTAAGAAGCGGCACAACTAATGTGTCTATGCGAGCTAATTTGCGATGTGCACCGCTGGCCCGGCCATTTATTTTTTAATGCACCTTCTCAGATTACTTCACTGCGTGTCGTGCCCAGGGCTGGACTGGGACAAAAAAAATCGGCCCTGGCATTTTGACTAGAGACCGGCCCACCAGGTATTAAAGCTATAAAGCCTTTGAATGAAAACAAACGCTGTTGTGACAGTGATGTACAGTCTTGTTGGTATATGTATGATATCTATACATTTTACATTAGATAAAAACTGCGATTTGATTATCTTAAGATAATTAATTATTAAAAGCTAGACATTTTAAATGAGAATAAGAAAAAAAAGTATTTCTTTGTGCCCCCCTTTCCCTGTTAATGCCCTACCTGGCCCCCTGGCAACACTTTGCTAGACCCGCCCCTGTACACATAGCCGTCAGCTACGTACAAAATGTATTACCCTGCTAAAAGAGTTCCCTCATCATCTTTTAAGACAGAGCTTCCCAAAGTGTGGGGACCGCCCCCTAGGGGGGGGGGGGGGGGGGGCGCAGAGCCATGGCAGGGGGGGCGCGGTATGAAAAGGAAAAAACAAAAACAAAGAAACAATGCTTGTACACTGCTAGCACAGGGCGCCCACACAAACGCAAATCAGGAGATGAAGCATCGCTGAATATGTTTCCAAACCAACTTCATTCTAAGCCAAAGACTAGAAAGCATATCTTCCCTTTGGCTTCACCTGCACAAGTGCCAAGGTAGGTCTCCCCTGCTTAATTGGTTTTACCTTCGTCGTGAGCACGCGCTGGGCTCTCCAAATTATGGACAAACAGTATCCCACATTCTTGATTTTTAGTTCACAAACACTTCTTGTAATGACTAACTACTCCTGACATTTTGGAGATGTTAGCTCTTTATACAGTAAAGTTACAGTGGGATAGTCAGATTAACAGTAACAGTATTTTGTCATTCTGTCTGCCATTCTGCAATTCATCTCATGTAAACAATAACGTACTGCACAGCGTGACGTGAAAAAAGGCACATACCTTTGACGTTGAGTGACGAACTCTGTATTCCTTGTCCACACGTAAACGCAAAAAAGGAGTTTAAAAAAAAATCTCCGTTTTAGGTGATTCCAAATGCCATTTAGGTGTGGACGAAACAGCTGCATTTTCAAAAATACCTGTATAGGTGTTGTTTGTCGTTCAATAATGACTCAGGGTTCGTGAATATCATTGAGCATCATTTACTTCGAAACAAAGCAACCATTACACGTTAGTCATTCCATTCCCGGGGGCGGGTTCCCTCCTCTTGCTTCCCGTCTCACTGCGTGCATGCGCAGCATACTAATACGGAACAGGTATATTAAAGCAGCATTAATGAACAACATTGGTCAGATGTTCTACATCCCCTCTCTTTAGCTTATGGCTGTATAAACTGCTAACAACACCTTTAGCAATAACACGTTAACAACATGTCCATATCATAACATTCTAGCCTAAACATTAACAAATTACTTCACACCTTGAACTGTGTCATTGGTAAGGACACGGAGAGCATTTAACTTTGCTGACATCACATCACTTGTACTGTCCACTTTTTTTTTCTTTTTTGTGTTACTGTCCATCTCTAATGCCTTAGTGTTCATACTTGGGGTTTGGTTTGCAGACCCTCCCAGATCGTGTGATGTAAGCATCACGTGCCGGGCGACAGGGGGACTGGACTGGGGCTTGTGTGAAGTGTTGCGTGTGGCTATGTGTTTGTTCGTCGGTTTGTGTCACGGGTTCTTGGATGTGCTGTGGGGAGTCAGTGGTAGGTGGTTGGGCTGCGGTGTAATCATCACGGGAATCTCCGTGTGGTGGTGGCGGTTCAGAGACTGGGAGGATATGTCTGCGGTTTCGCCTGTACTCTCCAGCTCCTGACTGGACGATGTACGATCTGGGCTCTTCGCGGGCTTCCTTGATGGTTCCTAAGGAGTCATGTCCTTGACGCGTTTGCATCCGCACAACCTCACCTGGCGTGAGGGGGCGGAGGGGTCTGCTGGACTTGTCATAGTATCTCTTTTGTGCCTGGCGCTTGTGAAGTAGGTTTGTTTTAACTGTTCTGTTGCTTTTGGGGCTGGGAACGAGCAGACGTCTACACACGGGTAGGGTCGTGCGCGTCTGTCTTGACATCAGCCTTTCAGCTGGGGAACCTAATGTGTTGTCTCGTGGCACGTTGCGGAGATTGAGTAGGTTAAGGAAGACATCCGTTCCATCTCTCTTTGATCTTTCCATCAACTGCTTTGCACTGCGAACCGCACGTTCAGCCAATCCATTGGCCTGCGGGTATTCTGGGCTACTTGTCACATGAACAAAGTCCCATGCTGAAGCAAAGTCTGCAAAGCGTTGGCTGGTGAACTGAGTGCCGTTTTCTGATATTACTTTGTGCGGGCTGCCATGGACAGAAAAGTGTCTTTTGAGCTTTGTGATGACAGTGTTGGCGGTTAGGTCTGGAAGCAGGTCTACTTCGAACCAACCTGAGTAAGAGTCGACTACAACCAGGTGATGTTGTCCGTTCCACTCGAAGATGTCGGTGGCGACGGTTGACCAGGGTAGGTCCGGCACTGGATGTAGCTTTAACGGCTCTTTCTGTTGATGTGGCCTTGTGCTGTTGCACACTGGACACGCAGCTGTTTCTTGCTCAATATCTGCTGTCATTGTGGGCCAAAACACAATGCCACGGGCCCTGCGTTTAGTAGCTTCCATGCCTGGGTGCCCTCTGTGGAGGATGACGATATAATCTTTTTGCAAAGATTTAGGAATCACTGTTTTCAGCCCTTTCATGACAATGCCATCTTCTAGAGTGAGTTCGTCTCGATATGGGTGGTATTGACGAAGTTCTGTGGGCAGCTGAGTTTGTCTGCAAGGCCATCCTCTCATTATGACAGTGCTCAGTTTCTGTAGCTCTGGATCTGAGGCAGTATGTTCCTTTAGCTGCATCAGCCTGTAAGAAGAGATTTGCTGGATCGACATGATCTCGTAGTCAGCTGTTTCATCACTGTTCTGATCCGTCGAGGTTGTGGGAGCACGGGATAAAGTGTCGGCGAGGTACATCTGCGAGCCTTTTTTGTACACTATCTGAAAGTTGTACTTTTGCAGCCTAAGCATCATGCGTTGCAGTCTGGCTGGAGCTGAATGTATTGGCTTGTTCAAGATAGTGACTAATGGCTGATGATCGGTTTCAATTTGGATTTGTTTCCCATAGATGTAATCATTAAACTTGGAACAACCAAATACGACTGCAAGACGCTCCTTCTCAATCTGCGCATAGCGCGTTTCTGTCTGTGTCAGAGTACGAGATGAGTAGGCAATCGGGGCGCCTTCTTGGAGGCATGCAGCCCCAAGTCCATGCTGCGATGCGTCACACGTTAGCGTGACGGGTTTCTTTACGTCGTAGTATCTGAGGGTAGGAGGACTGATCAGGCTTCGTTTTAAAGCATGGAATGCATCTTGATGCTGCTTGAGCCAACACCACTATACGTCTTTGCACGTTAGCTCCCGAAGTGGGGCTGAAAGCTCGCTGAAATTAGGAATGAACTTTCCTAGGTAATTAATCATCCCTAAGAAGCGTTGGAGAGCTGTGACGTTTTCAGGTGTGGGCATCTCTTCAATTGCTTTGGTCTTTGCTGGGTCAGGCTTCAAGCCCTCGCTTGTGAAGACGTGGCCAACGTAGCAGGCTTCTTTGAGACTGAATTTGCACTTCAGGGGGTTAAGTCTCAGCTTGACTTCCCTTGCACGGTCGAGTACTTTTCTGAGATTGTGTTCATGCTCTTTCATATCTCTTCCACCGATGAGTATGTCATCGACAATGATAGCACAGGGGTATCCAGCAAAGATCTGCTCCATTGCACGCTGGAACACCTCACTGGCTGAGTTTATTCCATATGGCATTCTTAGAAAGCGGAATCTGCCAAACGGTGAGCTGAAAGTTGTGAGCATGGATGATTGGTGGTCAAGTGTTATCTGCCAAAAGGAGCATTTCCACTTCCTTAGTCACATGGTGGACTTCTTTGTTTAGTGTGATTAATTGTAAGTGAAGTGAGTCTGGTAAGCCAAGTAGGGGTTGTACGTCTCGTTTCACTATGAAGAACTGCAGAGGGTAGTCCTTGCCTGCAGAGTGGCATGAGAGTGTTGCTGTGCCAGCTGTTTGAATTTCCTCTCCCCCATATGCCACCAGTTTAGTGTTTCGTGATGGCATGAGTTTTTCATCATGTCTCAGTTGTTCAAAAAGGTTAGCTGGCATGACATTACATTTGGCGCCAGTGTCCACTTTGAGCTCTAAGGGTTTTCCATTAATATGCACCGTGGTGAAAATGTCATTCTTGTATGGAAAGCAGGGATTTATAGTGTCTATGTCAATTCCATTCACATAGAACATTTCTTCATCGCTGCCGTGCGCCTGCATTTCAATGTGATTTACGGGTCTCTTTTTGAATTGCCGTGTTTGTGATGACTTGCAGCATTTCTGGAAATGATTCCATTTTTGGCACTTATGGCATTGCTGGCCATATGCTGGGCATTTGTCCCTTTTTGCCTCGTGGCAAGGGGGGGCGCAGTTGTTACAGTTTGTGATTGCGTGAGCGAGCCTATGTTCTGGATGCGTTGCACGCCGTTCATTGCCTGTCTTTGTCTTGACTTTGTGTGGATTCTTTTTCTTTATTGTGTGATGCAAAGTGTCGACCTTTGCCGCCATTTGCTTTGGAGCCGCTAGAGCTTTCGTATGTCGATCTGTCTGCTCGAATATCTGGCACATTTCAATTGCTTTACTCAAAGTTAAGTCGCTGTCGCGCAGCAATTGCTTTCTCATGCTGTCGCTGTTTATGCCACAAACGAGTCCATCTCTGATGAGCTCGTCTTTAAGCTGGCCAAATTTACAACTGCCTGCCTTATTTTTTAAGTCACTCACATAAGACTCAATTGTTTCATCTGGCCGTTGGTTTCTGGTGTTAAACTTGTGCCTTTCCATTGTTATGTTTGTTTGGGGATTACAGAGTTCACGAAATTTGCGCTTTAGGCATTCCGGGTCTTCTCTCGATTCTGCTTCGGTCACCAGTCGTCTGTGTTCTCCTTCCCCCGCGTGCACAGCGGGTGCATAAACGAATGCGCGCTCCCGCTCGATGGCTTCAGAGCCGGCTAGGTTTAGCAGGATGAACGCTCTGGTCCGAGGATCCTTATCAGAATGAGCAGCGGCTATAAATATGTCGTATTCCTGCTCGAATATACGCCACTTCTCGGCGAGGTTTCCACAAAACACCAATGGGTCTGGTCTACGGAATCCGTCCGACATGGTCGTTGACGTTTAATAGCCTCTTGCTACGATAGCCTAGCAACGCTAGCTGGTTACTTGCTTGCTTCGTCCGTAAAGTGCTGGGAAAACTTTAGTCTTACCACTCCGTCGGCAGTGCTGGAGTAGATGACCGAACCACAACTTCTGACACCATGTTTGTCGTTCAATAATGACTCAGGGTTCGTGAATATCATCGAGCATCATTTACTTCGAAACAAAGCAACCATTACACGTTAGTCATTCCATTCCCGGGGGCGGGTTCCCTCCTCTTGCTTCCCGTCTCACTGCGTGCATGCGCAGCATACTAATACGGAACAGGTATATTAAAGCAGCATTAATGAACAACATTGGTCAGATGTTCTACAGGTGTGGACCTAGCGTAAAAGTGTTGGTAGTTTATTTTCTTACTACCTGTAATTTATTGCAGATTACTTGTATTTGCTTAATTGTTTACTAAATGTTTGCGGTGTGAAATAAACCGCAATGGAGCAAAATATGGGTGTGTGTGGTTGGAGGATGTGTTCGTGCGTGCGTGAGCGCGCAAGGGGGGGCGCGAACATTTTTCTTGTAAAACAAATGGGGGCCCAGCAAAAAAAGTTTGGGAACCACTGGTTTATTTGATGTAAAACTTCAGTGCATGGTCGCAGGGATCAGCTGACACAAATTCCTGTTAAGGCTGGTTAGTTATTTAATGATTTCGGCTTAGTTTATTTGATCTAAATCTTCAGTGCACTGAAGTTGCAGTTGCAGTTGAAGTTTTAGATCAAATAAACTAAGCTGAAACCATTAAATAACTAACCAGCCTGTGCCTGCGATCTGTGTCAGCTGATACCTGCGACCGTGCACTGAAGTTTTAGATAAACTAAGCTGAAACCATTAAATAACTAACCAGCCTGTGCCTGCGATCTGTGTCAGCTGATACCTGCGACCGTGCACTGAAGTTTTAGATAAACTAAGCTGAAACCATTAAATAACTAACCAACCTGTGCCAGCGATCTGTGTCAGCTGATCCCTGCGACCGTGCACTGAAGTTTTAGATGAACTAAGCTGAAACCATTAAATAACTAACCAGCCTGTGCCAGCGATCTGTGTCAGCTGATCCATGCGACAGTGCACAAAAGTTTTAGACAAAATAAACTAAGCTGAAACTATTAAATAACTAACCAGTCTGTGCCAGGGATCTGTGTCAGCCGATCCCTGCGAACGTGAACTGAAGTTTTAGATGAAATAAACTTAGCTGAAACCACTAAATAACTAACCAGCCTGTGCAAGCGATCTGTGTCAGCTGATCCCTGTGACCGTGCACAGAAGTTTTAGATAAACTAAGCTGAAACCATTAAATAACTAACCAGCCTGTGCCAGGGATCAGCTGACACAGATCCCTGCAACCGTGCACTGAAGTTTTAGATAAACTAAGCTGAAACCATTAAATAACTAACCAGCCTGTGCCAGAGATCTGTGTCAGCCGATCCCTGTGACCGTGAACTGAAGTTTTAGATCAAATAAACTAAGCTGAAACCAGTAAATAACTAACCAGTCTGTGCCAGGGATCTGTGTCAGCTGATCCCTGCAACCGTGCACTGAAGTCTTAGATCAAATAAACTAAGCTGAAACCAGTAAATAACTAACCAGCCTGTGCCAGCGATCTGTGTCAGCCGATCCCTGTGACCGTGAACTGAAGTTTTACAGAAAATAAACTAAGTTGAAACCATTAAATAACTAACCAGCCTGTGCCAGGGATCTGTGTCAGCGGATCCCTGCGACCGTGCACTGAAGTTTTAGAGAAAATAAACTTAGCTGAAACCATTAAATAACTAACCAGCCTGTGCCAGGGATCTGTGTCAGCTGATCCCTGCAACTGTGCACTGAAGTTTTAGTTAAACTAAGCTGAAACAACTAAATAACTAACCAGCCTGTGCCAGCGATCTGTTTCAGCTGATCCCTGCAACCGTGCACTGAAGATTTAGATAAATTAAACTAAGCTGAAACCATTAAATAACTAACCAGCCTGTGCCAGCGATCTGTGTCAGCTGATCCCTGCGAACGTGGACTGAAGTTTTAGATCAAATAAACTAAGCTGAAACCATTAAATAACTAACCAGCCTGTGTCAGCGATCTGTGTCAGCTGATCCCTGCGACCGTGCACTGAAGTTTTAGATAAACTAAGTTGAAACTATTAAATAACTAACCAGCCTGTGCCAGCGATCTGTGTCAGCTGATCCCTGCAACCGTGCACTGAAGTTTTAGAGAAAATAAACTAAGTTAAAACCATTAAATAACTAACCAGCCTGTGCCAGGGATCTGTGTCAGCTGATCCCTGCAACCGTGCACTGAAGTCTTAGATCAAATAAACTAAGGTGAAACTATTAAATAACTAAGCCGAAACCATTAAATAAGTAACCAGCCTGTGACAGCGATCTGTGTCAGCTGATCCCTGCGACCGTGAACTGAAGTTTTAGATGAAATAAACTACGTTGAAACCACTAAATAACTAACCAGCCTGTGCCAGCGATCTGTGTCAGCTGATCCCTGTGACCGTGCACAGAAGTTTTAGATAAACTAAGCTGAAACCATTAAATAACTAACCAGCCTGTGCCAGGGATCTGTGTCAGCTGATCCCTGCAACCGTGCACTGAAGTCTTAGATCAAATAAACTAAGCTGAAACCATTAAATAACTAACCAGCCTGTGCCAGAGATCTGTGTCAGCCGATCCCTGCAACCGTGCACTGAAGTCTTAGATCAAATAAACTAAGCCGAAACCATTAAATAACTAACCAGCCTGTGCCAGCGATCTGTGTCAGCTGATCCCTGCGACCGCGCACAAAATTTTTAGACAAAATAAACTAAGCTGAAACCATTAAATAACTAAATAGCCTGTGCCAGCAATCTGTGTCAGCCGATCCCTGCAACCGTGCACTGAAGTTTTAGAGAAAATAAACTTAGCTGAAACCATTAAATAACTAACCAGCCTGTGCCAGCGATCTGTGTCAGCTGATCCCTGCAACCGTGCACTGAAGTTTTAGAGAAAATAAACTAAGTTAAAACCATTAAATAACTAACCAGCCTGTGCCAGGGATCTGTGTCAGCTGATCCCTGCAACCGTGCACTGAAGTTTTAGATAAAATTAACTAAGTTGAAACCATTAAATAACTAACCAGCCTGTGCCAGGGATCTGTGTCAGCTGATCCCTGCAACTGTGCACTGAAGTTTTAGTTAAACTAAGCTGAAACAACTAAATAACTAACCAGCCTGTGCCAGCGATCTGTTTCAGCTGATCCCTGAAACCGTGCACTGAAGATTTAGATAAATTAAACTAAGCTGAAACCATTAAATAACTAACCAGCCTGTGCCAGCGATCTGTGTCAGCTGATCCCTGCAACCGTGCACTGAAGTTTTAGAGAAAATAAACTAAGTTAAAACCATTAAATAACTAACCAGCCTGTGCCAGGGATCTGTGTCAGCTGATCCCTGCAACCGTGCACTGAAGTTTTAGATAAAATTAACTAAGTTGAAACCATTAAATAACTAACCAGCCTGTGCCAGGGATCTGTGTCAGCTGATCCCTGCAACCGTGCACTGAAGTCTTAGATCAAATAAACTAAGCTGAAACCATTAAATAAGTAACCAGCCTGTGACAGCGATCTGTGTCAGCTGATCCCTGCAACCGTGCACTGAAGTTTTAGAGAAAATAAACTAAGTTAAAACCATTAAATAACTAACCAGCCTGTGCCAGGGATCTGTGTCAGCTGATCCCTGCAACCGTGCACTGAAGTTTTAGAGAAAATTAACTAAGTTGAAACCATTAAATAACTAACCAGCCTGTGCCAGGGATCTGTGTCAGCTGATCCCTGCGACCGTGCACTGAAGTTTTAGAGAAAATAAACTAAGCTGAAACCATTAAATAACTAACCAGCCTGTGCCAGCGATCTGTGTCAGCTGATCCCTGCGACCGTGCACTGAAGTTTTAGATAAACTAAGTTGAAACCATTAAATAACTAACCAGCCTGTGCCAGCGATCTGTGTCAGCTGATCCCTGCAACCGTGCACTGAAGTTTTAGAGAAAATAAACTAAGTTAAAACCATTAAATAACTAACCAGCCTGTACCAGGGATCTGTGTCAGCTGATCCCTGCAACCGTGCACTGAAGTTTTAGATAAAATTAACTAAGTTGAAACCATTAAATAACTAACCAGCGTGTGTCAGGAATCTGTGTTAGCTGATCCCTGCAACCGTGCACTGAAGTTTTATAGAAAATAAACTAAGTTAAAACCATTAAATAACTAACCAGCCTGTGCCAGGGATCTGTGTCAGCTGATCCCTGCAACCGTGCACTGAAGTCTTAGATCAAATAAACTAAGGTGAAACTATTAAATAACTAAGCCGAAACCATTAAATAACTAACCAGCCTGTGCCAGGGATCTGTTTCAGCTGATCCCTGCGACCGTGCACTGAAGTCTTAGATCAAATAAACTAAGCTGAAACTATTAAATAACTAACCAGTCTGTGCCAGGGATCTGTGTCAGCCGATCCCTGCGACCGTGAACTGAAGTTTTAGATGAAATAAACTTAGCTGAAACCACTAAATAACTAACCAGCCTGTGCAAGCGATCTGTGTCAGCTGATCCCTGTGACCGTGCACAGAAGTTTTAGATAAACTAAGCTGAAACCATTAAATAACTTACCAGCCTGTGCCAGGGATCTGTGTCAGCTGATCCCTGCAACCGTGCACTGAATTTTTAGATAAACTAAGCTGAAACCATTAAATAACTAACCAGCCTGTGCCAGGGATCTGTGTCAGCTGATTGCTGCAACCGTGCACTGAAGTTTTAGATCAAATAAACTAAGCTGAAACCATTAAATAACTAACCAGCCTGTGACAGAGATCTGTGTCAGCCGATCCCTGTGACCGTGAACTGAAGTTTTAGATCAAATAAACTAAGCTGAAACCAGTAAATAACTAACCAGTCTGTGCCAGCGATCTGTGTCAGCTGATCCCTGCAACCGTGCACTGAAGTCTTAGATCAAATAAACTAAGCCGAAACCATTAAATAACTAACCAGCCTGTGCCAGCGATCTGTGTCAGCTGATCCCTGCGACCGTGCACAAAATTTTTAGACAAAATAAACTGAGCTGAAACCATTAAATAACTAACCAGCCTGTGCCAGCGATCTGTGTCAGCTGATCCCTGTGACCGTGAACTGAAGTTTTACAGAAAATAAACTAAGTTGAAACCATTAAATAACTAACCAGCCTGTGCAAGGGATCTGTGTCAGCGGATCCTTGCGACCGTGCACTGAAGTTTTAGAGAAAATAAACTTAGCTGAAACCATTAAATAACTAACCAGCCTGTGCCAGGGATCTGTGTCAGCTGATCCCTGCAACTGTGCACTGAAGTTTTAGTTAAACTAAGCTGAAACAACTAAATAACTAACCAGCCTGTGCCAGCGATCTGTTTCAGCTGATCCCTGCAACCGTGCACTGAAGATTTAGATAAATTAAACTAAGCTGAAACCATTAAATAACTAACCAGCCTGTGCCAGCGATCTGTGTCAGCTGATCCCTGCAACCGTGCACTGAAGTTTTAGAGAAAATAAACTAAGTTAAAACCATTAAATAACTAACCAGCCTGTGCCAGGGATCTGTGTCAGCTGATCCCTGCAACCGTGCACTGAATATTTAGATAAATTAAACTAAGCTGAAACCATTAAATAACTAACCAGCCTGTGACAGCGATCTGTGTCAGCTGATCCCTGCAACCGTGCACTGAAGTTTCAGATAAACTAAGCTGAAACAATTAAATAACTAACCAGCCTGTGCCAGCGATCTGTTTCAGCTGATCCCTGCGACCGTGCACTGAAAGTCTTAGATCAAATAAACTAAGCTGAAACCATTAAATAACTAACCAGCGATCTGTGTCAGCGGATCCCTGCGACCGTGCACTGAAGTTTTAGATAAACTAAGTTGAAACCATTAAATAACTAACCAGCCTGTGCCAGCGATCTGTGTCAGCTGATCCCTGCAACCGTGCACTGAAGTTTTAGATAAATTAAACTAAGCTGAAACCATTAAATAACTAACCAGCGATCTGTGTCAGCGGATCCCTGCGACCGTGCACTGAAGTTTTAGATAAACTAAGTTGAAACCATTAAATAACTAACCAGCCTGTGCCAGCGATCTGTGTCAGCTGATCCCTGCAACCGTGCACTGAAGTTTTAGAGAAAATAAACTAAGTTAAAACCATTAAATAACTAACCAGCCTGTGCCAGGGATCTGTGTCAGCTGATCCCTGCAACCGTGCACTGAAGTTTTAGAGAAAATTAACTAAGTTGAAACCATTAAATAACTAACCAGCCTGTGCCAGGGATCTGTGTCAGCTGATCCCTGCAACCGTGCACTGAAGTTTTAGAGAAAATAAACTAAGTTAAAACCATTAAATAACTAACCAGCCTGTGCCAGGGATCTGTGTCACCTGATCCCTGCAACCGTGCATTGAAGTTTTAGAGAAAATTAACTAAGTTGAAACCATTAAATAACTAACCAGCCTGTACCAGCAATCTGTGTCAGCTGATCCCTGCGACCGTGCACTGAAGTTTTAGATAAACTAAGCTGAAACCATTAAATAACTAACCAGCCTGTGCCAGCGATCTGTGTCAGCTGATCCCTGCGAACGTGGACTGAAGTTTTAGATTAAATAAACTAAGCTGAAACCATTAAATAACTAACCAGCCTGTGTCAGCGATCTGTGTCAGCTGATCCCTGCAACCGTGCACTGAAGTCTTAGATCAAATAAACTAAGCTGAAACCATTAAATAACTAACCAGCCTGTGCCAGCGATCTGTGTCAGCTGATCCCTGCAACCGTGCACTGAAGTTTTAGATCAAATAAACTAAGCTGAAACCATTAAATAACTAACCAGCCTGTGCCAGCGATCTGTGTCAGCTGATCCCTGCAACCGTGCACTGAAGTTTTAGATAAACTAAGCTGAAACCATTAAATAACTAACCAGCCTGTGCCAGCGATCTGTGTCAGCTAATCCCTGCAACCGTGCACTGAAGTTTTAGATAAAATTAACTAAGTTGAAACCATTAAATAACTAACCAGCGTGTGTCAGGAATCTGTGTTAGCTGATCTCTGCGACCGTGCACTGAAGTTTTAGATTAAATAAACCAAACCTAAACCATTAAATAACTAACCAGCCTGTGCCAGCGATCTGTGTCAGCTTATCCCTGCGAACGTGGACTGAAGTTTTAGATAAAATAAACTAAGCTGAAACCATTAAATAACTAACCAACCTGTGCCAGCGATCTTTGTCAGCTGATCCCTGCGAACGTGGACTGAAGTTTTAGATAAAATAAACTAAGCTGAAACCATTAAATAACTAACCAGCCTGTGCCAGCGATCTGTGTCAGCTGATCCCTGCAACCGTGCACTGAAGTTTTAGATTAAATAAACCAAACCTAAACCATTAAATAACTAACCAGCCTGTGCCAGCGATCTGTGTCAGCTGATCCCTGCAACCGTGCACTGAAGTTTTAGATAAACTAAGCTGAAACCATTAAATAACTAACCAGCCTGTGCCAGCGATCTGTGTCAGCTGATCTTTGCGAACGTGCACTGAAGTCTTAGATCAAATAAACTAAGCTGAAACCACTAAATAACTAACCAGCGTGTGTCAGGAATCTGTGTTAGCTGATCTCTGCGACCGTGCACTGAAGTTTTAGATTAAATAAACCAAACCTAAACCATTAAATAACTAACCAGCCTGTGCCAGCGATCTGTGTCAGCTTATCCCTGCAACCGTGCACTGAAGTTTTAGATAAACTAAGCTGAAACCATTAAATAACTAACCAGCCTGTGCCAGCGATCTTTGTCAGCTGATCCCTGCGAACGTGGACTGAAGTTTTAGATAAAATAAACTAAGCTGAAACCATTAAATAACTAACCAGTCTGTACCAGCGATCTGTGTCAGCTGATCCCTGCGAACGTGGACTGAAGTTTTAGATCAAATAAACCAAACCTAAACCATTAAATAACTAACCAGCCTGTGCCAGCGATCTGTGTCAGCTGATCCCTGCAACCGTGCACTGAAGTTTTAGATTAAATAAACCAAACCTAAACCATTAAATAACTAACCAGCCTGTGCCAGCGATCTGTGTCAGCTGATCCCTGCAACTGTGCACTGAAGTTTTAGATAAACTAAGCTGAAACCATTAAATAACTAACCAGCCTGTGCCAGCGATCTGTGTCAGCTGATTCCTGCAACCGTGCACTGAAGTTTTAGATAAACTAAGCTGAAACCATTAAATAACTAACCAGCCTGTGCCAGCGATCTGTGTCATAGGATCCCTGCGAACGTGGACTGAAGTTTTAGATCAAATAAACTAAGTTGAAACTATTAAATAACTAACCAGCCTGTGCCAGCGATCTGTGTCAGCTGATCCCTGCAACCGTGCACTGAAGTTTTAGATCAAATAAACTAAGTTGAAACCATTAAATAACTAACCAGCCTGTGCCAGCGATCTGTGTCAGCTGATTCCTGCAACCGTGCACTGAAGTTTTAGATAAACTAAGCTGAAACCATTAAATAACTAACCAGCCTGTGCCAGCGATCTGTGTCAGAGGATCCCTGCGAACGTGGACTGAAGTTTTAGATCAAATAAACTAAGTTGAAACTATTAAATAACTAACCAGCCTGTGCCAGCGATCTGTGTCAGCGATCTGTTTCAGCTGATCCCTGCGAACGTGGACTGAAGTCTTAGATCAAAATAAACTAAGCTGAAACCACAAAATAACTAACCAGCCTGTGCCAGCGATCTGTGTCAGCTGATCCCTGCAACCGTGCACTGAAGTTTTAGATAAACTAAGCTGAAACCATTAAATAACTAACCAGCGTGTGTCAGGAATCTGTGTCAGCTGATCCCTGCGAACGTGGACTGAAGTTTTAGATAAAATAAACTAAGCTGAAACCATTAAATAACTAACCAGCCTGTGCCAGCGATCTGTGTCAGCTGATCCCTGCAACCGTGCACTGAAGTTTTAGATTAAATAAACCAAACCTAAACCATTAAATAACTAACCAGCCTGTGCCAGCGATCTGTGTCAGCTGATCCCTGCAACTGTGCACTGAAGTTTTAGATAAACTAAGCTGAAACCATTAAATAACTAACCAGCCTGTGCCAGCGATCTGTGTCAGCTGATCCCTGCAACTGTGCACTGAAGTTTTAGATAAACTAAGTTAAAACCATTAAATAACTAACCAGCCTGTGCCAGCGATCTGTGTCAGCTGATTCCTGCAACCGTGCACTGAAGTTTTAGATAAACTAAGCTGAAACCATTAAATAATTAACCAGCCTGTGCCAGCGATCTGTGTCAGAGGATCCCTGCGAACGTGGACTGAAGTTTTAGATCAAATAAACTAAGTTGAAACTATTAAATAACTAACCAGCCTGTGCCAGCGATCTGTGTCAGCTGATCCCTGCAACCGTGCACTGAAGTTTTAGATCAAATAAACTAAGTTGAAACCATTAAATAACTAACCAGCCTGTGCCAGCGATCTGTGTCAGCTGATTCCTGCAACCGTGCACTGAAGTTTTAGATAAACTAAGCTGAAACCATTAAATAACTAACCAGCCTGTGCCAGCGATCTGTGTCAGCGATCTGTTTCAGCTGATCCCTGCGAACGTGGACTGAAGTCTTAGATCAAAATAAACTAAGCTGAAACCACAAAATAACTAACCAGCCTGTGCCAGCGATCTGTGTCAGCTGATCCCTGCAACCGTGCACTGAAGTTTTAGATAAAATAAACTAAGCTGAAACCATTAAATAACTAACCAGCCTGTGCCAGCGATCTGTGTCAGCTGATCCCTGCGAACGTGGACTGAAGTTTTAGATAAAATAAACTAAGCTGAAACCATTAAATAACTAACCAGCCTGTGCCAGCGATCTGTGTCAGCTGATCCCTGCGAACGTGGACTGAAGTTTTAGATAAAATAAACTAAGCTGAAACCATTAAATAACTAACCAGCCTGTGCCAGCGATCTGTGTCAGCTGATCCCTGCAACCGTGCACTGAAGTTTTAGATAAAATAAACTAAGCTGAAACCATTAAATAACTAACCAGCCTGTGCCAGCGCTCTGTTTCAACTGATCCCTGCAACCGTGCACTGAAGTTTTAGATAAACTAAGTTAAAACCATTAAATAACTAACCAGCCTGTGCCAGCGATCTGTGTCAGCTGATTCCTGCAACCGTGCACTGAAGTTTTAGATAAACTAAGCTGAAACCATTAAATAATTAACCAGCCTGTGCCAGCGATCTGTGTCAGAGGATCCCTGCGAACGTGGACTGAAGTTTTAGATCAAATAAACTAAGTTGAAACTATTAAATAACTAACCAGCCTGTGCCAGCGATCTGTGTCAGCTGATCCCTGCAACCGTGCACTGAAGTTTTAGATCAAATAAACTAAGTTGAAACCATTAAATAACTAACCAGCCTGTGCCAGCGATCTGTGTCAGCTGATTCCTGCAACCGTGCACTGAAGTTTTAGATAAACTAAGCTGAAACCATTAAATAACTAACCAGCCTGTGCCAGCGATCTGTGTCAGCGATCTGTTTCAGCTGATCCCTGCGAACGTGGACTGAAGTCTTAGATCAAAATAAACTAAGCTGAAACCACAAAATAACTAACCAGCCTGTGCCAGCGATCTGTGTCAGCTGATCCCTGCAACCGTGCACTGAAGTTTTAGATAAAATAAACTAAGCTGAAACCATTAAATAACTAACCAGCCTGTGCCAGCGATCTGTGTCAGCTGATCCCTGCGAACGTGGACTGAAGTTTTAGATAAAATAAACTAAGCTGAAACCATTAAATAACTAACCAGCCTGTGCCAGCGATCTGTGTCAGCTGATCCCTGCGAACGTGGACTGAAGTTTTAGATAAAATAAACTAAGCTGAAACCATTAAATAACTAACCAGCCTGTGCCAGCGATCTGTGTCAGCTGATCCCTGCAACCGTGCACTGAAGTTTTAGATAAAATAAACTAAGCTGAAACCATTAAATAACTAACCAGCCTGTGCCAGCGCTCTGTTTCAACTGATCCCTGCAACCGTGCACTGAATTTTTAGAGAAAATAAACTAAGTTGAAACCATTAAATAACTAACCAGCCTGTGCCAGGGATCTGTGTCAGCTGATCCCTGCAACCGTGCACTGAAGTTTTAGATCAAATAAACAAAGCTGAAACCATTAAATAACTAACCAGCCTGTGCCAGCGATCTGTGTCAGCGGATCCCTGCGACCGTGCACTGAAGTTTTAGATAAAATAAACTAAGTTAAAACCATTAAATAACTAACCAGCCTGTGCCAGGGATCTGTGTCAGCTGATCCCTGCAACCGTGCACTGAAGTTTTAGATAAACTTGGCTGAAACCATTAAATAACTAACCAGCCTGTACCAGCGATCTGTTTCAGCTGATCCCTGCAATCGTGCACTGAAGTTTTAGAGAAAATAAACTAAGTTAAAACCATTAAATAACTAACCAGCCTGTGCCAGCGATCTGTGTCAGCTGATCCCTGCGAACGTGGACTGAAGTTTTAGATCAAATAAACAAAGCTGAAACCATTAAATAACTAACCAGCGATCTGTGTCAGCTGATCACTGCGACCGTGCACTGAAGTCTTAGATCAAATAAACAAAGCTGAAACCATTAAATAACTAACCAGCCTGTGCCAGCGATCTGTTTCAGCTGATCCCTGCAATCGTGCACTGAAGTTTTAGATAAACTAAGCTGAAACCATTAAATAACTAGCCAGCCTGTGCCAGCGATCTGTTTCAGCTGATCCCTGCAATCGTGCACTGAAGTTTTAGATAAACTAAGCTGAAACCATTAAATAACTAACCAGCCTGTGCCAGCGATCTGTTTCATCTGATCCCTGCAACCGTGCACTGAAGTTTTAGATAAACTTGGCTGAAACCATTAAATAACTAACCAGCCTGTACCAGCGATCTGTTTCAGCTGATCCCTGCAATCGTGCACTGAAGTTTTAGATAAACTAAGCTGAAACCATTAAATAACTAGCCAGCCTGTGCCAGCGATCTGTTTCATCTGATCCCTGCAACCGTGCACTGAAGTTTTAGATAAACTAAGCTGAAACCATTAAATAACTAACCAGCCTGTGCCAGCGATCTGTGTCAGCTGATCCCTGCAACCGTGCACTGAAGTTTTAGATAAAATAAACCAAACCGAAACCATTAAATAACTAACCAGCCTGTGCCAGCGATCTGTGTAAGCTGATTCCTGCAACCGTGCACTGAAGTTTTAGAGAAAATAAACTAAGTTGAAACCATTAAATAACTAACCAGCCTGTGCCAGCGATCTGTGTCAGCTGATCCCTGCAACCGTGCACTGAAGTCTTAGATCAAATAAACTAACCTGAAACCATTTAAATAACTAACCAGCCTGTGCAAGGGATCTGTGTCAGCTGCTCCCTGCAACCGTGCACTGAAGTTTTAGATCAAATAAACTAAGCTGAAACCATTAAATAACTAACCAGCCTGTGCAAGGGATCTGTGTCAGCTGATCCCTGCAACCGCGCACTGAAGTTTTAGATAAACTTGGCTGAAACCATTAAATAACTAACCAGCCTGTACCAGCGATCTGTTTCAGCTGATCCCTGCAATCGTGCACTGAAGTTTTAGATCAAATAAACTAAGTTAAAACCATTAAATAACTAACCAGCCTGTGCCAGCGATCTGTTTCATCTGATCCCTGCAACCGTGCACTGAAGTTTTAGATCAAATAAACTAAGCTGAAACCATTAAATAACTAACCAGCCTGTGCCAGAGATCTGTGTCAGCTGATCCCTGCGACCGTGCACTGAAGTTTTAGATAAACTAACCTGAAACCATTAAATAACTAACCAGCCTGTGCCAGGAATCTTTGTCAACTGATCCCTGCAACCGTGCACTGAAGTTTTAGATAAACTAAGCTGAGACCATTAAATAACTAACCAGCTTCTGCCAGCGATCTGTTTCATCTGATCCCTGCAACCGTGCACTGAAGTTTTAGATAAACTAAGCTGAAACCATTAAATAACTAACCAGCCTGTGCCAGGAATCTTTGTCAACTGATCCCTGCAACCGTGCACTGAAGTTTTAGATAAACTAAGCTGAAACCATTAAATAACCAACCAGCCTGTGCCAGAGATCTGTGTCAGCTGATCCCTGCGAACGTGGACTGAAGTTTTAGATCAAATAAACAAAGCTGAAACCATTAAATAACTAACCAGCGATCTGTGTCAGCTGATCACTGCGACCGTGCACTGAAGTTTTACATAAAATAAACTAAGCTGAAACCATTAAATAACTAACCAGCGATCTGTGTCAGCTGATCCCTGCAACCGTGCACTGAAGTTTTAGAGAAAATAAACTAAGTTGAAACCATTAAATAACTAACCAGCGTGTGTCAGGGATCTGTGTAGGCTGATCCCTGCAACTGTGCACTGAAGTTTTACAGAAAATAAAGTAAGCTGAAACAATTAAATAACTAACCAGCCTGTGCCAAGGATCTGTGTCAGCTGATCTTTGCGACCATGCACTGAAGTCTTAGATCAAATAAACTAACCTGAAACCATTAAATAACTAACCAGCCTGTGCCAGCGATCTGTGTCAGCTGATCCCTGCAACCGTGCACTGAAGTTTTAGATCAAATAAACTAAGCTGAAACCATTAAATAACCAACCAGGCTGTGCCAGCGATCTGTGTCAGCTGATCCCTGCGAACGTGGACTGAAGTTGTAGATCAAATAAACAAAGCTGAAACCATTAAATAACTAACCAGCGATCTGTGTCAGCTGATCACTGCGACCGTGCACTGAAGTTTTAGATCAAATAAACAAAGCTGAAACCATTAAATAACTAACCAGCGATCTGTTTCAGCTGATCCCTGCGAACGTGGACTGAAGTTGTAGATCAAATAAACAAAGCTGAAACCACTAAATAACTAACCAGCCTGTGCCAGCGATCTGTGTCAGCTGATCTTTGCGACCATGCACTGAAGTTTTAGATCAAATAAACTAAGCTGAAACCATTAAATAACTAACCAGCCTGTGCCAGCCATCTGTGTCAGCTGATCCCTGCAACCATGCACTGAAGTTTTAGATCAAATAAACTAAGCTGAAACCATTAAATAACTAACCAGCCTGTGCCAGCCATCTGTGTCAGCTGATCCCTGCAACCGCGCACTGAAGTTTTAGATAAACTTGGCTGAAACCATTAAATAACTAACCAGCCTGTACCAGCGATCTGTTTCAGCTGATCCCTGCAATCGTGCACTGAAGTTTTAGATCAAATAAACTAAGTTAAAACCATTAAATAACTAACCAGCCTGTGCCAGCGATCCGTTTCATCTGATCCCTGCAACGGTGCACTGAAGTTTTAGATAAACTAAGCTGAAACCATTAAATAACTAACCAGCCTGTGCCAGCGATCTGTGTCAGCTGATTCCTGCAACCGTGCACTGAAGTTTTAGATAAACTAAGTTGAAACCACGAAATAACTAACCAGCCTGTGCCAGCGATCTGTGTCAGCTGATCCCTGCGAACGTGGACTGAAGTTGTAGATCAAATAAACAAAGCTGAAACCATTAAATAACTAACCAGCCTGTGCCAGCGATCTGTGTCAGCGGATCCCTGCGACCGTGCACTGAAGTTTAAGATAAAATAAACTAAGTTGAAACCATTAAATAACTAACCAGCGTGTGTCAGGGATCTGTGTTAGCTGATCCCTGCAACTGTGCACTGAAGTTTTACAGAAAATAAAGTAAGCTGAAACCATTAAATAACTAACCAGCCTGTGCCAGGGAACTGTGTCAGCTGATCCCTGCAACCGTGCACTGAATTTTTAGAGAAAATAAACTAAGTTGAAACCATTAAATAACTAACCAGCGATCTGTGTCAGCTGATCCCTGCGACCGTGCACTGAAGTTTTTGATAAAATAAACTAAGCTGAAACCATTAAATAACTAACCAGCCTGTGCCAGCGATCTGTTTCAGCTGATCTTTGCGAACGTGCACTGAAGTCTTAGATAAACTAAGCTGAAACCACTAAATAACTAACCAGCCTGTGCCAGCGATCTGTGTCAGCTGATCCCTGCAACCGTGCACTGAATTTTTAGAGAAAATAAACTAAGTTGAAACCATTAAATAACTAACCAGTGTGTGTCAGGATCTGTGTTAGCTGATCCCTGAAACTGTGCACTGAAGTTTTACAGAAAATAAAGTAAGCTGAAACAATTAAATAACTAACCAGCCTGTGCCAGGGATCTGTGTCAGCTGATCTTTGCGACCATGCACTGAAGTTTTAGACCAAATAAACTAAGCTGAAACCATTAAATAACTAACCAGCCTGTGCCAGAGATCTGTGTCAGCTGATCCCTGCGAACGTGGACTGAAGTTGTAGATCAAATAAACAAAGCTGAAACCATTAAATAACTAACCAGCCTGTGCCAGCGATCTGTGTCAGCGGATCCCTGCGACCGTGCACTGAAGTTTAAGATAAAATAAACTAAGTTGAAACCATTAAATAACTAACCAGCCTGTGCAAGGGATCTGTGCCAGCTGATCCCTGCAACCGTGCACTGAAGTTTTAGAGAAAATAAACTAAGTTGAAACCATTAAATAACTAACCAGCCTGTGCCAGGGATCTGTGTCAGCTGATCCCTGCAAATGTGCACTGAAGTTTTACAGAAAATAAAGTAAGCTGAAACAATTAAATAACCAACCAGCCTGTGCCAGGGATCTGTGTCAGCTGATCTTTGCGACCATGCACTGAAGTCTTAGATCAAATAAACTAACCTTAAACCATTAAATAACTAACCAGCCTGTGCGAGCGATCTGTGTCAGCTGATCCCTGCAACCGTGCACTTAAGTTTTAGATCAAATAAACTAAGCTGAAACCATTAAATAACCAACCAGGCTGTGCCAGAGATCTGTGTCAGCTGATCCCTGCAACCTTGCACTGAAGTTTTAGATCAAATAAACTAAGCTGAAACCATTAAATAACCAACCAGGCTGTGCCAGAGATCTGTGTCAGCTGATCCCTGCAACCGTGCACTGAAGTTGTAGATCAAATAAACAAAGCTGAAACCATTAAATAACCAACCAGCCTGTGCCAGCGATCTGTGTCAGCTGATCCCTGCAACCGTGCACTGAAGTTTTAGAGAAAATAAACTAAGTTAAAACCATTAAATAACTAACCAGCCTGTGCCAGGGATCTGTGTCAGCTGATCCCTGCAACCGTGCACTGAAGTTTTAGATCAAATAAACTAAGTTAAAACCATTAAATAACTAACCAGCCTGTGCCAGGGATCTGTGTCAGCTGATCCCTGCAACCGTGCACTGAAGTTTTAGATAAACTAAGCTGAAACCATTAAATAACTAACCAGCCTGTGCCAGGGATCTGTGTCAGCTGATCTTTGCGACCATGCACTGAAGTCTTAGATCAAATAAACTAAGTTAAAACCATTAAATAACTAACCAGCCTGTGCCAGGGATCTGTGTCAGCTGATCCCTGCAACCGTGCACTGAAGTTTTAGATCAAATAAACTAAGCTGAAACCATTAAATAACTAACCAGCCTGTGCCAGGGATCTGTGTCAGCTGATCCCTGCAACCGTGCACTGAAGTTTTAGATCAAATAAACAAAGCTGAAACCATTAAATAACTAACCAGCGATCTGTGTCAGCTGATCACTGCGACCGTGCACTGAAGTTTTAGATCAAATAAACTAAGCTGAAACCATTAAATAACCAACCAGCCTGTGCGAGCGATCTGTTTCAGCTGATCCCTGCAACCGTGCACTGAAGTTTTAGATCAAATAAACTAAGCTGAAACCATTAAATAACCAACCAGCCTGTGCCAGCGATCTGTTTCAGCTGATCCCTGCAACCGTGCACTGAAGTTTTAGATCAAATAAACTAAGCTGAAACCATTAAATAACCAACCAGCCTGTGCCAGCGATCTGTGTCAGCGGATCCCTGCGAACGTGCACTGAAGTTTTAGATCAAATAAACTAAGCTGAAACCATTAAATAACTAACCAGCCTGTGCGAGCGATCTGTTTCAGCTGATCCCTGCAACCGTGCACTGAAGTTTTAGATCAAATAAACTAAGCTGAAACCATTAAATAACCAACCAGCCTGTGCGAGCGATCTCTGTCAGCTGATCTTTGCGAACGTGCACTGAAGTCTTAGATCAAATAAACTAACCTGAAACCATTAAATAACCAACCAGCCTGTGCGAGCGATCTGTGTCAGCTGATCCCTGCAACCATGCACTGAAGTTTTAGATCAAATAAACTAAGCTGAAACCATTAAATAACCAACCAGCCTGTGCGAGCGATCTGTTTCAGCTGATCTTTGCGAACGTGCACTGAAGTCTTAGATCAAATAAACTAACCTGAAACCATTAAATAACTAACCAGCCTGTGCCAGCGATCTGTGTCAGCTGATCCCTGCAACCGTGCACTGAAGTTTTAGATCAAATAAACTAAGCTGAAACCATTAAATAACCAACCAGCCTGTGCCAGAGATCTGTGTCAGCTGATCCCTGCGAACGTGTACTGAAGTTTTAGATCAAATAAACTAAGCTGAAACCACTAAATAACTAACCAGCCTGTGCCAGCGATCTGTGTCAGCTGATCCCTGCAACCGTGCACTGAAATTTTAGAGAAAATAAACTAAGTTGAAACCATTAAATAACTAACCAGCGTGTGCCAGGGATCTGTGTCAGCTGATCTTTGCGACCATGCACTGAAGTCTTAGATCAAATAAACTAAGTTAAAACCATTAAATAACTAACCAGCCTGTGCCAGGGATCTGTGTCAGCTGATCCCTGCAACCGTGCACTGAAGTTTTAGATAAACTAAGTTGAAACCATTAAATAACTAACCAGCGTGTGTCAGGGATCTGTGTCAGCTGATCTTTGCGACCATGCACTGAAGTCTTAGATCAAATAAACTAACCTGAAACCATTAAATAACCAACCAGCCTGTGCCAGGGATCTGTGCCAGGGATCTGTGTCAGCTGATCTTTGCGACCATGCACTGAAGTCTTAGATCAAATAAACTAAGTTAAAACGATTAAATAACTAACCAGCCTGTGCCAGGGATCTGTGTCAGCTGATCCCTGCAACCGTGCACTGAAGTTTTAGATCAAATAAACTAAGCTGAAACCATTAAATAACTAACCAGCCTGTGCCAGGGATCTGTGTCAGCTGATCCCTGCAACCGTGCACTGAAATTTTAGAGAAAATAAACTAAGTTGAAACCATTAAATAACTAACCAGTGTGTGTCAGGGATCTGTGTTAGCTGATCCCTGCAACCGTGCACTGAAGTTTTAGATCAAATAAACTAAGCTGAAACCATTAAATAACCAACCAGGCTGTGCCAGAGATCTGTGTCAGCTGATCCCTGCAACCGTGCACTGAAGTTTTAGATCAAATAAACTAAGCTGAAACCATTAAATAACCAACCAGCCTGTGCCAGCGATCTGTGTCAGCTGATCCCTGCAACCGTGCACTGAAATTTTAGAGAAAATAAACTAAGTTGAAACCATTAAATAACTAACCAGCGTGTGCCAGGGATCTGTGTCAGCTGATCTTTGCGACCATGCACTGAAGTCTTAGATCAAATAAACTAAGTTAAAACCATTAAATAACTAACCAGCCTGTGCCAGGGATCTGTGTCAGCTGATCCCTGCAACCGTGCACTGAAGTTTTAGATAAACTAAGTTGAAACCATTAAATAACTAACCAGCGTGTGTCAGGGATCTGTGTCAGCTGATCTTTGCGACCATGCACTGAAGTCTTAGATCAAATAAACTAACCTGAAACCATTAAATAACCAACCAGCCTGTGCCAGGGATCTGTGCCAGGGATCTGTGTCAGCTGATCTTTGCGACCATGCACTGAAGTCTTAGATCAAATAAACTAAGTTAAAACCATTAAATAACTAACCAGCCTGTGCCAGGGATCTGTGTCAGCTGATCCCTGCAACCGTGCACTGAAGTTTTAGATCAAATAAACTAAGCTGAAACCATTAAATAACTAACCAGCCTGTGCCAGGGATCTGTGTCAGCTGATCCCTGCAACCGTGCACTGAAGTTTTAGATCAAATAAACAAAGCTGAAACCATTAAATAACTAACCAGCGATCTGTGTCAGCTGATCACTGCGACCGTGCACTGAAGTTTTAGATCAAATAAACTAAGCTGAAACCATTAAATAACCAACCAGCCTGTGCGAGCGATCTGTTTCAGCTGATCCCTGCAACCGTGCACTGAAGTTTTAGATCAAATAAACTAAGCTGAAACCATTAAATAACTAACCAGCCTGTGCCAGCGATCTGTGTCAGCGGATCCCTGCGAACGTGCACTGAAGTTTTAGATCAAATAAACTAAGCTGAAACCATTAAATAACTAACCAGCCTGTGCGAGCGATCTGTTTCAGCTGATCCCTGCAACCGTGCACTGAAGTTTTAGATCAAATAAACTAAGCTGAAACCATTAAATAACCAACCAGCCTGTGCGAGCGATCTGTGTCAGCTGATCTTTGCGAACGTGCAATGAAGTCTTAGATCAAATAAACTAATCTGAAACCATTAAATAACCAACCAGCCTGTGCGAGCGATCTGTGTCAGCTGATCCCTGCAACCGTGCACTGAAGTTTTAGATCAAATAAACTAAGCTGAAACCATTAAATAACTAACCAGCCTGTGCCAGAGATCTGTGTCAGCTGATCTTTGCGAACGTGCACTGAAGTCTTAGATCAAATAAACTAACCTGAAACCATTAAATAACCAACCAGCCTGTGCGAGCGATCTGTTTCAGCTGATCTTTGCGAACGTGCACTGAAGTCTTAGATCAAATAAACTAACCTGAAACCATTAAATAACTAACCAGCCTGTGCCAGCGATCTGTGTCAGCTGATCCCTGCAACCGTGCACTGAAGTTTTAGATCAAATAAACTAAGCTGAAACCATTAAATAACTAACCAGCCTGTGCCAGCGATCTGTGTCAGCTGATCCCTGCGAACGTGTACTGAAGTTTTAGATCAAATAAACTAAGCTGAAACCACTAAATAACTAACCAGCCTGTGCCAGCGATCTGTGTCAGCTGATCCCTGCAACCGTGCACTGAAGTTTTAGATCAAATAAACTAAGTTGAAACCATTAAATAACTAACCAGTGTGTGTCAGGGATCTGTGTTAGCTGATCCCTGCAACCGTG
Organism: Mchenga conophoros; assembly: GCF_057382185.1. Classification (NCBI taxonomy): domain Eukaryota; kingdom Metazoa; phylum Chordata; class Actinopteri; order Cichliformes; family Cichlidae; genus Mchenga; species Mchenga conophoros. Next base: position 82,705,740 of record NC_140528.1, on the reverse strand, counting down.
CACTGAAGTTTTAGATCAAATAAACTAAGCTGAAACCATTAAATAACCAACCAGCCTGTGCCAGAGATCTGTGTCAGCTGATCCCTGCAACCGTGCACTGAAGTTTTAGATCAAATAAACTAAGCTGAAACCATTAAATAACCAACCAGCCTGTGCCAGAGATCTGTGTCAGCTGATCCCTGCGAACGTGTACTGAAGTTTTAGATCAAATAAACTAAGCTGAAACCACTAAATAACTAACCAGCCTGTGCCAGCGATCTGTGTCAGCTGATCCCTGCAACCGTGCACTGAAGTTTTAGATCAAATAAACTAAGCTGAAACCATTAAATAACCAACCAGGCTGTGCCAGAGATCTGTGTCAGCTGATCCCTGCAACCGTGCACTGAAGTTTTAGATCAAATAAACTAAGCTGAAACCATTAAATAACCAACCAGGCTGTGCCAGAGATCTGTGTCAGCTGATCCCTGCAACCGTGCACTGAAGTTTTAGATCAAATAAACTAAGCTGAAACCATTAAATAACCAACCAGCCTGTGCCAGCGATCTGTGTCAGCTGATCCCTGCAACCGTGCACTGAAATTTTAGAGAAAATAAACTAAGTTGAAACCATTAAATAACTAACCAGCGTGTGCCAGGGATCTGTGTCAGCTGATCTTTGCGACCATGCACTGAAGTCTTAGATCAAATAAACTAACCTGAAACCATTAAATAACCAACCAGCCTGTGCCAGGGATCTGTGCCAGCGATGTGTTTCAGCTGATCTTTGCGAACGTGCACTGAAGTCTTAGATCAAATAAACTAACCTGAAACCATTAAATAACCAACCAGCCTGTGCGAGCGATCTGTGTCAGCTGATCCCTGCAACCGTGCACTGAAGTTTTAGATCAAATAAACTAAGCTGAAACCATTAAATAACCAACCAGCCTGTGCCAGAGATCTGTGTCAGCTGATCCCTGCGAACGTGTACTGAAGTTTTAGATCAAATAAACTAAGCTGAAACCACTAAATAACTAACCAGCCTGTGCCAGCGATCTGTGTCAGCTGATCCCTGCAACCGTGCACTGAAGTTTTAGATCAAATAAACTAAGCTGAAACCATTAAATAACTAACCAGCCTGTGCGAGCGATCTGTTTCAGCTGATCTTTGCGAACGTGCACTGAAGTCTTAGATCAAATAAACTAACCTGAAACCATTAAATAACTAACCAGCCTGTGCCAGCGATCTGTGTCAGCTGATCCCTGCAACCGTGCACTGAAGTTTTAGAGAAAATAAACTAAGATGAAACCATTAAATAACTAACCAGCCTGTGCCAGGGATCTGTGTCAGCTGATCCCTGCAAATGTGCACTGAAGTTTTAGAGAAAATAAACTAAGCTGAAACAATTAAATAACCAACCAGCCTGTGCCAGGGATCTGTGTCAGGTGATCTTTGCGACCATGCACTGAAGTCTTAGATCAAATAAACTAACCTGAAACCATTAAATAACTAACCAGCCTGTGCGAGCGATCTGTGTCAGCTGATCCCTGCAACCGTGCACTGAAGTTTTAGATCAAATAAACTAAGCTGAAACCATTAAATAACCAACCAGGCTGTGCCAGAGATCTGTGTCAGCTGATCCCTGCAACCGTGCACTGAAGTTTTAGATCAAATAAACTAAGCTGAAACCATTAAATAACCAACCAGGCTGTGCCAGAGATCTGTGTCAGCTGATCCCTGCAACCGTGCACTGAAGTTGTAGATCAAATAAACAAAGCTGAAACCATTAAATAACCAACCAGCCTGTGCCAGCGATCTGTGTCAGCTGATCCCTGCAACCGTGCACTGAAGTTTTAGAGAAAATAAACTAAGTTGAAACCATTAAATAACTAACCAGCCTGTGCCAGGGATCTGTGTCAGCTGATCTTTGCGACCATGCACTGAAGTTTTAGATCAAATAAACTAAGTTAAAACCATTAAATAACTAACCAGCCTGTGCCAGGGATCTGTGTCAGCTGATCCCTGCAACCGTGCACTGAAGTTTTAGATAAACTAAGCTGAAACCATTAAATAACTAACCAGCCTGTGCCAGGGATCTGTGTCAGCTGATCTTTGCGACCATGCACTGAAGTCTTAGATCAAATAAACTAAGTTAAAACCATTAAATAACTAACCAGCCTGTGCCAGGGATCTGTGTCAGCTGATCCCTGCAACCGTGCACTGAAGTTTTAGATCAAATAAACTAAGCTGAAACCATTAAATAACCAACCAGCGATCTGTGTCAGCTGATCACTGCGACCGTGCACTGAAGTTTTAGATCAAATAAACTAAGCTGAAACCATTAAATAACTAACCAGCCTGTGCCAGCGATCTGTGTCAGCGGATCCCTGCGAACGTGGACTGAAGTTTAAGATAAAATAAACTAAGTTGAAACCATTAAATAACTAACCAGCCTGTGCCAGCGATCTGTGTCAGCGGATCCCTGCGAACGTGGACTGAAGTTTAAGATAAAATAAACTAAGTTGAAAACATTAAATAACTAACCAGCCTGTGCAAGCGATATGTGCCAGCTGATCCCTGCAACCGTGCACTGAAGTTTTAGATCAAATAAACTAAGCTGAAACCATTAAATAACTAACCAGCCTGTGCGAGCGATCTGTTTCAGCTGATCCCTGCAACCGTGCACTGAAGTTTTAGATCAAATAAACTAAGTTAAAACCATTAAATAACCAACCAGCCTGTGCGAGCGATCTGTGTCAGCTGATCCCTGCAACCGTGCACTGAAGTTTTAGATCAAATAAACTAAGCTGAAACCATTAAATAACTAACCAGCCTGTGCCAGCGATCTGTGTCAGCTGATCCCTGCAACCGTGCACTGAAGTTTTAGATCAAATAAACTAAGCTGAAACCATTAAATAACCAACCAGCCTGTGCCAGCGATCTGTGTCAGCTGATCCCTGCAACCGTGCACTGAAGTTTTAGATCAAATAAACTAAGCTGAAACCATTAAATAACTAACCAGTGTGTGTCAGGGATCTGTGTTAGCTGATCCCTGCAACCGTGCACTGAAGTTTTAGATCAAATAAACTAAGCTGAAACCATTAAATAACCAACCAGCCTGTGCCAGAGATCTGTGTCAGCTGATCCCTGCGAACGTGTACTGAAGTTTTAGATCAAATAAACTAAGCTGAAACCACTAAATAACTAACCAGCCTGTGCCAGCGATCTGTGTCAGCTGATCCCTGCAACCGTGCACTGAAGTTTTAGATCAAATAAACTAAGTTGAAACCATTAAATAACTAACCAGTGTGTGTCAGGGATCTGTGTTAGCTGATCCCTGCGAACGTGTACTGAAGTTTTAGATCAAATAAACTAAGCTGAAACCACTAAATAACTAACCAGCCTGTGCCAGCGATCTGTGTCAGCTGATCCCTGCAACCGTGCACTGAAGTTTTAGATCAAATAAACTAAGCTGAAACCATTAAATAACCAACCAGGCTGTGCCAGAGATCTGTGTCAGCTGATCCCTGCAACCGTGCACTGAAGTTTTAGATCAAATAAACTAAGTTGAAACCATTAAATAACTAACCAGCCTGTGCCAGCGATCTGTGTCAGCTGATCCCTGCAACCGTGCACTGAAGTTTTAGAGAAAATAAACTAAGTTGAAACCATTAAATAACTAACCAGCCTGTGCCAGGGATCTGTGTCAGCTGATCCCTGCAACCGTGCACTGAAGTTTTAGAGAAAATAAACTAAGTTAAAACCATTAAATAACTAACCAGCCTGTGCCAGGGATCTGTGTCAGCTGATCCCTGCAACCGTGCACTGAAGTTTTAGATTAACTAAGCTGAAACCATTAAATAACTAACCAGCCTGTGCCAGCGATCTGTGTCAGCTGATCCCTGCGACCGTGCACTGAAGTTTTAGATCAAATAAACTAAGCTGAAACCATTAAATAACTAACCAGCCTGTGCCAGCGATCTGTGTCAGCGGATCCCTGCGACCGTGCACTGAAGTTTAAGATAAAATAAACTAAGTTGAAACCATTAAATAACTAACCAGCCTGTGCAAGGGATCTGTGCCAGCTGATCCCTGCAACCGTGCACTGAAGTTTTAGATCAAATAAACTAAGCTGAAACCATTAAATAACCAACCAGCCTGTGCGAGCGATCTGTTTCAGCTGATCTTTGCGAACGTGCACTGAAGTCTTAGATCAAATAAACTAACCTGAAACCATTAAATAACCAACCAGCCTGTGCCAGCGATCTGTGTCAGCTGATCCCTGCAACCGTGCACTGAAGTTTTAGAGAAAATAAACTAAGTTGAAACCATTAAATAACTAACCAGTGTGTGTCAGGGATCTGTGTTAGCTGATCCCTGCAAATGTGCACTGAAGTTTTACAGAAAATATAGTAAGCTGAAACAATTAAATAACCAACCAGCCTGTGCCAGGGATCTGTGTCAGCTGATCTTTGCGACCATGCACTGAAGTCTTAGATCAAATAAACTAACCTAAAACCATTAAATAACTAACCAGCCTGTGCGAGCGATCTGTGTCAGCTGATCCCTGCAACCGTGCACTGAAGTTTTAGATCAAATAAACTAAGCTGAAACCATTAAATAACCAACCAGCCTGTGCCAGCGATCTGTGTCAGCTGATCCCTGCAACCGTGCACTGAAGTTTTAGAGAAAATAAACTAAGTTGAAACCATTAAATAACTAACCAGCGTGTGCCAGGGATCTGTGTCAGCTGATCTTTGCGACCATGCACTGAAGTCTTAGATCAAATAAACTAAGTTAAAACCATTAAATAACTAACCAGCCTGTGCCAGGGATCTGTGTCAGCTGATCCCTGCAACCGTGCACTGAAGTTTTAGATAAACTAAGCTGAAACCATTAAATAACTAACCAGCCTGTGCCAGCGATCTGTTTCATCTGATCCCTGCAACCGTGCACTGAAGTTTTAGAGAAAATAAACTAAGTTGAAACCATTAAATAACTAACCAGCGTGTGTCAGGGATCTGTGTCAGCTGATCTTTGCGACCATGCACTGAAGTCTTAGATCAAATAAACTAACCTGAAACCATTTAAATAACTAACCAGCCTGTGACAGCGATCTGTTTCATCTGATCCCTGCAACCGTGCACTGAAGTTTTAGATAAAATAAACTAAGCTGAAACCATTAAATAACTAACCAGCGATCTGTGTCAGCGGATCCCTGCAACCGTGCACTGAAGTTTTAGATCAAATAAACTAAGCTGAAACCATTAAATAACCAACCAGGCTGTGCCAGAGATCTGTGTCAGCTGATCCCTGCGAACGTGGACTGAAGTTGTAGATCAAATAAACAAAGCTGAAACCATTAAATAACTAACCAGCGATCTGTGTCAGCTGATCCCTACGACCGTGCACTGAAGTTTTAGATAAAATAAACTAAGCTGAAACCATTAAATAACTAACCAGCGTGTGTCAGCTGATCTTTGCGACCATGCACTGAAGTCTTAGATCAAATAAACTAACCTGAAACCATTTAAATAACTAACCAGCCTGTGACAGCGATCTGTGTCAGCTGATCCCTGCAACCGTGCACTGAAGTTTTCGATCAAATAAACTAAGCTGAAACCATTAAATAACTAACCAGCCTGTGCCAGCGATCTGTGTCAGCTGATCCCTGCAACCGTGCACTGAAGTCTTAGATCAAATAAACAAAGCTGAAACCATTAAATAACTGACCAGCGATCTGTGTCAGCTGATCACTGCGACCGTGCACTGAAGTTTTAGATAAAATAAACTAAGTTGAAACCATTAAATAACTAACCAGCCTGTGCCAGCGATCTGTGTCAGCTGATCCCTGCAACCGTGCACTGAAGTCTTAGATCAAATAAACTAAGCTGAAACCATTAAATAACTAACCAGCCTGTGCCAGCGATCTGGGTCAGCTGATCCCTGCGAACGTGGACTGAAGTTTTAGATCAAATAAACAAAGCTGAAACCATTAAATAACTAACCAGCGATCTGTGTCAGCTGATCCCTGCGACCGTGCACTGAAGTTTTAGATAAAATAAACTAAGCTGAAACCATTAAATAACTAACCAGCGATCTGTGTCAGCTGATCCCTGCGACCGTGCACTGAAGTTTAAGATAAAATAAACTACGTTGAAACCATTAAATAACTAACCAGCCTGTGCAAGGGATCTGTGCCAGCTGATCCCTGCAACCGTGCACTGAAGTTTTAGATCAAATAAACTAAGTTGAAACCATTAAATAACTAACCAGCCTGTGCCAGCGATCTGTTTCAGCTGATCTTTGCGAACGTGCACTGAAGTTTTAGATCAAATAAACTAAGCTGAAACCACTAAACAACTAACCAGCCTGTGCCAGCGATCTGTGTCAGCTGATCCCTGCAACCGTGCACTGAAGATTTAGAGAAAATAAACTAAGTTGAAACCATTAAATAAATAACCAGCATGTGCCAGCGATCTGTGTCAGCTGATCCCTGCAACCGTGCACTGAATTTTTAGAGAAAATAAACTAAGTTGAAACCATTAAATAACTAACCAGCGTGTGTCAGGGATCTGTGTTAGCTGATCCCTGCAACTGTGCACTGAAGTTTTACAGAAAATAAAGTAAGCTGAAACAATTAAATAACTAACCAGCCTGTGCCAGGGATCTGTGTCAGCTGATATTAGCGACCATGCACTGAAGTCTTAGATCAAATAAACTAACCTGAAACCATTAAATAACTAACCAGCCTGTGCGAGCGACCTGTGTCAGCTGATCCCTGCAACCGTGCACTGAAGTTTTAGATCAAATAAACTAAGCTGAAACCACTAAATAACTAACCAGCCTGTGCCAGCGATCTGTGTCAGCTGATCCCTGCAACCGTGCACTGAAGTTTTAGAGAAAATAAACTAAGTTGAAACCATTAAATAACTAACCAGCCTGTGCCAGCGATCTGTGTCAGCTGATCCCTGCAACCGTGCACTGAAGTTTTAGAGAAAATAAACTAAGTTGAAACCATTAAATAACTAACCAGCCTGTGCCAGGGATCTGTGTCAGCTGATCTTTGCGACCATGCACTGAACTCTTAGATCAAATAAACTAACCTGAAACCATTTAAATAACTAACCAGCCTGTGCCAGCGATCTGTGTCAGCTGATCCCTGCAAGCGTGCACTGAAGTTTTAGATCAAATAAACTAAGTTGAAACCATTAAATAACTAACCAGCCTGTGCCAGCGATCTGTGTCAGCTGATCCCTGCAACCGTGCACTGAAGTTTTAGATAAACTTGGCTGAAACCATTAAATAACCAACCAGCCTGTGCCAGCGATCTGTGTCAGCTGATTCCTGCAACCGTGCACTGAAGTTTTAGATAAACTAAGTTGAAACCATTAAATAACTAACCAGCCTGTGCCAACGATCTGTGTCAGCTGATCCCTGCAACCGTGCACTGAAGTTTTAGATAAACTAAGCTGAAACAATTAAATAACTAACCAGCCTGTGCCAGCGATCTGTGTCAGCTGATCCCTGCAACCGTGCACTGAAGTTTTAGATAAACTAAGCTGAAACAATTAAATAACTAACCAGCCTGTACCAGCGATCTGTGTCAGCTGATCCCTGCAACCGTGCACTGAAGTCTTAGATCAAATAAACTAAGCTGAAACCATTAAATAACTAACCAGCCTGTGCGAGCGATCTGTTTCAGCTGATCCCTGCAACCGTGCACTGAAGTTTTAGATCAAATAAACTAAGCTGAAACCATTAAATAACTAACCAGCCTGTGCGAGCGATCTGTTTCAGCTGATCCCTGCAACCGTGCACTGAAGTCTTAGATCAAATAAACTAAGCTGAAACCATTAAATAACTAACCAGCCTGTGCGAGCGATCTGTTTCAGCTGATCTTTGCGAACGTGCACTGAAGTTTTAGATCAAATAAACTAAGCTGAAACCATTAAATAACTAACCAGCCTGTGCGAGCGATCTGTGTCAGCTGATCCCTGCAACCGTGCACTGAAGTTTTAGATCAAATAAACTAAGCTGAAACCATTAAATAACCAACCAGCCTGTGCGAGCGATCTGTTTCAGCTGATCTTTGCGAACGTGCACTGAAGTCTTAGATCAAATAAACTAACCTGAAACCATTAAATAACCAACCAGCCTGTGCCAGCGATCTGTGTCAGCTGATCCCTGCAACCGTGCACTGAAGTTTTAGATCAAATAAACTAAGCTGAAACCATTAAATAACCAACCAGCCTGTGCCAGAGATCTGTGTCAGCTGATCCCTGCGAACGTGGACTGAAGTTGTAGATCAAATAAACAAAGCTGAAACCATTAAATAACCAACCAGCCTGTGCCAGCGATCTGTGTCAGCTGATCCCTGCAACCGTGCACTGAAGTTTTAGAGAAAATAAACTAAGTTGAAACCATTAAATAACTAACCAGCGTGTGCCAGGGATCTGTGTCAGCTGATCTTTGCGACCATGCACTGAAGTCTTAGATCAAATAAACTAAGTTAAAACCATTAAATAACTAACCAGCCTGTGCCAGGGATCTGTGTCAGCTGATCCCTGCAACCGTGCACTGAAGTTTTAGATAAACTAAGCTGAAACCATTAAATAACTAACCAGCCTGTGCCAGCGATCTGTTTCATCTGATCCCTGCAACCGTGCACTGAAGTTTTAGAGAAAATAAACTAACCTGAAACCATTTAAATAACTAACCAGCCTGTGACAGCGATCTGTTTCATCTGATCCCTGCAACCGTGCACTGAAGTTTTAGATAAAATAAACTAAGCTGAAACCATTAAATAACTAACCATCGATCTGTGTCAGCGGATCCCTGCGACCGTGCACTGAAGTTTAAGATAAAATAAACTAAGTTGAAACCATTAAATAACTAACCAGCCTGTGCGAGCGATCTGTGTCAGCTGATCCCTGCAACCGTGCACTGAAGTTTTACAGAAAATAAAGTAAGCTGAAACAATTAAATAACTAACCAGCCTGTGCCAGGGATCTGTGTCAGCTGATCTTTGCGACCATGCACTGAAGTTTTAGATAAACTAAGCTGAAACCATTAAATAACTAACCAGCCTGTGCGAGCGATCTGTGTCAGCTGATCCCTGCAACCGTGCACTGAAGTCTTAGATCAAATAAACTAAGCTGAAACCATTAAATAACTAACCAGCCTGTGTCAGCGATCTGTGTCAGCTGATCCCTGCAATCGTGCACTGAAGTTTTAGATCAAATAAACAAAGCTGAAACCATTAAATAACTAACCAGCGATCTGTGTCAGCTGATCACTGCGACCGTGCACTGAAGTTTTAGATAAAATAAACTAAGTTGAAACCATTAAATAACTAACCAGCCTGTGCAAGGGATCTGTGTCAGCTGATATTAGCGACCATGCACTGAAGTCTTAGATCAAATAAACTAACCTGAAACCATTAAATAACTAACCAGCCTGTGCGAGCGACCTGTGTCAGCTGATCCCTGCAACCATGCACTGAAGTTTTAGATCAAATAAACTAAGCTGAAACCACTAAATAACTAACCAGCCTGTGCCAGGGATCTGTGTCAGCTGATCTTTGCGACCATGCACTGAACTCTTAGATCAAATAAACTAACCTGAAACCATTTAAATAACTAACCAGCCTGTGACAGCGATCTGTGTCAGCTGATCCCTGCAAGCGTGCACTGAAGTTTTAGATCAAATAAACTAAGTTGAAACCATTAAATAACTAACCAGCCTGTGCCAGCGATCTGTGTCAGCTGATCCCTGCAACCGTGCACTGAAGTTTTAGATAAACTAAGCTGAAACCATTAAATAATTAACCAGCCTGTGCCAGCGATCTGTGTCAGCTGATCCCTGCAACCGTGCACTGAAGTTTTAGATAAAATAAACCAAACCGAAACCATTAAATAACTAACCAGCCTGTGCCAGCGATCTGTGTCAGCTGATTCCTGCAACCGTGCACTGAAGTTTTAGATAAACTAAGTTGAAACCATTAAATAACTAACCAGCCTGTGCCAACGATCTGTGTCAGCTGATCCCTGCAACCGTGCACTGAAGTTTTAGATAAACTAAGCTGAAACAATTAAATAACTAACCAGCCTGTACCAGCGATCTGTGTCAGCTGATCCCTGCAACCGTGCACTGAAGTCTTAGATCAAATAAACTAAGCTGAAACCATTAAATAACTAACCAGCCTGTGCCAGCGATCTGTGTCAGCTGATCCCTGCAACCGTGCACTGAAGTTTTAGATCAAATAAACTAAGCTGAAACCATTAAATAACTAACCAGCGATCTGTGTCAGCTGATCACTGCGACCGTGCACTGAAGTTTTAGATCAAATAAACTAAGCTGAAACCATTAAATAACTAACCAGCCTGTGCCAGCGATCTGTGTCAGCTGATCCCTGCAACCGTGCACTGAAGTCTTAGATCAAATAAACTAAGTTGAAACCATTAAATAACTAACCAGCCTGTGCCAGCGATCTGTGTCAGCTGATCCCTGCGAACGTGGACTGAAGTTTTAGATCAAATAAACAAAGCTGAAACCATTAAATAACTAACCAGCGATCTGTGTCAGCTGATCCCTGCGACCGTGCACTGAAGTTTTAGATAAAATAAACTAAGCTGAAACCATTAAGTAACTAACCAGCGATCTGTGTCAGCGGATCCCTGCGACCGTGCACTGAAGTTTAAGATAAAATAAACTAAGTTGAAACCATTAAATAACTAACCAGCCTGTGCCAGCGATCTGTGTCAGCTGATCTTTGCGACCATGCACTGAAGTCTTAGATCAAATAAACTACCCTGAAACCATTAAATAACTAACCAGCCTGTGCGAGCGATCTGTGTCAGCTGATCCCTGCAACCGTGCACTGAAGTTTTAGATCAAATAAACTAAGCTGAAACCATTAAATAACTAACCAGCGATCTGTGTCAGCTGATCCCTGCAACCGTGCACTGAAGTTTTAGATAAACTTGGCTGAAACCATTAAATAACTAACCAGCCTGTGCCAGGGATCTGTGTCAGCTGATCTTTGCGACCATGCACTGAAGTCTTAGATCAAATAAACTAACCTGAAACCACTAAATAACTAACCAGCCTGTGCCAGCGATCTGTGTCTGCGGATCCCTGCGACCGTGCACTGAAGTTTTAGATAAAATAAACTAAGTTGAAACCATTAAATAACTAACCAGCCTGTGCAAGGGATCTGTGTCAGCTGATCCCTGCAACCGTGCACTGAAGTTTTAGATAAACTTGGCTGAAACCATTAAATAACTAACCAGCCTGTGACAGCGATCTGTTTCAGCTGATCCCTGCAATCGTGCAATGAAGTTTTAGATCAAATAAACTAAGCTGAAACCATTAAATAACTAACCAGCCTGTGACAGCGATCTGTTTCAGCTGATCCCTGCAACCGTGCACTGAAGTTTTAGATAAACTTGGCTGAAACCATTAAATAACTAACCAGCCAGTGACAGCGATCTGTTTCAGCTGATCCCTGCAATCGTGCAATGAAGTTTTAGATCAAATAAACTAAGCTGAAACCATTAAATAACTAACCAGCGATCTGTGTCAGCTGATCACTGCGAACGTGGACTGAAGTTTTAGATCAGATAAACAAAGCTGAAACCATTAAATAACTAACCAGCGATCTGTGTCAGCTGATCACTGCGACCGTGCACTGAAGTTTTAGATAAAATAAACTAAGTTGAAACCATTAAATAACTAACCAGCCTGTGCCAGCGATCTGTTTCAGCTGATCGTGCACTGAAGTTTTAGATAAACTAAGCTGAAACCATTAAATAACTAACCAGCCTGTACCAGCGATCTGTTTCAGCTGATCCCTGCAATCGTGCACTGAAGTTTTAGATCAAATAAACTAAGCTGAAACCATTAAATAACTAACCAGCCTGTGCCAGCGATCTGTGTCAGCTGATCCCTGCAATCGTGCACTGAAGTTTTAGATCAACTAAGCTGAAACCATTAAATAACTAACCAGCCTGTACCAGCGATCTGTTTCAGCTGATCTTTGCGAACGTGCACTGAAGTCTTAGATCAAATAAACTAACCTGAAACCATTAAATAACTAACCAGCCTGTGCCAGCGATCTGTGTCAGGTGATCTTTGCGACCATGCACTGAAGTCTTAGATCAAATAAACTAACCTGAAACCACTAAATAACTAACCAGCCTGTGCCAGCGATCTGTGTCAGCGGATCCCTGCGACCGTGCACTGAAGTTTTAGATAAAATAAACTAAGTTGAAACCATTAAATAACTAACCAGCCTGTGCAAGGGATCTGTGTCAGCTGATCCCTGCACCCGTGCACTGAAGTTTTAGATAAACTAAGCTGAAACCATTAAATAACTAACCAGCCTGTGCCAGCGATCTGTGTCAGCTGATCCCTGCAATCGTGCACTGAAGTTTTAGATCAACTAAGCTGAAACCATTAAATAACTAACCAGCCTGTGCCAGCGATCTGTGTCAGCTGATCACTGCGACCGTGCACTGAAGTTTTAGATAAAATAAACTAAGCTGAAACCATTAAATAACTAACCAGCCTGTGCCAGCGATCTGTGTCAGCTGATCCCTGCAAACGTGGACTGAAGTTTTAGATCAAATAAACAAAGCTGAAACCATTAAATAACTAACTGGCGATCTGTGTCAGCTGATCCCTGCGACCGTGCACTGAAGTTTAAGATAAAATAAACTAAGTTGAAACCATTAAATAACTAACCAGCCTGTGCAAGGGATCTGTGCCAGCGATCTGTTTCAGCTGATCCCTGCAACCGTGCACTGAAGTTTTAGATAAACTAAGCTGAAACCATTAAATAACTAACCAGCCTGTGCAAGGGATCTGTACCAGCGATCTGTTTCAGCTGATCCCTGCAATCGTGCACTGAAGTTTTAGATCAAATAAACTAAGCTGAAACCATTAAATAACTAACCAGCCTGTGCCAGGGATCTGTGTCAGCTGATCCCTGCAACCGTGCACTGAAGTTTTAGATCAAATAAACTAATCTGAAACCATTAAATAACTAACCAGCCTGTGCCAGCGATCTGTGTCAGCTGATCCCTGCAATCGTGCACTGAAGTTTTAGATAAACTAAGCTGAAACCATTAAATAACTAACCAGCCTGTACCAGCGATCTGTTTCAGCTGATCCCTGCAACCGTGCACTGAAGTTTTAGATAAACTAAGCTGAAACCATTAAATAACTAAACAGCCTGTACCAGCGATCTGTTTCAGCTGATCCCTGCGACCGTGCACTGAAGTTTTAGATAAAATAAACTAAGCTGAAACCATTAAATAACTAACCAGCGATCTGTGTCAGCGGATCCCTGCAACCGTGCACTGAAGTTTTAGATAAAATAAACTAAGCTGAAACCATTAAATAACTAACCAGCGATCTGTGTCAGCGGATCCCTGCGACCGTGCACTGAAGTTTAAGATAAAATAAACTAAGTTGAAACCATTAAATAACTAACCAGCCTGTGCAAGGGATCTGTGCCAGCGATCTGTTTCAGCTGATCTTTGCGAACGTGCACTGAAGTCTTAGATCAAATAAACTAACCTGAAACCATTTAAATAACTAACCAGCCTGTGCCAGAGATCTGTGCCAGCGATCTGTGTCAGCTGATCCCTGCAACCGTGCACTGAAGTTTTAGATCAAATAAACTAAGCTGAAACCATTAAATAACCAACCAGGCTGTGCCAGAGATCTGTGTCAGCTGATCCCTGCGACCGTGCACTGAAGTTTTAGATAAAATAAACTAAGTTGAAACCATTAAATAACTAACCAGCCTGTGCCAGCGATCTGTGTCAGCTGATCCCTGCGAACGTGGACTGAAGTTTTAGATCAAATAAACAAAGCTGAAACCATTAAATAACTAACCAGCGATCTGTGTCAGCTGATCCCTGCGACCGTGCACTGAAGTTTAAGATAAAATAAACTAAGTTGAAACCATTAAATAACTAACCAGCCTGTACCAGCGATCTGTTTCAGCTGATCCCTGCAATCGTGCACTGAAGTTTTAGATCAAATAAACTAACCTGAAACCATTAAATAACTAACCAGCCTGTACCAGCGATCTGTTTCAGCTGATCCCTGCAATCGTGCACTGAAGTTTTAGATCAAATAAACTAACCTGAAACCATTAAATAACTAACCAGCCTGTACCAGCGATCTGTGTCAGCTGATCTTTGCGATCATGCCCTGAAGTCTTAGATCAAATAAACTAACCTGAAACCATTAAATAACTAACCAGCCTGTGCCAGCGATCTGTGTCAGCTGATCCCTGCAACCGTGCACTGAAGTCTTAGATCAAATAAACTAAGCTGAAACCATTAAATAACTAACCAGCGATCTGTGTCATCTGATCCCTGCGACCGTGCACTGAAGTTTAAGATAAAATAAACTAACCTGAAACCATTAAATAACTAACCAGCCTGTGCCAGAGATCTGTTTCAGCTGATCCCTGCGAACGTGGATTGAAGTTTTAGAGAAAATAAACTAAGTTGAAACCATTAAATAACCAACCAGGCTGTGCCAGAGATCTGTGTCAGCTGATCCCTGCGAACGTGGACTGAAGTTTTAGAGAAAATAAACTAAGTTGAAACCATTAAATAACCAACCAGGCTGTGCCAGAGATCTGTGTCAGCTGATCCCTGCGAACGTGGACTGAAGTTTTAGATCAAATAAACAAAGCTGAAACCATTAAATAACTAACCAGCGATCTGTGTCAGCTGATCCCTGCGACCGTGCACTGAAGTTTTAGATCAAATAAACTAAGTTGAAACCATTAAATAACTAACCAGCGTGTGTCAGGGATCTGTGTTAGCTGATCCCTGCAACTGTGCACTGAAGTTTTACAGAAAATAAAGTAGGCTGAAACCATTAAATAACTAACCAGCCTGTGCCAGGGATCTGTGTCAGCTGATCTTTGCGACCATGCACTGAAGTCTTAGATCAAATAAACTAACTTGAAACCATTTAAATAACTAACCAGCCTGTGACAGCGATCTGTGTCAGCGGATCCCTGCGAACGTGGACTGAAGTTTTAGATCAAATAAACTAAGCTGAAACCATTAAATAACTAACCAGCGATCTGTGTCAGCGGATCCCTGCGACCGTGCACTGAAGTTTTAGATAAAATAAACTAAGCTGAAACCATTAAATAACTAACCAGCGATCTGTGTCAGCGGATCCCTGCGACCGTGCACTGAAGTTTAAGATAAAATAAACTAAGTTGAAACCATTAAATAACTAACCAGCCTGTGCCAGCGATCTGTTTCAGCTGATCTCTGCGAACGTGCACTGAAGTCTTAGATCAAATAAACTAACCTGAAACCATTAAATAACCAACCAGCCTGTGCGAGCGATCTGTGTCAGCTGATCCCTGCAACCGTGCACTGAAGTTTTAGATCAAATAAACTAAGCTGAAACCATTAAATAACCAACCAGGCTGTGCCAGAGATCTGTGTCAGCTGATCCCTGCGAACGTGGACTGAAGTTTTAGATCAAATAAACTAAGCTGAAACCACTAAATAACTAACCAGCCTGTGCCAGCGATCTGTGCCAGCGATCTGTTTCAGCTGATCTTTGCGAACGTGCACTGAAGTCTTAGATCAAATAAACTAAGCTGAAACCACTAAATAACTAACCAGCCTGTGCCAGCGATCTGTGTCAGCTGATCCCTGCAACCGTGCACTGAAGTTTTAGATCAAATAAACTAAGCTGAAACCATTAAATAACTAACCTGCGATCTGTGTCAGCTGATCCCTGCGACCGTGCACTGAAGTTTTAGAGAAAATAAACTAAGTTGAAACCATTAAATAACTAACCAGCGTGTGTCAGGGATCTGTGTTAGCTGATCCCTGCAACTGTGCACTGAAGTTTTACAGAAAATAAAGTAAGCTGAAACCATTAAATAACTAACCAGCCTGTGACTGCGATCTGTGTCAGCTGATCCCTGCAACCGTGCACTGAAGTTTTAGATAAACTTGGCTGAAACCATTAAATAACTAACCAGCCTGTGCCAACGATCTGTTTCAGCTGATCCCTGCAATCGTGCACTGAAGTTTTAGATCAAATAAACTAAGCTGAAACCATTAAATAACTAACCAGCCTGTACCAGCGATCTGTTTCAGCTGATCCCTGCAATCGTGCACTGAAGTTTTAGATCAAATAAACTAAGTTGAAACCATTAAATAACTAACCAGCCTGTACCAGCGATCTGTTTCAGCTGATCCCTGCGAACGTGGACTGAAGTTTTAGATAAACTTGGCTGAAACCATTAAATAACTAACCAGCCTGTGCCAGCGATCTGTGTCAGCTGATCCCTGCGAACGTGGACTGAAGTTTTAGATCAAATAAACTAACCTGAAACCATTAAATAACTAACCAGCCTGTGCCAGCGATCTGTGTCAGCTGATCCCTGCAACCGTGCACTGAAGTTTTAGATCAAATAAACTAAGCTGAAACCATTAAATAACTAACAAGCGATCTGTGTCAGCTGATCCCTGTGACCGTGCACTGAAGTTTTAGATCAAATAAACTAAGCTGAAACCATTAAATAACTAACAAGCGATCTGTGTCAGCGGATCCCTGCGACCGTGCACTGAAGTTTTAGATAAAATAAACTAAGTTGAAACCATTAATTAACTAACCAGCCTGTGCAAGGGATCTGTGCCAGCGATCTGTTTCAGCTGATCTTTGCGAACGTGCACTGAAGTCTTAGATCAAAAAAACTAACCTGAAACAATTAAATAACCAACCAGCCTGTACCAGCGATCTGTTTCAGCTGATCCCTGCAACCGTGCACTGAAGTTTTAGATAAACTAAGCTGAAACCATTAAATAACTAACCAGCCTGTACCAGCGATCTGTTTCAGCTGATCCCTGCAACCGTGCACTGAAGTTTTAGATAAACTAAGCTGAAACCATTAAATAACTAACCAGCCTGTGCCAGCGATCTGTGTCAGCTGATCCCTGCGAACGTGGACTGAAGTTTTAGATCAAATAAACAAAGCTGAAACCATTAAATAACTAACCAGCCTGTGCCAGCGATCTGTTTCAGCTGATCCCTGCGAACTTTCACTGAAGTTTTAGATCAAATAAACAAAGCTGAAACCATTAAATAACTAACCAGCGATCTGCGTCAGCGGATCCCTGCGACCGTGCACTGAAGTTTTAGATAAAATAAACTAAGTTGAAACCATTAAATAACTAACCAGCCTGTGCAAGGGATCTGTGCCAGCGATCTGTTTCAGCTGATCTTTGCGAACGTGCACTGAAGTCTTAGATCAAATAAACTAACCTGAAACCATTAAATAACTAACCAGCCTGTACCAGCGATCTGTTTCAGCTGATCCCTGCAATCGTGCACTGAAGTTTTAGATCAAATAAACTAAGCTGAAACCATTAAATAACTAACCAGCCTGTGCCAGGGATCTGTGTCAGCTGATCCCTGCAACCGTGCACTGAAGTTTTAGATCAAATAAACTAAGCTGAAACCATTAAATAACTAACCAGCCTGTGCCAGCGATCTGTGTCAGCTGATCCCTGCAATCGTGCACTGAAGTTTTAGATAAACTAAGCTGAAACCATTAAATAACTAACCAGCCTGTGCGAGCGATCTGTGTCAGCTGATCCCTGCAACCGTACACTGAAGTTTTAGATCAAATAAACTAACCTGAAACCATTAAATAACTAACCAGCCTGTGCGAGCGATCTGTGTCAGCTGATCCCTGCAACCGTACACTGAAGTTTTAGATCAAATAAACTAACCTGAAACCATTAAATAACTAACCAGCCTGTGCCAGCGATCTGTGTCAGCTGATCCCTGCGAACGTGGACTGAAGTTTTAGATAAAATAAACTAAGCTGAAACCATTAAATAACTAACCAGCCTGTACCAGCGATCTGTGTCAGCTGATCCCTGCGACCGTGCACTGAAGTTTTAGATAAAATAAACTAAGCTGAAACCATTAAATAACTAACCAGCGATCTGTGTCAGCGGATCCCTGCGACCGTGCACTGAAGTTTTAGATAAAATAAACTAAGTTGAAACCATTAAATAACTAACCAGCCTGTGCAAGGGATCTGTGCCAGCTGATCTTTGCGAACGTGCACTGAAGTTTTAGATGAAATAAACTAAGCTGAAACCATAAAATAACTAACCAGCCTGTACCAGCGATCTGTTTCAGCTGATCCCTGCAATCGTGCACTGAAGTTTTAGATGAAATAAACTAAGCTGAAACCATTAAATAACTAACCAGCCTGTGCCAGCGATCTGTTTCAGCTGATCCCTGCGATCGTGCACTGAAGTTTTAGATGAAATAAACTAAGCTGAAACCATTAAATAACTAACCAGCCTGTGCCAGCGATCTGTGTCAGCTGATCCCTGCAATCGTGCACTGAAGTTTTAGATAAACTAAGCTGAAACCATTAAATAACTAACCAGCCTGTCCCAGCGATCTGTGTCAGCTGATCTTTGCGACCATGCCCTGAAGTATTAGATCAAATAAACTAACCTGAAACCATTAAATAACTAACCAGCCTGTGCGAGCGATCTGTGTCAGCTGATCCCTGCAACCGTACACTGAAGTTTTAGATCAAATAAACTAACCTGAAACCATTAAATAACTAACCAGCCTGTGCCAGCGATCTGTGTCAGCTGATCCCTGCGAACGTGGACTGAAGTTTTAGATAAAATAAACTAAGCTGAAACCATTAAATAACTAACCAGCGATCTGTGTCAGCTGATCCCTGCGACCGTGCACTGAAGTTTTAGATAAAATAAACTAAGCTGAAACCATTAAATAACTAACCAGCGATCTGTGTCAGCGGATCCCTGCGACCGTGCACTGAAGTTTTAGATAAAATAAACTAAGTTGAAACCATTAAATAACTAACCAGCCTGTGCAAGGGATCTGTGCCAGCTGATCTTTGCGAACGTGCACTGAAGTTTTAGATGAAATAAACTAAGCTGAAACCATTAAATAACTAACCAGCCTGTGCCAGCGATCTGTTTCAGCTGATCCCTGCAATCGTGCACTGAAGTTTTAGATGAAATAAACTAAGCTGAAACCATAAAATAACTAACCAGCCTGTACCAGCGATCTGTTTCAGCTGATCCCTGCAATCGTGCACTGAAGTTTTAGATGAAATAAACTAAGCTGAAACCATTAAATAACTAACCAGCCTGTGCCAGCGATCTGTTTCAGCTGATCCCTGCAATCGTGCACTGAAGTTTTAGATGAAATAAACTAAGCTGAAACCATTAAATAACTAACCAGCCTGTGCCAGCGATCTGTGTCAGCTGATCCCTGCAATCGTGCACTGAAGTTTTAGATAAACTAAGCTGAAACCATTAAATAACTAACCAGCCTGTCCCAGCGATCTGTGTCAGCTGATCTTTGCGACCATGCCCTGAAGTATTAGATCAAATAAACTAACCTGAAACCATTAAATAACTAACCAGCCTGTGCGAGCGATCTGTGTCAGCTGATCCCTGCAACCGTGCACTGAAGTTTTAGGTCAAATAAACTAACCTGAAACCATTAAATAACTAACCAGCCTGTGCGAGCGATCTGTGTCAGCTGATCCCTGCAACCGTGCACTGAAGTTTTAGATCAAATAAACTAACCTGAAACCATTAAATAACTAACCAGCCTGTGCCAGCGATCTGTGTCAGCTGATCCCTGCAACCGTGCACTGAAGTTTTAGAGAAAATAAACTAAGTTGAAACCATTAAATAACTAACCAGCCTGTGCCAGCGATCTGTGTCAGCTGATCCCTGCGAACGTGCACTGAAGTCTTAGATAAAATAAACTAACCTGAAACCATTAAATAACTAACCAGCCTGTGCCAGGGATCTGTGTTAGCTGATCCCTGCAACTGTGCACTGAAGTTTTACAGAAAATAAAGTAAGATGAAACCATTAAATAACTAACCAGCCTGTGCCAGCGATCTGTGTCAGCTGATCCCTGCGAACGTGCACTGAAGTCTTAGATAAAATAAACTAACCTGAAACCATTAAATAACTAACCAGCCTGTGCCAGGGATCTGTGTCAGCTGATCTTTGCGACCATGCACTGAAGTCTTAGATCAAATAAACTAACCTGAAACCATTAAATAACTAACCAGCCTGTGCCAGCGATCTGTGTCAGCTGATCCCTGCGAACGTGCACTGAAGTCTTAGATAAAATAAACTAACCTGAAACCATTAAATAACTAACCAGCCTGTGCCAGGGATCTGTGTCAGCTGATCTTTGCGACCATGCACTGAAGTCTTAGATCAAATAAACTAACCTGAAACCATTTAAATAACTAACCAGCCTGTGCCAGCGATCTGTGTCAGCTGATCTTTGCGACCATGCACTGAAGTTTTAGATAAAATAAACTAAGCTGAAACCATTAAATAACTAACCAGCGATCTGTGTCAGCTGATCCCTGCGAACGTGCACTGAAGTCTTAGATAAAATAAACTAACCTGAAACCATTAAATAACTAACCAGCCTGTGCCAGGGATCTGTGTCAGCTGATCTTTGCGACCATGCACTGAAGTCTTAGATCAAATAAACTAACCTGAAACCATTTAAATAACTAACCAGCCTGTGCCAGCGATCTGTGTCAGCTGATCCCTGCGACCGTGCACTGAAGTTTAAGATAAAATAAACTAAGTTGAAAACATTAAATAACTAACCAGCCTGTGCCAGCGATCTGTTTCAGCTGATCTTTGCGAACGTGCACTGAAGTCTTAGATCAAATAAACTAACCTGAAACCATTAAATAACCAACCAGCCTGTGCGAGCGATCTGTGTCAGCTGATCCCTGCGAACGTGGACTGAAGTTTTAGATCAAATAAACTAAGCTGAAACCACTAAATAACTAACCAGCCTGTGCCAGCGATCTGTGCCAGCGATCTGTTTCAGCTGATCTTTGCGAACGTGCACTGAAGTTTTAGAGAAAATAAACTAAGTTGAAACCATTAAATAACTAACCAGCGTGTGTCAGGGATCTTTGTCAACTGATCCCTGCAACCGTGCACTGAAGTTTTACAGAAAACAAAGAAAGCTGAAACAATTAAATAACTAACCAGCCTGTGCGAGCGATCTGTGTCAGCAGATCCCTGCGACCGTGCACTGAAGTTTTAGAGAAAATAAACTAAGTTGAAACCATTAAATAACTAACCAGCGTGTGTCAGGGATCTTTGTCAACTGATCCCTGCAACCGTGCACTGAAGTTTTACAGAAAACAAAGTAAGCTGAAACAATTAAATAACTAACCAGCCTGTGCGAGCGATCTGTGTCAGCAGATCCCTGCGACCGTGCACTGAAGTTTTAGAGAAAATAAACTAAGCTGAAACCATTAAATAACTAACCAGCCTGTGCCAGCGATCTGTGTCAGCAGATCCCTGCGACCGTGCACTGAAGTTTTAGATAAAATAAACTAAGTTGAAACCATTAAATAACTAACCAGCCTGTGCCAGCGATCTGTGTCAGCTGATCCCTGCAACCGTGCACTGAAGTTTTAGATAAACTTGGCTGAAACCATTAAATAACTAACCAGCCTGTACCAGCGATCTGTTTCAGCTGATCCCTGCAACCGTGCACTGAAGTTTTAGATAAACTTGGCTGAAACCATTAAATAACTAACCAGCCTGTACCAGCGATCTGTTTCAGCTGATCCCTGCAACCGTGCACTGAAGTTTTAGATCAACTAAACTAAGCTGAAACCATTAAATAACTAACCAGCCTGTGCCAGGGATCTGTGTCAGCTGATCCCTGCAACCGTGCACTGAAGTTTTAGATAAACTAAGCTGAAACCATTAAATAACCAACCAGGTTGTGCCAGGGATCTGTGTCAGCTGATCTTTGCGACCATGCACTGAAGTTTTAGATCAAATAAACTAAGTTAAAACCATTAAATAACTAACCAGCCTGTGCCAGCGATCTGTGTCAGCGGATCCCTGCAACCGTGCACTGAAGTTTTAGATAAACTAAGTTGAAACCATTTAAATAACTAACCAGCCTGTGCCAGCGATCTGTGTCAGCTGATCCCTGCAACCGTGCACTGAAGTTTTAGATCAAATAAACTAAGCTGAAACCATTAAATAACTAACCAGCCTGTACCAGCGATCTGTTTCAGCTGATCCCTGCAACCGTGCACTGAAGTTTTAGATCAACTAAACTAAGCTGAAATCATTAAATAACTAACCAGCCTGTGACAGCGATCTGTGTCAGCTGATCCCTGCAACCGTGCACTGAAGTTTTAGATCAAATAAACTAAGTTGAAACCATTAAATAACTAACCAGCGATCTGTGTCAGCTGATCCCTGCGACCGTGCACTGAAGTTTAAGATAAAATAAACTAAGTTGAAACCATTAAATAACTAACCAGCCTGTGCCAGGAATCTTTGTCAACTGATCCCTGCAACCGTGCACTGAAGTCTTAGATCAAATAAACTAACCTGAAACCATTAAATAACTAACCAGCCTGTGCCAGCGATCTGTGTCAGCTGATCCCTGCAACCGTGCACTGAAGTTTTAGATCAAATAAACTAAGCTGAAACCATTAAATAACTAACCAGCCTGTGCCAGGGATCTGTGTCAGCTGATCTTTGCGACCATGCACTGAAGTCTTAGATCAAATAAACTAACCTGAAACCATTTAAATAACTAACCAGCGTGTGTCAGGGATCTGTGTTAGCTGATCCCTGCAACTGTGCACTGAAGTTTTAGATAAAATAAACTAAGCTGAAACCATTAAATAACTAACCAGCGTGTGTCAGGGATCTGTGTTAGCTGATCCCTGCAACTGTGCACTGAAGTTTTAGATAAAATAAACTAAGCTGAAACCATTAAATAACTAACCAGCCTGTGCCAGGGATCTGTGTCAGCTGATCCCTGCAACCGTGCACTGAAGTTTTAGATAAAATAAACTAAGCTGAAACCATTAAATAACTAACCAGCCTGTGCCAGGGATCTGTGTCAGCTGATTCCTGCAACCGTGCACTGAAGTTTTAGATAAAATAAGCTGAAACCATTAAATAACTAACCAGCCTGTGCCAGGGATCTGTGTCAGCTGATCCCTGCAACCGTGCACTGAAGTTTTAGATAAACTAAGCTGAAACCATTAAATAACTAGCCAGCCTGTGCCAGCGATCTGTTTCATCTGATCCCTGCAACCGTGCACTGAAGTTTTAGATAAAATAAACCAAACCGAAACCATTAAATAACTAACCAGCCTGTGCGAGCGATCTGTGTCAGCTGATTCCTGCAACCGTGCACTGAAGTTTTAGATAAACTAAGTTGAAACCATTTAAATAACTAACCAGCCTGTGACAGCGATCTGTGTCAGCTGATCCCTGCAACCGTGCACTGAAGTTTTAGATCAAATAAACTAAGCTGAAACCATTAAATAACTAACCAGCCTGTACCAGCGATCTGTTTCAGCTGATCCCTGCAACCGTGCACTGAAGTTTTAGATCAACTAAACTAAGCTGAAACCATTAAATAACTAACCAGCCTGTACCAGCGATCTGTTTCAGCTGATCCCTGCAATCGTGCACTGAAGTTTTAGATCAACTAAACTAAGCTGAAACCATTAAATAACTAACCAGCCTGTGCCAGCGATCTGTGTCAGCTGATCCCTGCAACCGTGCACTTACGTCTTAGATCAAATAAACTAAGCTGAAACCATTAAATAACTAACCAGCCTGTGCCAGCGATCTGTGTCAGCTGATCCCTGCAACCGTGCACTGAAGTTTTAGATAAAATAAACTAAGCTGAAACCATTAAATAACTAACCAGCGATCTGTGTCAGCTGATCACTGCGACCGTGCACTGAAGTTTTAGATAAAATAAACTAAGCTGAAACCATTAAATAACTAACCAGCGATCTGTGTCAGCTGATCACTGCGACCGTGCACTGAAGTTTTAGATAAAATAAACTAAGCTGAAACCATAAAATAACTAACCAGCGATCTGTGTCAGCGGATCCCTGCGACCGTGCACTGAAGTTTAAGATAAAATAAACTAAGTTGAAACCATTAAATAACTAACCAGCCTGTGCAAGGGATCTGTGCCAGCGATCTGTTTCAGCTGATCTTTGCGAACGTGCACTGAAGTCTTAGATCAAATAAACTAACCTGAAACCATTAAATAACTAACCAGCCTGTACCAGCGATCTGTTTCAGCTGATCCCTGCAACCGTGCACTGAAGTTTTAGATAAAATAAACTAAGCTGAAACCATTAAATAACTAACCAGCGATCTGTGTCAGCGGATCCCTGCGACCGTGCACTGAAGTTTTAGATAAAATAAACTAAGCTGAAACCATAAAATAACTAACCAGCGATCTGTGTCAGCGGATCCCTGCGACCGTGCACTGAAGTTTTAGATAAAATAAACTAAGCTGAAACCATAAAATAACTAACCAGCGATCTGTGTCAGCGGATCCCTGCGACCGTGCACTGAAGTTTAAGATAAAATAAACTAAGTTGAAACCATTAAATAACTAACCAGCCTGTGCAAGGGATCTGTGCCAGCGATCTGTTTCAGCTGATCTTTGCGAACGTGCACTGAAGTCTTAGATCAAATAAACTAACCTGAAACCATTAAATAACTAACCAGCCTGTACCAGCGATCTGTTTCAGCTGATCCCTGCAACCGTGCACTGAAGTTTTAGATAAAATAAACTAAGCTGAAACCATTAAATAACTAACCAGCGATCTGTGTCAGCGGATCCCTGCGACCGTGCACTGAAGTTTTAGATAAAATAAACTAAGCTGAAACCATAAAATAACTAACCAGCGATCTGTGTCAGCGGATCCCTGCGACCGTGCACTGAAGTTTTAGATAAAATAAACTAAGCTGAAACCATTAAATAACTAACCAGCGATCTGTTTCAGCTGATCCCTGCAACCGTGCACTGAAGTTTTAGATAAAATAAACTAAGCTGAAACCATTAAATAACTAACCAGCGATCTGTGTCAGCTGATCACTGCGACCGTGCACTGAAGTTTAAGATAAAATAAACTAAGTTGAAACCATTAAATAACTAACCAGCCTGTGCAAGGGATCTGTGCCAGCGATCTGTTTCAGCTGATCTTTGCGAACGTGCACTGAAGTCTTAGATCAAATAAACTAACCTGAAACCATTAAATAACCAACCAGCCTGTGCAAGCGATCTGTGTCAGCTGATCCCTGCAACCGTGCACTGAAGTTTTAGATCAACTAAACTAAGCTGAAATCATTAAATAACTAACCAGCCTGTGACAGCGATCTGTGTCAGCTGATCCCTGCAACCGTGCACTGAAGTTTTAGATAAACTAAGCTGAAACCATTAAATAACCAACCAGCCTGTGCCAGCGATCTGTGCCAGCGATCTGTTTCAGCTGATCTTTGCGAACGTGCACTGAAGTTTTAGAGAAAATAAACTAAGTTGAAACCATTAAATAACTAACCAGCGTGTGTCAGGGATCTTTGTCAACTGATCCCTGCAACCGTGCACTGAAGTTTTACAGAAAACAAAGTAAGCTGAAACAATTAAATAACTAACCAGCCTGTGCCAGGGATCTGTGTCAGCTGATCTTTGCGACCATGCACTGAAGTCTTAGATCAAATAAACTAACCTGAAACCATTAAATAACTAAACAGCCTGTGCCAGGGATCTGTGTCAGCTGATCCCTGCAACCGTGCACTGAAGTTTTAGATCAAATAAACTAAGCTGAAACCATTAAATAACTAACCAGCCTGTGCCAGCGATCTGTGTCAGCTGATCCCTGCGACCGTGCACTGAAGTTTTAGAGAAAATAAACTAAGTTGAAACCATTAAATAACTAACCAGCGTGTGTCAGGGATCTGTGTTAGCTGATCCCTGCAACTGTGCACTGAAGTTTTACAGAAAATAAAGTAAGCTGAAACAATTAAATAACTAACCAGCCTGTGCCAGGGATCTGTGTCAGCTGATCTTTGCGACCATGCACTGAAGTCTTAGATCAAATAAACTAACCTGAAACCATTTAAATAACTAACCAGCCTGTGACAGCGATCTGTGTCAGCTGATCCCTGCAACCGTGCACTGAAGTTTTAGATAAAATAAACTAAGCTGAAACCATTAAATAACTAACCAGCCTGTGCCAGCGATCTGTTTCATCTGATCCCTGCAACCGTGCACTGAAGTTTTAGATAAACTAAGCTGAAACCATTAAATAACTAACCAGCCTGTGCCAGCGATCTGTGTCAGCTGATCCCTGCAACCGTGCACTGAAGTTTTAGATAAAATAAACCAAACCGAAACCATTAAATAACTAACCAGCCTGTGCGAGCGATCTGTGTCAGCTGATTCCTGCAACCGTGCACTGAAGTTTTAGATAAACTAAGCTGAAACCATTAAATAACTAACCAGCCTGTGCCAGCGATCTGTTTCAGCTGATTCCTGCAACCGTGCACTGAAGTTTTTTATGATAAACTAAGTTGAAACCATTTAAATAACTAACCAGCCTGTGACAGCGATCTGTGTCAGCTGATCCCTGCAACCGTGCACTGAAGTTTTAGATCAAATAAACTAAGCTGAAACCATTAAATAACTAACCAGCCTGTGCCAGCGATCTGTGTCAGCTGATCCCTGCAACCGTGCACTGAAATTTTAGATAAAATAAACTAAGCTGAAACCATTAAATAACTAACCAGCGATCTGTGTCAGCTGATCACTGCGACCGTGCACTGAAGTTTTAGATAAAATAAACTAAGCTGAAACCATAAAATAACTAACCAGCGATCTGTGTCAGCGGATCCCTGCGACCGTGCACTGAAGTTTAAGATAAAATAAACTAAGTTGAAACCATTAAATAACTAACCAGCCTGTGCAAGCGATCTGTGTCAGCTGATCCCTGCAACCGTGCACTGAAGTTTTAGATCAAATAAACTAACCTGAAACCACTAAATAACTAACCAGCCTGTGCCAGCGATCTGTGCCAGCGATCTGTTTCAGCTGATCTTTGCGAACGTGCACTGAAGTTTTAGAGAAAATAAACTAAGTTGAAACCATTAAATAACTAACCAGCGTGTGTCAGGGATCTTTGTCAACTGATCCCTGCAACCGTGCACTGAAGTTTTACAGAAGACAAAGTAAGCTGAAACAATTAAATAACTAACCAGCCTGTGCCAGGGATCTGTGTCAGCTGATCTTTGCGACCATGCACTGAAGTCTTAGATCAAATAAACTAACCTGAAACCATTTAAATAACTAACCAGCCTGTGCGAGCGATCTGTGTCAGCTGATCCCTGCAACCGTGCACTGAAGTTTTAGATCAAATAAACTAAGCTGAAACCATTAAATAACTAACCAGCCTGTGCCAGAGATCTGTGTCAGCTGATCCCTGCGACCGTGCACTGAAGTTTTAGAGAAAATAAACTAAGTTGAAACCATTAAATAACTAACCAGCGTGTGTCAGGGATCTGTGTTAGCTGATCCCTGCAACTGTGCACTGAAGTTTTACAGAAAATAAAGTAAGCTGAAACAATTAAATAACTAACCAGCCTGTGCCAGGGATCTGTGTCAGCTGATCTTTGCGACCATGCACTGAAGTCTTAGATCAAATAAACTAACCTGAAACCATTTAAATAACTAACCAGCCTGTGCGAGCGATCTGTGTCAGCTGATCCCTGCAACCGTGCACTGAAGTTTTAGATCAAATAAACTAAGCTGAAACCATTAAATAACTAACCAGCCTGTGCCAGAGATCTGTGTCAGCTGATCCCTGCGACCGTGCACTGAAGTTTTAGATAAAATAAACTAAGCTGAAACCATTAAATAACTAACCAGCGATCTGTGTCAGCGGATCCCTGCGACCGTGCACTGAAGTTTTAGATAAAATAAACTAAGCTGAAACCATAAAATAACTAACCAGCGATCTGTGTCAGCGGATCCCTGCGACCGTGCACTGAAGTTTTAGATAAAATAAACTAAGCTGAAACCATTAAATAACTAACCAGCGATCTGTTTCAGCTGATCCCTGCAACCGTGCACTGAAGTTTTAGATAAAATAAACTAAGCTGAAACCATTAAATAACTAACCAGCGATCTGTGTCAGCTGATCACTGCGACCGTGCACTGAAGTTTAAGATAAAATAAACTAAGTTGAAACCATTAAATAACTAACCAGCCTGTGCAAGGGATCTGTGCCAGCGATCTGTTTCAGCTGATCTTTGCGAACGTGCACTGAAGTCTTAGATCAAATAAACTAACCTGAAACCATTAAATAACCAACCAGCCTGTGCAAGCGATCTGTGTCAGCTGATCCCTGCAACCGTGCACTGAAGTTTTAGATCAACTAAACTAAGCTGAAATCATTAAATAACTAACCAGCCTGTGACAGCGATCTGTGTCAGCTGATCCCTGCAACCGTGCACTGAAGTTTTAGATAAACTAAGCTGAAACCATTAAATAACCAACCAGCCTGTGCCAGCGATCTGTGCCAGCGATCTGTTTCAGCTGATCTTTGCGAACGTGCACTGAAGTTTTAGAGAAAATAAACTAAGTTGAAACCATTAAATAACTAACCAGCGTGTGTCAGGGATCTTTGTCAACTGATCCCTGCAACCGTGCACTGAAGTTTTACAGAAAACAAAGTAAGCTGAAACAATTAAATAACTAACCAGCCTGTGCCAGGGATCTGTGTCAGCTGATCTTTGCGACCATGCACTGAAGTCTTAGATCAAATAAACTAACCTGAAACCATTAAATAACTAACCAGCCTGTGCCAGGGATCTGTGTCAGCTGATCCCTGCAACCGTGCACTGAAGTTTTAGATCAAATAAACTAAGCTGAAACCATTAAATAACTAACCAGCCTGTGCCAGCGATCTGTGTCAGCTGATCCCTGCGACCGTGCACTGAAGTTTTAGAGAAAATAAACTAAGTTGAAACCATTAAATAACTAACCAGCGTGTGTCAGGGATCTGTGTTAGCTGATCCCTGCAACTGTGCACTGAAGTTTTACAGAAAATAAAGTAAGCTGAAACAATTAAATAACTAACCAGCCTGTGCCAGGGATCTGTGTCAGCTGATCTTTGCGACCATGCACTGAAGTCTTAGATCAAATAAACTAACCTGAAACCATTTAAATAACTAACCAGCCTGTGACAGCGATCTGTGTCAGCTGATCCCTGCAACCGTGCACTGAAGTTTTAGATAAAATAAACTAAGCTGAAACCATTAAATAACTAACCAGCCTGTGCCAGGGATCTGTGTCAGCTGATCCCTGCAACCGTGCACTGAAGTTTTAGATAAACTAAGCTGAAACCATTAAATAACTAACCAGCCTGTGCCAGCGATCTGTTTCATCTGATCCCTGCAACCGTGCACTGAAGTTTTAGATAAACTAAGCTGAAACCATTAAATAACTAACCAGCCTGTGCCAGCGATCTGTGTCAGCTGATCCCTGCAACCGTGCACTGAAGTTTTAGATAAAATAAACCAAACCGAAACCATTAAATAACTAACCAGCCTGTGCGAGCGATCTGTGTCAGCTGATTCCTGCAACCGTGCACTGAAGTTTTAGATAAACTAAGCTGAAACCATTAAATAACTAACCAGCCTGTGCCAGCGATCTGTTTCAGCTGATTCCTGCAACCGTGCACTGAAGTTTTTTATGATAAACTAAGTTGAAACCATTTAAATAACTAACCAGCCTGTGACAGCGATCTGTGTCAGCTGATCCCTGCAACCGTGCACTGAAGTTTTAGATCAAATAAACTAAGCTGAAACCATTAAATAACTAACCAGCCTGTGCCAGCGATCTGTGTCAGCTGATCCCTGCAACCGTGCACTGAAATTTTAGATAAAATAAACTAAGCTGAAACCATTAAATAACTAACCAGCGATCTGTGTCAGCTGATCACTGCGACCGTGCACTGAAGTTTTAGATAAAATAAACTAAGCTGAAACCATAAAATAACTAACCAGCGATCTGTGTCAGCGGATCCCTGCGACCGTGCACTGAAGTTTAAGATAAAATAAACTAAGTTGAAACCATTAAATAACTAACCAGCCTGTGCAAGCGATCTGTGTCAGCTGATCCCTGCAACCGTGCACTGAAGTTTTAGATCAAATAAACTAACCTGAAACCACTAAATAACTAACCAGCCTGTGCCAGCGATCTGTGCCAGCGATCTGTTTCAGCTGATCTTTGCGAACGTGCACTGAAGTTTTAGAGAAAATAAACTAAGTTGAAACCATTAAATAACTAACCAGCGTGTGTCAGGGATCTTTGTCAACTGATCCCTGCAACCGTGCACTGAAGTTTTACAGAAGACAAAGTAAGCTGAAACAATTAAATAACTAACCAGCCTGTGCCAGGGATCTGTGTCAGCTGATCTTTGCGACCATGCACTGAAGTCTTAGATCAAATAAACTAACCTGAAACCATTTAAATAACTAACCAGCCTGTGCGAGCGATCTGTGTCAGCTGATCCCTGCAACCGTGCACTGAAGTTTTAGATCAAATAAACTAAGCTGAAACCATTAAATAACTAACCAGCCTGTGCCAGAGATCTGTGTCAGCTGATCCCTGCGACCGTGCACTGAAGTTTTAGAGAAAATAAACTAAGTTGAAACCATTAAATAACTAACCAGCGTGTGTCAGGGATCTGTGTTAGCTGATCCCTGCAACTGTGCACTGAAGTTTTACAGAAAATAAAGTAAGCTGAAACAATTAAATAACTAACCAGCCTGTGCCAGGGATCTGTGTCAGCTGATCTTTGCGACCATGCACTGAAGTCTTAGATCAAATAAACTAACCTGAAACCATTTAAATAACTAACCAGCCTGTGACAGCGATCTGTGTCAGCTGATCCCTGCAACCGTGCACTGAAGTTTTAGATAAAATAAACTAAGCTGAAACCATTAAATAACTAACCAGCCTGTGCCAGGGATCTGTGTCAGCTGATCCCTGCAACCGTGCACTGAAGTTTTAGATAAAATAAACCAAACCGAAACCATTAAATAACTAACCAGCCTGTGCGAGCGATCTGTGTCAGCTGATTCCTGCAACCGTGCACTGAAGTTTTAGATAAACTAAGCTGAAACCATTAAATAACTAACCAGCCTGTGCCAGCGATCTGTTTCAGCTGATTCCTGCAACCGTGCACTGAAGTTTTTTATGATAAACTAAGTTGAAACCATTTAAATAACTAACCAGCCTGTGCCAGCGATCTGTGTCAGCGGATCCCTGCGACCGTGCACTGAAGTTTAAGATAAAATAAACTAAGTTGAAACCATTAAATAACTAACCAGCCTGTGCAAGGGATCTGTGCAAGCGATCTGTTTCAGCTGATCTTTGCGAACGTGCACTGAAGTCTTAGATCAAATAAACTAACCTGAAACCATTAAATAACTAACCAGCGTGTGTCAGGGATCTTTGTCAACTGATCCCTGCAACCGTGCACTGAAGTTTTACAGAAAATAAAGTAAGCTGAAACAATTAAATAACTAACCAGCCTGTGCGAGCGATCTGTGTCAGCTGATCCCTGCAACCGTGCACTGAAGTTTTAGATAAACTTGGCTGAAACCATTAAATAACTAACCAGCCTGTGCCAGCGATCTGTGTCAGCGGATCCCTGCGACCGTGCACTGAAGTTTAAGATAAAATAAACTAAGTTGAAACCATTAAATAACTAACCAGCCTGTGCAAGGGATCTGTGCAAGCGATCTGTTTCAGCTGATCTTTGCGAACGTGCACTGAAGTCTTAGATCAAATAAACTAACCTGAAACCATTAAATAACTAACCAGCGTGTGTCAGGGATCTTTGTCAACTGATCCCTGCAACCGTGCACTGAAGTTTTACAGAAAATAAAGTAAGCTGAAACAATTAAATAACTAACCAGCCTGTGCGAGCGATCTGTGTCAGCTGATCCCTGCAACCGTGCACTGAAGTTTTAGATAAACTTGGCTGAAACCATTAAATAACTAACCAGCCTGTACCAGCGATCTGTTTCAGCTGATCCCTGCAACCGTGCACTGAAGTTTTAGATAAACTTGGCTGAAACCATTAAATAACTAACCAGCCTGTACCAGCGATCTGTTTCAGCTGATCCCTGCAATCGTGCACTGAAGTTTTAGATCAAATAAACTAAGCTGAAACCATTAAATAACTAACCAGCCTGTGCCAGCGATCTGTGTCAGCTGATCCCTGCAACCGTGCACTGAAGTTTTAGAGAAAATAAACTAAGTTGAAACCATTAAATAACTAACCAGCCTGTGCCAGGAATCTTTGTCAACTGATCCCTGCAACCGTGCACTGAATTTTTAGAGAAAATAAACTAAGTTGAAACCATTAAATAACTAACCAGCGTGTGTCAGGGATCTGTGTTAGCTGATCCCTGCAACTGTGCACTGAAGTTTTACAGAAAATCAAGTAAGCTGAAACAATTAAATAACTGACCAGCCTGTGCCAGGGATCTGTGTCAGCTGATCTTTGCGACGATGCACTGAAGTCTTAGATCAAATAAACTAACCTGAAACCATTAAATAACTAACCAACCTGTGCGAGCGATCTGTGTCAGCTGATCCCTGCAACCGTGCACTGAAGTTTTAGATCAAATAAACTAAGCTGAAACCATTAAATAACTAACCAGCGATCTGTGTCAGCTGATCCCTGCGACCGTGCACTGAAGTTTTAGAGAAAATAAACTAAGTTGAAACCATTAAATAACTAACCAGCGTATGTCAGGGATCTGTGTTAGCTGATCCCTGCAACTGTGCACTGAAGTTTTAGATAAAATAAACTAAGCTGAAACCATTAAATAACTAACCAGCGATCTGTGTCAGCTGATTCCTGCAACCGTGCACTGAAGTTTTAGATAAACTAAGCTGAAACCATTAAATAACTAACCAGCCTGTGCCAGGGATCTGTGTCAGCTGATCCCTGCAACCGTGCACTGAAGTTTTAAATAAACTAAGCTGAAACCATTAAATAACTAGCCAGCCTGTGCCAGCGATCTGTGTCAGCTGATCCCTGCAACCGTGCACTGAAGTTTTAGATAAACTAAGCTGAAACCATTAAATAACTAACCAGCCTGTGCCAGCGATCTGTGTCATCTGATCCCTGCAACCGTGCACTGAAGTTTTAGATAAACTAAGCTGAAACCATTAAATAACTAACCAGCCTGTGCCAGCGATCTGTGTCAGCTGATCCCTGCAACCGTGCACTGAAGTTTTAGATAAAATAAACCAAACCGAAACCATTAAATAACTAACCAGCCTGTGCGAGCGATCTGTGTCAGCTGATTCCTGCAACCGTGCACTGAAGTTTTAGATAAACTAAGCTGAAACCATTAAATAACTAACCAGCCTGTGCCAGCGATCTGTTTCAGCTGATCTTTGCGAACGTGCACTGAAGTTTTTTATGATAAACTAAGTTGAAACCATTTAAATAACTAACCAGCCTGTGCCAGCGATCTGTGTCAGCTGATCCCTGCAACCGTGCACTTACGTCTTAGATCAAATAAACTAAGCTGAAACCATTAAATAACTAACCAGCCTGTGCCAGCGATCTGTGTCAGCTGATCCCTGCAACCGTGCACGGAAGTTTTAGATAAAATAAACTAAGCTGAAACCATTAAATAACTAACCAGCGATCTGTGTCAGCTGATCACTGCGACCGTGCACTGAAGTTTTAGATCAAATAAACTAAGCTGAAACCACTAAACAACTAACCAGCCTGTGCCAGCGATCTGTGTCAGCTGATCCCTGCAACCGTGCACTGAAGTTTTAGATAAAATAAACCAAACCGAAACCATTAAATAACTAACCAGCATGTGCCAGCGATCTGTGTCAGCTGATTCCTGCAACCGTGCACTGAAGTTTTAGATAAACTAAGCTGAAACCATTAAATAACTAACCAGCCTGTGCCAGCGATCTGTGTCAGCTGATCCCTGCAACTGTGCACTGAAGTTTTAGATAAACTAAGCTGAAACCATTAAATAACTAACCAGCCTGTGCCAGCGATCTGTATAAGCTGATCCCTGCGACCGTGCACTGAAGTTTTAGATCTAAAAAACTAAGTTGAAACCATTAAATAACTAACCAGCCTGTGCCAGCGATCTGTGTCAGCTGATTCCTGCAACCGTGCACTGAAGTTTTAGATAAAATAAACTAAGCTGAAACCATTAAATAACTAACCAGCGATCTGTGTCAGCTGATCCCTGCAACCGTGCACTGAAGTTTTAGATAAAATAAACTAAGCTGAAACCATTAAATAACTAACCAGCCTGTGCCAGCGATCTGTTTCAGCTGATCCCTGCGAACGTGGACTGAAGTCTTAGATCAAAATAAACTAAGCTGAAACCATTAAATAACTAACCAGCCTGTGCCAGCGATCTGTGTCAGCTGATCCCTGCAACCGTGCACTGAAGTTTTAGATAAAATAA
This sequence comes from Mchenga conophoros, assembly GCF_057382185.1. Classification (NCBI taxonomy): domain Eukaryota; kingdom Metazoa; phylum Chordata; class Actinopteri; order Cichliformes; family Cichlidae; genus Mchenga; species Mchenga conophoros. The sequence continues at coordinate 82,671,317 of NC_140528.1, read as the reverse complement.
ACTAAGCTGAAACCATTAAATAACTAACCAGCCTGTGCCAGCGCTCTGTGTCAACTGATCCCTGCGACCGTGCACTGAATTTTTAGAGAAAATAAACTAAGTTGAAACCATTAAATAACTAACCAGGCTGTGCCAGCGATCTGTTTCAGCTGATCCCTGCGAACGTGGACTGAAGTTTTAGATCAAATAAACCAAACCTAAACCATTAAATAACTAACCAGCCTGTGCCAGCGATCTGTGTCAGCTGATCCCTGCAACCGTGCACTGAAGTTTTAGATAAACTAAGCTGAAACAATTAAATAACTAACCAGCCTGTGCCAGCGATCTGTGTCAGCTGATTCCTGCAACCGTGCACTGAAGTTTTAGATCAAATAAACTAAGTTGAAACTATTAAATAACTAACCAGCCTGTACCAGCGATCTGTGTCAGCTGATCCCTGCAACCGTGCACTGAAGTTTTAGATAAACTAAGCTGAAACCATTAAATAACTAACCAGGATGTGCCAGCCATCTGTGTCAGCTGATTCCTGCAACCGTGCACTGAAGTTTTAGATAAAATAAACTAAGCTGAAACCATTAAATAACTAACCAGCCTGTGCCAGCGATCTGTGTCAGCTGATCCCTGCAACCGTGCACTGAAGTTTTAGATCAAATAAACTAAGTTGAAACTATTAAATAACTAACCAGCCTGTGCCAGCGATCTGTGTCAGCTGATCCCTGCAACCGTGCACTGAAGTTTTAGATCAAATAAACTAAGTTGAAACCATTAAATAACTAACCAGGCTGTGCCAGCGATCTGTTTCAGCTGATCTTTGCGAACGTGCACTGAAGTCTTAGATCAAATAAACTAAGCTGAAACCATTAAATAACTAAATAGCCTGTGCCAGCGCTCTGTGTCAACTGATCCCTGCGACCGTGCACTGAAGTTTTAGATAAAATAAACTAAGTTGAAACCATTAAATAACTAACCAGCCTGTGCCAGCGATCTTTTTCATCTGATCCCTGCAACCGTGCACTGAAGTTTTAGATAAACTAAGCTGAAACCATTAAATAACTAGCCAGCCTGTGCCAGCGATCTTTTTCATCTGATCCCTGCAACCGTGCACCGAAGTTTTAGATAAACTAAGCTGAAACCATTAAATAACTAGCCAGCCTGTGCCAGCGATCTTTTTCATCTGATCCCTGCAACCGTGCACTGAAGTTTTAGATAAACTAAGCTGAAACCATTAAATAACTAACCAGCCTGTGCCAGCGATCCGTTTAAGCTGATCCCTGCGACCGTGCACTGAAGTTTTAGATCAAAAAAACTAAGTTGAAACCATTAAATAACTGACCAGCCTGTGCCAGCGATCTGTTTCAGCTGATCCCTGCGAACGTGGACTGAAGTCTTAGATCAAAATAAACTAAGCTGAAACCACAAAATAACTAACCAGCCTGTGCCAGCGATCTGTGTCAGCTGATCCCTGCGACCGTGCACTGAAGTTTTAGAGAAAATAAACTAAGTTGAAACCATTAAATAACTAACCAGCCTGTGCCAGGGATCTGTGTCAGCTGATCCCTGCAACCGTGCACTGAAGTTTTAGATCAAATAAACTAAGCTGAAACCATTAAATAACTAACCAGCCTGTGCAAGGGATCTGTGTCAGCTGATCCCTGCAACCGTGCACTGAAGTTTTAGATAAACTTGGCTGAAACCATTAAATAACTAACCAGCCTGTACCAGCGATCTGTTTCAGCTGATCCCTGCAATCGTGCACTGAAGTTTTAGATCAAATAAACTAAGTTAAAACCATTAAATAACTAACCAGCCTGTGCCAGGGATCTGTGTCAGCTGATCCCTGCATCCGTGCACTGAAGTTTTAGATAAACTAAGCTGAAACCATTAAATAACTAACCAGCGATCTGTGTCAGCGGATCCCTGCGACCGTGCACTGAAGTTTAAGATAAAATAAACTAAGTTGAAACCATTAAATAACTAACCAGCCTGTGCAAGGGATCTGTGCCAGCGATCTGTTTCAGCTGATCTTTGCGAACGTGCACTGAAGTTTTAGAGAAAATAAACTAAGTTGAAACCATTAAATAACTAGCCAGCCTGTGCCAGCGATCTTTTTCATCTGATCCCTGCAACCGTGCACTGAAGTTTTAGATAAACTAAGCTGAAACCATTAAATAACTAACCAGCCTGTGCCAGCGATCCGTTTAAGCTGATCCCTGCGACCGTGCACTGAAGTTTTAGATAAACTAAGCTGAAACCATTAAATAACTGACCAGCCTGTGCCAGCGATCTGTTTCAGCTGATCCCTGCAATCGTGCACTGAAGTTTTAGATCAAATAAACTAAGTTAAAACCATTAAATAACTAACTAGCCTGTACCAGCGATCTGTTTCAGCTGATCCCTGCAATCGTGCACTGAAGTTTTAGATAAACTTGGCTGAAACCATTAAATAACTAACCAGCCTGTACCAGCGATCTGTTTCAGCTGATCCCTGCAATCGTGCACTGAAGTTTTAGATCAAATAAACTAAGTTAAAACCATTAAATAACTAACCAGCCTGTGCCAGGGATCTGTGTCAGCTGATCCCTGCAACCGTGCACTGAAGTTTTAGATAAACTAAGCTGAAACCATTAAATAACTAACCAGCGATCTGTGTCAGCGGATCCCTGCGACCGTGCACTGAAGTTTTAGATAAAATAAACTAAGTTGAAACCACTAAATAACTAACCAGCCTGTGCCAGCGATCTGTGTCAGCTGATCCCTGCAACCGTGCACTGAAGTTTTAGATAAACTAAGCTGAAACCATTAAATAACTAACCAGCCTGTGCAAGGGATCTGTGCCAGCGATCTGTTTCAGCTGATCTTTGCGAACGTGCACTGAAGTTTTAGAGAAAATAAACTAAGTTGAAACCATTAAATAACTAACCAGCCTGTGCCAGCGATCTGTGTCAGCTGATCCCTGCAACCGTGCACTGAAGTTTTAGATCAAATAAACTAAGCTGAAACCACTAAATAACTAACCAGCCTGTGCCAGCGATCTGTGTCAGCTGATCCCTGCAAGCGTGCACTGAAGTTTTAGATCAAATAAACTAAGCTGAAACCATTAAATAACTAACCAGCCTGTGCCAGCGATCTGTGTCAGCGGATCCCTGCGACCGTGCACTGAAGTTTTAGATAAAATAAACTAAGTTGAAACCATTAAATAACTAACCAGCCTGTGCCAGGAATCTGTTTCAGCTGATCTTTGCGAACGTGCACTGAAGTCTTAGATCAAATAAACTAAGCTAAAACCATTAAATAACTAACCAGCCTGTGCCAGCGCTCTGTGTCAACTGATCCCTGCAACCGTGCACTGAATTTTTAGAGAAAATAAACTAAGTTGAAACCATTAAATAACTAACCAGCCTGTGCCAGCGATCTGTGTCAGCTGATCCCTGCAACCGTGCACTGAAGTTTTAGATCAAATAAACTAAGTTGAAACCATTAAATAACTAACCAGCCTGTGCCAGCGATCTGTGTCAGCTGATCCCTGCAACCGTGCATTGAAGTTTTAGATAAACTAAGCTGAAACCATTAAATAACTAACCAGCCTGTGCCAGGGATCTGTGTCAGCTGATCCCTGCAACCGTGCACTGAAGTTTTAGATCAAATAAACTAAGCTGAAACCATTAAATAACCAACCAGGCTGTGCCAGGGATCTGTGTCAGCTGATCCCGCGAACGTGGACTGAAGTCTTAGATCAAATAAACTAAGCTGAAACCATTAAATAACTAACCAGCCTGTGCCAGGGATCTGTGTCAGCTGATCCCTGCAACCGTGCACTGAAGTTTTAGATAAACTAAGCTGAAACCATTAAATAACTAACCAGCATGTGCCAGAGATCTTTGTCAGCTGATCCCTGCAACCGTGCACTGAATTTTTAGAGAAAATAAACTAAGTTGAAACCATTAAATAACTAACCAGTGTGTGTCAGGGATCTGTGTTAGCTGATCCCTGCAACTGTGCACTGAAGTTTTACAGAAAATAAAGTAAGCTGAAACAATTAAATAACTAACAAGCCTGTGCCAGGGATCTGTGTCAGCTGATCTTTGCGACCATGCACTGAAGTTTTAGATAAAATAAACTAAGCTGAAACCATTAAATAACTAACCAGCCTGTGCGAGATATCTGTGTCAGCTGATCCCTGCAATCGTGCACTGAAGTTTTAGATCAAATAAACTAAGCTGAAACCATTAAATAACCAACCAGCCTGTGCCAGCGATCTGTGTCAGCTGATCCCTGCGAACGTGGACTGAAGTTTTAGATCAAATAAACTAAGCTGAAACCACTAAGTAACTAACCAGCGATCTGTGTCAGCTGATCACTGCGACCGTGCACTGAAGTTTTAGATCAAATAAACTAAGCTGAAACCACTAAATAACTAACCAGCCTGTGCCAGCGATCTGTGTCAGCTGATCACTGCGACCGTGCACTGAAGTTTTAGATCAAATAAATTAAGCTGAAACCACTAAATAACTAACCAGCGATCTGTGTCAGCTGATCACTGCGACCGTGCACTGAAGTTTTAGATCAAATAAACTAAGCTGAAACCACTAAATAACTAACCAGCCTGTGCCAGGGATCTGTGTCAGCTGATCTTTGCGACCATGCACTGAAGTCTTAGATCAAATAAACTAACCTGAAACCATTTAAATAACTAACCAGCCTGTGCAAGGGATCTGTGCCAGCGATCTGTTTCAGCTGATCTTTGCGAACGTGCACTGAAGTCTGAGATCAAATAAACTAACCTGAAACCATTAAATAACCAACCAGCCTGTGCGAGCGATCTGTGTCAGCTGATCCCTGCAACCGTGCACTGAAGTTTTAGATAAAATAAACTAAGCTGAAACCATTAAATAACTAACCAGCCTGTGCCAGAGATCTGTGTCAGCTGATCCCTGCGAACGTGGACTGAAGTTTTAGATCAAATAAACTAACCTGAAACCATTAAATAACCAACCAGCCTGTGCCAGCGATCTGTTTCAGCTGATCCCTGCGACCGTGCACTGAAGTTTTAGAGAAAATAAACTAAGTTGAAACCATTAAATAACTAACCAGCGTATGTCAGGGATCTGTGTCAGCTGATCTTTGCGACCATGCACTGAAGTCTTAGATCGAATAAACTAACCTGAAACCATTTAAATAACTAACCAGCCTGTGCGAGCGATCTGTGTCAGCTGATCCCTGCAACCGTGCACTGAAGTTTTAGATCAAATAAACTAAGCTGAAACCATTAAATAACTAACCAGCGTATGTCAGGGATCTGTGTCAGCTGATCTTTGCGACCATGCACTGAAGTCTTAGATCGAATAAACTAACCTGAAACCATTAAATAACTAACCAGCCTGTGCCAGCGATCTGTGTCAGCTGATCCCTGCAACCGTGCACTGAAGTTTTAGATAAACTAAGCTGAAACCATTAAATAACTAGCCAGCCTGTGCCAGCGATATGTTTCATCTGATCCCTGCAACCGTGCACTGAAGTTTTAGATAAACTAAGCTGAAACCATTAAATAACTAACCAGCCTGTGCCAGCGATCTGTGTCAGCTGATCCCTGCAACCGTGCACTGAAGTTTTAGATAAAATAAACCAAACCGAAACCATTAAATAACTAACCAGCCTGTGCCAGGGATCTGTGTCAGCTGATTCCTGCAACCGTGCACTGAAGTTTTAGATAAACTAAGTTGAAACCATTAAATAACTAACCAGCCTGTGCCAGCGATCTGTGTCAGCTGATCCCTGCAACCGTGCACTGAAGTCTTAGATCAAATAAACTAAGTTGAAACCATTAAATAACTAACCAGCCTGTGCCAGCGATCTGTGTCAGCTGATCCCTGCGAACGTGGACTGAAGTTTTAGATCAAATAAACTAAGCTGAAACCATTAAATAACTAACCAGCCTGTGCGAGCGATCTGTGTCAGCTGATCCCTGCGACCGTGCACTGAAGTTTTAGATAAAATAAACTAAGCTGAAACCATTAAATAACTAACCAGCCTGTGCCAGCGATCTGTGTCAGCGGATCCCTGCGACCGTGCACTGAAGTTTAAGATAAAATAAACTAAGTTGAAACCATTAAATAACTAACCAGCCTGTGCAAGGGATCTGTGCCAGCGATCTGTTTCAGCTGATCTTTGCGAACGTGGACTGAAGTTTTAGATCAAATAAACTAAGCTGAAACCATTAAATAACTAACCAGCCTGTGCGAGCGATCTGTGTCAGCTGATCCCTGCGACCGTGCACTGAAGTTTTAGATAAAATACACTAAGCTGAAACCATTAAATAACTAACCAGCCTGTGCCAGCGATCTGTGTCAGCGGATCCCTGCGACCGTGCACTGAAGTTTTAGATAAAATAAACTAAGCTGAAACCATTAAATAACTAACCAGCCTGTGCCAGCGATCTGTGTCAGCTGATCCCTGCGAACGTGGACTGAAGTTGTAGATCAAATAAACTAAGTTGAAACCATTAAATAACCAACCAGGCTGTGCCAGAGATCTGTGTCAGCTGATCCCTGCGAACGTGGACTGAAGTTGTAGATCAAATAAACTAAGTTGAAACCATTAAATAACCAACCAGGCTGTGCCAGCGATCTGTTTCAGCTGATCCCTGCAATCGTGCACTGAAGTTTTAGATAAACTTGGCTGAAACCATTAAATAACTAACCAGCCTGTACCAGCGATCTGTTTCAGCTGATCCCTGCAACCGTGCACTGAAGTTTTAGATAAAATAAACTAAGTTAAAACCATTAAATAACTAACCAGCCTGTGCCAGGGATCTGTGTCAGCTGATCCCTGCAACCGTGCACTGAAGTTTTAGATAAACTAAGCTGAAACCATTAAATAACTAACCAGCGATCTGTGTCAGCTGATCCCTGCGACCGTGCACTGAAGTTTTAGATAAAATAAACTAAGCTGAAACCATTAAATAACTAACCAGCGATCTGTGTCAGCGGATCCCTGCGACCGTGCACTGAAGTTTAAGATAAAATAAACTAAGTTGAAACCATTAAATAACTAACCAGCCTGTGCCAGCGATCTGTTTCAGCTGATCTTTGCGAACGTGCACTGAAGTCTTAGATCAAATAAACTAACCTGAAACCATTAAATAACCAACCAGCCTGTGCGAGCGATCTGTGTCAGCTGATCCCTGCAACCGTGCACTGAAGTTTTAGATCAAAAAAACTAAGTTGAAACCATTAAATAACTAACCAGCCTGTGCGAGCGATCTGTGTCAGCTGATCCCTGCAACCGTGCACTGAAGTTTTAGATAAAATAAACTAAGCTGAAACCATTAAATAACTAACCAGCCTGTGCGAGCGATCTGTGTCAGCTGATCCCTGCAACCGTGCACTGAAGTTTTAGATAAAATAAACTAAGTTGAAACCATTAAATAACTAACCAGCGTGTGTCAGGGATCTGTGTCAGCTGATCTAACTAACCAGCCTGTGCAAGGTGTCTTTGCTTTGTTTGGTGTTTGTAGAAATGGTTTACATGAGCTTTTAGCTGAGACTCAGAGGTTTCTGTGGACACTACTCATGTCAGCACTTATATTTCTGACCTCGTGTTATAATCGATTAAACGCGATCTCCTCCCTTTTGCCCCCATTTTTGATGGTGTGGGTACAAATGATCAGGCATGACATTCTCATAATAAATCAGATAAGATACTGCAAATAGTTAATCCTGCATTTGTGTGATTGAAAAGTGTGTGCAATGACACTGTTTTAAAGATTTAGCCTAAATCATTTTGGCGTGAATGAGCCTAAACATGATGACCGGACTAGTGACACCATATCACCTGTGACACACACACACGCACGTATGACTTTGCCAGTTTCAGCTGAAACAATTTCAGTGTTTCAAACCATGTTCCAGAGTTTTTAGGTCACCGTTCATGAGGTTTCAAGAAGAAAATGAAAGACAGATCTGAATGTTTGAAAGTGTTTTGGAAAAACTCTGTAAAGATTAGATGAACAATACTCAAAGGATAAATTCAACTGTTTTATTTTGTTAGATAAGTTGAAAAAAAAGTTAAACAAGCAAGTAAATAACGAAACAAGGTTAAATGAGGTAAGAACAAAAAGTTAACAAGTAAATAAAGAAACAAGGTTAAATGAGGTAAGAACAAAAAGTTAACAAGTAAATAACGAAACAAGGTTAAATGAGGTAAGAACAAAAAGTTAACAAGCAAATAAAGAAACAAGGTTAAATGAAGTAAGAGCAAAAAGTTAACAAGTAAATAAAGAAACAAGGTTAAATGAGGTAAGAACAAAAAGTTAACAAGCAAATAAAGAAACAAGGTTAAATGAAGTAAGAGCAAAAAGTTAACAAGTAAATAAAGAAACAAGGCAGAGGAGAGAAACCCCAACAATCCCCTCTGAGCAAGCACTAGGCGACAGTGGGGAGGAAAAACTGCCTTTAAACGGGCAGAAACCTCCGGCAGAACCAGGCTCAGGAGGGGGCAGTCAACTGCCGGGACTGGTTGGGGGGGTGAACAGAGGTGGAGCAAGACGAGGCTACATCAGTTGAAGAAGCAGTATTGTCCCTCTTCCGGAAAAAGCTGAAGAATCTTTTCTTCTTTTTCATGGACTTTTCCACGAGCCCCTTTTTCTCCAGGATGAGGGTTCTCAACTCATGGATGGTTTCGGTGTTTTGCTCCTCAAGTTTCTTGCATGTTTGTTCCACCTGTTCTAATGTTGCTCGTGTTTCTTCAAGCTGTTCTTTGAGCTCTTTGGATGTTGCCTCCTGTGTCAGCTTTGCCTTCTGCAGGTCTGCATTTCTCACTTGATTCTTCTTTGTGCAGGCCTTCTAGCTGCTCATTTCTTTTCTGGGTGTCGCGGAGCGTACACTGCAGGTCTTCATGCATTTTGTCTTGCTTTTGCTTTTGCGCCTGCATTTCTGTGTTTTCCCGCTTCAAGTTGTTGAATTCCAACAATATCCCCTTAATGAGCTCTGAGTTGTTTTTGGCCATTTGATCAATCCTTTTCTGCATCTGTGAGCATCGTTTTTCCAGAGTTTCCTTTTCTCCCTGCAGCTCACTTGTTTTGACCTTCAGTTCATTACAGAATCCTTGCAACTTTTGATTTTTACTCTCAAAGTCCTTGATAGTGCACTTTTCTTCTGACAGTCTTTCTTGCTGTTGCTCCTTCTCTTGAAGAAGGTCTTTATTTTTTTCTTCAGCTTCATCAAGCTTTCTTTGGAGCAGGTGATTCTGTTGGTCCATGTATTGGAGATCCCACTCTAGCTTATCAATCGTGGCTTTCCTGCCTTGAAGCTGCTCGGACATTTCTTTCACTTCAGCGCTCTTTTGCTTGTTTTCTTTGATGAGGAATACAATCTGCTCTCTGGCTTGAGCAAACTTGATCCCCCAGCCCTCATTAATAATGTTGATGTCGGGCTGGCGCTGTAGTGTTTCTTCCAGGTGTTTGTTTTGTGCTTCCATTTGTAAGCACTTCTTCTCCAGGTGAACTTTTTCTTTTTCAAGTTGTTGAATTTTGTTCTGGAGATGGTTGTTTTCACTCCTACTCTCCTGTAATGCCCTTTGGGTGGATAAGAGGCCATTTGGAGAAGTTGGCCGGCCACGCAAGGAAGGAGAGGCGGCGTAATCGTTTTGTCTCGGTTGCCGTAATCTTGGATACATGCTGGCGTTTGTATCCGATGACTCTGAGAGGTTTCCGAATGTTTCTGTAGTGAACGTTTGAAAGCTGCGAACACGAAGGCTGCGAAGTAACGAACTAAAAATTGCTGTTTGTCACCCCTATTTAAGGAAAAACTTCCTTGTGACATCATCACTCCTAAGCCAATCAGGTTGTCACATGACATTCTGGAATGTGGAATGGGGATATATATTTTTTTTTAAACAGTTTTCAAATTTAACTTAATATTTAAGTGTTTCTTACTTGACCTGCTTAGTCGATTAAAAAGTTAATTGCCACGAACACCCCTAATGTTATATAACAGACCACAGAAAAAAGACAGCTTTTTTCTGCGTGACAGAGCTATAATAAATGTTTTGTTTTTTTAATGATCCTACTTTTTATAAAAGGGAACATTATTTAAAGAATATGTATTTAATTAAAAAACTCTGTATTCATCTAAAGGGTATAACAAGAAGGGTGAGCTTCCTGCTCCAAAATGAAATGACCAAAATAAATGTATTTCTCTGCAATTACAAACTCTGTGTAAACAGTCTTGGTGTCAAAATAAAGCTAACGCTGGTGAGATGTCATCAGAGCTGTAAATATTACTGCAGATGTTACTATGTCAAAGTTACTGTGACTCAAACATAGAAAAATGTCTTTTTCATTTCCCTCACCTAATTTTTCAAAGTATTTTATAGCATATAACACCTTTGAAAATATGCTTTGGTTCCCATTTAACTCCAGAACATCATAAATCAAAATATGGATATTACCTGTCCACAGATTCATGGTGACGTAACTGCTCTTTTAACTGTTTGGTGTCTTTGCTTTGTTTGGTGTTTGTAGAAATGGTTTACATGAGCTTTTAGCTGAGACTCAGAGGTTTCTGTGGACACTACTCATGTCAGCACTTATATTTCTGACCTCGTGTTATAATCGATTAAACGCGATCTCCTCCCTTTTGCCCCCATTTTTGATGGTGTGGGTACAAATGATCAGGCATGACATTCTCATAATAAATCAGATAAGATACTGCAAATAGTTAATCCTGCATTTGTGTGATTGAAAAGTGTGTGCAATGACACTGTTTTAAAGATTTAGCCTAAATCATTTTGGCGTGAATGAGCCTAAACATGATGACCGGACTAGTGACACCATATCACCTGTGACACACACACACGCACGTATGACTTTGCCAGTTTCAGCTGAAACAATTTCAGTGTTTCAAACCATGTTCCAGAGTTTTTAGGTCACCGTTCATGAGGTTTCAAGAAGAAAATGAAAGACAGATCTGAATGTTTGAAAGTGTTTTGGAAAAACTCTGTAAAGATTAGATGAACAATACTCAAAGGATAAATTCAACTGTTTTATTTTGTTAGATAAGTTGAAAAAAAAGTTAAACAAGCAAGTAAATAACGAAACAAGGTTAAATGAGGTAAGAACAAAAAGTTAACAAGTAAATAAAGAAACAAGGTTAAATGAAGTAAGAACAAAAAGTTAACAAGCAAATAAAGAAACAAGGTTAAATGAAGTAAGAGCAAAAAGTTAACAAGTAAATAAAGAAACAAGGCAGAGGAGAGAAACCCCAACAATCCCCTCTGAGCAAGCACTAGGCGACAGTGGGGAGGAAAAACTGCCTTTAAACGGGCAGAAACCTCCGGCAGAACCAGGCTCAGGAGGGGGCAGTCAACTGCCGGGACTGGTTGGGGGGGTGAACAGAGGTGGAGCAAGACGAGGCTACATCAGTTGAAGAAGCAGTATTGTCCCTCTTCCGGAAAAAGCTGAAGAATCTTTTCTTCTTTTTCATGGACTTTTCCACGAGCCCCTTTTTCTCCAGGATGAGGGTTCTCAACTCATGGATGGTTTCGGTGTTTTGCTCCTCAAGTTTCTTGCATGTTTGTTCCACCTGTTCTAATGTTGCTCGTGTTTCTTCAAGCTGTTCTTTGAGCTCTTTGGATGTTGCCTCCTGTGTCAGCTTTGCCTTCTGCAGGTCTGCATTTCTCACTTGATCTTCTTTGTGCAGGCCTTCTAGCTGCTCATTTCTTTTCTGGGTGTCGCGGAGCGTACACTGCAGGTCTTCATGCATTTTGTCTTGCTTTTGCTTTTGCGCCTGCATTTCTGTGTTTTCCCGCTTCAAGTTGTTGAATTCCAACAATATCCCCTTAATGAGCTCTGAGTTGTTTTTGGCCATTTGATCGATCCTTTTCTGCATCTGTGAGCATCGTTTTTCCAGAGTTTCCTTTTCTCCCTGCAGCTCACTTGTTTTGACCTTCAGTTCATTACAGAATCCTTGCAACTTTTGATTTTTACTCTCAAAGTCCTTGATAGTGCACTTTTCTTCTGACAGTCTTTCTTGCTGTTGCTCCTTCTTTTGAAGAAGGTCTTTATTTTTTTCTTCAGCTTCATCAAGCTTTCTTTGGAGCAGGTGATTCTGTTGGTCCATGTATTGGAGATCCCACTCTAGCTTATCAATCGTGGCTTTCCTGCCTTGAAGCTGCTCGGACATTTCTTTCACTTCAGCGCTCTTTTGCTTGTTTTCTTTGATGAGGAATACAATCTGCTCTCTGGCTTGAGCAAACTTGATCCCCCAGCCCTCATTAATAATGTTGATGTCGGGCTGGCGCTGTAGTGTTTCTTCCAGCTGTTTGTTTTGTGCTTCCATTTGTAAGCACTTCTTCTCCAGGTGAACTTTTTCTTTTTCAAGTTGTTGAATTTTGTTCTGGAGATGGTTGTTTTCACTCCTACTCTCCTGTAATGCCCTTTGGGTGGATAAGAGGCCATTTGGAGAAGTTGGCCGGCCACGCAAGGAAGGAGAGGCGGCGTAATCGTTTTGTCTCGGTTGCCGTAATCTTGGATACATGCTGGCGTTTGTATCCGATGACTCTGAGAGGTTTCCGAATGTTTCTGTAGTGAACGTTTGAAAGCTGCGAACACGAAGGCTACGAAGTAACGAACTAAAAATTGCTGTTTGTCACCCCTATTTAAGGAAAAACTTCCTTGTGACATCATCACTCCTAAGCCAATCAGGTTGTCACATGACATTCTGGAATGTGGAATGGGGATATATTTTTTTTTTTAAACAGTTTTCAAATTTAACTTAATATTTAAGTGTTTCTTACTTGACCTGCTTAGTCGATTAAAAAGTTAATTGCCACGAACACCCCTAATGTTATATAACAGACCACAGAAAAAAGACAGCTTTTTTCTGCGTGACAGAGCTATAATAAATGTTTTGTTTTTTTAATGATCCTACTTTTTATAAAAGGGAACATTATTTAAAGAATATGTATTTAATTAAAAAACTCTGTATTCATCTAAAGGGTATAACAAGAAGGGTGAGCTTCCTGCTCCAAAATGAAATGACCAAAATAAATGTATTTCTCTGCAATTACAAACTCTGTGTAAACAGTCTTGGTGTCAAAATAAAGCTAACGCTGGTGAGATGTCATCAGAGCTGTAAATATTACTGCAGATGTTACTATGTCAAAGTTACTGTGACTCAAACATAGAAAAATGTCTTTTTCATTTCCCTCACCTAATTTTTCAAAGTATTTTATAGCATATAACACCTTTGAAAATATGCTTTGGTTCCCATTTAACTCCAGAACATCATAAATCAAAATATGGATATTACCTGTCCACAGATTCATGGTGACGTAACTGCTCTTTTAACTGTTTGGTGTCTTTGCTTTGTTTGGTGTTTGTAGAAATGGTTTACATGAGCTTTTAGCTGAGACTCAGAGGTTTCTGTGGACACTACTCATGTCAGCACTTATATTTCTGACCTCGTGTTATAATCGATTAAACGCGATCTCCTCCCTTTTGCCCCCATTTTTGATGGTGTGGGTACAAATGATCAGGCATGACATTCTCATAATAAATCAGATAAGATACTGCAAATAGTTAATCCTGCATTTGTGTGATTGAAAAGTGTGTGCAATGACACTGTTTTAAAGATTTAGCCTAAATCATTTTGGCGTGAATGAGCCTAAACATGATGACCGGACTAGTGACACCATATCACCTGTGACACACACACACGCACGTATGACTTTGCCAGTTTCAGCTGAAACAATTTCAGTGTTTCAAACCATGTTCCAGAGTTTTTAGGTCACCGTTCATGAGGTTTCAAGAAGAAAATGAAAGACAGATCTGAATGTTTGAAAGTGTTTTGGAAAAACTCTGTAAAGATTAGATGAACAATACTCAAAGGATAAATTCAACTGTTTTATTTTGTTAGATAAGTTGAAAAAAAAGTTAAACAAGCAAGTAAATAACGAAACAAGGTTAAATGAGGTAAGAACAAAAAGTTAACAAGCAAATAAAGAAACAAGGTTAAATGAAGTAAGAGCAAAAAGTTAACAAGTAAATAAAGAAACAAGGTTAAATGAAGTAAGAGCAAAAAGTTAACAAGCAAATAAAGAAACAAGGTTAAATGAGGTAAGAACAAAAAGTTAACAAGCAAATAAAGAAACAAGGTTAAATGAGGTAAGAACAAAAAGTTAACAAGTAAATAAAGAAACAAGGTTAAATGAAGTAAGAGCAAAAAGTTAACAAGTAAATAAAGAAACAAGGTTAAATGAGGTAAGAGCAAAAAGTTAACAAGTAAATAAAGAAACAAGGCAGAGGAGAGAAACCCCAACAATCCCCTCTGAGCAAGCACTAGGCGACAGTGGGGAGGAAAAACTGCCTTTAAACGGGCAGAAACCTCCGGCAGAACCAGGCTCAGGAGGGGGCAGTCAACTGCCGGGACTGGTTGGGGGGGTGAACAGAGGTGGAGCAAGACGAGGCTACATCAGTTGAAGAAGCAGTATTGTCCCTCTTCCGGAAAAAGCTGAAGAATCTTTTCTTCTTTTTCATGGACTTTTCCACGAGCCCCTTTTTCTCCAGGATGAGGGTTCTCAACTCATGGATGGTTTCGGTGTTTTGCTCCTCAAGTTTCTTGCATGTTTGTTCCACCTGTTCTAATGTTGCTCGTGTTTCTTCAAGCTGTTCTTTGAGCTCTTTGGATGTTGCCTCCTGTGTCAGCTTTGCCTTCTGCAGGTCTGCATTTCTCACTTGATCTTCTTTGTGCAGGCCTTCTAGCTGCTCATTTCTTTTCTGGGTGTCGCGGAGCGTACACTGCAGGTCTTCATGCATTTTGTCTTGCTTTTGCTTTTGCGCCTGCATTTCTGTGTTTTCCCGCTTCAAGTTGTTGAATTCCAACAATATCCCCTTAATGAGCTCTGAGTTGTTTTTGGCCATTTGATCGATCCTTTTCTGCATCTGTGAGCATCGTTTTTCCAGAGTTTCCTTTTCTCCCTGCAGCTCACTTGTTTTGACCTTCAGTTCATTACAGAATCCTTGCAACTTTTGATTTTTACTCTCAAAGTCCTTGATAGTGCACTTTTCTTCTGACAGTCTTTCTTGCTGTTGCTCCTTCTCTTGAAGAAGGTCTTTATTTTTTTCTTCAGCTTCATCAAGCTTTCTTTGGAGCAGGTGATTCTGTTGGTCCATGTATTGGAGATCCCACTCTAGCTTATCAATCGTGGCTTTCCTGCCTTGAAGCTGCTCGGACATTTCTTTCACTTCAGCGCTCTTTTGCTTGTTTTCTTTGATGAGGAATACAATCTGCTCTCTGGCTTGAGCAAACTTGATCCCCCAGCCCTCATTAATAATGTTGATGTCGGGCTGGCGCTGTAGTGTTTCTTCCAGCTGTTTGTTTTGTGCTTCCATTTGTAAGCACTTCTTCTCCAGGTGAACTTTTTCTTTTTCAAGTTGTTGAATTTTGTTCTGGAGATGGTTGTTTTCACTCCTACTCTCCTGTAATGCCCTTTGGGTGGATAAGAGGCCATTTGGAGAAGTTGGCCGGCCACGCAAGGAAGGAGAGGCGGCGTAATCGTTTTGTCTCGGTTGCCGTAATCTTGGATACATGCTGGCGTTTGTATCCGATGACTCTGAGAGGTTTCCGAATGTTTCTGTAGTGAACGTTTGAAAGCTGCGAACACGAAGGCTGCGAAGTAACGAACTAAAAATTGCTGTTTGTCACCCCTATTTAAGGAAAAACTTCCTTGTGACATCATCACTCCTAAGCCAATCAGGTTGTCACATGACATTCTGGAATGTGGAATGGGGATATATATTTTTTTTTAAACAGTTTTCAAATTTAACTTAATATTTAAGTGTTTCTTACTTGACCTGCTTAGTCGATTAAAAAGTTAATTGCCACGAACACCCCTAATGTTATATAACAGACCACAGAAAAAAGACAGCTTTTTTCTGCGTGACAGAGCTATAATAAATGTTTTGTTTTTTTAATGATCCTACTTTTTATAAAAGGGAACATTATTTAAAGAATATGTATTTAATTAAAAAACTCTGTATTCATCTAAAGGGTATAACAAGAAGGGTGAGCTTCCTGCTCCAAAATGAAATGACCAAAATAAATGTATTTCTCTGCAATTACAAACTCTGTGTAAACAGTCTTGGTGTCAAAATAAAGCTAACGCTGGTGAGATGTCATCAGAGCTGTAAATATTACTGCAGATGTTACTATGTCAAAGTTACTGTGACTCAAACATAGAAAAATGTCTTTTTCATTTCCCTCACCTAATTTTTCAAAGTATTTTATAGCATATAACACCTTTGAAAATATGCTTTGGTTCCCATTTAACTCCAGAACATCATAAATCAAAATATGGATATTACCTGTCCACAGATTCATGGTGACGTAACTGCTCTTTTAACTGTTTGGTGTCTTTGCTTTGTTTGGTGTTTGTAGAAATGGTTTACATGAGCTTTTAGCTGAGACTCAGAGGTTTCTGTGGACACTACTCATGTCAGCACTTATATTTCTGACCTCGTGTTATAATCGATTAAACGCGATCTCCTCCCTTTTGCCCCCATTTTTGATGGTGTGGGTACAAATGATCAGGCATGACATTCTCATAATAAATCAGATAAGATACTGCAAATAGTTAATCCTGCATTTGTGTGATTGAAAAGTGTGTGCAATGACACTGTTTTAAAGATTTAGCCTAAATCATTTTGGCGTGAATGAGCCTAAACATGATGACCGGACTAGTGACACCATATCACCTGTGACACACACACACGCACGTATGACTTTGCCAGTTTCAGCTGAAACAATTTCAGTGTTTCAAACCATGTTCCAGAGTTTTTAGGTCACCGTTCATGAGGTTTCAAGAAGAAAATGAAAGACAGATCTGAATGTTTGAAAGTGTTTTGGAAAAACTCTGTAAAGATTAGATGAACAATACTCAAAGGATAAATTCAACTGTTTTATTTTGTTAGATAAGTTGAAAAAAAAGTTAAACAAGCAAGTAAATAACGAAACAAGGTTAAATGAGGTAAGAACAAAAAGTTAACAAGCAAATAAAGAAACAAGGTTAAATGAAGTAAGAGCAAAAAGTTAACAAGTAAATAAAGAAACAAGGTTAAATGAAGTAAGAGCAAAAAGTTAACAAGCAAATAAAGAAACAAGGTTAAATGAGGTAAGAACAAAAAGTTAACAAGCAAATAAAGAAACAAGGTTAAATGAGGTAAGAACAAAAAGTTAACAAGTAAATAAAGAAACAAGGTTAAATGAAGTAAGAGCAAAAAGTTAACAAGTAAATAAAGAAACAAGGTTAAATGAGGTAAGAGCAAAAAGTTAACAAGTAAATAAAGAAACAAGGCAGAGGAGAGAAACCCCAACAATCCCCTCTGAGCAAGCACTAGGCGACAGTGGGGAGGAAAAACTGCCTTTAAACGGGCAGAAACCTCCGGCAGAACCAGGCTCAGGAGGGGGCAGTCAACTGCCGGGACTGGTTGGGGGGGTGAACAGAGGTGGAGCAAGACGAGGCTACATCAGTTGAAGAAGCAGTATTGTCCCTCTTCCGGAAAAAGCTGAAGAATCTTTTCTTCTTTTTCATGGACTTTTCCACGAGCCCCTTTTTCTCCAGGATGAGGGTTCTCAACTCATGGATGGTTTCGGTGTTTTGCTCCTCAAGTTTCTTGCATGTTTGTTCCACCTGTTCTAATGTTGCTCGTGTTTCTTCAAGCTGTTCTTTGAGCTCTTTGGATGTTGCCTCCTGTGTCAGCTTTGCCTTCTGCAGGTCTGCATTTCTCACTTGATCTTCTTTGTGCAGGCCTTCTAGCTGCTCATTTCTTTTCTGGGTGTCGCGGAGCGTACACTGCAGGTCTTCATGCATTTTGTCTTGCTTTTGCTTTTGCGCCTGCATTTCTGTGTTTTCCCGCTTCAAGTTGTTGAATTCCAACAATATCCCCTTAATGAGCTCTGAGTTGTTTTTGGCCATTTGATCGATCCTTTTCTGCATCTGTGAGCATCGTTTTTCCAGAGTTTCCTTTTCTCCCTGCAGCTCACTTGTTTTGACCTTCAGTTCATTACAGAATCCTTGCAACTTTTGATTTTTACTCTCAAAGTCCTTGATAGTGCACTTTTCTTCTGACAGTCTTTCTTGCTGTTGCTCCTTCTCTTGAAGAAGGTCTTTATTTTTTTCTTCAGCTTCATCAAGCTTTCTTTGGAGCAGGTGATTCTGTTGGTCCATGTATTGGAGATCCCACTCTAGCTTATCAATCGTGGCTTTCCTGCCTTGAAGCTGCTCGGACATTTCTTTCACTTCAGCGCTCTTTTGCTTGTTTTCTTTGATGAGGAATACAATCTGCTCTCTGGCTTGAGCAAACTTGATCCCCCAGCCCTCATTAATAATGTTGATGTCGGGCTGGCGCTGTAGTGTTTCTTCCAGCTGTTTGTTTTGTGCTTCCATTTGTAAGCACTTCTTCTCCAGGTGAACTTTTTCTTTTTCAAGTTGTTGAATTTTGTTCTGGAGATGGTTGTTTTCACTCCTACTCTCCTGTAATGCCCTTTGGGTGGATAAGAGGCCATTTGGAGAAGTTGGCCGGCCACGCAAGGAAGGAGAGGCGGCGTAATCGTTTTGTCTCGGTTGCCGTAATCTTGGATACATGCTGGCGTTTGTATCCGATGACTCTGAGAGGTTTCCGAATGTTTCTGTAGTGAACGTTTGAAAGCTGCGAACACGAAGGCTGCGAAGTAACGAACTAAAAATTGCTGTTTGTCACCCCTATTTAAGGAAAAACTTCCTTGTGACATCATCACTCCTAAGCCAATCAGGTTGTCACATGACATTCTGGAATGTGGAATGGGGATATATATATTTTTTTAAACAGTTTTCAAATTTAACTTAATATTTAAGTGTTTCTTACTTGACCTGCTTAGTCGATTAAAAAGTTAATTGCCACGAACACCCCTAATGTTATATAACAGACCACAGAAAAAAGACAGCTTTTTTCTGCGTGACAGAGCTATAATAAATGTTTTGTTTTTTTAATGATCCTACTTTTTATAAAAGGGAACATTATTTAAAGAATATGTATTTAATTAAAAAACTCTGTATTCATCTAAAGGGTATAACAAGAAGGGTGAGCTTCCTGCTCCAAAATGAAATGACCAAAATAAATGTATTTCTCTGCAATTACAAACTCTGTGTAAACAGTCTTGGTGTCAAAATAAAGCTAACGCTGGTGAGATGTCATCAGAGCTGTAAATATTACTGCAGATGTTACTATGTCAAAGTTACTGTGACTCAAACATAGAAAAATGTCTTTTTCATTTCCCTCACCTAATTTTTCAAAGTATTTTATAGCATATAACACCTTTGAAAATATGCTTTGGTTCCCATTTAACTCCAGAACATCATAAATCAAAATATGGATATTACCTGTCCACAGATTCATGGTGACGTAACTGCTCTTTTAACTGTTTGGTGTCTTTGCTTTGTTTGGTGTTTGTAGAAATGGTTTACATGAGCTTTTAGCTGAGACTCAGAGGTTTCTGTGGACACTACTCATGTCAGCACTTATATTTCTGACCTCGTGTTATAATCGATTAAACGCGATCTCCTCCCTTTTGCCCCCATTTTTGATGGTGTGGGTACAAATGATCAGGCATGACATTCTCATAATAAATCAGATAAGATACTGCAAATAGTTAATCCTGCATTTGTGTGATTGAAAAGTGTGTGCAATGACACTGTTTTAAAGATTTAGCCTAAATCATTTTGGCGTGAATGAGCCTAAACATGATGACCGGACTAGTGACACCATATCACCTGTGACACACACACACGCACGTATGACTTTGCCAGTTTCAGCTGAAACAATTTCAGTGTTTCAAACCATGTTCCAGAGTTTTTAGGTCACCGTTCATGAGGTTTCAAGAAGAAAATGAAAGACAGATCTGAATGTTTGAAAGTGTTTTGGAAAAACTCTGTAAAGATTAGATGAACAATACTCAAAGGATAAATTCAACTGTTTTATTTTGTTAGATAAGTTGAAAAAAAAGTTAAACAAGCAAGTAAATAACGAAACAAGGTTAAATGAGGTAAGAACAAAAAGTTAACAAGTAAATAAAGAAACAAGGTTAAATGAAGTAAGAACAAAAAGTTAACAAGCAAATAAAGAAACAAGGTTAAATGAAGTAAGAGCAAAAAGTTAACAAGTAAATAAAGAAACAAGGTTAAATGAAGTAAGAGCAAAAAGTTAACAAGCAAATAAAGAAACAAGGTTAAATGAAGTAAGAGCAAAAAGTTAACAAGTAAATAAAGAAACAAGGTTAAATGAAGTAAGAGCAAAAAGTTAACAAGCAAATAAAGAAACAAGGTTAAATGAAGTAAGAGCAAAAAGTTAACAAGTAAATAAAGAAACAAGGTTAAATGAAGTAAGAGCAAAAAGTTAACAAGCAAATAAAGAAACAAGGTTAAATGAGGTAAGAACAAAAAGTTAACAAGCAAATAAAGAAACAAGGTTAAATGAAGTAAGAGCAAAAAGTTAACAAGTAAATAAAGAAACAAGGTTAAATGAAGTAAGAGCAAAAAGTTAACAAGCAAATAAAGAAACAAGGTTAAATGAAGTAAGAGCAAAAAGTTAACAAGCAAATAAAGAAACAAGGTTAAATGAGGTAAGAGCAAAAAGTTAACAAGTAAATAAAGAAACAAGGTTAAATGAGGTAAGAACAAAAAGTTAACAAGCAAATAAAGAAACAAGGTTAAATGAGGTAAGAACAAAAAGTTAACAAGTAAATAAAGAAACAAGGTTAAATGAAGTAAGAGCAAAAAGTTAACAAGTAAATAAAGAAACAAGGTTAAATGAGGTAAGAGCAAAAAGTTAACAAGTAAATAAAGAAACAAGGCAGAGGAGAGAAACCCCAACAATCCCCTCTGAGCAAGCACTAGGCGACAGTGGGGAGGAAAAACTGCCTTTAAACGGGCAGAAACCTCCGGCAGAACCAGGCTCAGGAGGGGGCAGTCAACTGCCGGGACTGGTTGGGGGGGTGAACAGAGGTGGAGCAAGACGAGGCTACATCAGTTGAAGAAGCAGTATTGTCCCTCTTCCGGAAAAAGCTGAAGAATCTTTTCTTCTTTTTCATGGACTTTTCCACGAGCCCCTTTTTCTCCAGGATGAGGGTTCTCAACTCATGGATGGTTTCGGTGTTTTGCTCCTCAAGTTTCTTGCATGTTTGTTCCACCTGTTCTAATGTTGCTCGTGTTTCTTCAAGCTGTTCTTTGAGCTCTTTGGATGTTGCCTCCTGTGTCAGCTTTGCCTTCTGCAGGTCTGCATTTCTCACTTGATCTTCTTTGTGCAGGCCTTCTAGCTGCTCATTTCTTTTCTGGGTGTCGCGGAGCGTACACTGCAGGTCTTCATGCATTTTGTCTTGCTTTTGCTTTTGCGCCTGCATTTCTGTGTTTTCCCGCTTCAAGTTGTTGAATTCCAACAATATCCCCTTAATGAGCTCTGAGTTGTTTTTGGCCATTTGATCGATCCTTTTCTGCATCTGTGAGCATCGTTTTTCCAGAGTTTCCTTTTCTCCCTGCAGCTCACTTGTTTTGACCTTCAGTTCATTACAGAATCCTTGCAACTTTTGATTTTTACTCTCAAAGTCCTTGATAGTGCACTTTTCTTCTGACAGTCTTTCTTGCTGTTGCTCCTTCTCTTGAAGAAGGTCTTTATTTTTTTCTTCAGCTTCATCAAGCTTTCTTTGGAGCAGGTGATTCTGTTGGTCCATGTATTGGAGATCCCACTCTAGCTTATCAATCGTGGCTTTCCTGCCTTGAAGCTGCTCGGACATTTCTTTCACTTCAGCGCTCTTTTGCTTGTTTTCTTTGATGAGGAATACAATCTGCTCTCTGGCTTGAGCAAACTTGATCCCCCAGCCCTCATTAATAATGTTGATGTCGGGCTGGCGCTGTAGTGTTTCTTCCAGCTGTTTGTTTTGTGCTTCCATTTGTAAGCACTTCTTCTCCAGGTGAACTTTTTCTTTTTCAAGTTGTTGAATTTTGTTCTGGAGATGGTTGTTTTCACTCCTACTCTCCTGTAATGCCCTTTGGGTGGATAAGAGGCCATTTGGAGAAGTTGGCCGGCCACGCAAGGAAGGAGAGGCGGCGTAATCGTTTTGTCTCGGTTGTATCTTGGATACATGCTGGCGTTTGTATCCGATGACTCTGAGAGGTTTCCGAATGTTTCTGTAGTGAACGTTTGAAAGCTGCGAACACGAAGGCTGCGAAGTAACGAACTAAAAATTGCTGTTTGTCACCCCTATTTAAGGAAAAACTTCCTTGTGACATCATCACTCCTAAGCCAATCAGGTTGTCACATGACATTCTGGAATGTGGAATGGGGATATATATTTTTTTTTAAACAGTTTTAAAATTTAACTTAATATTTAAGTGTTTCTTACTTGACCTGCTTAGTCGATTAAAAAGTTAATTGCCACGAACACCCCTAATGTTATATAACAGACCACAGAAAAAAGACAGCTTTTTTCTGCGTGACAGAGCTATAATAAATGTTTTGTTTTTTTAATGATCCTACTTTTTATAAAAGGGAACATTATTTAAAGAATATGTATTTAATTAAAAAACTCTGTATTCATCTAAAGGGTATAACAAGAAGGGTGAGCTTCCTGCTCCAAAATGAAATGACCAAAATAAATGTATTTCTCTGCAATTACAAACTCTGTGTAAACAGTCTTGGTGTCAAAATAAAGCTAACGCTGGTGAGATGTCATCAGAGCTGTAAATATTACTGCAGATGTTACTATGTCAAAGTTACTGTGACTCAAACATAGAAAAATGTCTTTTTCATTTCCCTCACCTAATTTTTCAAAGTATTTTATAGCATATAACACCTTTGAAAATATGCTTTGGTTCCCATTTAACTCCAGAACATCATAAATCAAAATATGGATATTACCTGTCCACAGATTCATGGTGACGTAACTGCTCTTTTAACTGTTTGGTGTCTTTGCTTTGTTTGGTGTTTGTAGAAATGGTTTACATGAGCTTTTAGCTGAGACTCAGAGGTTTCTGTGGACACTACTTGTTAGGTTTGTAGCATAAACCTATTCGCTGGAACGTTAAGACAATATAATTACACTGCTAAGCAAGACACAAATAGGCAAAGTTCTTCATGTTACTCGTGCACGGGAGAGAACCGGACAACCGCTTGACTCCAGTTGGTCTCGTCCGTCCTCCTGTAACACTGCCCTTTTATTGAGGTTACATGAATATGCATAGGTTCATTAACATACGACGTCTACATACAAACAAAGAGTACCTTGCCTGTGTGTGTGTGTGTGTGTGTGTGTGTGTGTGTGTGTGTGTGTGTGTGTGTGTGTGTGTGTGTGTGTGTGTGTGTGGACTGCTGATCAAAGGGTCAAACATCCTTGGTCAGGAAGAGGGTAGCCTCCCCCTCACCCTAGATGGTTCATCCTAGATAACACGGTGAGGAAGTCCTGCAGTTCATCTAAACAAAGAGCACTTAGACTAGAACAGATGCAACTACGTTAATCCTACCATAAAATAATAAGACACGGTATGACCTCTCATGCTCCCAAAGTGCTGTCTAATACACACAAAGTTTGCAGACTATCAAGGATCAAAACCTCTACCAATCTACAACTAATTACAAAACTCTAAGCATATATAAGTAAATATTTCTAAGCATAAATGACAATCAACAATACAAATCTAACATTTCCCCCCTTTTTGACCTTTATGCCTGAAAAGTTCCCAGGTATGAATACCTCATGTCTGACAGTTTCAATGCAAACCTTTTTATACTCAGCATATGTCAAATCACCCTAAATTACTGAAAAGGTACACAGTTCAACAAATGTATTAGCAGTTATCCCATTCATTGAGCTCATCTCATGGCAAACTGCATCTTACGAGCAAACAAAGAAATTGTTAATTTAATAGTGAAAATAAAAAAGTAACATTTTCAAAAACATCTCAGCTTGGTGGTGCTTCCTCCGGGTGTGCACATCACATGTCTCTCTGCAGAGTGGTTTAAGCTCTGCAGGGCGTCATGAATGTCTCTTCCAGTTGTTTCCATCACTGTCCATAGGACCAGAGTCCAAATGTATGTAGAATAGACATTCAAACATACCAGTTGGTTTTGTTGTTTGTCAACATGGTTCTCAGCTATTTCCAAAGCTGCAGACCTCTCAGCACTCTAGTTTTATGGCCTCCCATTACCTCACTTCAGGCCTTCGTCCTGTGAGGGGGATATTTATGACTCCTTCATTGTCCTTCATTGTCCATACTCTGCAGAAAACACCTCTGTGGAAAGGGTGCAGGGTTGTCTTACTGCTATTATGATCCCAGCAGCCTTCAGAGTGTCATCGTATGCACAGTACAGTGGCACAGCGTTAGGTGATGTTCATAGGAAACTGCTGTTATCACCACCATAGCTTCTGGTTCCTGTGCTTTTCACAGAATCATGATGTCATCCTCGAACTCCTTCTACGCTGTCGATGGAGCTTGGCACGCTCCTCATCCCCTGAGTGTTTATGTTCCAACGCTGCTGAAGGTTTAAGGCAGAGCACGTCGTACACCTTAGTCGTCTTCCTCAGCGTCAATATTGAATCTTTCATTGTATTTAAAATCTTGCTGTGGGAAGTCTCCTCTTGATTTCCTGGAAGCTTAGTAGCACAGCTCTCTGTGTGATGTCTGCTGTGCTGAAGATGATCTCTGATCCTCCTGAAGCCTCTCTCCCATCTTGTGGACGATCCTCTCCTCTATTTTGCAGGCAGTTTCATGGTCCTTGCTGTGGCTCCAAGGTCTGATTTCATGATGGGCCCCAATCAGCTTGATCTTTGACCTCAACCACTGCCTGGTCCTGTCAGCTATGCGCTTCTCACTGGGCCTCTGAAGATTTCTCAGGAGATTACTGCTGCACCTGTATTTCCTTGCTAGGAAGACAAACTATTTGGAGAGTATGTCAACAATCATCAAACCACATTCTTTAGTTCAGTGAACTTCACTTATAGGCCATCAAAGCCTCATCTGAACATGGGTGCACCACTTGCATAGGTTTAATATTTGTAAATAAAACGGCTAATCACACAAATCACTGCAACAATAATAAAAAACATTGTTTAATGTTAATCCTTGGACCCCTCCTCTTGACGCATGGACACACCCATGCGTCAACTCACCAAACCTGGATTCCAGTCTTAAAGAAAAAGATTAGCTAGATCATATCCCAGGCAACATCAGGGCATCTCCTCCCCTGGAGCAGCACCACCCTGGACCTATAATCCTGCAATGAAAATGTTAGTGTGCTTTGCATATTAAGTTTGCTTAACACCTGGCTCTCCCAGGAGCCTGCATACACACCATCATGGCCTGGAAAACAAAATCTGGAAGTAAAATCAAACTCCATACCTGTAAACAATTGTATCATAAGGACAAGAAGCATTCAACATCAGCAAGACAAGTGTCATGTGCAGGTTTTCTCAAATCAGTAAACTACAATTATTTTCATAAGTCGCCTCAGACATGGATCATCCCATGTACTCAGGCAACATTAATGTAATCGGTGACTGCTCTTAAGCAAAGTCACTCCACTCATATATTATTATTATGGGTTCAAAAGTGGCCAGCAAATGAGCCCATAATAAACTATTCCATAAATACCGTAATCTCTTATTTGTTTTACCCATGTCACTTGTCCGCTTCAGCTGAATCTACCACAGCATTCTCAAAGAAACAAACATTAGCAATACACATTGACTGTAGTCAGACAGAGGTCAGACACAGGTCAACAGGTTCCAGAGGTGCCATAAAAACACCATAAAGTCAACCCTAGCTGTGGAAAGAAGTAACACCAGTTCTCAACACAGGAAATTTCACACATGTTATTCACATTATCAAAGTAACCTTCACATTTTCCCATCAACACAATGCAACAGCATCACCACTCATAACCTGTAAACACAGTTTTCCTCACACATAAACCCAGAAATCCTGTAGTAGGAAAAAACATCAACCAGTTGTCCTGGTATAAATCGCATCATCAATTCACATGAAGAACTGGCATGCTGTAAGAAAAGAAAATGCAAATATTAGCGCTTGCGCAGGCGTATGCATACTTTGTCACAGTTATCTCTGTGAGCAACTCAAGCTAGTGAATGACACACACATAGTAAATTCACAGACACAGAAAATGGCATTTAAAATGTTAAATCATCACGCAACCTCGAGTGTTGCTGTCATCTTTCTGCTTCTGTAAAGGGAAGCACACACAGACTCATCTGCACCCCTGCCAGGCGGGGGTCAACTTCACACAGTCGTGTTACATCAGTAAAGTCTTGTCAGCTTTTGTCAGCTTTTACCAGTCAGCCAGTTTGTTTTCCTTTCACTCACTCATTCATGCATTCATTCTTTCTTTCTTTGCTGATAGTGGAACCTATCGTCGCATTTAGTTTCCACTCTCAGCAAAATGACGTCATTTCAAAAAGAAAAAGAAGAACTTTAGTTTGGATTACATCGCTGAAACCTTTTGGACTGGGACTGTCATTTAATAATTGTCCCAAATAAGTGGCTTTCTCCAGAGTCCATTTAAATGTGGAGAACTCACTTGGCACAATTTTCTCGACGACGTGTAGCGCTTTTAATTCCCGACATGCAGATCTGCTTAAAGAACAGAGATTATCAAACAAAACTTTCAGTGCACTGTGAAAGTATCAAAATAAAAAGGCCTTGTTAAGTCATGACACAAGCTCCTCATCTCAGGAGGGTAAATCATACCATTAGCATGGTTTATCATACCATCATACTAATCGGCAGGCTCAACTTCACAACAAAAGAAAAATCATCAGCTAGATTCACTCCAAATCAACCATCAGCTGCACAACACACAACATAACCCTAATGTCATATTAGCTATGAGTTTAATCACCCGGTCTGTGCTCTTCACTCATTTAAGCCACAGATCTATTTTATTCAATTTTTCCTTTTTCCCTTCATCATAAAACATGTGACATGCTGTCATGCACTTCACAAAACAGTCTGTTCTGACGTATTCAGAGTTGTGTATCTAAATACAGGATTCACTCGCACATCAAAGCAGGAAACTCAGTGTTTTAGAGTCTCTACTCAACACACAACAAACTCCAACACATCTCATTCACTCGTGCTAGAATTCAATCACCTTTCATTAATCTAAAACCGATCAACTAATTTGCATATCAGCTATTAACCCACTAAGTTGACAGGACGACAGAAAAGCATGTTCAAAATAGTATCACAAAAGACAATTTCCCTCATACAGTAAATTACTTATGCTGCCTCAATCAAGCAGGAAGCTTCTCCCAATTTACCATTTTAACACTAAATTTATTGTCTGATCACTGATTTATCAAACCAGGATTTTTTTTTTTTTTTCCACAAAAGTTAAATTGTTGTCCTGCAACTTGTAGAGTCAATTTTTTTCTTTAGGATAAATTCAGCATTTGATAACAAGTGTCTGCTAAATTGACACTATTGTAACACTGATGAAAGATAACAAGCTAATTTTCATTACATGTGTTTGTGTTATTAGGCAGGTCTAATGCATGTCTGTGGAGCTGCATATCCAGCAGAGCATGTTCTTAAAGCTGCCTTTCCTACACATTTCTCTGCTATTATTTAATCATTTCTTAACTAATGTGCTATGAGTCTTCATGAGTCATTTTGTGTTTGGAATTGTCAGTAGGGTTAATGCATGTTCTGCTTGTGTGTGTGTGATTTTGTATATGTTTCTATTTTCGCAATGTTTCAGACTCCGTCTCAATTTTCCAACTTAAGCAGTCAGTTTTCTTTTCCCCAGGTTTGCTAACCCAAATTTTGATTTCCCACATTAAATAATTCCTATGTGTTCTCACCTAGTCTTCTCACTCTGTTGTCCTCTCACTCTTTTGTCCTCTCCCTCTTCAACAGTCCCGGCAGTTCTCCTTCAGCTTTGTCCTGTCTAGTAGCTGAAGTGCTGCTGCTGCCTTCTTGGGCGACTTCTTAGCAGCTGCTGCCGGTTTCTTGGCTTTGGCCGCGGCGGGCTTCTTGGCTTTGCTCTCAGTAGCCTTGTTCATCTTGAAGGATCCGGAGGTCCTGGTGCCCTTCGCCACCAGGCTCTTGATGGCGGTCTTGACACGGGCCTTGTTCTTGTCCACATCGTAGCCTCCGGCAGCCAGAGCCTTCTTGAGAGCGGCCACAGACAGGCCGTTGCGCTCCTTGGAAGCGGCCACGGCTTTCACAATCAGCTCGCCCACGCTGAGGCCGACCTTCTTGGGCTTGGAAGTCATCGTCTTCTTCTTCTTGGCCTGAACCTCGGCGCAGGGCGCAGGGCGTGTTTATGATGGAGCCTTTCCCACCACAGCGCTGGCACGTTGAACGCATCATGAAGGGTCCATTTCTTTCATGTCGCTAGCCGCATGTGGCTTGCCCGAGTCACTCAGTCCTTTTTGAGCATTTCAACATGCTGCCGCCGCAGACCCTGGCCTCAGATCCAGCAAGTTTAGCGCGCTGATCTCCAAAAAAGTCCCGAAGGCCAGAAAGACGTCAAATAAGTGTCTCGTGCTGAGAACTCAAACAAAAACTCCTCTTCACGCTGCCATCTTGCTCGCCCCTCCGTGAAATTCAACCAATCAGACAGGAAGATGGGTTTGCTTTCTTCTTCTGCTGCTGTTTATCCACATTGCTGCTGCTTTGCTGGGACTTTTTGTGCTCAGGACTTGCTGCTGTCTCTTTATCATGTTATTGCTTTGGAGCTGCATTCCTTATCTTCAGGGAGGAGTGAGCTCGCTTGTGAGGTTGAGAAACACATGGCACTGTAAATAAGTCAGCCAGAAACTTGGCCTGCATGTTTCCAATGATGTTAAACTATAACTTTCTTCCGACTGCTGCATGTGGAAAATTGATTCAAGTCTGCTTTTCACCTGAAAGTGACAAACTAAAACATGTTCATTATCATCATCACTGTTTAATCAACACACATCTCTCTCTCTCTCTCTCTGTCTGTGTTTGTGTGAACAATCCTTTCTTAAAAGCAGAAAATGACATTGTAGTTGTTTTTCGGCTGATCAACACAAAACCTTTTTCCTATGATTATTTCTCTTCGTCTACAATGTAATTTGTCTCTTTTTCACTCTTTTTTTTTTTTCTTCACAATAGCTGGTGGTCTGCAAAATCACTGCTCTCACTCACAATCAGAGGCAATTACTTTTGCACAGTGCACAAAAACACTGTGATGTCAGACACATTCACACTCACTTTTTCATCTGCATAAATAAACCATATGGCTGGAGATATGTGCCATGGTGATCCATAAGCATGATCACCAGTTTATTTAATTATTTTTAATCCAACAAAACAAATAAACAAAAACATGATGCTGATGCTACACACACACACACGAGTCAAGGTGCAGAAAAACTGCTCATGGAAACGCTGCACACTCTCTGTTTCCCTCTCTTTGAGTAGTTCTCAGACAGCTCTTGATCTGATAATGTGTAGCTTGCTCATCAGCTCAAAAAACAAAAACAAAACTGCAACGCGACATCACACAGTAGTTGCATGCTCTGCCCACAGTGGCAAAGTCTTACACTTACATATTCAACACAGCTTCTCCATCATGTATTTTTAGATGTTTCATACAGGGTTGAGCATATTAGTTGTTTTCACAGATGTGCTCTATATCTCAACAATGGCTCATAATAAGACGACAGTCTTCCACACAGGTCAAGTGCCTCTATGCACTTCATTAGTTTAAATATTTATCTATATCACTTCACCTCACATGTCATTGTACTGAATTTAAGCAACCACAAGCTTAATGTAGATTACTTTTAACAACTATCCACCTCAATTAAATCTATGGTCTGGCACACAGGCTGCTGTCGATCAGGGCAAGCTAAAGAATAAACATTGTGTCAGCAAGGGGTGGGGGGAAAGCCATTCACCAGAGCATATCTTAAGTGCTGCTGATGTGGGCTGGCCTTCTCCACAGCTCTCCAAGGCTGGTGTGTTTTCTGAAAACTTCTAACATTTGAATCTCTTCCATTTATAAGCCTGCGATTAACCGCACGGCTCAGGTCCGCGTGACCTCGCTCGCGTGAACCCGCGCAGCTGTGGAGCCGTCGCTCTCTCTTTTTTTTACATAAATACTTTGTGCTGCCAGGAGCAAAGTCCAGCACAAACGTCTGTCTCCCTCCGACTCACTCTTGGTTGCTTAGAAACCCGTGATAACAACAACAGTCGGTGTCACAGACCACATGTTCTGCTCCGCACACACAACAACAACAACAACGACGACGACAATGACAACAACACAAAATAGGCCTACTGTCCAGCACAATCTGGACCCCGCGGAACTTCTCAACACCCCACTGAGCGGTGGAGAACTCACTACAGTACCCCACACAGCGGTCTGTATTTCGCCCCACTAAGACGGCGAACCAAAAAAAGTTCGAACTGCGCAACTCTGCGACTTAATGCTTCTGTACAAAAAACCCCACTGAGCGGCCTTGTACATCGCCCCACTTAGACGGCGAATTTTAGCCCCACTGAGCGGCCACGGACAACGCCCCACTGAGCGGCGAAGACGTACAGTTATAGAGTTGGACTCTAAACTTACTCGGTGTTGCTTATCGTGTAATATCAGCCCGAATCCCGCCGACCGTCATTCATCGAGGAGAAAAGACAGACCGCGAATCCACAGGAACTTCCTGGCTGACGTCAGGCTTTCAGCGTGCCTCTCCTCCCCTCGGTGAATGCGATTCCAGGGCTCCGGCTCTCGAAGGACCAATTAATGTTAGGTTTGTAGCATAAACCTATTCGCTGGAACGTTAAGACAATATAATTACACTGCTAAGCAAGACACAAATAGGCAAAGTTCTTCATGTTACTCGTGCACGGGAGAGAACCGGACAACCGCTTGACTCCAGTTGGTCTCGTCCGTCCTCCTGTAACACTGCCCTTTTATTGAGGTTACATGAATATGCATAGGTTCATTAACATACGACGTCTACATACAAACAAAGAGTACCTTGCCTGTGTGTGTGTGTGTGTGTGTGTGTGTGTGTGTGTGTGTGTGTGTGTGTGTGTGTGTGTGTGTGTGTGGACTGCTGATCAAAGGGTCAAACATCCTTGGTCAGGAAGAGGGTAGCCTCCCCCTCACCCTAGATGGTTCATCCTAGATAACACGGTGAGGAAGTCCTGCAGTTCATCTAAACAAAGAGCACTTAGACTAGAACAGATGCAACTACGTTAATCCTACCATAAAATAATAAGACACGGTATGACCTCTCATGCTCCCAAAGTGCTGTCTAATACACACAAAGTTTGCAGACTATCAAGGATCAAAACCTCTACCAATCTACAACTAATTACAAAACTCTAAGCATATATAAGTAAATATTTCTAAGCATAAATGACAATCAACAATACAAATCTAACACTACTCATGTCAGCACTTATATTTCTGACCTCGTGTTATAATCGATTAAACGCGATCTCCTCCCTTTTGCCCCCATTTTTGATGGTGTGGGTACAAATGATCAGGCATGACATTCTCATAATAAATCAGATAAGATACTGCAAATAGTTAATCCTGCATTTGTGTGATTGAAAAGTGTGTGCAATGACACTGTTTTAAAGATTTAGCCTAAAACATTTTGGCGTGAATGAGCCTAAACATGATGACCGGACTAGTGACACCATATCACCTGTGACACACACACACGCACGTATGACTTTGCCAGTTTCAGCTGAAACAATTTCAGTGTTTCAAACCATGTTCCAGAGTTTTTAGTTCACCGTTCATGAGGTTTCAAGAAGAAAATGAAAGACAGATCTGAATGTTTGAAAGTGTTTTGGAAAAACTCTGTAAAGATTAGATGAACAATACTCAAAGGATAAATTCAACTGTTTTATTTTGTTAGATAAGTTGAAAAAAAAGTTAAACAAGCAAGTAAATAAAGAAACAAGGTTAAATGAGGTAAGAACAAAAAGTTAACAAGCAAATAAAGAAACAAGGTTAAATGAAGTAAGAGCAAAAAGTTAACAAGTAAATAAAGAAACAAGGTTAAATGAAGTAAGAGCAAAAAGTTAACAAGCAAATAAAGAAACAAGGTTAAATGAGGTAAGAACAAAAAGTTAACAAGCAAATAAAGAAACAAGGTTAAATGAGGTAAGAACAAAAAGTTAACAAGTAAATAACGAAACAAGGTTAAATGAGGTAAGAACAAAAAGTTAACAAGTAAATAACGAAACAAGGTTAAATGAGGTAAGTTCAAAAAGTTAACAAGCAAATAAAGAAACAAGGTTAAATGAAGTAAGAGCAAAAAGTTAACAAGTAAATAAAGAAACAAGGCAGAGGAGAGAAAACCCAACAATCCCCTCTGAGCAAGCACTAGGCGACAGTGGGGAGGAAAAACTGCCTTTAAACGGGCAGAAACCTCCGGCAGAACCAGGCTCAGGAGGGGGCAGTCAACTGCCGGGACTGGTTGGGGGGGTGAACAGAGGTGGAGCAAGACGAGGCTACATCAGTTGAAGAAGCAGTATTGTCCCTCTTCCGGAAAAAGCTGAAGAATCTTTTCTTCTTTTTCATGGACTTTTCCACGAGCCCCTTTTTCTCCAGGATGAGGGTTCTCAACTCATGGATGGTTTCGGTGTTTTGCTCCTCAAGTTTCTTGCATGTTTGTTCCACCTGTTCTAATGTTGCTCGTGTTTCTTCAAGCTGTTCTTTGAGCTCTTTGGATGTTGCCTCCTGTGTCAGCTTTGCCTTCTGCAGGTCTGCATTTCTCACTTGATCTTCTTTGTGCAGGCCTTCTAGCTGCTCATTTCTTTTCTGGGTGTCGCGGAGCGTACACTGCAGGTCTTCATGCATTTTGTCTTGCTTTTGCTTTTGCGCCTGCATTTCTGTGTTTTCCCGCTTCAAGTTGTTGAATTCCAACAATATCCCCTTAATGAGCTCTGAGTTGTTTTTGGCCATTTGATCGATCCTTTTCTGCATCTGTGAGCATCGTTTTTCCAGAGTTTCCTTTTCTCCCTGCAGCTCACTTGTTTTGACCTTCAGTTCATTACAGAATCCTTGCAACTTTTGATTTTTACTCTCAAAGTCCTTGATAGTGCACTTTTCTTCTGACAGTCTTTCTTGCTGTTGCTCCTTCTCTTGAAGAAGGTCTTTATTTTTTTCTTCAGCTTCATCAAGCTTTCTTTGGAGCAGGTGATTCTGTTGGTCCATGTATTGGAGATCCCACTCTAGCTTATCAATCGTGGCTTTCCTGCCTTGAAGCTGCTCGGACATTTCTTTCACTTCAGCGCTCTTTTGCTTGTTTTCTTTGATGAGGAATACAATCTGCTCTCTGGCTTGAGCAAACTTGATCCCCCAGCCCTCATTAATAATGTTGATGTCGGGCTGGCGCTGTAGTGTTTCTTCCAGGTGTTTGTTTTGTGCTTCCATTTGTAAGCACTTCTTCTCCAGGTGAACTTTTTCTTTTTCAAGTTGTTGAATTTTGTTCTGGAGATGGTTGTTTTCACTCCTACTCTCCTGTAATGCCCTTTGGGTGGATAAGAGGCCATTTGGAGAAGTTGGCCAGCCACGCAAGGAAGGAGAGGCGGCGTAATCGTTTTGTCTCGGTTGCCGTAATCTTGGATACATGCTGGCGTTTGTATCCGATGACTCTGAGAGGTTTCCGAATGTTTCTGTAGTGAACGTTTGAAAGCTGCGAACACGAAGGCTGCGAAGTAACGAACTAAAAATTGCTGTTTGTCACCCCTATTTAAGGAAAAACTTCCTTGTGACATCATCACTCCTAAGCCAATCAGGTTGTCACATGACATTCTGGAATGTGGAATGGGGATATATATTTTTTTTTAAACAGTTTTCAAATTTAACTTAATATTTAAGTGTTTCTTACTTGACCTGCTTAGTCGATTAAAAAGTTAATTGCCACGAACACCCCTAATGTTATATAACAGACCACAGAAAAAAGACAGCTTTTTTCTGCGTGACAGAGCTATAATAAATGTTTTGTTTTTTTAATGATCCTACTTTTTATAAAAGGGAACATTATTTAAAGAATATGTATTTAATTAAAAAACTCTGTATTCATCTAAAGGGTATAACAAGAAGGGTGAGCTTCCTGCTCCAAAATGAAATGACCAAAATAAATGTATTTCTCTGCAATTACAAACTCTGTGTAAACAGTCTTGGTGTCAAAATAAAGCTAACGCTGGTGAGATGTCATCAGAGCTGTAAATATTACTGCAGATGTTACTATGTCAAAGTTACTGTGACTCAAACATAGAAAAATGTCTTTTTCATTTCCCTCACCTAATTTTTCAAAGTATTTTATAGCATATAACACCTTTGAAAATATGCTTTGGTTCCCATTTAACTCCAGAACATCATAAATCAAAATATGGATATTACCTGTCCACAGATTCATGGTGACGTAACTGCTCTTTTAACTGTTTGGTGTCTTTGCTTTGTTTGGTGTTTGTAGAAATGGTTTACATGAGCTTTTAGCTGAGACTCAGAGGTTTCTGTGGACACTACTCATGTCAGCACTTATATTTCTGACCTCGTGTTATAATCGATTAAACGCGATCTCCTCCCTTTTGCCCCCATTTTTGATGGTGTGGGTACAAATGATCAGGCATGACATTCTCATAATAAATCAGATAAGATACTGCAAATAGTTAATCCTGCATTTGTGTGATTGAAAAGTGTGTGCAATGACACTGTTTTAAAGATTTAGCCTAAATCATTTTGGCGTGAATGAGCCTAAACATGATGACCGGACTAGTGACACCATATCACCTGTGACACACACACACGCACGTATGACTTTGCCAGTTTCAGCTGAAACAATTTCAGTGTTTCAAACCATGTTCCAGAGTTTTTAGGTCACCGTTCATGAGGTTTCAAGAAGAAAATGAAAGACAGATCTGAATGTTTGAAAGTCAAGACAATCTTTAGAAATTCAATAAAAGACCAAGAGTAGACTCACATGCCTAACATGCAGCCGCTGCTGGTCCAGCAGCGGCTGGTCCAGCAGCGGCTGGTCCAGCAGCGGCTGGTCCAGCACTGTTAGCACACTGATGTTTAATAGGTTTTATTTTCAAATCATGTACACGTATGTCAAACCATATGTCATCAGAGTGGAGATGCCAGAAGATGTTGAAAAATGTGACTATTTTCTAAAGAAATGCTACATGTAAATGACCCCAATCGCAGAGAAGAAACACGCGTGAAGCTGCTAAATCTGAAATGTATCATAACAGAAACATGTATTGATTATTCTGTGTTGTGCTTCCATCTTCTCACATTTTACAGGCATGATGGAGCTGTTGAACCGAACGATATATTTTGCAGAATTGTCACATGCATAGTAATAAACCACGAGTTAGCTACACAGTGGCAAAGATGATAACTGTAATATAATTTATTCAGTCGCAGTCAGGCCATGAAGATCATATCTGACATAACAAACACTGTAACGCTGTCTCCTGCTCATTTAGTAAATGGTGTTTTTCTAGGTAAACACGTTACTGCTGGCTGTTCTCGTCGGGGGAGAATTATTATTTTTCGGATGATTTCAGTGTAGCGGTTTGTCACTCAGTTAACCTGTGAAGGGCATTTGTTGCCATGGTCGGCACTTTACATCCATTTGCATTAAAGTGTGGGACTTTGGGATTGGTTACTGCTCACCTGCTCAGAAATTTAATAAATATTTTTGTATTTTTAGTAATATTTTTTCTTGAACTTTCGACCAATAAGGTTGAGCAGTTGTCATTTGTCATCTGTGAGTCTTTTGCATTGGCTTCCATCATACATTATTTTTGCATGACTTCATTTAGACGTCTGCTTTCTTTAAACGTCGTTTCAGAAATAATAATCTTGGTAATCACAATTGCTGAGTAGGTGGCGCCTTTTTACCCACTCAGCCGGTGGGGTGTTGTCGTCCCACTGTCAGGGAGGCTAGATCAACGTGATGTGGGAATTTCAAATTCATTTTATGGGTTCTTCAACTTAAAATCTAGGACGGGGTTGGATTTCAGTGAGCTCGGCCTCAAGGTCAAAGTCAGAGATCAGGTTTTCTGAAAATTTTGTGAATGTGACAACTCGCGAAGGCAGGTACTTAAATTGATACAAGGTCAGAGGTCAAGTTTTCTGAAGATCTTGCGTATGTGATAAGTTATGAACAAGGTGATGTAGAATTTTCATCTTGACACCACAGGTGTGTCTACTACAAATCTCGAGTGAGTTTGACTCTCAGTGGCCACGGCCTGGAAGTGCAGGCTCAGAAGTCAGGTTTCCTAAGATCTTGTAAAGGAAGTGACCCAGGACATGAGACTTATACCATAGCTGAACTAGGTGTGAAAGTTTCCATTTCCCAGAAATAAAATAACAAGCAGGAAGGTTGACCAGCTTTTACTAGTTTGTGTATCTGGTCATTTATTAACTTATCCTCCACGAAAGGGGAAAAATCTTTCAGTCTGACTTTTTGGGGATGTGTGTCCACTACAGAGGACATACATGAACAGGCTGGGTCTCAGGAGGATATGGTAACAGCTGTTTATCCATTTAGATGCTGTGGTGTGTCTTACATCACGTGGATCCACTGTTGTTAGACTAACAGTGGCTGGTTGGAAAATCTAAATGTACTGCGCAGCCATATTGTGAGTGTCAGCAAAAAAAAAAGTTTTTGTTTGCTTTCTCAAATGCTTCCTGTTGTTATGTAGGTTTGTGGTTTTACTTATTTATTGCTATACAGTAATTGTTTTCCATTTACAGTCTCTTTGTTTATTGTGTTTTAAAAAGTGGTCTGTCAATATTGAATTATTATTATGATCAGGAAAAAACAGGCATGCTGGCCAAATTCCTAATTCTGTATTCGCAAACAAAAATTAGTTGTGGAGCCAAAACTTGTCAGGGTGATGGTAAATGTGAAAATCAAAACAGCAGGGATTTATAAAAACAAACAAACACCAGAACGACTGCAGGTGTGCAGGGTAAGTTGCGTTATTTCAGGGTCTAGTTAGCCCTACTGCAGAGGAGCCCACGTAAAGTGGCAGATCATTTCAAATGTCAGCTCAACAAACATCAGCAAACACACAAACTGTGTGTTGCTAGCTAAAGGTCCAGCTGCTGTAGTTCACAGCGAGAGAAAAGAAAGAGAGCTAACTTCACTCTGAGATGGAGAAAGATAAGAAAGATAGGAGAGGAAGAAGAGAGGAAGAAGGTAAAGACTGCTCAGTGGTGTTTGATGAACTGGAAATGTAGAACTTGCATGCAAGTCCTCATGTTTTAAAATCAGATATTGGTTCTGTGCATGTCACAGTGTGTGCAAATCAAACTGAGGTAGACTAATTGTTATTTAAGGCTTGCATTGAACTCCTCTGCAGTTTAGTGCAGGATAAACAGGTTAGTTTGCTGCACTGTGATGGAAAGAGTAAAGACCAGTCTGTGACTGGTGCACAGTGGCCGTGGTTTCATGCTCACAGTCAGCTTACATCAAGAGTAGGAGGGATTCATATGATTTTTGCTGATGATGCTGAGATTCATTGACTGAATTTTCCCTTCATACCAACTTTAAAGTGTCTAATGTGTTTACTGAACCATGGAAATGAAACATCTGCTCACATCTGGTTGAATTCAGGTGTACATCCACAGAGAGCAGCAGGTCAGCTGATCACAGCTGGCACACTAAGAAAATCTACTGGAGCTCTCAATAGAAATTATTGTGAGTTGTGATTCTTTTCCACTACGACCAATTTTAGGGTCCCCCCACCTGCTGAACCCCACTTTAACCCTCGACTGCACAAATATTCTTGTTTAGAGGCAAAGTCAAGCTGTACAACGTAGACAACAGAAAATAGAAATGTATGTTTTATTTTTCCTTCTTATTCTTATAATTAGAAAAAAAGTTAGAGTAAAGTTTGTGTTCCCATCTACTAATATTATTGTATCCTTGTGTTAATACAGCACACGGCTCCTCCAAAGAGCTCCTTTTACGTTCTTAGCTTCAGTGCATTTCAGAGCTGGTACTTTCTACTTTTACTCGAGTAAAGAGGTTGAAACAGTACTTCAACTGTTTACTTGAGTATTTTTCAACAGTAGTATTTGTATTTGTACTTAAGTACAGAATGACTGTACTATTGCCAACTCTGCCTCTTAGCGAGCATCTGCACAGCCAGTATCCTCACACAAACCCAGAGTGAACATATTCCAACCTCAGCAAAGCAGGAAGAGCCTGATCTTGATTCAAAAGACACCTTGTGTAACTAAGTGGTTCTGACAAAAGTGCATTATTGTGTAGATCCGGGGTCTCAAACTCGTGGCCCGTGGGCCATTTGCGGCCAACGTCACTTCTACTTGCGGCCCGCATATTGATGTGAAGAAATTTTTTTTTTTTAATTATTATACGAAAAATGATTTAATACGACGGCAGAGTGTTACAGGCATGGCCTTTTAAGACTGTGGCCTCATGGGTGGTGTAGTCCATGCAGCAGGGAGAACGTGTGGGACCGCCCCTCCCGCTGTGTGAGTGTGAGGGAGGGAGAAAAAGGAAAGTCGAAAAGTACGAGCTGTCACCGAGCAGAAACGGGAGCTGGAAGCATGTAAATATAATAATAACCACTGCAGCCAAACAGAGAGCCTGACGAGCCCAGCTGTAAGTAAGCTGTTAAGACTCGACTGTACACTGTGTTCCTGTTTTCCTCCGAAACAATAAAGTTCTGCTGGAGCAGCCTTTCAACGCCTCGCTCTGTCTCTCGCTAGCAAAGTTGACCCAGACAGTGAAGCTAGTTCGCGGCTACGAGCCCCACACGGACCCCACGTATTAGCCAGAGTTTACTTACCGCGGTTCAGAGCTGCCGACCTGACCGAGGTAACGAGAGTGCAAACGTGTTGAGGGCTGTGTTAGTTCAGCGACAGATTTATTTGGAAAGAAAACTATTTTCACTTGCAGTCAAAAACTAATGTTACGTCTGCGTTTCTATTTTGTTAAATACAAACAAAATTGTAGCAAAAGTGCTTCATGTGTTTGACCAGAAAGAGCTGTTTATTTGGTGGTTCAATGAAACTACTGTACTACACTGTACTGCTGAGTGACTGTCTGCTGCTGTCAAATGCATTTCATTGCAATGTTGACCCTGTGCTAACTTTTGTACTGAAACTGGCTGTATCTATGATTTTGAATGTGCAATGATTGTGTCACTGTGTTTGCTTATGTAGTTATAGCTTTGCTTTAAGCTACTTCTGTCTATGATCATTTCTAACAGGTTTAATTATGACTACACACACAATTATGACTTTTTTGTTTTACTGACATAATTGTGCTTTGCTGAGTACTGTATTTAAAATGCAAAATATATGCAAAATGAAAAACAACAACAACACATCAACACTGATTCAAATTATTGGGCACTACAAACCCACTCGGGGAAACCATTTATTTATGCACCCTATGATTTCCTCTCGTTTTCCATATTGTATGGGCTCAAGTGTCAACATGTACAATCAGATCATGTCCTCATAAAGTCAGGCTGTGAAAATAACAGAAAGCTTGTCCAGTGGCATCGCTGTCACACCCGCAGAGATGTTGACAGCTTTGTTCATCTTTGTTTTCTTCAATGACTTTCCAAGAATACCAAATACTTCACAGCTACTTCCAAGAGACACCATTTGTTCAGCCTGTGATTATGATGTCAGTTTACATTTCAAAGTTTCAATCTCTAATTCTAATAATCTTAACTTGCATCAAAACTTTTAAAAAAATAGTTTTTTGTGCTTGAGGTTAGGATCACGTCAAAAGGACCAAATACAAACACACAGGGTTTAATTCCAACCCCGATCGTTTCCTTAAAACAATTCAGTTTGTCTTTGTTTTAATTAAGTCTCCTGAACACTGCGTCTGTTCCATTTACGGCGGTCTCTAAGAGAATCTAAGAGCGACATTGTTCAGCTGTTTGACTGAACAATACATTCTGTCAGTAGTCAAATTTAAGAGCTTTTAGTGGGCTACATAAATCTGAGTTAATGGTATCAATGTGCTTCAGAAGGCTGCATATCCATCTCAATATTTCACAACTGCTCATGACTGTCCTCTCAAAGCGGAAGAATACATCATAATGAGACCTACTTTCATTCCAGGCTCCATTTTTTTGTTTTCAAACACTGGGTTTGTCTTTTCTGGAAAAAAAAAAGTGATGCTGCTCTCAGCATCTCAGTCTGTGTGTGAGTGTCAGTCTCTGAGAGAGTGACAGCTGAAGAAAGAATGGAAATACAAAACAGCAAAAGCAATAACTGAGAACGCTAGCAATGAGCGAGGGAGAGGATGAAGACGCGGGCGAGTCGACAGCAGGACTCTGGGTAATGAGAGTGCAGCATTAGTCATGAAGCGAACCGATAGAGAGCTTAAGGGGATGAAGGGAGGGAGACGGTGAAGACAGCAGGAGCTGAAGCCAGTACAATGCAGACGGAGAGGAAGAGGTGCTTCTCACACGTGGGAGTTGTATTCCTTCCCGCACAAAACATCATATGCTTTTCTCTTTTGCTTGATTGTGACACTCAGGAGGAGCAAATGCACATCACTCCAAACAGGCTTCCTGCACTTGTTATGGCCCCGAGTGGAACTGCTGGTTGCACTGATAGGCACTGAATCAACATCAGTGTCTTTTAAAGTGCTAGATTTCCTGTCTTACTGTTTTCCTGTCTTCTGCTGCTCGCTCTCCGTCTGTAATAACCAATCTCTGTGAAGTGTTTTTCCCCTCTGAGATGCCCTGCCTAAGGGCACTTTGACAGTAAAGGTGGGTTGTGTAGATATAACAGTGCTAGAGTTCTCTTTGTGCTCTGGCAGAATTTATATTTATGTGTCTCGCTATAAATGGCCATGTGCAGAACTTTTAGAGATTTTCTGAAATGCTGAAACTCTAATTCGTATTCTCTGAACCAAATGCTCAGTGGCCTGGAGACATTCATTTACTCAATCACTCCCTTGGCAAAACCTTAAACAGGTTCCACACACGCAATTTGCAAATCTCATTTATTCTTTTTCCAAAATTCTAAACACATTCCCACTGAAGCACATTTTTGCACCATGATGCGTAATGCTAACCAGAGATGGCATAAGTTGAGCGCAGATGTCACTGGTTACAATGAATACAACATTCGGTCACACTGGTTACTAATAATAAGGAGCCGTGGCTCTATTCCTCCCCCTGTCAAATGACAGAGCTCTCCACCAACGTGTCAGGAAACTATAGAGAGAGTTTCAGACATCACACTCGGATGCTTCTGGGTGGAAGCAGCTCTGACATGTCCTGCTGCGAGGAAATCCTCAGCTGGCCTCCGTGTCCCCTCAGAAGACCTAGAGTCAGTGGCCGAGGACGAGGTCTGGGAAACTCCACATGGACTGCTTCGCCCAGTAGAGAGCATTTTTGACAATGTAAGGAGCAAAAAGTACACATACTTTAAAAATATATGTAGGATCAACAACAACAACAACAACAACAACTGTATTCAATAATCAAGTAACTCTAATAAAGTAAGCAAAGACGTATTTGTACTTTGTCAAAGATTTGGGACTTTGTGGGAAAACTTTCAGGGCTTAACCCCAATAAGACGTGATGCTGGGAAAGGCAGATGTTAGTTTGCTGTTCCTACTGTTTACCCTGACAATTAAATATTTTCTCTCACCTGTTATAAATAAGACAATTGCCAGACTGGATCCTAAAGCTAGTTTATTGACGAGGCAGCATTAAAACTGTAATTTAGTCATATGAGTGGACAGTAAAAGTTTTTTTTTTTAAAAAGGGGGAAAAAATAGGTAGAAAGTGTGGTTGACGCTTGTCTTGAATGGACGGCTAGAAGATAACATTGTCAAGTCTAATTCTCATTTGGTTTCAGTCTGCAAACACACACATGTGTAGTACTTAACTGACAAATAAGCCCTGGACAACTAAGCTTGCCATGCCATGCATGGTGAGAACATTTACATGTAGACTAAAAAATGCATATACAAGCACCTACCAGCATTTCACTTTCAACTCAGACTTGGTGATGATTCAATTTACAAATCCATAGTGAAACTTTGTGATTCCTTTACAGGAATAAAAATGCTTCACCAAACTGTGCATGTTTACCATTTCTTAATGTCAAAGCTTTGAGGTATTTTTGAAACCTAATCATCTTTGGGGCGATATACATATATACACAGCTCTCTCTCTCTCAGTGTACTTCAAGAACAGTTTACCTTCAAAAATCTGTTTCCTGCATTATTCACTGCTTATTACGCACCAGTCTGCTGTTGTGTTCACTGCTGTCGGCCTCCCAAAACAAAGCCTAATTTCTGCTGTTCAATACTGAAGAAATTTAAACCTTTTAAAATGATGACAGATTACAAACTCTCAGCTGTGTCTGTAATCAAACCTCTGTAACTTTGCTTCAATTCAGCAGCATCAGGTCATGTTCACATGTTGATTCATGGTTTGCTTCAGTTTTTGATGGACTGCAGAATATTTTGAAGGTTATCTGCTATAAAAAGCCAGAACAGGAAAATCTGCTTCATGTGTTTCTGTTTGATCCTCAGTGACTTTGACACAAAGGCCTCTGCTGTGATGATCACACCTCTGATCAAGTCTCACAGTGTCAGCTTTGTTTTTATACATATGGATATGTGCTGATAAATGATCAGAGTTATAATATTTCCCACTGTCTGCTGTGTGCCGTGACCTTTGACCTGCTAAAGACAGTCAGCTGTGGATTATTCATTGTTGTGTCTGATACTTAGAACTGTGAGGAAGAACACTACACAGTTAATCAGGGTCCCCTCTCTCTGAATCAGGGAAGGTGGGCAGGCCGCGTGTGGGCCGCGGGCCATACGTTGAGTCTCACTGTTTGAAATGTGAATATTGTTCTGCTGCAATCAATGGACTAAACCAGAGAAGAAGAAAACAGACTTTACCATGAAGATCCTCAGTGTGGATCAGTATAATATCAGCCTGATGTCTGCAGTTTAGTGTCAGCACAACTTTCACATCATATTCATCTCAGCACAACTAAAACATGCTGACTGACCTCAGAGTTTCAAGTCCACATCCTGGACTCTCCAGAAAACCACACAGATGCTTCACTCCTGAATCCTGCAGGTTGTCGCTGTAGGTCAAGTCAAGCTCTCTCAGATGGGAGGGGTTGGACTTCAGTGCTGCTGCCAGATAATCACAGCTGATCTCTGACAAACCACAGTCCCTCAATCTGTATAAAGAATGAAAGATGTAAGTTTATTAGACAAAGTGTGAGCTTGAAATCATTCAGTGTTTCATCATCTGTTCAGAGCTGAAGAAGGTTCAGAATGTAGAAGTTTAGAAAATGGAAACTCCAAACAGCTGAAGCCAACAGGAAGCAGCTTCAAACAAACACAACAAGAGAAAAAACTCTGAATGTTTCACATTAAAGTTGTACATTTATCATAAAAACAGGACAAAGACTTGAAAAAGTCGTGTTTTTCCTTCCAGGAACCACAAGGCTTCACTTTTAAAGGTGAAGTGTGAAAGAAATGGACATATTTGAAGTCCAACACCTTTTTCCAGTCACATTATTAAAGCAGACAAACTACAAGCTCATTTTCATTCCAACAAGTCATCTTCTGACCTGGACTAACAACACTGGTCTCTATGTGCAGCTGGCTGTGAGACCAGTGCTCAGGGAGCGTCTACAAAGTGCAACACTGAAAGAACATCACACACTAATTTGCTTCCATCATCCAACCTGAAGAGGAAACAGAGACGCTTCCCCTTCAAAGTAAAAGCTGCTCCTTTTGGACACAGTATCAAAGAAAGTCTACAGTATAACACAGAAAAGACAGAACAAAGTTTTGGTTGTTTTTAAATTGTGCAGAAGTGAAACTACACTAAGCTCAATTATGTGACAGACATTTCATCCCATGTCAGTTTGGCCTCATCCTGGGCCGGATTATCCAGCACACACTCTGACCACAGGCCCAGGGGCCACGCACAGCTGGGCTCCATCCAAGAGACAGCAAACAAACCAACACAATAAAAAGCACCATGTGATCTTCTTACATCTTCAAGACAAACATAGTAAAAACATGAGCATATTTGTTTCCTGATAAAATGATGTGACAGGTAGAACAGAGTAAAGTGGTGGTGTTACAGCCTTTCTCCCCTCTGCTGCCGAGGCTGTTAGTCTCTCCCAAACTCAGCTACAGGACTTCCAAATGAATGAAAGCAGCAGAAGTGGCTTTACAAATGAAAGAGGAAGAGGAGAAGAAGAGGAGAGGGAGGCCACCCCGACCATCACTCCAGCTGAAAACATCACACTTCCATTAAAGTTGGTGAGAAAAT
This sequence comes from Mchenga conophoros, assembly GCF_057382185.1. Lineage (NCBI taxonomy): Eukaryota > Metazoa > Chordata > Actinopteri > Cichliformes > Cichlidae > Mchenga > Mchenga conophoros. The sequence goes on along the minus strand of NC_140528.1, from coordinate 82,626,935 downwards.
GTTGAGCAGGATGAGCTGCTGGCTAATCTGGAGGCTGTAGCAGCAGCTCACAGTCACAGTGGATTTCCACTCATGAAAAAGCTCTGGCTGCTTCATTTCTCATCTCATATCAGAGACTTTAATGCTTCACTGAAGCTGTACTGTGATGCTTCCATATTGCAGTGAGGCCTCCATAATGATTTCAGCTGTTCTGTACACACACTGTGTGCCCTGTATGGCTCAAAGTCTCTGCAGCCTGTTTTTATCTGCTATCATCAGATCTTCATCATCCTCATTCACATCCCTCACACACTCTACAGCCTCATCAGCACCGACTTCATCTTCACTGACTGATGGAGCACAACATGAACCTGTGGAGGCTGAAACGCTGTCCTGTCAAACATCTCCCCGTCACCACTCCACTTCTGTCAGCCTTTAAATGAACCCTGCTCAAGTCTGTCACTTCTGTTTGGAGCCAAAAGGAAAAACTGTTGTTCAGTCGTTTGGAAAGACAACATTTCTGAAAGCACTCAAACTTCTTCACATTTGTCTTCAGACACATCCTGAACATTTAGGAACTAAAGAAAGTTTCAAACATCAATCAAAGACCTGAAATATAGAAAAACAACAACAGCCGCAGTCAGTGAACTCACCTCAGAGTCTGCAGTCGACAGTTTGGACTCTCCAGTCCAGCACACAGAAGCTTCACTGCTGAATCCTGGAGGTTGTAGTTGTCACTCATGTCCAGCTGTGTCAGATGGGAGGGGTTGGACTTCAGAGCTGAGGCCACAACTTCAAAGTGAGACTCTGAGAGTCGACACTGAGTCAGTCTGTGATGATAGAAAATATAAAATGTGTTATTATAAAAGCAGAAAATCTGCATTATAAACACAGACTGAATGTATATGAAGACAAAACAGAGTGAGGTCATAATCTGATGAATCTGCTCTTCACATCTGTGCTTCAGCTCCTCTTACTGTGTTTGACATGACACAACGATTGAGTCTCTCTCAGACCTGCAGACTTTTAATGAGCATCTTTGTTTGGCTTTAATCTGCAGATGAAGGAGGAAGATGGTGTCACATTTAGGCTTCCATAATGTCCACAGTCTGTCACTGAGATCTGATCCAGAGTCAGAGTGAAGACACACATTTGGACTGTTTCCTATTTTGACTCCAGAACATTTTGAATGAGTTCAGCTCAGTGAAGAGTTCCAGCTGGAAAGATGATCTCTGTTTGCTACCTGCTGTCAGGTACGACTGTTCACGTCCACACGCAGGAAAAACCTGCTGACTGTTACCAAACGGAGCAGAAATCTCATCACTGGACAATAATGATGAATGAACTCAGAGCTGCTGATATCAGATCTGATTTCAGGGGAACTAAACACAGAAATGATTGGCTCATTTGAGCTTTCTGAGCCATTATCTGCTGCTGTGTCGCTAGTTGGCAGAAAATGATTTGTATTCCTGTTCAGGGCTTCAGTGTTTATGAGTCCAGATCCAGGTGACAGCAAGTCACAATGATGTTACCTGTCTGTGTCCAGCAGCAGCCTGTATTCACTTTGAATATTGTTATAAGCTGACATGGATCAGTTTGTCTTTGATTGGTTTGTAAATGTCACTGTTTCCATTGGACCTGAGTGACGGTACAAAGACAAAGAGGGAGAGAAAGGAGAGAGAGGATGGAGACATCAAAGAGAGAGCAAACACAAACAGGTGAGAGTGGACAGGTGACCAAGGTCAGCAACCAATCAGAGAGCTTCTGTTTGACCCACAGTCACTGATGATGACTGCACATAACCAAGCAGTGTGTTACTCTGATATCAAATATGGATCCTGCTCTTATAATAATGATCATCAGATGATATTATTGTGTTATTTTGTAGCTGAATACGATGTTTGTGTGATTATCAGTGAAAGAAGCAGTGAGGAGGATGGAGAGAGAGAGAGGACAGAGGCTGAAGTTAGAAACACTAAAAGGATTTTTCATGGATTTCATGGATGATTTGAGTGATTTCCAGCAGGACACTTAAACATGTCAGTGGACGTCCTAAAGAACATATTCACTGATATGAAACGTGTCATTGAACAGGATTAATATCAGTGGAAACATGGTGGAAACAGCTGTGACTGCATGGATGTGACACACTTCAAATCTGTTCTCCACTCTTGGATTTGGGATCCATGGAGCTGCTGCTGAGTCTGTACAATAAAGGAATGGTGTGGAAGGTTGCAGCGTACGGACACAAACACTTTGTGGTTACAATCTGATTTTATTTTCAAAATTAAACTACTAACCTACACTGATCAATGATGTTAATGATCACATCTGGACTCACCCAGCCTTTCTGCAGTTCCTCACAGCTGGAATCAGTCTCTGTCGTCCCGACACTGATGTTTTGTACTTCTGCAGGTCCAACTCATCCAGAACCTCCTCTGACATCTGCAGCATGAAGGCCAGAGCTGAGCACTGGATCTCAGAGAGTTCCTTCTCTGATCTGTTCTCTGACTTCAGGAACTCTTGGATCTCCGGAAATAATGAGAGGTCGTTCATCTCCATCAGACAGTGGAAGATGTTGATGGTTCTGTCAGGAGAGATTCCATAACTGTTCATCTTCTTCAGGTTGTTGATGACTCTCTGGATGGTTCCTGGACTGTTCTCTGTCTGGCCCAGCAGACCTCCTAAGAGTCTCTGGTTGGACTCCAGACAGAGGCCATGAAGGAAGCGAACAAACAGGTCCAGGTGGCCATTTTCACTCTGGAGGGATTTCTCCATGACTCGTTTAAGGAAATCATCCAGAGAGGACTCGTTGTATTCTTTTCCCAAAAAGTCCCTCTGCACCTCTGTCTTCCTGTTGGTGTGACAGTGGAACATGTAGACAGCAGCCAGAAACTCCTGAATGCTCAGATGAACAAAGCAGTAGACTGGTTTCTGGAAGATCACACACTCTCTTTTGAAGATCTCTGTACAAACTCCTGAGTACACCGAGGCCTCTGTCACATCCAGACCACACTGCTCCAGGTCTTCTTGGTAGAACATGATGTTTCCTTTCTCCAGGTGTTCAAACGCCAGCCTCCCCAGCTTCAGAAGAACTTCCCTGTCAGCCTCCATCAGCTCCTGTGGACTCGTCTCATGTCCCTCATGGTACTTGTTCTTCTTCCTCTTTGTCTGAACCAGCAGGAAGTGTGAGTACATGTCAGTCAGGGTCTTGGGCAGCTCTCCTCTCTGCTCTGTAGTCAACATGTGCTCCAGAACTGTAGCAGTGATCCAGCAGAAGACTGGGATACTACACATGATGTGGAGGCTCCTGGATGTCTTCATGTGGGAGATGATTCTGCTGGACAGCTCTTCATCACTGAATCTCCTCCTGAAGTACTCCTCCTTCTGGGCGTCAGTGAAGCCTCGTACTTCTGTTAGCCTGTCAACACATGTAGGAGGGATCTGATTGGCTGCTGCGGGTCGGGAAGTTATCCAGACGAGAGCCGAGGGAAGCAGATTCCCCTGGATGAGGTTTGTCAGCAGCTGGCTGACTGATGACTTCTGTGTGACATCAGACAGCAGCTTCCTGTTGGTGAAATCCAATGAAAGTCTGCTTTCATCCAGGCCGTCAAAGATGAACAAAAGCTGAGAGACAGCCAGCTTCTCTGCTGTGACCTTCTGTAATGTTGGATGGAAAACATGGAGCAGCTCCAGAAGACTGTACTGCTCATCTCTGATCAGGTTCAGCTCCCTGAATGAAAGCAGAACCACCACACTGACATGTTGGTTCTCCAAGCCCTCTGCCCAGTCCAGAGTGAACTTCTGCACTGAGAAGGTTTTTCCAACACCAGCCACGCCGTTGGTCAGAACCACTCTGATAGGTCTCTGTTGGTCAGGTAAGGCTTTAAAGATGTCCTGGCACCTGATTGGAGCGTCATGGAGGGCGTCCATCTTGGAAGCTGTCTCCAGCTGCCTCACCTCATGTTGGGTATGAACCTCTTCACTCTGTCCCTCTGTGATGTAGAGCTCAGTGTAGATCCTGTTGAGGAGGGTTCTACTTCCTGTTTCATCACTTCCTTCAGTCACACGTTCACATCTCCTCCTCAGACTGATCTTATGTTCATCTAAAACCTCCTGCAGACCAACATCTGCTGAAAGAAAGAAAAACAATGAGACTAAAGAGAAAGAAAACTCTTCAATGTCTGAACAACACAAGAAGTCCAGTTTTCAGAAATGAGTCCATCAGCAGACAGATGTTCAGTCTTACTTTGTACACAGCTGCTCTGACTGGCTGTCTGCAGTCCAGCTCTGCTTCTGGATCTTTCTCCACACTGTGCAGAAGCTCTGATGGTGACACAGAAAAGTCAAAGTGGAGATACTTCTGTCCACCTTTGATTAGACTCATTATAAAAAGGAAAACAAAGTTTGAACACACTCATGTTTCCAGTTCACTGACTTACATTTATTCCATGGACACTCACTCTAACCTGAACCACAGCTACAACCCAACATTGTTGAGGCCTCATCTCCTCCTTTCCTGACTGTAGAGGTTAAATATGCAACAACCAACAAATAAAAGAATTTGGTTCATTTCAAAGAAATTCACACGGTGACCAAGTAAAGTAACCGTAGTAAAGGAGACAACATCCCGTTGATGGTGGGATTATTTGAAAGATTTGCTTTAGTCACGTCACCAAATGCAGTTGAACCACCCGTCCGTGTTTGACCATTCTACCACTCTGAGCTCTGCTTTTTAATCATTTTATTAATCCATCCATCCATCCATCCATCTTCATCCGCTTTATCCAGGGCCGGGTCGCGGGGGCAGCAGCCTAAGCAAAGAGGCCCAGACCTCCCTCTCCCCAGCCACCTCCTCCAGCTTATCCGGGGGAATACCAAGGCGTTCCCAGGCCAGCCGAGAGATATAATCTCTCCAACGTGTCCTGGGTCTGCCCCGGGGCCTCCTCCCGGTGGGACATGCCTGGAACACCTCACCCAGGAGGCGCCCAGGGGGCATCCTTGTCAGATGCCCGAACCACCTCAGCTGGCTCCTTTCGATGTGGAGCAGCAGCTGCTCTACTCTGAGCCCCTCCCGGATGGCCGAACTTCTCACCCTATCTCTAAGGAAGAGGCCAGCCACCCTTCGGAGGAAGCTCATTTCTGCCGCTTGTATCCTCGATCTCGTTCTTTCGGTCACTACCCACAGCTCGTGGCCATAGGTGAGGGTAGGGACGTAGATCGACCGGTAAATTGAGAGCTTCGCTTTTACACTCAGCTCCCTCTTCACCACGACGGACCGGTGCAGCGTCCGCATTACTGCAGCTGCAGCCCCAATCCGTCTGTCGATCTCCGGCTCCCTTCTCCCATCACTCGCGAACAAGACCCCGAGATACTTGAACTCCTCCACTTGGGGCAGGAACTCATCCCCGACCCGGAGTGGGCACTCCACCCTTTTCCGGCTGAGAACCATGGCCTCAGATTTGGAGGTGCTGATCCTCATTCCCGCTGCTTCGCACTCGGCTGCGAACCGTTCCAGTGCGAGCTGGAGGCCCTCACCCGATGAAGCCAACAGAACCACATCATCTGCAAAAATCAGAGATGAGATTCTGAGGCCACCAAAGCGAAAGCCCTCCGCCACTTGGCTGCGCCTAGAAATTCTGTCCATAAAAATTATGAACAGAACCGGAGACAAAGGGCAGCCCTGGTGGAGCCCATCACCCACCGGGAACGAGTCCGACTTATTGCCGGCAATGCGAACCAAGCTCTTGCAACGGTTGTATAGGGATCGAATGGCCCGTAGCAATGGGCCAGACACCCCATATTCCCGCAACACCTCCCACAGGACACCCGAGGGACACGGTCGAATGCCTTCTCCAAGTCCACAAAACACATGTAGACTGGTTGGGCAAACTCCCATGCACCCTCAAGTATCCTCGAGAGGATAAAGAGCTGGTCCGGTGTTCCGCGACCAGGACGAAAACCGCATTGTTCCTCCTGTATCCGAAGTTCGACTAACGGACGAACTCTCCTTTCCAGCACCCTGGCATAGACTTTCCCAGGGAGGCTGAGGAGTGTGATCCCCCTGTAGTTGGAACACACCCTCCGGTCCCCCTTCTTAAAGATGGGGACCACCACCCCGGTCTGCCAGTCCACAGGTACTGCCCCTGATCTCCACGCAACATTGCAGAGGCGTCTCAACCAGGACAGCCCTACAACGTCCAGAGCCTTCAGGAACTCGGGGCGGACCTCATCAACACCAGGGGCTCTGCCACCAAGGAGTTGTTTAACTGCCTCAGTGACCTCGCCCCCGGAAATTGGCGGGTCATTCCCCTCATCCCCAGACTCTGCTTCCTCCTCGGAAGACGTGTCAGTGGGATTAAGGAGGTCCTCGAAGTATTCCTTCTACCGCCTGACAATTTTCTCAGTCGACGTCAGCAGCGCTCCGCCAGCACTATACACAGTGCAGGTAGAGCACCGCTTTCCCCTCCTGAGACGTCTGACGGTTTGCCAGAATCTCTTCGAGGCAGTCCGAAAGTCTTTTTCCATGGCCTCTCCGAACTCCTCCCACACCCGAGTTTTTGCTTCAGCCACTGCCCGAGCCGCATTCCGCTTGGCCTGTCGATACCTGTCGGCTGCCTCCGGAGTCCCACAGGCTAACCAAGCCCGATAGGACTCCTTCTTCAGCCTGGTGGCTCCCTTCACCTCTGGTGTCCACCATTTGGTTCGGGGATTACCACCACGGCAGGCACCAACCACCTTGCGGCCGCAGCTCAATGCAGCAGCTTCGGCAATGGAGACGCTGAACATGGTCCATTCGGACTCAATGTCCCCAGTCTCCCTCGGAATGAGGGAGGAGGTCAGCGCCCTGACCCACTGGTGTCAAGACAACCATCTCACCCTCAACGTCGCAAAGACAAAGGAGTTGATAGTGGACTTCCGGAGGTGCAGAGAAGTACACACCCCCATCACCATCAACGGCGCTGCTGTGGAGAGAGTGAGCAGCTTCCGGTTCCTTGGTGTACACCTGGCTGAGGATCTTACGTGGTCAGTACACACAAACAAAACAGTGAAGAAGGCGCAGCAGCGCCTCTTCTTTCTCAGGAGACTGAAAAGATTCGGCATGAGCCCCCGCATCCTCAGGACCTTCTATCACTGTGCCATTGAGAGCATCCTCACTGGATGCATCACCACCTGGTATGGCAACAGCACCGCCTACAACTGCAAAGCTCTCCAGCGAGTAGTGCGGTGCTCTGAACGGATAATTGGAGGTGAGCTTCCCTCCCTCCAAGACATCTACAGGAAGCGGTGCCTGAGGAAAGCGGGGAGGATCATCAAGGACTCCAGTCACCCCAGCCATAAACTGTTCAGACTGCTTCCATCAGGAAGGAGGTTCTGCAGCATCCGGTCCCGTACCAGCAGACTGAGAGACAGCTTTTTCCATCAGGCCATCAGACTGCTGAACACGTCATAGACACCTCAGCTTCACTACTGGAACTTCAACATTATGCACTCCACACTGTATATAAATGCCACTTGTTTTGCACATATTCAACTCTGTATATTTTATATATTTTATTATTATTATTATTTTTTTTTTTTTTTTTTTTTTTTTTTTACTATTTAATTTGTAAAAATGTGTATACACACACACACACACACACACACACACACACACACACACACACGTAGGAAAATATTTAGTATACACATCCAGAAATGCATACACTATTATATATTGTACATATATTTATTAGTTTCAGGTTGGCCATTCTTGTATTTTGCTCGTTTGTGTTGTTGTGTTTGCACATCTCTGTTGCTTGTGGGGCTCGCACACAAGAATTTCACTCGCATGTGCTGTGCCAGTGTGCCTGCACATGTGATGTGACAATAAAAAGTGATTTGATTTGATTTGAATGCTGTTGAAGCTCTGCCGGAGGTGTGCGTTGAAGATCTCGCGGACTGGGGCCTCTGCTAGACGTTCCCAGCACACCCTCACTACGCGTTTAGGTGCACCAGGTCTGTCCAGCGTCCTCCCCCGCCACCTGATCCAACTCACCACCAGGTGGTGATCAGTTGACAGCTCAGCCCCTCTCTTTACCCGAGTGTCCAGAACATATGGTCGCAGGTCTGCTGATACGATTACAAAATCGATCATCGACCTACGGCCTAGAGCGTCCTGGTGCCACGTGCACTTATGGACACTCTTATGTTCGAACAGGGTGTTCGTTATGGCCAAACTGTGATTAGCACAGAAGTCCAATAACAAAGCACCGCTCGGGTTCAGATCAGGGAGGCCGTTCCTCCCAATCACGCCCCTCCAGGTCTCGCTGTCGTTACCCACGTGAGCATTGAAGTCTCCCAGCAGGACAACAGAGTCTCCAGGTGGAGCACCCTCCAGCACCCCCCCCCCCCCCCCCTCCCAGGGACTCTAAGAAGGCTGGGTACTCTGAACTGCCACTCGGCGCATAAGCGCAGATGACAGTCAGGACCCGTTCCCCGACCCTAAGGCGCAGGGAACAAACCCTCTCGTCCACCGGGAAAAACCCCAACGTACCGGCAGCAAGCCGAGGGGATATTAGAATACCCACCCCAGCCCGCCGCCTCTCACCAGGGGCAACTCCAGACTGAGACAGAGTCCAGCCCCTCTCCAGGAGACTGGTTCCAGAGCCCAAGCCATGCGTAGAGGTGAGCCCGACTATATCTAGCCGGTACCTCTCAACCTCACGCACTAACTCAGGCTCCTTCCCCACCAGAGAGGTGACATTCCATGTCTTCACGTCCTTCTCAGCTCACAGACACTCATCCTGATATTTTCCTTTAACATTTGATGGTATAATTCATCTGAGTTTACACTTTATCTGCATAAATACAGAAAAACAGACCCAAACACCATAAACCATCAGTTTCACCATGTAGAATATATTGTTGTTTCCTTGCTTTTAATTCAGAGAAAAACTCTGATTTGGATTTTCTCTGTTCTCTTTGCCACAGCCCATCCCAGCAGCAGCTGAAGCAGCTGACTGTCACAACACTGAATAACACTTTAGGAGGAATTTCAGAGGTCAGTAAAGCTCCAGTTTCAACATCAGTTAATTAATCATAGTTCATCATAAATGTTAACCTGGCTGGCACACATGTTAATGTTAGCCATTTAAATATTAGCAGTTAGCTGAGACCACAAGAAGAAGAGGCCCTAGAAGAACAATGGATGATAAGATTAGATTTTCAAGACTAGGCAGAGACGTGTTTTCCTTTACTGTCTCTTACAGAGGAGGGAGCAGATACCAGACGAGGTCACGGAGGTACGGGGAGGATTCGCAGCAGACAGCAAGACTGCCACGTCCATGTGAGAGAGCGATGGCTACGATAATCTCTGTTTTTGTCTCCCTATATAATGTTGTACTGTGTGAGGGTTATCCTCTCTGTGAACCAGATGCTTGATTTCACACAGAGGTCCACCAACTGAATTTGATCAGTTATGGGACGATTTACCTCGACAGGCTCCTTCACTCGCTGCTTTCAAACCTCCTTTAAAACACACTTTTACTCCCTGACCTTTGACCCAGTGTGACATGTTGACTCACTACCTCAGACACCTTAAAAATAGTCTTTTTGTTTTTTGGTGCTGCCTAAAAGAACCGTAAAATATCTGTCCTATATACAGTTATGTTCATATATTTTTGTGCTACATCAGGAAACTCAAAAACATAGTTTTTAATATTTTAATCCTAATTTTTAAAAATGTTTTTGTCATTTTTCTTCTCCCACTGCATCAAAAATCATTATTTACACTGAATAAATGAGTCAGCAGCTCTCTTACATTGTTGCTGCAGGTTCATTACTGAAGTCTGGAGGGTTATCATTGGACCGGTCACTCCTCACAGACACACAGTGGGGAAGAGGGACGGCGATAAAGGGCAAAAAACAAAAACCCACAAAACAAACAGACAAAAAATCCATCAGAACACAAGAGACCAAGGAAGACCAGAAAGAAGACAGAGCACAGTGTGCTTTGAGGTAGCAGCCAAAAAGGGTGTAGTTTGTGTGTGTGAGCACCCGTGTGTACACCTGTGAGCATGAACGCGCTTGTATTTAAAAGGTTCCTTCATGTAATGATCTGCTAGAGGGTGTGGGGGGGCCATAGCCCCGTCCTCCAGGGCATGAAGCAGGTATGGAGGAGATCCAGGCTCCAGCCATCCAGAGGCCCTCAGAACACAAGAGACCAAGGAAGACCAACAGAGGGGCAACCGTGCCACTATCCCGGAAAGAGCTGAGGAGAGTCCCAGATGAGGGGTCAGCCGCAGAGCAGAAGCCAGGGGGGGTTGCAGCGACGTGCCCGTGAGCTCCATCAGCTGTGCCTGAGTGACCGAGCCCCAGGCCAAGAGGCCGAGGGCACCCCACCCCCAGGCTCCAGGCCCCGACAAGCAGCCACCAGGAGTGAACTGGTGTGTACCTGGACGCCCATCCCCGGACACAAAGAACCATTTCTGAAGGCGTCTGCCACTGGCAGGGGGAGTGGTGGGGGGAGATAGGCCTCCATGCCTTAGAGGGCCTGAGATGTCCCCAGAGAGGTGGCATCTGATACCCGACCTGACATATACAGGGAGTGCAGAATTATTAGGCAAGTTGTATTTTTGAGGAATAATTTTATTATTGAACAACAACCATGTTCTCAATGAACCCAAAAAACTCATTAATATCAAAGCTGAATGTTTTTGGAAGTAGTTTTTAGTTTGTTTTTAGTTTTAGCCATTTTAGGGGGATATCTGTGTGTGCAGGTGACTATTACTGTGCATAATTATTAGGCAACTTAACAAAAAACAAATATATACCCATTTCAATTTTTTATTTTTACCAGTGAAACCAATATAACATCTCCACATTCACAAATATACATTTCTGACATTCAAAAACAACTCAGCGACCAATATAGCCACCTTTCTTTGCAAGGACACTCAAAAGCCTGCCATCCATGGATTCTGTCAGTGTTTTGATCTGTTCACCATCAACATTGCGTGCAGCAGCAACCACAGCCTCCCAGACACTGTTCAGAGAGGTGTACTGTTTTCCATCCTTGTAAATCTCACATTTGATGATGGACCACAGGTTCTCAATGGGGTTCAGATCAGGTGAACAAGGAGGCCATGTCATTAGTTTTTCTTCTTTTATACCCTTTCTTGCCAGCCACGCTGTGGAGTACTTGGACGCGTGTGATGGAGCATTGTCCTGCATGAAAATCATGTTTTTCTTGAAGGATGCAGACTTCTTCCTGTACCACTGCTTGAAGAAGGTGTCTTCCAGAAACTGGCAGTAGGACTGGGAGTTGAGCTTGACTCCATCCTCAACCCGAAAAGGCTCCACAAGCTCATCTTTGATGATACCAGCCCAAACCAGTACTCCACCTCCACCTTGCTGGCGTCTGAGTGGGACTGGAGCTCTCTGCCCTTTACCAATCCAGCCACGGGCCCATCCATCTGGCCCATCGAGACTCACTCTCATTTCATCAGTCCATAAAACCTTAGAAAAATCAGTCTTGAGATATTTCTTGGCCCAGTCTTGACGTTTCAGCTTGTGCGTCTTGTTCAGTGGTGGTCGTCTTTCAGCCTTTCTTACCTTGGCCATGTCTCTGAGTATTGCACACCTTGTGCTTTTGGGCACTCCAGTGATGTTGCAGCTCTGAAATATGGCCAAACTGGTGGCAAGTGGCATCTTGCCAGCTGCACGCTTGACTTTTCTCAGTTCATGGGCAGTTATTTTGCGCCTTGGTTTTTCCACACACTTCTTGCGACACACTTTCCACACACTTCTTGCGACTCTGTTGACTATTTTGAATGAAACGCTTGATTGTTCGATGATCACGCTTCAGAAGCTTTGCAATTTTGAGACTGCTGCATCCCTCTGCAAGATATCCCACTATTTTTGACTTTTCTGAGCCTGTCAAGTCCTTCTTTTGACCCATTTTGCCAAAGGAAAGGAAGTTGCCTAATAATTATGCACACCTGATATAGGGTGTTGATGTCATTAGACCACACCCCTTCTCATTACAGAGATGCGCATCACCTAATATGCTTAATTGGTAGTAGGCTTTCAAGCCTATACAGCTTGGGGTAAGACAACATGTATGAAGAGGATGATGTGGACAAAATACTCATTTGCCTAATAATTCTGCACTCCCTGTAGACACAGTTTTCTACAGTCAATGGTTCAAACCTTTACTGGAGCCTCCCAGTGTACAAGCCACAAAAGTGCAGCTCATTTCTGTTTTTTTTCTTTTCTTTTTTTGCACACAGAAACCCTTTGTATAAGAACATCTTATTAAATAACAATAGTACAGAAATGTTAAATAAGGTGAAATACTCAAGGGCCTTCCTGCTCCCATCTTTCCTTTATCTCCATGTTTGATTTTCATGTCGCAGCTTCCTTTTGCTCTGCTGGCTGCCCTGCCTTTGTAAAAAACAAAAACAACAACAACATAGCAGGTTGAACTGATTGCTTATGCTTTAGGGTTTTTTTTCAGTAAATTTTATATCTAATGTCCTTTTTTATAATGGTTAAAAAAAATATGCTGTGGTCAACGAGCTCGATCACTTTTGGCGCCGATTGACTTGTTCGCACTCCAGGCCAGTAGAGGGCGAACGGCTCCAAGCTGGTTTGCTAACTACCAATCAAAACAACAGGCGAAGAAGAGAACGCGGACGGTACAGTGGCGTCATTTCATTGTTCATTCATTGGTATCGAGGCCTACGTCTCTTTATAGGTGAGCTGGGGGTTTTGGTGTGAAGACGTGACACGACTCTTTATGTGTGCGATGTAAAACTTACGTTGTGGTGTTTAATAAAGAAGAAAATTAATTAACAGGCCAAAGTGAGTGAGTCTGCGGCTAGCGAGCATTAGCTTCCTGGACGTATTACAGTCAAAAATTATAAATAGCAGTGGATGAATGGTGAAGAGTTGCGAACTAAACGCAGTTTACATAGTTTAGAAATTGGGAGCAACACGTACCTGGGGCGTTAGGGTTCGTTATCGTGTGATTAATGTAACATACGGATTAGTGCTAACAAGCTAGCTACTTTACGAGTGCAAAACTGGTGTTGACATGTCTCCGCTGACAAATGAAGGCAGTGTAATATGAAGGTGGTACTTTTCCAAATACAGCATACACACACAAAAGTTAGCACATCTGCTCAGCAAAAGTCTGTTTATGTCACTCAGCCCCAAAGCAGCTCCTGTCACAGCCCCGAATTCAGCTCTTCTCATCTGCCGATCATTTTGCAGCAGCAACATGTAGTTACAGTTTAAATGAATTGTGTAGTCTCTGTGTGTACACTTGACCACTCAAGTAGTCACACATGTCAGATCGCCTGTGATGAGTACAAATAAGAAGCTATCCTGCCAGTGTCTGACATGGACATCATTCTGACCACCACAGACAGTCCACACGTTGAATCTTCTGCGGTCTAATAAAAGAAGCTGGTGAAAGCTGAGTGAATGATTCTCTCCTTTTATGTGACTTGATTTTGGCCTGTCCTCATTGATGTTTGGTGTGAACACATTCAACAGTTTAAGCAAACATGCCCTGCCTTGTTAATGTTTGCGAAGGCCTTTGTATTAGCTGAACAATTGCTTTTAGATTTAGTTTGTATTTATTTGTATAAGGCAGCAATTTCATGACATTGTTAACCAACAGAAATGGGCAATGGCCCTCACATCCTTTTAGATCAATAAGTATGGAATGTGTTCCTAACAGACATATTTCTTGATCTTCTAGGATACACAGAATTCATCATGGTGAAAATTTTTATTGGCAACCTTGCCTGCAATGCCACAGCAGAGGAGCTACGGGAACTCTTCGAGAAGTACGGCAAAGTCACAGAATGTGACACTGTCAAAAACTACGGCTTTGTACACATGAGCAACATGAGCGAGGCAGAGGAGGCCATCAAAAACCTCCACCAGCACCAGCTGCACGGCTGGCGCATGAATGTGGAAATGAGCAAAGGGAGGCCTAAGTCCACCACCAAACTGCATGTCAGCAACCTCGGGGAAGAGGTCACTAGTGACGTTTTGAGGGCCAAGTTTGAAGAGTTTGGCCCAGTGGTGGAGTGTGACATTGTTAAGGACTATGCCTTTGTTCACATGGAGCGAGTCGAAGATGCAATGGAAGCCATCAGTAAGCTGGACAACACAGCCTACAAAGGTGAACGCTCGGGCAGGGGAGTGCAAGTTGTCTTCTCTGTACATGCGATTTTGGATTCTATTTTGCCGCCGTAGGGATAAGTAAAGTCCTCTTGCTGATGTATTTCCACAGAGTATAGATAACCGTTGCTTTAACTGACGAGTTAACTAAAAATAATCACAAGTTTGGAAGGTCTTTTTGTAAAACCAGTGGCAGTGTACTTGATGAATGGGCACTGCACTGTCATTCAGTCACCTGCACGTTTTTTCGCTTTTCTCAGTCATTGTCGCTTTAACGTGTTTAATGGTCGTTAAGAAGCTTTCCGTGTCAGAGTCCCCACGGTCTCATGCGTGTCTTCTCTTTCCTTACAAGGCAAGCTGATGAGCGTACAGCTATCCACCAGTCGGCTTCGCACTGCCCCGGGAATGGGAAATCATACGGGCTGCTTTGTCTGCGGGAAACACGGCCACTGGTCGAAAGACTGTCCAGTCGCTCGGAACGGTAGCCACAGTGACGGCATGAGAGGCCGCGGCGCCCAGGCCCCGCCACACGGTCTCCCAAGTTATGGCAGCTACGGGATGGCCTCACCTGCAGCAGCTGATTACATGGGTGGCTCTGCATATAGTCCGGCTAGTTACGTAGGTGGGTTGCCTCCACCTCTTCCCCACAGGCTTAGCGGCTACGCCTCTGAGCCAGGGGATCGGTACAGCAGCAGAGCACCAGGCTCCTATGCTGATAGGTCACCAGCCTTTGATCGTGACCATTTCTATAGCAGCGTCAACTATTATGAGAAGTACAGAGCTCATCCTTTTGGCTCAAGCTATTTTGAGGATCGGCGCATGTCCTACCTTCCCCCTCCCCCACCTTCCTCCATCTCAAAGCTCTCATCCAGTGTAGATCCCTTTGAGCGTCAGGCCCTGCCTCCGCCTCAAGCGCCTGCCGCATGCTACACAGGTGAGCACACCCCGACCAGACGAGCAGCTGTCCCATCGGCTGGCTTTGCCTATGAGCGAACACAACTGTCGCCTGCCTCTGCCTCCAGGAGCTCATACACAGCTGCACGACCCAAGGGTCATTATGCATCACGTTATGCGCCTTACTAAAGCCAGGTGAGCACCACAGTCCATAACGTTACTTTAAGACATTAGCAGTCAGCGGGCACTGACGCGGTTCTGTGTTTGTCTGAACTTGGACTGTTTTTAACGTTCTGAATCTTTTAAAGTTGTGGTAAGTGTCAGCACTGTTTCTCAGGAATGCTGTGCTCTCTTTCTAGGTCTGTCTGTGAACTGCAAGACTTTTCCTTTGCCGTCACTTCAAGTGTGATTCCTTCAGTCTGCGTTGATGTACGGCAAAGAGACTCTGTTTGGAAAATGGTGTCCGTATCTTCTAGGCATCTGAGATGCCAGTGGCCTGCAGACGACTCGTCCTTTTCAGCCATGTTCCCCTAGCTTGTTTTCTGAAGGGGCGATTAGCAAATGTCACACTTTGACATTTTTCTTACTCTGCAGGTTTTCAGCTCGGGTTTTAGCCAAGTCTTTCTTTCTTTACATGTCTCTCATCATTTGTTGCAAATTGTTCAAATCGGCAAATAATAATTTTTGGTCTTTCTTTGTCATTTAGACATATTCTTGTTCAGTTAATACATGTTTTGTTTTTTAAGATTGCATGAAGCATACCTCATTCCACATAATGGCATAGGTTACCTGTTGCACAGAAGAATTGGATTTTGCGCTTTCACACATTTGACATGTGTGTCAGTAAAACGAATTTGGATAAAGAGAAAAAAGTGTTACAAATGATCATCATTGCTGCAGCATCATTGCTGCAGCATCATTGCTGCAGCGGGCGGTAACTCTCAATGTGTATTTTATAACAGGTAAAGCCAGACGTGTGGAATCGAATGGTGCAGCGTTTCCCTCTGTAGTGGATTAAAAGGCTAAAGGCAGCAGCAGGGAATTGGATGTGTGTGCAGTCTAGCGTTCAGTTAGCATTTACAGAGGGATACTTTGAGTTTAAACCAAAGTTAAGCCTGGAGATCATAAACATTCCAGCTTTTTTCTCATTTAAATGTGTCTGTGGGTTCTGCTATTTGTTCATTTTCTAATAATTGAGGTGTCTGCTGGGCTAAAATTCTTCAACTAAGTGACACCAAAGTGAGACTGCTAGCTGATATGGATTGTGCAACTGACAAACGGTTTTCTTCCCGATGATAGTGGTGCTGACTGCCTGTAGCCAACAACAGAAACGAGCCACGGTGTGTGAGATCTCTATTGTATCCATGTAACACTGAGTAGGAACAAGTCTGTGGGGGGACGGAGCAGAGCTGTAGAAGTTGTGAGGCACGTCCTGTGTACTGTTGAAGGTGCCTTTCCTTGTTTTGCTTATGAGTGGATTTGAAGTTTGTATTTTTCATACTAGCTGAAAAAATATTAATATACCTTTTAAAAAAAATCTGAAGTTAATGATTTTTAATAAAGCCAAAATTATTTTGGTCATGCTCGTTTCAGTTTTTTACTTGAGTATGATGAATGCAGTGGTGTGGCTTTTGGTATTTTGTTCTAAAAATGCTCCAAGTATGAATATCAGAAAATAAAATCCAGTTATTTGTCCAAATAGGGGCTCAAGGTTAATGTTCAAGACGATGTCTTGTAAAAAAGTCTCCATGAAAGGCCATTCTTCACCTATTTAAAATCTATATTTCTTTGAAATTCTGTTTTTTGTTTGTTTGTTTGTTTGTTTGTTTGTTTAAAGCTCTTCATTGATGTAGAGCCACAGTTGAATTAAACTTTTCAGTGCAGATTTTAGGGAGAAAAAACACTAACCCCTGTCTCTTCATTGTGTTAAGATTCCATTTAAATCTTAACAATTCCATTCCATTTAAAAGAGAGAGAAGTCACCGGGACAAGCCAGGAGAAATAAAAATTATTTTTGACAAACCAAAACAGCCTTATGTGCTGAGCCACAGTTTGGGTCATGTGTGTTTTATTCTGCTGCGGATGGTAGAGTATACAGGACGATCCACTGTGCCCAAACTGGGATGGATCAGAACGAAATTGCCCCCTCTTTCGCTACGTTGTTATCAATAAGGTTTTCATATCAGAACATATTGGACGAAACGCATTGACACTAATCTGTATGTGGTAGTCCAGTTAACTTGAAAACTTTGCTCCGCGAACCGAGATGGGACCTCCAAACTACAGATCCAGCTTTGAGTGGGCTGTGTGTCTCCGCATGAACGCTTTCAAAGACCCAATGATGTGATCCAGCGACTGTATGAAAGAACCTTTTTCACTTTTGATCAGCGTGATTAGGTGCTAATCTTCCAAAGCAAGTCGGATTTCTTAAATGTCACTGTTCAAGTACTGATAATAATGTTTAGAAAAAAACTATTTTACACGTAGTCACGAAGTATATCCTCCATCTTGCCTATTCTCCTGCCTTGGTTTCCTTTGCTCTGCATGTGGAGACGCCATGGCTTAGCTTTCGGTGCTAGCTAGTCCCTCCCAAAAAGCGCTAGCGGGGTTAGCTGTATGTATTTGCCTGCCAACGCGCTAGCCGCCATTTCATTCTCCGAGGGAGGAGACGAGGAGTGCGACTTTTAACAGGTATGAATTGTATTACCCCGTAATTGCGAGGAACAAAAATCGGTTGCGAAAGTGACCCAGTGCACCACAGTTCCAGCTGCTCCAGAAGTGTTTGCTGTAAAAGAGATCTGCTAATCCAATATCCAAGCTACAGCCTCGCGACTCGTGTAGTGAAGGCCGCAGCCTGAATGTTGTGACGTTACGTAAGAGTAACCAAAGCAGGCATAGTATAGTGCGGTAAGTTTAAGTGTGTAAGTGTTTTGTCAGGTTTTGATGCACATTGTAATCAGATAAGCTGCGGTGATGTTATTTAGCGGTGCCGCTAACGACTTTTTTCGGCTGCGTGCTCAGTGTCTGGTTAAGCACCGCGCGGGCACTGCTGTGCTTGCTAATGGCTCGTTCGCGCGTTTCCTTTGGACTCCGCACACCACGCTGGTTCTTTGTAAACTAAACAGCCGATAGAAATGGCTCCGCTGAATCCAGTCCACTGCAGCTTTGTCTGTTGGTCAGCTCCTTCGTCAAACTTTAATTGTTGCGCTTAAACTTTTGCCCAAAGAGCGCGTCCATTACGTTATTCTCCAGTTGACGTTCAAGGCCCATACGGTGACTCGTTAAAGCTGAGTGGGTTATCTTTAATGAAATACTGTCAGAGTGCTGGCTTTGTTAGTATTGCTGCCACTCTATTCTGTGCGGACTGTACCAGTGTTGTTCGTGTTGTCCCCATGAGATTACGTGGAGACTTTCTATACAGTTAACTAGTAGGGGTCCTCACTCCTACATGCCCAGGAAGCCTTGTCAATGGAGAAAAGTCTATAAAGTTTGAGTAGTGATTGCTCAACAACACTGCTGTCAACTCATTATTGCAGAAGTTCACCATATAACCTTGGAGTTGTGATTTGGCGCTATATTAATAAAATTGAACTGAATAGCATTTTGTTAAATGAACTGGTAAAAGTTTCAATTCAGTCATCGGAGTCATGATGCTACTAATGCTGAAGTTCCTCTCTTCCTTTAGTGACGTGGACCCTGCACAATGGTGAAAATATTCATAGGGAACTTGTCCCCAGACACCACATCAGATGAACTTCGCTCTCTCTTCTCTCAGTATGGCAAGATTGCAGAATGCTCAATTGTCAAGAACTTTGGCTTTGTGCACATGGATGACAAAACAGAGGCAGAGGAAGCCATCCGCAATCTCCACCAGTATGAGCTGAATGGCCAGCCTATGAACGTGGAATTAAGTCGTGGCAAGTCAAGGGGATCCACCAAACTGCACGTTGGCAACATTGCCTGTACCAACCAGGAGCTGAGGGCCAAGTTTGAAGAGTTTGGCGCTGTGTTGGAGTGTGACATAGTAAAAAACTATGCTTTTGTTCACATGGAGAGAATGGAGGATGCCATGGAAGCCATTAATCAGTTAGACAACACAGCTTTTAAAGGTGAACTCTTGGGCTGGGCTTGATGATTTAATTAAAGTCAGATTAAAGATGTAGTATCAATATTGTTGTTATGTTGATGGGTAAATTATTGCTCAAATGCAGGTGAGTAAAAAGAACTAAGGTAAGTTTTAATAGACAATTCCAACATCATTTTAAAGCTGGTATCCGTAATGTCTTTGGTAATATCCGCCTGTGTTGTGGACTTAAAGGGACACAGACTGGAATTTATGACTCACTCGTCAGGTAAACACCTGTTGTGTGGTTATTCCAAGTATTTGATTTGAAGTACATAGAGTGTACAAATCGGACCAAATGCATAGTCCCATTAAGGGCAGGATTAAAACGGACATGACGTAGTCCTGTTCGTAGAACGTGGTGTTTGACACGCATTTATTCGCAGGATCATAAATCTCGGGTTGCGCCGGTGAGATCCACGTCCGCACCACGGGTACAAGTTGAAATTGACGCTCACTGATCACATCGTATTAGTTACCTGTTGTGTTTTCGGTGGTTTAAGAAGCGTTTCAAGTTACGGATTTCAGCTTTAATAACCATATTTTTAGTGCTCAAATCATTAGGTATGTCTTCTTGCTACTGTTGGAATACAATGCAGCCTTTTAGCTGATTGATACAGGCAGGAAATATGAATGCAGGTATAAATCCTTATTGAGTCTTTTCTTTTTAAGGCAAACTGATGAGCGTGAAGCTTTCGACTAGCCGCCTGCGTACTGCGCCGGGAATGGGAGACAGATCGGGTTGTTATCGTTGCGGGCAGGAAGGCCACTGGTCCAAAGAATGCCCTCTTGACCAAAATGGCTACCACGGTTCAGAGCCAAAGTCTGATGGATACGATGCCTCGAGATTTGGCGGGCGGGGTCGCAGCAGGGGTTATCATCCGGACTTCAGTGGCGAACCAGATTACGGTGGCAGCTATGCTCCTGTGCACGGTTTTTCCCGAGGTTCCGGTCACAGCAGCAACATGGCAGGGTACAGAAGAGGTGCAGGCTATGAGGGTGCAATGAGGTATGGGCCACACCCGGGGTATGGTGTAAATGCTGCTGCAGAACATAGCATGGCTCAGATGTATGGCGGCGAGGCAGCATACAGGGGCAACGGCTCACTCTATGGCGCGTTCCCAGCCTACCCGGTGCGACGGTCGCCTTATGAGGAAAGAGATCCGTACGGGGTTGTGGACTACTACGAGAAGTACAGGGCCAATACTTACGGAGGCAGTTATTTCGAGGAACGCCGCGCTGTCCCCTTGCCTGCTCCAGCAGCGTCCTCCTCCACGGCTATAATGAGAGAGCGTCTGCCTCCCTCTAATGTCAACCCATACGAGCGCCCTCCCCTCCCTCCTCCACCAGCCCCAGTCTCTTCATACTACGCACGTGACCGGAGTCCGATTCGGAGAGTTGCTGCCGAAGCAGATGGATATACATATGAGCGTTCGCGCCTTTCTCCGGTGACCGCCCTCCCAAGAAGTTCTACCTATGAAAATCCGCGGGATCCCGGCGCGGAGCGGGCACGGTATACATACTAGTGCTTGTCCCATGCAGTCAGGGCAGAGCTGATTTACAGTAAGCAGGTAGGCTAGCCGAAGTGCCATGTAAACGTCACACAGTGAATCTCATTGCTGTTGTTTGAAGCTAAAGTCAGCGCTCTGTATGTGGGTGGGTGGGCACAGTAAGCAGAACATTTAAGTCTAAATGGTTGGATACATTCACAATATGCTTTGATCTTCTTCCAGGTCCTAATTCACACTCCAGTCCAAACAGTGGCTCAGTTTCCCATCTCTCATTGTCTTGTAACACGCTGTGGTATAGCTGCAGTTAGCAAGTATGTAAAAGCAGGTCCAGCCTGGTTCCTTATGTGACACTGCCACAACTGAATTTTTGCCCTTCTGAAAAAAACATACATAGCCTGAACACATTACATTAGTGCATGGTGCTTATTGTAAAGGTGAGTCTTCTGTTAATAGAACTTAAAGTGTATTCAGCAGCTTCTAATGTATTATGTGCGTTTAGTGTATTTGTGTTAGTGGAAGTATGCCTCATAACTGCAGCGACGGCTAAACAAATGTGAGTGCTTGAAGCCTGAAAACGAGGACCTTCTCTTCCTTCTCATGGTTCCACTTTTCTGTTCGGGATCAGATGAAAACATTTGTGAAATTAAGATGGGAGAACTTTTTTTTTTTTTCTTCTTAAGCTACATTGTGTTTGATTTTTTTTCTTTTTTTTTTCTTTTATTGACAGTAGGAACATTACTTAAATTCCATTGATTTCCATTGCTATGATAAATATGAGATTCACATGTTCAACCTGTAGTAGTAAAGCATTGACCTCGGAACCTTTTTGTCTGTATTGATTTCTCACTATTAGGTTATAATAAAAAATCTGTCTAAAGTTTGAGGATTGTGACCTCTCTCGTGTGTGTGTGTGTGTGTGTGTGTGTGTGTGCGTGCGTGCGTGCGTGCGCACTTACTATAAGATGTGAAATCGACTGCAGAGTCCATCAGCCCGTGAACACACAAGCGAAGACTGGTGGAAGATCACTTTGTCATACAGAGAATGATAAATGCAACTTGTGACATGAAATATGTCATGACATGATAAACATTGACTTGGACATGTTTATATATCAGAATCTGTTCGGCCAAGTTTGTTTGACTCCAGTTCAAGTTTTTTTTTTATGCAAAAAACCTGTTTTGTTTTAAAAAAAAAAAAAACCCTCTTGCTCTTTTACAAGTTACATAGCTATAAATGGGGTGAACATAGTGCAACCCTGGATGAATCTTAGACACTCATTTTAATAGTGTAATACTAAGCCACTGTTACCTTGAATGATATAACAGTGGGCTATTTCTCAGTGTTCATCAGCATGACAGCCTGGGGGAAGAAACTGTCTTTGGCAGCTGGTTTTAGTAAACAGCGCTCTGTAGTGCCTCCTGAAGGAAGCAGTTGCAATGTGAAGGGTCTGCAGAGATGTTTTCTGGCCCTTTCCTAAAACTGGGCCTGTACAGGTCCTTGATGGAGGGGATATATCGGTGCTGATAAGCCTCCCTGCAGAGCTGATTGTCCGTTGGAGTCTGAACTTGTCCTGCTTCATGGCTGACCAGAACTAGTGAGTACTATTATTATTGTTGTTATGATTATGTATAATGTACAGTAACTTTAGTAATGACACTTGGCTGTGTATCTGAAGTTTTACACTGCCAACTTTCACACAGTACGTGGTCTGTCCCACCAAGGGGGAGAGAATTTTAGACCTACTGTTAGCATACAGACACACACGCATGTGCGAATGGTTAAAGGAGGTCTTAGTGAAACTACAGGGCTGTTTTGAGGTGACAGACTGGGAGACACTGTAAACTTGTCAGTGAGGACATCAGTGGGCTTACTGAGTGTATCACTGACTCCATCGTCCCTGCTCAGACTGTCCATTGTTACCTAAATAACAAGCTGTGCATAACTAAGGACATAAAACCCCTCCTCAATGACAAGAAAAGGGGCCTTCTGAGCGGGCAGTATTGAGAAGGTTCATCTTCAGAAGTTTTCTGATGACTCTGCGGTGGTTGGATGCATCAGTGAGGGTGTTGAGACAGAGTACTGAGTTATGATGGACTCTTTTGTCATCTTGATGCATGCTCAATCATCCACGTAGGTAAAACTCCAGAAGTTGATTCTGTTCATCTGGATGTAGCGTTTTCTTTTGTTGTGTGGTACGAGCAGAGTCACCTGCAGCTCAACAAGACAAAGACCAAAGAATTGTTTGTGGACTTTAGGGGGACCAGGAAACCTGTGACCCGTGTTTCAATCCAAGGGGTCGATGTGGACATTGTGGAGGACTATAAATACCTCAGAGTACACATAATAAACTAGACTAGGTTAAAAACACCACTGCACTCTACAGGAAGTAGAAAGTAGAAGTTTTTCCGGAATATCCTGTGTAAGCCTCAGAGAGAGAGGCTGTACAGGAAAATCTCAGCAGTTTGTGAAACCGCAGCTCCCATTCAAAGTCTCTTAATCTTAATCACCTTTCTTCCCTACGCTGATGCTAGGTATGAATTTCAGGAGGTCGTCTACATGCATTAATGTACAGACTTGGAGCCGGTGAGCGTATAGACACGTTATATTTGCGATTTGTTGCCTGTTAACGAGGTATCAAAAATAGGAGATTGACATTTTTCAGCCAATCAATTTTTAGAATGAGAGGCGCAGGGAGCATTGGTCTGACCAATAGGAATCTTTCTTACTGCGACGGCCCGTCCCACGTCCGAAGGATTAACCTTTGTGATTTTCTGTTGGGCGCCATTTTGATTGAAGTATTGTGTGAGAGCTAAAGCAGGAAGCACTTTTTCAGCTATTTGCACACATTTAAACTTGAGCTGACTGATCGCTCATACTGATTGAGCCATTTAAGTAATTCGAAAATGGCGACGGGAGCAAATGCAACTCCATTAGGGAAGTTGCACCCTAGTATTGGCGCTAAACGAGCCTTTGATGCCGGGCCTGGTGCGGGGAACGGGCTGATGCCAACACCGGGGCCGCCCGGGTCCTTTCCTTCTCTACAAGGCTTCCAGCCTTCGATGCCAAGCGCATCTTTTCCCCAGTCTCATCAGTTCAACCCGGGGACAAGTTTTTCGAGTCAAGCTCAACAGCAATCTGCTGCGGGGAGCGGAATGGCTAAACCTGGTAAGTTAAGCGAGCTTAAGCTAACTCCTGTAGCCCTCAACGCGGCGTTAGCGAGCTGAAGCTAACGACGTTAACCAACATGGGTGACGAGCCCTGGCCTGAACGGCATGGATAAGGAGCCGCTAAAGTTGGTTAGTAAACGATAGTGGTTGGTGTTTTTTGGTCTAGGTTGTCCTCTTCTGACCTGACGGTTTAGTTAACGAGGGTTAATAGTGAAGTCTGGCGAAACGACAGCTCTCTGCCTGACGGTATGTTTTATTGGTAACAGTGCATTGCCTCGCTTTCATACGTAAACCTCATCAAGGCCATCCATAACTGTCTTTTTCTAAATCGAAGCACATGAGAGAGGAGTAGCTGATAGAGCCCAAACGAGGAGTCACCACGTTGCCGTTCTCCTGCATTTAATCTCGAAATACACCGGCTCCATCAATGCCGTGAAGGGCGGTAGAGCTGGCGTGCATCATGTAATGTTTCACCGGCATGCTGTGTTTCTCGCGGTAGATTTCGGCCAGAAGAAGTCAAGAAAGAAGAGTCGTTGGAGCAGCGAGACGCCTGATCAGAAGACCGTCATACCGGGCATGCCCACCGTTATCCCACCCGGACTGACCCGGGATCAGGAGAGAGCATATATAGGTAAATATTGAGTTGGTGATAATGAAACATGTAGTTTCTTGTATTATGTGTCTAGGAAATTACTTGTTTGGGGTTTAAGTTTCCCTGCCAGTAATAATTTTATCCTGTTTGCTGAACTGCCAACAGTTAGAGCTTCTAAAGACACCCATTACACATTCTGGTTCCAGTATGTTTACTCTAACACGTGGGACATTTTGCTCCAGCTGTTGTCTTTTCTGAAGAGCAATGATTACTTTATGATTGAAAATGTTAAGTTGACTTCTTTGTAATGGAGGCTTAGTGGTGGTGCTGCATAGTGTTATAGTTTGCATACCATTGGGCACCCATTAGCAAGAGGAGTAGATTGTTAAACACCACTGCTTGCAGATATCTGTCCTCAGCTGCAGGTCACTGCTCACTGTCTTGCCTGATTCCCTACACATCATCAGTTTTGTTCCTGTGCATGGAGGAGTTAGTTTATAATGTCCTAACATTGCTAAAGAATGCTGTTTATTTTGGTTTGAAGTGTGAGCAATGCTGCTTCAATGGCAAACAAATCCAGTGAGTTTAAAGAAGACAAATTGTTGTTTTTGTGGGCACTGCAAATTTGGAAATGCTTAAGGACTGTGTGCGCGCTCTGATTTTGGCCTGTCCCAAAAACATTGATCATAAAAAGTCCTTTTGAACCACACATGCCTTCCAGCAGCAGTGTAACACCAACATACTGCCTTCACAGGCCCTCAGCGGGTGTTCTGAAGCAGACCAATCCTTTTTTTGTCAAAAACTAACATCATTATTGATGTTGTGCACTCATTGGTAATGGTTGATCTTGGTATGTAAACATTCATTTGTGCCCACCCTCCGTCGTCACACTTGTTATTTTTCCTCATTCAGTAAAGCCCCAAAAACATTGTGAGGGAAGATTTAAAGATGAAGCACAAGTCACTGGCCCTTTATTCTTCTTCTCAATAACCCAGACTAATAGTTTCAGTGCCAGTGAACGTGTGTTTGGTGTATTTCATCACAGCTTTCATAATGTGCATTAGATGACTGACTGATTTCATTGCCTTTGGAATGATCCCCTCAGTGTTAGATCTGTGGAGTGACTGCGACTGACTTTATAAAACCAAATAGCCAGCGTATCTTCAAATGTTTAAGATTTAAGCACTTTTCATGGAATTAATTAAAGAGTCTTTTATGCGGTAGGTATTATTAGGAGTCGTGGAGTTAACGGACACATTGACGTTCAGAAGACGTTAGACTTTTTCATGCTAAAGTAAACGACCTCTAGGACTTGCTGGTAATGTGTGCTTCTGATGATGTAATACTTTAGAGTCTTGCCAGATGTTTATTTGATCTTCCTTTTGTATTTAACAGACTCACCGTTTGTCTTTACCTCAGTAATGAATGAGATAGTGCTCCAATGTGCAGAGCATTGTCTCTCTGTTGTTATTGTGGTAATCAAATTTCTCTCCATCCTTGTTTTTCTTTCCTAACCTGAATTCTTCCAGTCCAACTGCAGATTGAAGACCTGACTCGTAAACTGCGTACAGGAGACCTGGGAATCCCTGTTAACCCTGAGGACAGGTCGGAAAAAGATTAAATCCACGAACAGTAACACTTTCTCTACCTTCTTGACTTTTTGGAAGACATGTTCAGAGTATATGTGGTTGTTAGCCTAAAACTTTAGTATTAGCTGAAGGATGTAGTTTAGTGAAGAACAGTGTTGTTTAGACAGTTTGAGTTCTTCACATTTCCATTTTCCTGTTGCTAGAGGAGAATTGATATATATGAAAGTTTTTCTAAAGACTGCTCCTCGTCCATCACCACTTAGTACACGTGACTACTAGTTTCAGCACTTCTCTATACATGCAGTGATTGTCTAGAATTGGTAATGATGCATTTTTAAAAGTAAATTAACATTTTCTTTGAGTAAACTGGAGAGTGATTAACGGAACTCCACTGTTACACTGTTTCCTGTAAAACAACACAAGTTTGAATGTTTTTACTCAAGATGGAGAAGCAGTGTTTGTAATTACACTGAAATGAAAGAATTGTAATAGAACGGACAGCCAAAAGCCAACCTTAGTAACATTTGAATAGTTGTTGGCGCAAACAGAAAGTTCCTTCTTGACAGGTGAAATATTTGTTTAACAAAAACACGAAATCAAAGTGCACATTGTGGCTGCTGCTGCTTTTTTGGAAACCAAGCTTTGACAAAGGTGTTTGCTCTGAGCTCAACAGCTGCCATCAGCACAGGAACACTGTAACATGTGCTTCACAGTACCGGAGAAGTGATCGAATGGTCCCTTTGATTTGTTTCTCTCACAGAAATCTGTACAAGCTTGTGCGAATTGTTTCATTTGAATGAAATTACAACCACTGTTTTGATCTTGAGTTAAAAAAAAAAAAGGCCAACACATTCTCACTCCTCTCTCACCTTTCTATACATTTATAGATGGCTGTGCTTGTTTGCAACCTTTGGTTTCACATGTTACCAGGCTGACAAACTTTAGTGTTTTCCATCCTGATACAGATTGAAGCTAGCGTCCTCATAATGCTATTGCTAACGCTGGGTAGCTCATATATAAACTCGGTGATCCTCTCCTTCACGTTTTCAGGTAAAGGCAGTATTCCACATTAACTCGCTATAACTCAATAGCTCGTCAAAGTCTTCACTCTGTATATTTTCAACCTAATTGACAGCTGTAACTGTATTGTTAACAAAACAAACAAAAACAGTGGCTGCTCACTTTCTTGCAGCGCTCACCACAGGAGAGGAGCCACTGAATAATGCCCAACACCCTTTCTGATGCCGCCCTCCCACTTTTGAACTTTGTGCATTAGATGAGCGTATAAACCTCTACACTGTGGAGCTGCATATGTATTTAATTTCTATATTTTATACCCGAATACGAGTCAATACCATCACAGAGACTTTAGTGGTAGGTGTGTGTCCCTGTTACGCACACACCTGAAGGCCACATTAAAGAACACGAGGGTGAGGAGTGGTCACGTATTAAAAGCTATGAACCATTCAGAAGGGTTACTAGTTTGCTACTTATTAAGTTAATGTAAGTTTAGTAATGTAGCTAAGGTTTACATGACTGACACCAATCCCAAATATCTCTGATATTATTTTGAACTCAAACATCCGCACAAATGTTTGGAAAATGAGCTTTTCCTAGGTATTGTGTTTCATTCCTCAGTACACTGCAGCGAACATGTGCTGCAGGGCCAAAAAGCACATTAAATTATGACCTGCCTGAGGTGGGAGTGAGAATAAGTTGAAGGATTTTAAGGCTTTGAAAGCCAGCTTTCCATAGTCGACTATAAGCTCAGTCTTTAGAGCTGTCCTAACAAGGGTATCTAACTAGTCACTGCCAGACTCCTTCTATTGGATGCTTGGCAGTTTACTTAACACAGTCGTTGCCTCAAATTTAAAACTGTAGTATTTCTGCACACTGCTTATTCTGTGTCTGCAGTAGGGGCCTGTCTGGATATGTGAGTGCTATAATTCATGTGTAAAGATTTTCCTCTGACACAGGTTGGACTAGTGTACAAATAAGTTTGCATATTGATTTATTTCACATCTTAGGTTTGACTTGAATTGGCTTATTTTGAAAAGATGGGTACTAAATGCACACAAGCACCAAACTACTGCTTTGTCTTACTTTATTTCACATACTTATTTTGGTCCATTGTTGCCAGTGACTCAGCCCATGGCATGAAGCCTACTTGATTACATCCCAGTAATCCAACTGGGCTTTGTGTTGGAGTGAACGAGTGATCTATTGCTAGTCCTCTCTGGTTTTCCCCTAATGAGGCTGTGAACACTTCTGCCCAGGGAGGAGGAGGATATGCTCAGTTTTCCCTCTGGATTTTGAGGTCTGGAGGAAAACTGACACAAATGTATGTGTTCTTGGAAAGCCAATGGCTGCCTTAGAGTGTGAAGTTGACCTTTGCTAGGTAGCGTCCCGGTCACCTGTACACTGTATATAGTTTTTTTTAATCATAATCAGACATTTCCACAGCTGTCCAAAACTTGAATGCAGAGCTGCAGAAGCTTTAGAAATCACTTCCCAATCTAATGTGACCAACTTGGGAGGTGTTTCAGGTTGTCAGCGTTGGAAGTTTGAAGCGTAAAATGAAAATTTTTTTTCTCACTCGTCACGTGGACACATGTGGCTCTCTGATGGGAGAGCGTAGGAAAAGGTGGATATCTAATCTTAATTCCTTTTCTCTAACCCAAATTACCCCACATCAACCTAACCCTTTTTCAAGCACAGAGCCTCCTTAACGCAGTACCACAGGTTTTCAGCATCCAAGGGGAGGCACGGACCTCTTCCACCACGTCAGCACCAAGCAACTCTCACAGCCAGCGTTTCTGCTTAGGATTGCAAATTTTGCTTTGATTTGTTTTCTTGCCTCCAACTTTGCTTTCTTGTAGGCCAACAATCCTGTATGCAGGTTGAAGTTATGGCCGTGTATTTTATTTTTTCTTCTTGGTTGATGCCCCTCCAGATTATTTGTTTACTGCCACTATACAGCTTTGGTTGCTACGTTTTTCTTTTGTTTTCTTCTGGTTTTGTTTAAAAAAAATATTAATTTTTTGATGTCAGAATGGACTTCAGTCTTTGAAATGGCAGTGCAGAGTTCCTATATACTTTTCTTTTGTTTAAGTTTGCTGCTACTGCTGCACTGGCCATGAGTCAGAGTCCATCTGAGATTCTCTCAGTAGAAACAATTACAGTCTCAAAGTTTATTGTTGTTTTAAAGATTCACTGATTGAGATTCTTTTATTGTTAAAGTCTTAGTCAGCTGTAGGGAGCCTGTGTGATTGTTATTGGCAGAGCTTTGCTTGTAGGAGGGTGCTGATGATGTCTGTCTTGTCTTTTGTCTGCCGCTCTCAGGTCTCCTTCTCCTGAGCCCATCTACAACAGCGAGGGCAAGAGGTTAAACACCCGCGAGTATCGCACACGAAAGAAGCTCGAGGAGGAGCGACATGCACTTATCACTGAAATGGTTGGACTCAACCCTGACTTCAAGCCTCCTGCAGACTACAAGTATGATTATCTTTTTTTTTTCTTTCACCCCATTAACTGTATTTTAAATTTTTGTTTCATTTTGTGTTCGTTTATCTGATAAAATAAAAGGCTGGCGTTTTATCTGGGACGCCAGTTTGATGAGGGACAGAAAAACAACATGAAGCACGCGGTCTTTTAATGGGGGGCACTGGTGTGATTTTGGTAGAAAAAGTAAATAACAAATGACCAATTGACCGGATGGTTAAGCGTTGCTGTTAGTGTGAGTGTGTATCCCAAATAAGGTAACTGTTACTAACTGTTAACTGTTGGATTGAAGATGTTATAATGCCACCCTCGGTGTCTGTGATGGGAAATTGCAAACAGGGAAAGTTGATAAGTAGATGGATGAAGCTTTGCAAAAGCAGTGTTCTGCAGTCAGTTGGTGCAGAATTAGTGGTTGCATATAGACTGTGTCACAGGAAAGTTGCCTGAAACAATGTCTAGCCACACTCTCCACAGGTGTGTTGATGCTACCTGCAAAGGAACAAATGCGCTGATGTCGGCAAATTCATCTAACATTGCATGCATGTTGAATATTGCCTGTGGTGCAAATTGTTGCACATTTCAGCAGCAATTTGTGACAATTGGTCCTTAACAAATGTGAGGAAAAGTTTGGGTTAGCTCTTAAAAACACAAGCAGTACTTGGGTCGTATTTAACCCAAAATTACTTTTAGAGTAGTCCACTAGTCTCCCTCTCTGTAATCTACTAGCTTTTTATTCTCTGGGAACAATATGACATAATTAACAACTGAAGGAAAAAGGTTAGAGGGGGCACTGAGAGAAACAAAATATTTAATTTTCATCCATCCATCCATCCATCCATCCATCCATCCAAACAGTTAACTGGGTAATGTGTCCTCTGGGCCATGGGGCCGTTGGTAATGTCAGACCCTGATGGTTAGCTGAGCTAATCAGTCAGCCTTGTGTTTAGATGTTAAACTGCCTGGATCGCAGTTTGCAGCTTGTGACACATTTTCCATGAGGATCTGTTTCTGCAGGTACAGCATTTTGTTCAAGCTGGGGAAATGATGTTCAGAGCAAGGATGTGTGAGTCTAGTGGACTAGATGACTAATTGTCACTAGGCTGCTGCAATTTGAGTATTTTTTACACAAATTCTTTGCTTCGATGCGTCGTATAAGACGGCTCTATAGCACGCCATTGTCTCCATGGATACACAAAAATTCACCACCAAATCACAAGAAGTGTCGCCTCACTGCGAGCGTTTCACCAACATTTGCAACTAAAAAAGGACCTGCGATACCAATGTATTTGGGAGCAGCATATGAATAAATAACGTGACAACATAAAGCCCACACAGTGTTCAGGCTGGCACAGTTTCGTGTGGAGCTGGAGTCTGTTTACACACTGAAAAGCATAGAGGCGTCCTGTTACCGAGACGATGAGCTCAGGTAGCATGAAAGAAAACATGTTTCTAGTCTGAAACAGTGCTGCTGTTCCCATAATCACCATTAAACCTTTAGTGGGGAAAAGCTAGTGGGAGTCCTTCAGACTGTCAGAGCAGACGGTGGATGGAAGTCACTGCTGTGATAAAGCAGGACTTGAGCAGAACCGTAGTGTTCTAGCAGCAGCTCATTGTAAAGAAAGATAGCAGATACCTTTGGTTTTGTTCGTATTAGTAAACGCTGAAGCCTGGAAGCTCACTGATAAAACATTGTTTGTTTTTACTGGTCTACATCGTTATTAGTGCCATTAGCACAAATTTGAATCTATCGCCCACTGCTACCTCACAAACCATCTGAGTTCAGTGAACTCCTGTTAGGGTCAAGAATCTGATCTGGGATGTGGAGTGTTGGCCATTAGATGATGGGTACACTGTGGCCAGAGACATGCTGCCATTATTTTCCTTGTCTCTTATAGAACAGGACATCAACAGAAAGAAGAGTGGAGGTCTCTGTTAGTGCCAACAGTCTGATTGACTTAAGTAGTAATGTGTTCATTCGACATTACTACTGTGTTCTTTTCATCATTGTCATACGTTGTCATGTGCAGTCACGCGTGCAAACGAATGATGTGTCATCAGAAAGTGATTTTTATGCATTAATTGTCAGAATGAGAGCGTTTGACTGGTCAGTAACAGAATCATTTCAGTTTAGTTTTCTTCTTCAGTGGTCTCGGTCTAATCAGTGATTGGAGTCCATCTGCTTTGTGCTTTCATTTGTATCTTAATGATTCTGTGAAGAGTACAAACTTTCTTCCTGTAGAGCAGCCCTACTGCACATTGTGGGACTCTCCATGCTAATTGCTGATGATCTAAATACTGGATTGGCTCTTAGGACATTTAGAAAGCTAAATTCTTTACTTGTTTGTGTTCTCCAGGCCTCCAGCCACCAGAGTCAACGACAAAGTTATGATCCCTCAAGATGAATACCCTGAAATCAACTTTGTTGGTCTGCTCATTGGACCCCGGTAAGTTCGATGCCATCTTAAAGTAATGCAGTTTGACGTGCTTTCATACTGCAACTGAGGGGGGAAGAAAGAGTTTCTCACGTTTGTTTTTCCTCCCAGTGGTAATACATTGAAGAACATTGAGAAGGAGTGCTGTGCCAAGATTATGATCCGGGGGAAAGGGTCTGTGAAGGAGGGGAAGGTTGGTCGAAAAGATGGCCAGATGCTGCCAGGGGAGGACGAGCCTCTGCATGCCCTGGTCACTGCCAACACGATGGAGAACGTCAAGAAAGCTGTGGAGCAGGTTGGAGCACCTCCTGTTCATTATGTGAAGATGTTTAGCATCAGTTTGTTAAATGTAATGCATGTATACTTTGGGGAATATATACCATGATATTAATGGTGTGAAATGTGTGTCCACAGATTCGTAACATTTTGAAACAAGGCATTGAGACGCCTGAGGATCAGAACGACCTAAGAAAAATGCAGCTCAGGGAGCTGGCCAGACTCAATGGCACACTGAGGGAAGACGACAACAGGTCTGTGACACTGCCCGGGCTTTGTGCACAATCACTCCTTATTTGTTATAACACGAGGAGCCACCTGGTCATTAAAGTACAGAATGAGCAAGAATAGAAATCAAGGATGGATTTGTTCCATTTCTGCAGTCTCCGGACACCATGCTTATTGTCTCTTGTATCCACAGGATTCTTCGTCCTTGGCAGAACTCTGAGCCACGCAGCATTACTAACACCACCCTCTGCACTAAATGTGGTGGAGCCGGCCATATCTCCTCAGACTGCAAGTACAGCAGGTGACGATGCGCTGAGTGTCCAAACTTGAGCTGAACTCCTGACTCCACTCGCCTGAATTGTGTAACGACGTGTGCTTCTTTCACAGCTCGTTCGCTGCACACAGAGCAACTGGTGGAGAGCCCCCTCAGTCAGCTCAAGACAAGGCTCGTATGGACAAGGAGTATCTGTCTCTCATGGCTGAGCTGGGGGAGGCCCCTGTCCCAACGTCAGCCGGAGGACACACCAGCACCCAGGGCGCACCTCGGGCTGCAGGCCCCAACAGCACCCAACCTCCACCGGTTAGTGGGGACGCACGTGGTTCTCTGTACTCGTCGTGGAGAGCTCTGTCTGAAATTCTCTGTGTGTTCAACAGAACCGGCCTCCGTGGATGAGTTCTGGTCCAGCCGAGAACAGGAACTTTCACGGCATGCCTGGGGGGCCCGGGGGGCCCGGTGGTCCTGGAGGACCTCACAGTTTTCCTCCTCCGATGCCCAGCATGGGAGGACCGCCTATGCCTCCCAACCCCAATGGCTTGCCTCCACCCTGGATGCAGCCCCCTCCTCCTCCCATGGGCCAGGGACCTGGACCGCATGGACACCCGATGGGTAAGAGCAGATCCAGACTACACAACAATGTGTTTAGTGATGACATATGAACCCTGCTTCAGGTCCAAACTACTCTGCGTTCATTAGGGCTGTATGTATTTGACATGTTTTAATGCTTTGTATCTTGTTCTATTTAATTATTTTAAAAGTCAGTTTCTAAACCCTTTAAGCCCATGCAGCAGTCTATTAATGACTAACCTCGTATTGTGGATGGATTGTCTCAGTTGTTCTCCTGACTGAAGTTTGGTCCGTTTATCCTGCCATGTGATTGCATTTGTCCCTAACCATCAGGAACCCTCATGTTTTATTGAGTGGAAAAAAGTTAGCGTTCATCCTCCAGCTTCACCGTGTTTATATTATGCTAACAAAGCTGTGTCGCTAGCCACCACGTAGCACATCATTATATACCAGCTAGCCCAACTTCAGTAACCCTACAAATGTCACTGCTGTTTAGTTTTCTGTCTTTATTTATGTTGGAAGTGATAGCAGAGCTGTACGTTTGAGAGATTTATGAAAAACTTCAATCAGAACATGCTATATCATGTTTAGGTGGAAACTAGCGAGCTAACTTCCTGCTAACTTCTAACTCCGTTGAATTTAATAAATTCTGTTTTCATGGATGCCTGGATGTTAAACTTAATAGTTACACCTGGTAAAGCAGCAACACTGATCATTTTATTAAAGATGAAAGAATTTAGACAGTTTGTAACTCTCAGTGATGCTGCAGTGTTAGTTTGTTTTTGGGACCTGAAGCGGAGTTTGGGCCCAGACACAGCTAATGATGTCAGACTTAAGGTCCGGATACTGCCAACAAAAATCAGAGTGTATGGAGGATTAAATTCTGCATGGTGGTGATAACAGTACAGTTTGGGTAAAAGGCTAAGACCTGGTGATCCATACAGTGCCAGTGGCAGGGAGCTGGCACAGGCTGGACTCTCATGAAGGCTTTTAGATTTTTCAAGTCGAGTTACTGAGACGTCTCATGAAAGCTAATGAACTCTGTGTAAGATTCAGTTCACCTCCTGAGTTCTTTGTGTCGTACTTAAGTTGCTTTGAAGTGTGTTTTATTGTAAAGACTTTCCAATATTGAAGAGGTCAAACGCAAAAGAAGCGTCTGAGCGTCTGCTGTATTAGAAAAGGACCCAAAACTTTACTGTAGAAAATCTGCAAAATAGAAAAGAACCCCCAATCTTATGTGCTTTTGTTGTAGGTCTGCTGCCACCTCCAATGGGTATGATGCCACCTCCACCTCCTCCCCCAAGCAGCCAGCCACCTCCTCCCCCTTCAGGACCTCTGCCACCTTGGCAACAGCAGGCTCCACCTCCTCCTCCAACCAGCAGCATGGCAACTAGCACACCACTGCCCTGGCAACAGAGTAAGAGCGCACAAAAGCTTTATTGAGAAAACTTTCAGTGGTTCAGCACACACACAGCTCTTTTATACGTCAGTGGTTTCAAAACTGGTTCCTGTGTACACTGAAACGAGAGGTAGTGTGTTCACTGTGTAATCTATAACAAAACGGCTTCATTTTTTTGGTTTCTGGGGGGGGGCTGTCACCCAAAGACGAGTGTTGGCCTCGGTGTGTTGATTTGACAGAGAGTTTATCACCGAATCAAACAGATAGGCAGTGCATATTTACAATATGTCTTTGTCCTTACACACACACAAAGACGTACTCACCGCACCTTATTCACAGATCTGTGGAGACTCTATGCATAAGGAGCCTTTATGTTTGCCTACAGTTCATTTCCATGTGTCCCCTGCTCTCTTACAGACACCACCACCACATCTAGCCCCGCCACCGGCACTCTGCCTCCATGGCAACAGCCCCAACAGCCTGCAGCCTCTGGAGCCCAGCCCCCACCACCCATGGGTACTCCGTCCATGGTGCCTCCTCCACCTGGGGTCCAGCCCCCACTGCCCCCGGGCGCTCCACCACCACCACCTCCACCTCCTCCAGGCTCCACGGGCGTGATGTATGCCCCACCACCACCTCCACCACCCATGGACCCCTCTAACTTTGTCACAATGATGGGGATGGGGGTACCGGGCATGCCCCCTTTTGGCATGCCTCCTGCCCCCCCTCCCCCTCCCCCCCAGAATTAAGTGTGGGTCAGAGGAATGGTCACCATGTACCCATAGACTGAAGTCTGTGCTCACAGAAATGTAACCAGTGCTTTATTTTTTATGGATCCATGATGTTGTGAACAGTGACAGGCTGTGATTGTTCACTCTGTAACTTAATTCCACTTCTTGTCGCTGTTTTTAACGTTTGTGTGGACACGGCGCTCGGCCCATGTGTACAGTGTCCCTCTCTGACTGCCATAGTTTGTTACATAAGTACAGTTATGACTCAGCCAGCCAGCACCAGGTTTAATGTATGTGAAGACTTGCCTGTCATTGGCTTTAATATATCAGAGTTCAGCTTGCATGATCCATTCAGACAGCTCATTCTGTTTAAAGTGACACATTTCTACTCTGACCTGCTCCCCATCTTCGCTTTGAGCTGGACAAGATGAATATTTTTGTATGCAACATAGGAAGTGTACCTTAGTTGCGTAAAACCTTTGTAGTACTAAGATTGTTTTCCAGGGATTCCTGTGGTTTTCATTTTCTTCTTTGGCCTGGGTCTTGGCGGTGACACCGAGTTTTGTGCCCCCTGCACTAATCGACTGCTCAGAAGATCCTCGTTCATGTATCTCTGCTGTGATTAGACGCTGTGTGCAGTGTTAGTGTTGCTTCTGTTTGACTTATCTGAGTAGAAAATTGTTCATTTCTGGAGTCCACCGTGTAATGTTAGCCTGAATTAATGTTGGTTTCATATTAAACTGATCCATGTCAACTTGTTGTTTCTCCTTTTATGGATGTCAGCCCTTTGTGTCAGAAAGAAAGCTAGCTTTTCTTTCCCCCGAGAGGAGACCCTGTTGGCCACTTCATTAAAGTGTTACATAATGTGGTCTGCTTAAAAGAACATGGCCTTAAAAATGCCGTGCAGCTCGTGTCCCCATGCTGAAGCAACTTTCTTTAAACAGCCTAAATCTATGTTCAGAAAAATTAGCTTCAGAGTTACTTGATTGCCAACATGTACCAGTTGTGATAGTACATGTTGGCTTGTAAAATCCTGACTATGACCGTGCTGTGCAATAGTCTCCCCACACATATCCTAAGTGTTACTGTCAGTCTATGAAGTCTAGGTTGGGTCAGCTCTGAATAAATATCAGAAATGTTGACAGGATTACAGATGAGTACAAAGGATTGGACTGTGGTGTTTTACTCAAAGAGAGATCTGTCATCTGAACTATTCAAAGTTTAAACCATGTAATCTAAATTTAATCGTTTTTCATTTGTAATCTGTGCCATTTGGGTAATTTATAATTGATTATTTCATATTACATGTAAACCGTTTTACTGTGGGTCACGTGATGAGATTTGCCTGAAGATTTGAAGGTGATGTTTCCCACTACCTGACCTTGGGCCGAGTTTTCTCTGTGGATTCGTCAGTACTTGTTCAGTTCAGACACTGAATTTAGACTCAAATTTCTTCTTGGTTTGAATGCTTTAAACCAGGGGCAGAAAGATCAATGTGCTCAAAGACGCACCAAATATTTTATTCTAATTGTGCGACTGAAGTCAGGGTCTGTGGAGTTTGCATAGAACTGCTACATATTCTATCCATGTGCGTCTCAGTGAGGCACGGTTAAGTCAAAGTAGCCACATTTACACTGGAAGTTAGAACAAGTATTGTTTACAGAGTTTCGTGGAGTACCCGAACAGTAAGACGAAAGTCTTCCAAGTCGCTGATTGGCCACCTGATGATACTGAGTTTTATTTTGAAACTGTCGACCGGAAAAGCTGTTTGGCTGTTCCGTCCTGACGCTCTCAGCTGTACGTGACATATTAAAGAGGCTGGAGCATCGCTAGGCTCCGGCTGTGTGTTCAACGCAGAGCCGAAGAAGAGCAACGACGCGTCGGGTCACACTCCGGGAGCACAGAGATGGCCAAGCCGCTGACAGACCAAGACAGGAGGAAGCAGATCTCGGTGCGGGGCCTGGCCGGGGTGGAGAACGTTGCGGACCTAAAAACTAACTTCAACCGGCACCTCCATTTCACCCTGGTCAAGGATCGGAATGTGGCCACCAAACGGGACTACTACTTCGCCTTGGCAAACACGGTCCGA
This sequence comes from Mchenga conophoros, assembly GCF_057382185.1. Lineage (NCBI taxonomy): Eukaryota > Metazoa > Chordata > Actinopteri > Cichliformes > Cichlidae > Mchenga > Mchenga conophoros. The sequence goes on along the minus strand of NC_140528.1, from coordinate 82,589,401 downwards.
GATCACCTGGTGGGCCGCTGGATCCGAACGCAGCAGCATTACTACGAGAAGGACCCCAAAGTAAGCAACCGGGTGCACTGCAGTCGAGCACAGCTGATCGGAGGCCTGGGGGAAGGGAGGGGATGCGGGTTCGTGATGCGGATGTCAGCAGTGATGGCTGCGGCTTGTAACAGCGTTGCTCTTCGTATCCATTTATAGTCACGTTCGCTCTGACCGTGAGTCGTGTGTGTGTGTGTGTGTGTGTCCCGGCAGCTCCGCTCTTATGAGATGTTACGCAACGTCATCCGCAGCTGTCTCACCTTCACCTGACCTCTGCTGTACCTCGCTCACTCATGTGCGTCCACACGGGCGGGCTTGGGGCCAACCAGACATAGCTCACGTAAACGCATGTCCGCCATCCATCTCTCCACCCCCTCTCCTCTCACCAAAGCGCAAAATGACCTAAAGGCCTTGAGCAGGCAGCGAGAACTGAGCCCTCAGAGCTGCTGCATAGCCCCTTTTGCATTAGTACCCACTCTGATCAGCTCGCCACTGTTTTATTACCTACTGGGCTGGGGTTCCTTGAGGAGGGGGCTGCCCTCACGGGCTCACAACTCTGATAACTGCGTCACTAAGACTGCATACCACTGCCACGGCCCGAGACCCCGCTGTGCTCCAGCCTGGCTGTTCAGACGGCTATGTCTTGTCCTCCTCCAGCTTATTGACCGGTGTTGTGCCAAAAAGTGATTGTCTGCCAAAAACTGATTTCCGGTATTTGCCAAAAACTGATTGCTCGTATTTAAACTGCTATAAGTAACTTGTTGGCCTATAATATGTGAAACATATGTCAAATTCATCCCTCATGGATGACACAAAGTCATATTGAGCCACAAACAACATTCGTGTAACAAGGTAGAAGCCGCAATCAGTTTTTGGCAGCGACTTTTATAGAACCTTTATTTATGCAGTTAAAAAAATCTCATTAACATTAAAAATGTCTTTTGTAAGAGTAAGACAGCAGAAATGGCAGCAAATATTACAATAGTTCTGTAAAAATATTTTAAGTGGGGATAAAGGACCGGATTGGTTATAATGTGAGTACAATAACACAGAGTTATAAAGATACTTGAAAAAACAGATAATCTTTTAATTCTATATATAACCCCTTTGTAAACGCTGTTCACCGAAGTCTATTTACCAACATACGTAAAGATATTACACATAAAAAATACACAGAAACATTGGAAATCACTTTTTGGCACAACACCGGCTTTCAGGGAGGCCTTCATAGTCAAAAGATGCTGATCTGCTGTGCATAAAAGTATGAAGTGATTCTTTTCAAAGCATGTAAAATGTTAGATGATGATGATTCGTTGAATTTTCAGTAAAGAAGTTCTGGTTCTCTGGAACTGGAGGTTCAGGGTGAGCATTGCATTCAGCTGCTGCACTCTGGTGACTTTTCCTGTGACCGTGTGGCGTGGTGCACTTGGAACAGCAGTCACATTTCTATACACTGAGTCAATGTGCTGCTGACTCTCAGCACTCTTAAAGTGGTGCTCAGTTAGACGTCAGACATGGAGGTCAGTGTTAGACGATACATATGCTGTGACAAAGAACGAAGGAGCCATGCCAGTGTGACCTACCCTGCTGACCTCTGCATGTCTCAGTCACTTCGGTCTACACATGCTTCTCATGCTGGAGCCGTATCAGAATGTCAGAAGCTTTGTTCTCTGTACCAGACTTGTAATGCTGCTTCTCTGAAGTGAAACGGTGTCATTGCCTGCAGTTGCTCTGCTGCTGTCTTGTCCTAGAGATCACGTGGCCGGGCCATGGGGCGCATACTGTGTGCTTTATTGTCAATAACCTGACTCTGTTTCAGAGTTTCATCCAGTCATATTTGTGTTGTTGCCTTTGGAAATATTTTTGCATACAGATGTAAAAGTGCAATAACTGAAAGGAAATTCAAACTACCAGCAGCTCAGGATCAGGTGGAAGTGGAATAAAAAGCCATTTTGCTCTGTTTTCTTGCAGCGCGTCTACTACCTCTCCTTGGAGTTTTACATGGGCCGTACTCTGCAGAACACCATGGTGAACCTGGCCTTGGAGAATGCCTGCGATGAAGCCACATACCAGGTGAGGGTAATACAGCACGCTTCCAACAGAAACAAAATCAAATCAACCCACACTGATGCAGAGAGGCTTCCACATCCTCAAGCAATGGCTGAATAAAGTGAGAGGGATGACCAGAGATATTATAGATTTGTAATTAGTTTTTACTTTTATTTTGACTTCCTGTTTTTAATTCAGTTTAGTTTCAGTGAGTTCATGAATGAATCTTTAGTGTTAATGAATTTTTTATTAATTTAAATTTGAAGGAAAAAAAAATTGAAGATGTCGTTTTACAAGATCCCGCAAAAGTTTTTAAGTCCATGCACTTCCAGGTCAGTCTGAGACCTTGGAAACAACCATAGCAATGAGAGACGCACTTGCGGGAGACACTCACAGATTTTTAGTTGGAGCTTGGCTTTGCTGTCAATAACACTCAGCCAGACAGTGAAGCTCTAATGTTCATTGCCGTTAACGTGGGAGGAGTGATTAACAGCTCTGTCCTGCAGTACTCACAGCTGATCCACACCTTACTGTGCGTGTGCTCATGTTCTTTAGCTGGGTTTGGACATGGAGGAGCTGCAGGACATTGAAGAAGATGCTGGCCTAGGCAATGGAGGCCTTGGACGCCTGGCTGGTGAGCTCCTGATTGGCTGCTGACAAATGGTGATGTGAAGCACAGCCGTGTCTAACAGCGCTCCCGTTTCCACAGCTTGTTTCCTGGACTCCATGGCCTCTCTGGGTCTGGCTGCTTATGGATATGGCATCCGGTATGAGTTCGGCATTTTCAACCAGAAAATTGTCAGTGGCTGGCAGGTATGTTCACCCGGTGCTGTGTATGCACTTAAAGCACCTTTGCACTACAGTCATACTGAATAAGATTAGCCAGACAAAAGCGCCCTCTGTGATGGTAGCAGAGGGTGTTGCATGATGGACCCGTCACAGTTTGTTTACACAAGATATGGGTGATGCTGATTAAAAGGAGCATTAATAGGATTATTAGGAGGATTATTCGGAGCACAGAACGTGGCAAAGTGAGAGAATTTGATGGACCGTCTGTTCACTCTGTAGTCTTAGTGGAAATGGAGTTATAGTCAGAGTACCGTCTTGAAACTCCAGTGTTTGTTGTGTTTGGACAGGACGGTCTGCTGATGTAGTTTTTGTCATATAAGCAGCATATAAGTGCTCAAATATGAGACTTTTAAGGACTTTTTTTTCATATTTTAACTAGTTTTAAACAGGAAGATGCCATCTGGTATTTCCACAGGTGGAAGAAGCCGATGACTGGCTGCGTTATGGGAATCCCTGGGAGAAGGCTCGGCCCGAGTACATGCGCCCTGTCCACTTCTATGGCCGCGTGGAGCACACAGCTGATGGAGTGAAGTGGGTTGACACGCAGGTTGGTACCAGGTCGTTACTGTATACTCTTAATAGAAAGTACTGAGACTGTCACATTTTCTTTGACACCTCTAATTGTGCATGCTACTACTACTATTATTATTGGGTAACAAAGACTACAGTTTAACGAGGATACGGGGTAAAGACAAACCCCTCAACTTGCTGTAATTATCTAATACACGCGTTTTTTGGTTATAGTAGTTTAAAAAATTGAGTTAAACAGTGGCTGGATCAGGTTAAATGCACTGGGACTGTATGCATTAGTAACATTTGCATGCAGCAGGTCAGTCCTGTGTCTCTAGTGGCTGTCTGTAGTCTCTCTCGGGGGTCAAGGGGGAGGGAGAGCAGATCCTCTGTTAATCGTAAGGTTGGTGCTTCAGTCAGCATGCCAAAGATCCTTGGGCAAGATACTAACCCCAAGTTTCTCTCCGATGTATCCATCACAGTGTGAAGTAGCACTTTTGTAGAAACACATAGAAAAAAAGTGCTGGTTTGAATGAGGTGAGTAATAAAGTACCTGGAGTGCTCGGGTAGAGTAGAAACATGCTACATAAGAACCAGTGCAGGTGCCATTTAGTTGCACAGCTGATATACAGTTGAAAGGTTGGTAATGTTGTGTGAAGCAGGACTTTTTCCCACAGTGCCAAATCACACATTTGTGCATTTGTATTGTAAGATGAAGACCTTATGATAATACAGAGAGAACGGCAACAGTCAGAAAACTCGCTGTGAGCAAGCTCTTGGTGACGATGAGAAGGAAAAACATCTTTTTAAAGTAAGAACCCTGCGTCTGAACCAGGCTCAGTGAGGGGCGTCAGTCTGCCCAGTGATTTGGGGAAAGTGGGACAAAGATGCACCGTAATCTTCAGATGTGGTTACACTCATGGCAGTAGTAATGACCATGGCAGTAGAAGAATGCAGGGTGGAGAGAGTCCCGTCACTTGTTCTCTGCAGCAGAGAAGGTTGAATGCAAACAACAGTAACAGATATGAATGCTTTCTGGTAGCTTCCAGCTCAGTATCTGTGCCTCGGGAATATGTGAAGGATTAGAGAGTTCAGCTCTTCATGTCTCCCCGATGAACACCTCAGTTTGCCTGAAGATGTCTGAACCCAGGAACCTTGCACTGTGGTATTCCCTCACATTCCCTGTAATGGTACCTGGGACGGATGATTTGTATTTGCCCTGCAGCCCCATCTCAGTCTAGTTGGCTTGTCCTGTGGTCTGTGACATCATCCCTGACAGTAAATCACCAGACTGTAGTTTAAACACTGAGAAATGATGAAGTGTGTGTGTTCCAGGTGGTTCTGGCTCTTCCCTATGACACTCCAGTCCCCGGCTACAGAAACAACATAGTTAATACGATGAGGCTGTGGTCTGCAAAGGCGCCCTGTGACTTTAACCTGAAAGACTGTGAGTACTGCCCTCTGCTCACATCACTCTGTGAAAAGTAGAACCAGCAGACATGGACTGCTCTTCTTGCTGTTGTCCCACAGTTAATGTTGGAGGCTACATTCAAGCTGTGCTCGATAGAAACCTCGCTGAGAACATCTCCAGAGTGCTCTACCCCAACGACAATGTGAGTGGATTTACAGCTGCACTTCTTATTTATTTGAACCTTTACTTCGTTCACATGAACTAGTGGATGGTGCTGTGCGTGACATTGAGAGTATTTGCTCATCTGCTTTCACACACGTATGAACTTCAGCGACATCCCATTCTTAATCCCTAAAGTGTAATATGATGTCAGCCCACCCTCTGCCGCTATAACAGCTCCAACTCTTCTAGCTTTCCTCAAGGTTCAGGAGTGTGTTTATCCCTGTGCCAGGTGACATTTTTCCTTATCTGTCCAGTGTTTTTAAAAGTTAAGATTGACCAAACTCCTGCGATGATTGCATTTGGGACTTGGAAATAAGCACAGGGTCTGCAAAGGGCACAACAACGTCTCTTAGTGCAGAGGTTCCCGAAGTGTGGGGCCCACCTCTTAGGGGGGGCGCTAAGCCATTGCAGGGGGGAGGGGCACGGTATGAAAGAAAAAAAAAAAAAAAAGGAACGCTTGGACGCTGTTAGCATAATGGACAGGTTTTTGACGGGGCTCCCACACAAACGCAAAGCAGGAAATGAAGCATCGCTGAATATGTTTCCAAACCAACTTCATTCTAAGCCAAAGACTAGAAAATATGGTGAAGCATATCTTCCCTTTGGTTTCACCTCCACAAGTGCCGAGGTAGGTCTCCCCTGCAGAATTGGTTTTCCCTGCGTCAGGAGCAGCGCTAGGCTCTCCAAATCACGGGCAAACAGTATCCCACATTCTTGATTTTTAGTTCACGAACACTTGTTGTAATGACCAACTACTCCTGACATTTTGGAGATGTTAGCTCTTTATACAGTAAAGTTGCAGTGAGATACAAATAATATCAGGCCATTCCTGCCACGATTTGTTCCCTTGGTTCAAATCACGGACTAACCTGATGATTTCCTCCTCCTGAGCTGCTCTCTTTTTCTGTGCTTCTTCCATAATAATGTCAGCGGGTGTACCGGCAGCAGATTGATTGTAAGCATTGAACTCTGGTGTAACAGCTCTTCATACTCTCCTTCAGTTCTTTGAAGGGAAGGAGCTGCGTCTGAAGCAGGAATACTTTGTCGTAGCTGCAACTCTTCAGGACATCATCCGTCGATTCAAAGCCTCAAAGTTTGGCTCCACAGAGTTTGTGCGGTTAGATCTTTCCACACTGCCAGACAAGGTGAGCTTGCTGTCATTCTGTGTTATTTGCTTCTCTTTTGTTTTTTACTTTCTCTTATTGATTTCTCCTAAAACTGATGATCATGAGTTTTCTGTTTTCTCTCCATGTGCAGGTGGCCATCCAGCTGAATGACACCCACCCTGCTCTGGCCATTCCTGAACTGATGAGGCTGCTGGTGGACATTGAGAAAGTGCCCTGGGAGAAGGTATCACATCGCAAACTCTTAACTTTTCCATCCAGTGTGCATCTGTAGTGAGTCTGTGGGACCCTAATGGTGTATTCAAGACTTCAAACTGAGCTGGAGACCATGAAGTCACTGGGAAAACGTTTAATGAGCTCTGCAAATAAGAAGTAGGTGCATTAGGAGTCGCTACCTGCCATTAAAACAGATGCAGTTTTCAGACTCTGGCTACGCTGATCAGCCCATATTTTATAGACGTTCTAGGATTCTTCGACCGGGATTCAGTCTCATTGTTTGTTTGTGTCCTTAGCGCTAACCTCAAACCAAGTCACTGATCAGCTAAAAAAGTGCTTTCACATTGGTTCACATTTTCTTTAGCACAGTTTCTTAAATGCTAACCTAGCTGCCTGTGGCTCTGGCCTCTGTGTCTAGGCCTGGGACATTGTGATCCGAACCTGTGCCTACACCAACCACACCGTGCTGCCTGAGGCACTGGAGCGCTGGCCCGTGGACCTCTTCCAAAACCTGCTGCCTCGACACCTCGACATCATTTACGAGATCAACAGGAGGCACCTGGAGGTATGAGGGGAGGATGTAATATTGGAGCTTTTCAGGCAATAAGGTGCCTGAAAAGCTTTGTGAGCAGAGAAAATGTGGTTCGTTCTTGAAGAATGAAACATTTTGTTTTATACGCACAGCGGTGAGTAATCTCAGAGTGTTTATCTTCACTCCTTCAGCGCATCTCGAAGCTTTACCCAGGGGACACTGACCGCATATGTAGAATGTCCCTGATTGAGGAAGGAGATGTGAAGAAAATCAACATGGCTCATCTTTGTATTGTGGGCTCTCACGCAGTCAACGGAGTGGCCCGTATCCACTCAGATATCATCAAAAACACTGTGTAAGGAAACCTGTAGGAATCTAGCTGCATAACATGTTACAAAGATGTTTGGAAGTTTCTCTGACTGGTGTTCCACGTTCAGGTTCAAGGATTTTTACGAGGTTGACCCTCAGAAGTTTCAGAACAAGACCAACGGTATCACCCCCAGGCGCTGGCTGGTCATGTGCAACCCCGGTCTGGCTGAGGTCATCGCTGAGGTGGGTTAGTTATTTGTGAACGTTGTAAGTCTTTGTAGAGATCTTGCCTAACTCACCTGCTTAACCTCCAGAAAATTGGAGAGGATTACATCCGTGACCTGGACCAGCTGAAGAAGCTTCTGGACTTTGTGAATGATGACGCTTTCATCCGGGACGTAGCCAAAATCAAACAAGTGAGAGCTTAAAATGCCAAAAGTAAAATGCACTCTGTTTGCGTGCTTCTTTTTACACCCTCTGTCTGAACTTTCAGGAGAACAAGATGAAGTTTGCAGCGCATCTTGAAGCGCACTACAAGGTGAAGATCAACCCCAGCTCCATGTTTGATGTGCAGGTGAAGAGGATCCACGAGTATAAAAGGCAGCTACTCAACTGCCTGCATATCATCACACTGTACAACCGTGGGTGCTGCTGAGCTTTAACTCTGAATCCAGACTTGTCTTCTGTTTAACAAACAAACAAGCAAACAAACAGTCTTTCTCTCTGATCAGGCATTAAGAACGAGGCCAACAAGCAGTGGACACCCAGAACGATCATGATTGGAGGAAAGGTGAGCAGCAATATTCCTAAAAGTTTAATGTGGTCAGAAGAAAGCCTGTCATGGAAGCAGTTTATTCCCACACCCACTGCACTTCACACTACATCAAATCCAGCCTTATCTAGTATGTGTCTGGGCCACTTTGACACAGCCAGTCATAAACATGGCTGTCCATCTGTCTGCACATGGATGTTGTTGCATCAGAGAAGCTGCTTGTAGACATCTGTCTCACCAAGCAGGACCTTTCTTCTTCTTCTACACTAACCTCATTCAGTAGTGTTTATTCACCTGTAGTTTATATACTGCTGTGACAGGACAGGCTATGAAACTGTGATGATTTAGAAGCACCTCTGGAGGAAAATTGAGCATGATTGAGTTGAGCTGCACGTCTTGGACGAGTTGAAGCTAGCTGTTAGCCACTACGAATTTAACACCTGTTTTTGAACTTTGAGGGTGTGGTGAGCCTCTTGATTTCCCAGCATGTGCCTTCTGCGTTTCTAGGCTGCTCCAGGATACCACACTGCCAAGATGATCATCAAGCTGATCACGTCCATCGGAGATATCGTTAATAATGACCCCGTGGTGGGAGATCGCCTTAAAGTCATCTTCCTGGAGAACTACCGCGTCACACTGGCTGAGAAGAGTAATAAGTTTTTGACTGTGTCTTACTGTAAATAAGTGATGTATAATATCACTTATTTACACTACAGCTGGATAAACCTGATCTTTTATGTTGGGTCATTCTCTGTTGGGACAGTAGCACATAAAGCTGACTCCACTGTATTCCGTGTGTCTCCTCTGTGCAGTCATCCCTGCGGCTGACCTGTCTGAGCAGATTTCCACAGCAGGTACTGAGGCCTCGGGCACAGGGAACATGAAGTTCATGCTGAATGGCGCCCTCACCATTGGCACCATGGATGGTGCCAACGTGGAAATGGCAGAGGAGGCTGGAGAGGAGAATCTGTTCATCTTTGGTATGAGGGTGCACGATGTGGAGGCTCTGGACAAGAAGGGGTGAGTTTTAAAATGGTCTTGGTTCAGAGGTGTGCGTGCGTGCGTGTGTGTGTACACATCCACAACATCAGGGATAAGTGAGATGCTTGGCTACAACAACCAAAAGGAGACTAGAGGCCAAGATCTAGGTAGCATAGAGGGATGTTAGCCAACTTCAGTTGCAGAAAGGTAACTAAGAAGTACAGCAAAGTGTCCATACCTGAGGCCTTGGAAACAGCTGCTAAAGATTCACAGCCTTGGCCAGCCGCTTGAAGAAGTATACCTGACAAACAATATGAGAACAGCACCACCGAGGCTGGGGGCTTTTTTCCATAGGCGAGCGGAGCAATACTGGAAGAGCATATGGGAGAAAGATGCAATGCTCAGCAGCCAGTGGATCTAAGAGCAAGTAGTTACTTTATTGCTTAGTTACTTTTTTTAATAACATGATACACAACCCGAGTATAAGGCAACAGACCTTTCAGCCCATTTCTATTTTTTCTGCATAATCCATCATATTAAACTGAATCAAATGAAAAAGTCTCTTTAAAACTTGTTTTATTAGTTTATTAGTTATCTTTTAACTTTATGCATCAAGTAAAAATGTAATTATATGCAACAATCTTTGACTGGAAGAAATGTGTTTAACATTTAAACCTATTTCCTGCATAATCCAGCAGATAAAATAATGTTTTGGGTTTCTACTCTTTCAAATAGATGCGAGTAAAAACAGCAGAAAATAAATAAAATCAAAGACTCAGCAGCTCTTAAATCTATTGTCACCTGTTTAGCTGGAGTGGGGTGGGTGGAGGTTTGCCCACAGCTGTCCTGTCAGTGGGAGAATCCGGGGGTTTCTGTGTGAATGTCACATTCCCGTGGCAGCGTGCTCGCTGCTCGCTCAGAGTTGAAGTTTAATTTTTCGCTGTAGAAAGAAGTTTTCTTCCCACACAGCGTGAACAGCAGACGCTGATGTTTTTGTCACTTTTTACAGAATCAAACTCAAAGTAATGTGATTACTTCCACGCTTTAATCGTTGCTTGGTCGTGCTCTCTCTGCACTCCATATTATCCATTGTTGATCTCCACACGTCTGTTGCTGCCACGGACGTCTTACGCTCGAAGATGTGGAGGGTGGAGGAAACGGTGGTCTCAGTGGTAATCGGAGCACTCGGTGCGGTGACTCCCAAGTTAGGCGAGTAGCTCCAGCAGATCCCGGGAACAACATCGGAGATCTCTGTCCAGAAGAGCGCAGTCCTGGGAACAGCTAAGATACTGTGCAGGAGCCTCGAGCTCCCAGGCCTCTGCTCAACTAGTTAGCTAAAGTAACTTAACCATGTAACGGCAGCTGAACAGTATCATCACATAATAATAAAACTGAAAAGTATTTTCCACCTGGGATGTTGTGCTTTTTAAAGCCCTGCTTTACCACCATGGAAACCACAGGAGTAACTTCCATCCACCGTCTGCTCTGTCCTGTGGAGCACAGCTAGCATCTCTGTGTTTTTCTGTCCTCAGCTACGACGCCGTGTCCTACTATAACCGTGTCCCCGAGCTGAAGCAGGCAGTGGAGCAGATAGCAGGAGGCTTCTTCAGCCCCAGCCAGCCTGGCCTCTTCAAAGACCTCGTGAACATGCTGATGCACCATGACAGGTGAGCGCACGGTGGTCCCTAAACTCACGAGTGAGTACTTTGCATTCTAACTCACACTGTAGGCTCCAGTGATGTCGTGTCATTGCTGAGCAAACATGTGACTGACTTTCCCAGGCGTTAGACACGAGCTGAAGAGTGAACAATGCAGCTCACTGTTGAAACATTTTTATGTCCTGCAGGTTCAAGGTGTTTGCTGACTACGAAGACTACATCAGATGTCAGGAGAGAGTCAGCGCGCTCTACAAGGTATGCTCTGCTGCTAGTGAGGTCATGTACACAAGTATTGTCCAATAAATGACACCTGGCCTGTGACGCCTTCACTATGTTAACAGAACCCTAAAGAGTGGACCAAGATGGTGATTCACAACATTGCTGGCTGTGGAAAATTCTCCAGTGACCGCACCATTTCTGAGTATGCCCGGGAAATCTGGGGAATGGAGCCCAGTCTGGAGAAGATCGCTGCTCCGGATGCCCCTCGCTAAACCAAACTACCTTCGTCCGTAGCTCAGCACGTGGTACGGCAGCCAGAGACGAACCCTGTAGCTTCTCACTGTGCACTGTGGCATTATTTCTTTACAGTAACGATCCCTGTACAACCTCAACCACTTCCAGTTCACCCTGTGCTAACTGGAGCTGAAATGGTCCACTGTGGATGTGTGACAAATTAAAGGAAAAAGCAGAACCTGCGACTCCCCAACTGAGGGCTGTGGAGGTATTTTGCCTCCATGGGTTTGATCCACTTTTCTCTTTTTAAGGGGAAAGATTGTTGATCCTGAAAAGAGAGGGAGTGTGTTTTAGAAGTATGGTCTGCCATTAGTCCATTTCCAGAGAGTGGGAATCAGTGCCAAGGATTAAGGCTGTTGGCGTCCCCTTAATAAATTATTTCATCACTTGTTTTTCCTTTAACTTGTTACATGTCTTTATTTTTCTTTCTTCACCAGTAGCATCTGTATCACTTGTACAAGTACTACTAGGCACTGAGCTGTTTTATGTAAAGTGTAAACTGTAGGACACATAACAAGTACTGTTCATTTTATTATTTTTACTAGTAGTACTTGTACTCCACTAACCGCAGATTATGAGAAAACTGGGAATGTGTTTGGTCACTACAGGATAATTGAGGCCTGTCTTTAACAAGAGCTAGACTACATTCCCTCCTTCCAAAAGCCAGCATAACTGCAGATAAGCCCGAGTCCTGTCACTGTTCCTGACCAGTCACGTCTTCCATGGAAGAGTGTAGCCTCCCAGCAGTACTGTAACTAAAAAGCATGTACCCGTGTTTCAGCACATGACTATTTCACGTTCACTGTCCAACTGCTTGTCCAGTGTTGTACGATGTTAGCTGAATGTATTTGTGTGTTTTATTATAGTTGAAGTTTGGTAGCTGTGACATCCTGTCAGCATGTGTTGTCTTTGTGCTATAGTCTGTTAGACATTGATGGTGCCTACTCTTTGCATACCTCTCTGGAATATGTGTGTACTCTCAGCTGTATTTGTGTGTAACATAGAAGAGTGATATTAAAAAGCATTTATCATCAACTTTTTGACTCCTGGAGTTAATGTGTAATTCTGTTTGAAGAACGATTGGAGCAAAAATGAGGAGAAAGGAAAACGATGCATTCAAGGAAAATGGTCCAACATCTGTGAAGGGACCAGCATTTAAAAGTGAAAACACACACACACACTTTATCCTTTCATGCAATTCACACAATTTTCTGACTAAATCAACGACCAACTCCAATACTCTATTAGTTTATTTTGGTTTTCTCTTTTTCATTCCAAAGTGAGGAAGTTTGTCTTTTACAGCACAGTCAGCTTTTCCCTATTTTCTGAAATTCTGATATTTTTTTCTTCCTATTTTTCATTAGCACTAACCTTTAAAGTCAGTTTCTAAAACTGACTCAACAGCAGTTGGACTGCCGATTAAACTTAGGACGTCACTTTAGTCTCGTGACTTGTTTGATACACAATTAGCTGCAGTTTTGCTGGGTTTTTTTTATTTTTTATTTTTTTTTATTCTCCAGTCTTTCTCCTGAAATAGTCCACCCATACCTTCTCCAAGATAGTTCAGAGTTTACTACTCTTTACAAATTTCCAACAAACAGGAAGTGGGAAGCTGTATGTGTGTTTTAACAAATTCTTAATATATACCACAAAAACAATAAATGTACTTATTCTAGCATATTCTTATGTTATTATACTTATATTGTGGATTTCAGGAAGCACACAGCCCCACTCCCCCCCATCATCCTGACTGACACTCTCATCACCTCTGTGGACTCATTCCGCTTCCTGGGTACCACCATCACCCAGGACCTGAAGTGGGAGCCCACCATCACCTCCGTCATTAAGAAAGCCCAGCAGAGGATGCAAATACTAAAGACTGCAAATACTACAGCGGTGGTTAAAAAGGCCCAGCAGCGTCTCCACTTTCTGAGAGTGCTCAGGAGGAACAACCTGGAGGAGAGGCTGCTGGTGACATTTTACAGAGCCACCATAGAGAGCATCCTAACGTACGGCGTAACAACATGGTATGCAGGGTGCTCAGCTGTGGACAGGAAAGTACTGCAGAGGGTCATCAACACAGCCCAGAAGATCACTGGCTGCTCTCTGCCCAGCCTGGAGGTCACTGCAAACTCTCGGTACCTCAGCAGAGCTGGTAATATCATCAAGGACCACTCTCACCCCAGCAACCAACTGTTTGAACTATTACCGTCAGGCCGACGGTACAGGTCACATAAAACCAGGACAAACAGATTCGGGGTTGACTTCTTTCCCAGAGCTATCACCGTAGTAAATAAGCACAAAAACAATTGAACCTATTCCATACCGTCACTGTCATTATATTATGCTGCTATTCATACTGTCATTATATTAATGCTGATATCCTGTATATATTGTACATACCATTGTTTGAGTACTTACGATTGTTTCTTTGTACTTTTTATATTTTACATTTATATTTATAAGGGAGTGGCACTCCAATTTCGTTGTACTCTGTACAATGACAATAAAGGCTATTCTATTCTATTCTACTTCCTGAGGCAGCTGAAGAAATTCAACCTGCCAAAACGGACGATGATGCAGTTCTACACTGGAATCATCGAGTCCATCCTCACCTCCTCCATCACCGTGTGGTACGCTGGAGCCACTATCAGGGACAAACAGAGACTGCAGCGTGTTATGCGCTCTGCTGAGAAGGTGATTGGCTGCAGACTCCCATCTTTGCAGGACCTGTACACCTCCAGGACACTGGGGCGTGCAGCTCGGATCTCAGCTGACCCTTCTCACCCTGGACACAGTCTGTTTGACCTGCTCCCCTCAGGCAGGAGGCTCCGGTCCATTCGGACCAGAATCTCTCGCCATAAGAACAGTTTCTTCCCCTCTGCTGTTGAACACATGAACAATAACCGTATGACTGTTCCCACCAGAAACACATAACCCTATACACATAACATTCCATGTTTGGCACTGATCACCACCTGCACTCATGTATATATCTATCTACTTAGCACTTTTAATTCTTATTTTTATTTTTATGTCTATTTAAGCGTTATTTATGACAGTATGTTTGCACCGCAGCAATTTCCTAATGTTGTAAACCTGCTCAACATTTGGCAATAAAACCCTTTCTGATTCTGATTCTGATTCTTATACATGCTGATTTATTATGTGGCGGGCTTACACTGGACCTTATATCTCTTCCTGCTGACCCTCCCACATCTCCGTGGCTGACAGTTGTCAATCACGGCCTGCCTCCTCCTTCCCTCACAGCTATTATATTAAAGGCTCATTCCCCGTGTGATCCCTATTTACTCCACCTGATCCTCAGTCTCACACACACTGAGATGGATGGCAACGCTTACGGTAAGACACCAACATCTCTCTGTTCTGTGTTTTATCAGAATGAATGATTTTTACTTTGAATCTTTTTATTGTCTGTCAATATGTCTAATACATTATGTTAGACATGGCTGATATAACACAAAACTTTATTCGCCTTTGCATTTATAAGCAGCATAGAACCAATAGCATATTAGAAAAAAGTGTATTTGTTCATAATTTGTTTACTCTCAAACTAAGAAGATCATTCGGACTGACAGCAAAGTGGAACAGTCCCCCATCATACAAACACAAACCAGCGTCTCTCACTGTGCATCCTGTAGCTGACTCGCATCACTTTTGGTTGACGATCTAATAATTTAGTTCATGCTGATTAATGTGATGACAATGTCTTGGAGGTTTTAAACAGCTAATACAGTGCTGTGCAAAAGACTTGAGTCCCCCCTCCATGTGTTGCTAGAAAAATGGGGATATTGATGCAGTGATTTATTGAATAGTTCTCCAGAGCTCTTCTTTGGATGTTTCTGTTCTCTGTCGGGATGATCCCACACTGTTTTAATAGTAATAATAATAATAGTAATAATATAATGTTGAGCTCTGGGGAGGCCGGTCCATGAACGATGGTGCTCCACTGTGTTCTCTCTGCAGCTCTGCTTTCACTGCACTGATGGTGTGTTTGACGTTATTTTCATAATGATACTTTTCTGAATTCATCATTTCATTAATTTTGACAAAAACCTCCACACCAGTGTCTGAAAACCAATAACAAAACATGACAGAGCCTTGTTGCATTTTAAAGATGAAAAAAAGTTCATCTGAAAATGGTGAGGTTCAGGTTTATTGTGTATTTTTGTGTCTTTTCCTTACAATTTAAAGTGGCTTCAGGTGACTGTTGTTTTGATCTGGTGCTATATAAATCAAATCAAATTTAATTGAATAAAATAAGGGGGAAAAAAAGAAAAGAAAAGAAAGAGCATCACCTAAAAGAAAGTCTGGGTCCTTAGAAATAAAAAAGAGAGGGATGGCTCAAGACCTTTGCACATAACTAACTTATATTCTAATTGTGTAGCTCATACATAGTCAAAGGAGCTTGCAAAGAAAAGCGTCTGGACTTCTTTAAGTTACTTGAAGACGTTTCACCTCTCATCCGAGAAGCTTCTTCAGTTCTAAGGTCAAATGGTGGAGAGTCCCAGATATAAACCTAGTGGTAGTGACCCCCCACAGAGGGACAAAAGGACCCCTGATGATCCTCTAATCGCCTGAGCCAAGGTGTGAAACTGGGTGTGGGTCCCAATCAGCCAGAGTTTTCGGTGTGTTCATTGTGAAACCTGGCCCCACCTTGTCATGCGAATTCCTGAGGTCAGATGGCCCAGGATGTGAGTGGGCGTTAAGGCGTCTGGGAAGGGATCTCAAAACTGGATTATAGATGGTGGAGAGTTGGTGTCGTAAACCCCCGCCTCTGTTCAAAGATGGTCGCTCACAGTGGACATAAATGGCTTCTTTCACTCCTCTTTCAAACCATCTGTCCTCTCTGTCCAAAATGTGAACATTGGCATCCTCGAAAGAGTGTCCTTTATCCTTAAGATGCAGATGGACTGCTGAGTCTTGTCCTGTGGAGGTGGCTCTTCTGTGTTGTGCCATGCGCTTGTGAAGTGGCTGTTTGGTCTCTCCAAAGTAGAGGTCTGAGCATTCCTCGCTGCACTGTACAGCATACACCACATTGTTAAGTTTGTGTTTTGGCGTTTTGTCTTTCGGGTGAACCAGTTTTTGTCTGAGCGTAGCTCATACATACATAAACGTGTCATCATAATAAACTTAATCTCTGTAGATTAGCTTTATTACACCATGTATGAAATAACTGAATCAAAAGTTGTGAAATATTCAATGATAGGTCGTCTTTAATGTGTTGTAAAGAGTAAACATAACTTTTGTTCCAGAGTTTGATGTCCTAGAGGTCCCCCCCCTCACCCCAACCAGTAAGGAGGTCTTCACTCAGGCTGTGAAAGCCAGCTTTGCAGGCTTCACTCAGGAGAGAATCAGCTGTCACTTTCCACAGGGTACAGTGGGAGCTTTGATTAGTTGTCACGTGTTGCCGACTCTATTATTAATGCATGTGCATGTATATTTAGATCCTAGGTTGTGGTCGAAGTGGGAGGTGAACCACTGGCTGGACTGGTGCCAGGCTGAGTTTGGGCTCTGCTGCCTGGGCTCAGACCTCAGAGGTCTGGATGGCAGCGAGCTGTGTGGTCTTGACCAAGAGGCTTTCCTGGGCCTGCTGTCTGACTCCACTGCAGGAGAAATCCTGTGGGAGCACCTGGAGACCATGAGGAGAGGTGATAGCACTTTTATTGAAAAGCACAGAGTTAGCTTTCTAGCCACATTGTTTTCTATCATTGCACAAGAATGGTGAAGAATTCAAAACTCTGAAATTTTAAATGGTCAGTTCTCTTTGCTCAGTCCTTTCTCTCAGCAGGTCATTATATGGCATTTCAGACAGTGTTGAATAGATGTGCTGAGCCACATACTACCACCTGTATATGTTTGGACTATGAAAAAAAATAGAACTGCTTCAAACTTGATACTATTGCTATCATCAGTGAAAAAAATTATATATTGATATATGGAACAGAGTGAATGTTGGGTCTAAACTCAGACCCCGCTGTATCCAGGACTTATTCCCATGAAAGAAAAGCAAGGCAACAGTGTTCGATCGATTTCTTGCGCAAGGGAGGCCTCTCGTCTGTGACCAGCACGTTGAAATGACCACGCTGGTGGCCTCCTCTCGCCGCCTTTTATTGACAAACTTCAAACAATAGTTTACAAAACACCTCCCCTTGCAACCCCCTTTGGTTACAAAGACAAGGCACTGTATGTAAGTGTGTGTGTGTGGGTGTTATGTGAGAATGTGTGTGTGTGTGTGTGTGTGTGTGTGTGTGTGTGTGTGTGTGTGTGTGTGTTTGATCAAAGGGTCATAAAACCTAAAAGCAGGAACAACATCCTTGGTCATAAAGAGGGTAGTCTTCCCCCACACCCAATGTATGGTTTACCAAAGATAACACAGTGAAACCATACAAAGGGTAGGAAGCTCTACCAAACATCAAACAGATCTTCAAGTTAGGATGTATCTACAATAAAACCTCCCCCAGCACAGAGTGGCTGGAGAGGTGGTCAGGATCAAAGGAATGGCTTTGATCCTACTGCTTAAACTAAGACTGTACAAATTTAAGAAACACAATGGCAACATTCAACAATTAGACTTAACATTTCCCTCCTTTTTGTCATTGTTCTTAAATTTCAACTTATGCACCCTTTGTTTAGACAGTGTCAGTGTAGATTTCATTCATGCACAGTAAACTACATCCTATACATAAGCAAATCAGTATCAACAGTTCAAAAACAGGAATTAATATCTTCAAAAGAAGATGCCACCAAGGACCAGACAGTAACCAAGCTATCCAGCCTTGTGGCGGATCTACTCCTGTCGTGCAATTCATTATGTATTTCTTCAAGTAAACAACTGAATGTCAAAGGTCAAACAAGAAGAATCATCATTCTCAAAAATCATATGTCACTACAATCCAACTGTATACAGACATAGGTATTTAAACGCATCAGTTGACTTTATTGTTTGTCCATGTGGCTCTCAGCTAACTTCAAAGCTGCAGCCTGGTCAACACCCTTCTTTATGACTCCTATCAACCCCCCAAATCTTCTCACTGTAGGCATCCTGTGGGGGTTAGAGTCAACTTGTGAATTATCTGCATTTACAACTCTTCTCCTGTCCTGTTGTCACCACAGAAAAAGCTTTGTAAAGGAAATTGGATCCAGCTGTTTTGATCTTCTTGGCTCAAAACCTCAAGTGTTCATGATGTAAATGTAGACAAAAGGCTTCTCTGTTTACATCCTTCTTGCAGAAGACAAAAGAATAAGTGATGTTACCATGTTCCATGGTTAATCTCCAACTTGGGCTAATCCATTGTCCTTCGTACACATAGGCAATTGGCCTGTTTCCAGTTCGTTTAACTGTATAATGTCCTGCAACAAGTCATATTCTTTGAGTCAGACGAGCAGGTCTGTCTCACCAGAGCAGTTCACCTTCCCAGCTACTGGTGAATCAACCTTCCATTCAGGTTATGAGGAATTGGAAAGTTGAAAAGTTGGCAGTGTTCCTGGATGTGTTGCTAAAGCAACCAAACAAACTGTCTCGCTCCAAGTGATACTATCCGGTTGTGTTCTTAAACTGCCACCAGTAGTTGGTTGAAAACCCATGCGGGTACTGGGTGTGATTTGCTCTGTCCCAATGCGCTCCTGTCATCCCACTCAGGGTCCACAGGCACAAGAAGATGCACAGCACATTCCCAGCCATTCTGATGAGTACCTGTGGCTCAGTTGGTTTCTTCACCGGATTGAGACGAGGGGCCCTGGAGGCTTTCCCCCCCTTTGTTCCCGGTCTTCCTGCCACTTACTCCGAGCTGGCCTGGATGTGTGTCACCTTCTTGCAGTGCGCTTGATGTATCCAAGTGTTCCTTCCAGCAATCTTCACTGCTGTGGTCGTCGTCAGCAGCATCCGATATGGACCTTCCCACCATGGACTGGACCAGCACTTCCTCTCCATGGCCTTATCATCATCCAATCTCCAGACTTCAGGCTCTGCTCCTGCGAAGAAACAGAATCATCTGGCAGATCATTTGTTCTCATGACTACTTTACTTTTAAACATTTTCAAGCATCTAATCTGCTAATATGCTCTCTCTTCTGCTTTTCTATCATCACTACAGAAGACTGGAACTCTAAATGCTCTAACATGTGTAATCTCAAAGAGTCAGACCATTCTCTGTTGGAGTAATCCTCATGTACTTATTCTATACAGTCTAACCATGTCCTGCCTGTCTTCCTAAATCTTAACTTTACTGTCTGCAAAAGTTTTTTTTTTAAAGTATTTAATAATCCTAGAGTGAGTATAACGACTGCTCATCTCCCTCCTGTTTGAGACATGGCATAGCCAATGGCTCAAAATAGCAGCAGTCTTATACAAATTATTAGGCAGTACTGGTTTATCACACAGATAAAAAAATCATCCTGCAAGCTTGCTCCCTCTGTAAGTCACAACTATTGTCCTGCAGTAGGTGAGTGGGCCTGCATGTCTGCTAATGCTGTACTGATAAAAGGTTAACACCATGTTTAACTAAAGCTGCCTCTTTTGCGATCTTATCTGCAAAAACTTCCCCTAATGCAACCGGATCTTTCCCTCACATGTGTGCTGCACATTTACAAACGGCAATTCCACTGGTTAATAACGCTGCATCCAGCAGAATTTGCAAGAGTTTGGTGTGTTCTGCAGGTTTCCCTGTAGAGGTTGTCACACCTCGTCTCACTCACTGCACTACAAAGAAATGTACAGTAGCAAATGTATACTACCTATCAGTGTATATTGTCTCTCTACAGCTTTACACGCTTCCGTTAAAGCTAGCATCTCTGCTGCTCAAGCAAACATGAAACATGCTAGTTGTCCTACATAGATAACTCTCTCTCACTGTCAGCTACAGTAAAACGTGTTCTAGTCTGTCCCTCTGCTGTTGTAAAACTCAAATCATCAACAAACCAAACCTTTCCCTCAACGAGTGGCACATCTATTAAGTCATCCCTCAGCTTACACGTCTTCTCCTCGCGCTCTCTACACTCATGAGAAGTGTCCTCCTCCGTTGGCAAAAAGGGTTTGACAGATTCAGAATTCTGCACCACTTTATGGTAATATGTGTGGTTGTGAGAGTAACAGTAACATTAAAGACAAGTGTCTTGTAGGTGACAGAAATGTAAGTTTAGTCTGCAATAGTAAACATCTACCTCGTGTGGAACTAACAATTGCAAAAGGTGAAATAAACTATTGAAACATTGTACAGCTTAAGCTGCTGCACATACTGATCTCACGCATGGAGGTAAAGCACGAGCAACTAGAGCTAATCTTTTAGGATAGTAAGTTACTGGCTTCACTTGTGGAAAAAGTGCTGTTAGTTATTTTACAGTCACCTGGCATTTGTGCTGTTCACAGAACCACAAGTCCATCGCTGGACCTCCTCTGCGCTGTCACTTTTTGGAGCTTGGCACGCTCCCTCAGGTTCCATTTTCCAACGCTGAAAGTCTCCTTGTGACAATCCTTTGGAAGCCCAGTAGCACAGCTCTCTGTGCTGAAGGTGATCTCCGATCCTCCTGAAGACTCCCTCCAGGCCTCAGCTTCCATCTTGTGGACGATCCTCTCAGTCTCTCCTTCTCATCATGGCACCTCACGACATCTACAAATTGAAAAAAATGACACTCCTCTCGCCACACGGCTTTCGCCATGTGTCAACTCCCCAATGAGACATGTACAAGAGTGTTGCACAGTCTCCCTAAAACAATCTCCAGGGTTTGTCCCTTGGAGCAGCTTCACTCCAAGCTGTAACCCTGTGTAAGAACATTAATCAGCACTTAAATGTTCAGCTTGTTTAACTCCCAGCTCCTGTATCACAGAAGACAAAGTCTTAAATTTAAACAACTTCACATTTGCAACCAACTGTAGATCATAAGAGTAATAAAGTATTCAGCATCACAGAGACAAGTATCATTGCAGGTTTATTCTAAACTCATTAATCTCCTACGTTTTCCCATAATTTATTCCAAATTATTTAACATCTCAATGTTATTCCACATTGTAATCAGTGAACTTCACTTATAGGCCATCAAAGCCTCATCTGAACATGGATGCACCACTTGCATAGGTTTAATACTTGTAAATAAACAGCTAATCACACAAATCACTGCAACAATAATAGAAAACATTGTTTAATATTAATTCTGGACCCCACCTCTTGACGCATGGACACTTCTCATGCGTCAACTCACCAAACCTGGATCCCTGTCTTAAAAACTGGCTCCACCAGGAGCCTGCATACTCACCATCATGGCCTGGAAAACAAGATCTGGAAGTAAAATCAAACTTCACACTTATAAACAAGTATATCACAAGGGTAACAAGCATTCAGCATCAGCAAGACAAGTGTCATGTGCAGGTTTTCTCAAATCATTAAATCACTATTGTTACCATAATTCGCCTCAAACATGGATCATCCCATGTGCTCAGTTAACATTAATGTAATCGGTGACTTCTCTTAAGCAAAGTCACTCCACTCATATATTTATTATGGGTCCAAAAGTGGCCAGCAAATGAGCCCATAATAAACTATTCCATAAATATCGTAATCTCTTATTTGTTTTACTCATGTCACTTGTCCGCTTCTGCTGAATGCTACATGCACTCTTAAAGAAAACAAAACCTGTAATAAAGAAACAAACATCCACCAGTTGTTCTGCTAAAAACCACATCATCAAATCACATGAAAAACTGCAATGCTGTAAGAAAAAATGCAAATGTTAGCGCTGCGCAGGTGTGTACACACTTTCTCACAGTAACTTCTGTGAGTACCACAAGCCCATGAATAACACACCTCTGATAGATTCACAAACATAAAAATGGCATTTAAAAGGTTAAACCATCACGCAACCTCAGATGTTGCTATCATCTTTCTGCTCCTGTAACAGAGACACACACAGAGATACATCCACACCTTTGTCAAGTGGGGGTTGACTTCACACAATGGTGTTAAGTCAGTCAGTCAGTTCCCGATTTATTTTAAAATTCTTACTCATTCACTCAGTGATTCCTTCTTTTGCTAATTGTGGAAATTATCGTCGCATTCGTTTCCACGCTCAGCAAAACAACGTCATTTCAAAAAGAAAAATAATTTAGACTGGATTTCCTCGTTGAATCCTTTTGGACAGGAATTTGTTTCCTGATTGTCCCAAATAAGAGCCCATTTTAATTTTGGGGAAGCTCACTTTGCAACAGTTTTCTCGACGACGCTTCGATTCTAATCGTGCAGATCTGCTCAACAGAGATCATCAAACAAAACTTTCAGTGCACCATGAAAGTAACAAAATAAAAGAAAGAAAATAAAAGAAATCAAAGAAAATAAAGGAAAGATAGGCCTTGTTTAAATCATGACACGTGTTCTTCATGCCAGGGGGATAAATCGTAACAAAAGACAAATCAAACAGCCAGTTTAATCTCAAACATTCATCCAATCAGCCATACACACAACATACAGCATAACCCTGTTGTCTTAGCACATAATAAGTTTTAGTTCTCATGTAACTAAATGTGTGCCATGGTAAAACTTCTTCACACACCAGAAACTCACAATCAGCTCACTCAACTCACTCATTTAAGACCTCTCATCAGCATTCTGTTTCCTCCTCTATGATGCAACCATCTGTCCTCCTATAATATTCAGTCCACTAGTCTATGTATCACTTTCATCTTACTAGTGACTTGGACAAGATGACAAACAGAATCTCATGCTTAAGATGCTGTCTGGTCTCATGAGTATCATTGTATGTGTATATGCATGTAGGGTTAGTATGGTTAATGCATTTTCAGTATGTTTTTGTGTTCATCTCTCACCACACTTCCATTATTCTCATCACTGCTTAAAACAACACACATCTCTCTGTTTTTTTTCTTTAACTGTACTTTTCTCCAAAACAGAAAATAGCATTACAGCTGTTTCAGACTGAGAAACACCAAACACTCTTCGTGCTATCATTCATCCACACAACTATTTTATTTCTTTTTGTCCACTGGGCAGGTGACATGCAGAATCACGTCTGCCCCAGCTGGATACCTTTCACACACACCATGACGTCAGACACTCTCACACTCATGGAATTGATCAGGAGAAAAACTTTCTTCATCTTCACACTCTGTTACAGAAACACCATATGTTTTGTTTGTTTTTTTTTTGTTTTTTTTTTGTGTTGTGTCAGGGATGGATATGTAGTTGTAACGTTTGTGTTCACTAACTTTACTTTCTGTTTCCTACCCTGCCAAGTCTGTCTTGGACTCAATGCTGCTCCTAATATGCCTTTAATCTCTCCTCCACTTCTGCCTCTGCTCTCTCACGCTCTTCTCTGACTCTACTTTCTGCTAACATTCTTGCTCTTCCTAATGCTTTTCTATGGTGTTGTTCTAGAGTAGTTGCAGTGGATTGAGCTGTAGTTTCATCCTCAGGTTTCACAACTACTGCTTGCAATATTGCTCTTTTAACATTCTGTGCTTCTCTCCTCTTCTGAGCCTGCTCCAGCCACAACTTAGCAACTGCTAACTGCAATTCCTTCCTCTGCTTCGCTTTACCTGTTTTACCTGCTACACTTACAGCTATTCTTTCTACCAGCATTTTACACTGAACTTCCACTAATGTCCCTTCAAATCCACATTTCTTATACCAACAACCTACATACTGCGTGCTGCCTGGTAAAACTTTCTGCATAAATTTTACATCTCCTTCTAAGGCAGACTTACACATTTTATTCTCCATTACAAGACAACAATCAGCCACACTCACGCAGACCACGTCTGGCCCGCACACACACAACATAGGCCTATCGCTTGCGTCTGCACGCACAGCTAGCGCTCTCTGTTGAAAACTCTCAAACGCCCCATATGGCGGAGAATTCAACCTTCGGACACTCTCCAACGCCCCAAATGGCGGAGATTCCGGACGCTGAACCTAGGTTCTCTCCACGCCCCAAATGGCGGAGAACTCTCTACGCCCCAAACGGCGGAGAAGCCTGCGTCTCTCTCACGCGGCTAGCGCGCTCCCGGACTCACGTTTAACGCACAGCCCGTAGCCGCTCTCTATTGTTTTGGGTCCACGTGCGCTCTCGTGACCAGCGCTCCCCGGGACTCAAACGTTTCACGCAGAATCACGGTGACGCGTATCTAGGATCCCACATTCATTCACACGGTTATAGAGACGCTCTCTAAGGCCTTCTGTACTCACTGTTTGTTTACGTTCATGGGAAGAGTCTCTGGATCCCGTCAATCGTCATCCATCCCGAGGGGAGGTCAGGCGCAAACTTCCCGGCCTGGTGGCAAGCCAAAAACACCAGGGCTTTACGTCAATCATCCCAGACGTTGCGGTGGCGTCCTCTCCCTCTCCTCGGTGGATGCAATGTGTTAGGCTCCGGCTCCGAAGGACCAAAAAATGTTGGGTCTAAACTCAGACCCCGCTGTATCCAGGACTTATTCCCATGAAAGAAAAGCAAGGCAACAGTGTTCGATCGATTTCTTGCGCAAGGGAGGCCTCTCGTCTGTGACCAGCACGTTGAAATGACCACGCTGGTGGCCTCCTCTCGCCGCCTTTTATTGACAAACTTCAAACAATAGTTTACAAAACACCTCCCCTTGCAACCCCCTTTGGTTACAAAGACAAGGCACTGTATGTAAGTGTGTGTGTGTGGGTGTTATGTGAGAATGTGTGTGTGTGTGTGTGTGTGTGTGTGTGTGTGTGTGTGTGTGTGTGTGTGTGTGTTTGATCAAAGGGTCATAAAACCTAAAAGCAGGAACAACATCCTTGGTCATAAAGAGGGTAGTCTTCCCCCACACCCAATGTATGGTTTACCAAAGATAACACAGTGAAACCATACAAAGGGTAGGAAGCTCTACCAAACATCAAACAGATCTTCAAGTTAGGATGTATCTACAATAAAACCTCCCCCAGCACAGAGTGGCTGGAGAGGTGGTCAGGATCAAAGGAATGGCTTTGATCCTACTGCTTAAACTAAGACTGTACAAATTTAAGAAACACAATGGCAACATTCAACAATTAGACTTAACAGTGAACTGTATGCATAGTTCATTCACAGATGTGTGCATACTGATTGTGAATAAAGCCCATTGTCACTGAGAGAACGTGACTGCTCTTCTTCATTAGCCGTCTGCACGCACCACCCAACTGCAAGCTTGAGACTTTTGTTGTTTTGTTGTCGTGTTTCCTTCAGAAAATTACTCAGAGATTGAGGGATGCTCAGACAGAGATAATTACCACCTTCAGTACCATCCCAGTGAGAGCTCAGACCTCCACGATCTGGAACCAATGAGTGTGCAGCATGGAGGCCACTATCCAGCCTATTCACAACGTGGCAGCAGCAACATTAGCTCTGCAGCCCCACTGCAGGAAATACGAGGGAATGGAGGTGAGACAGATCACATGATAATGAGTCATCAGTTGAATAAAAAGCATTACAGTCAGAATTGCTCCACAAAGGGAAAAAGACCCAATATGGACAAAAGTAAGTGAGCCACATACAGTTTTAGAGCTGATGTTAATGCCAGAGGAGCTTACTGAGTGAGCAGAGCATTTATGTGGGCTGACAGGTGCTGTGGCTCGTAACACATCCACTTTGCAGTTAGAGGACTTACAGCTGACGTGGAATATAATAATCGTTTCATGGTCGATGGGTCTTGGAGCCAGGGTTGTGAGTTTTTGAGGATCACTTGTGTTTTAGTAATGCTCTTTAGGAAAATGGTTGCTATTTCCCTTTATACTTTCATTATCCTCCAGCAGTGTGTTTGGATCTTTAGTTATGTTCTTGTTGAGCCCACGTGTCTCTGTTATGTAATATTTCCCTTCTTGTGTGCCCAGTTGTGTGTGGATATCTCTGTGTCTTGTCTCCGTGGTTTTCTGGTTTCCCCATTACTTGTGTCGTGTTTGTATGTCTTTGTCCTGGACTCAGTGATCGTTACTTCCTGTCTTATTTTATTTGTTACTTATGTCCTGTGCACTGTCTTTAGTTTTGCTTCCTTTGCCTTGTTTCCCAGTGAGTTTCAGCTGTGTTCCTCGGTGTTTCCATCTCCCTGTGTACATATGGTCTGAGTCTCCCTCTGTTCTTTGCCGTGTCCTCCCTGCAGCTGTGTGTTCTGTGTTTCATCCTTGTAGAAGGAGGCTCTGGACTGTGCTCCGACTAAAGCTCTCTTCTTCAGTTAGTTAATTTTAGTTACTTTATTACATCAGCTCATTTTTGGAAGACTGTAGACTAATCTACAGTTTGATATGACCACTCAGTTGAGCTGGCAGACATCACTTGATTCTGTTTCCAATGTGTGTCCAGGGACAGGCTCAGAAGTGGAGAGTGTTCTTGGGGATGAGTCTGCCGCTGTGGGCACTCAATCATGGGCTGCTCCGCACCATGACGTCCAGCCAGTAATGGAAGAGAGCATGTCTGAAAATGCCTTCATGTTACCTCAGCAACAGAGGAACTTCAGGGAATGTGCAGGCAGCAAAACTGATCTGGAGACAGCTGTAATACCTGTAGCAGTTCTTGCTGGCTACACTGGTGAGTAGAGTGGCTGAAGGAGGTAAACGATAAGGTGTAGCCATGAGGTAAGCATACTCATTTGTTCTGTCATGTCTCAATAGGCAGTGGGCCCATTCAGCTCTGGCAGTTTCTGCTGGAGCTTCTGACAGACCGCAGCTGTCATTCGTGCATAAGCTGGACAGGAAATGGCTGGGAGTTCAAACTGACGGATCCTGACGAGGTCATTAATGCTGAGTTCACAACATATCAGGATATATACCTGCATGAGTAGAGCATGAAGGGCCACATTTCAATTAGGGTATTTTTCACTTTGTAATGGCATATTTGTAACCTCCACATGTTCCACTCTGCAGTGAAAGCACCAAAGAACCTTCTTCTATGAGCTGACGTTGCTAACTACTGCTTCAATATTGGTCATTTAGAAATCATCATGTTGCTGTTATAAAAAGGAAACACGAGGCTTATTCTGCTGGTGTTTACATGTGGATTATTTCTTCAGGTGGCAGTGCTGTGGGGTCGCAGGAAGAACAAACCTAAGATGAATTATGAGAAGCTGAGCCGTGGTTTGCGCTACTACTATGACAAGAACATTATTCGCAAAACCGCTGGCAAGCGCTACGTCTATCGCTTCGTATGCAACCTGCAAGGCCTTCTTGGATATGAGCCTGGGGCGCTGCATGCCACACTGAATATCAGCAGTAAGAGTCTATAGTGAGGCAAGAAAAAGGAACAGTACTTGTTAAGCGTCTTATAGTTTTCACTTTACATGACACAGCTCAGCGCATATGCTTGTTTGACAACATGGAAGTGGTGTACCACTTTATCTCTGTCACTGTCAAATAATAGAAATCAATTCATGTCAGTTCATTTTAAAAGTTATTTATTCCTCTGTGAATAGTTAAGGCACATGGACTCGTTTAGCAATCCTTTGTATATTTAACTTATACTATAAACATCAGTTAAAAGAAATAAAATCAATGAAACCGTAAATGAATTACAGCTGATTTCTATCTGCTTCATCTCAGAGAAACATTCTCATTCATTCCTCTTCTTTTGCTTATCCAGTTCAGGGTCACCAACGGGCGGCAGTCAATTCCAGCTGCCATAGGTTGAGAGGAAGGACAGAGCCAGGACAGGTCATCAGGCAGGGCTAACACAGAGTGCTATATTGCAACAACAGTTGCCTCAAGGTGCTTTATATTGGTAAATGGATGGGTTCTTATATGACATCTTTCTATCATACTCCATACAACAAACCTTAACCATTCAGACAAGCACGTTTCTCGACACCTAAGTGCTTTCTAGCTAACATTCAAATCTAGTGGACGCCTCGGAAAGCAACTTGGGGTTAGTATACTTAGAAATCGAATGCAATTTGACCCTCAAAGTGACTTTTTTGTTAGGGAGGATTTATTTGTTGTTGAGTTCAGTGTTAAAATAAGTTCTTTAAAAAGCCAAAATATGCCAGATTGAATATGAAGGGGACATGAGCAGAGAGCACAAACATGCTGAGGGATCGGCTCTGTTAGTTCAGTGAGAGAGTCACAAACTCATGTGTAACCTTATGTCTGCATTTTTAATTTGTTAAATACAAACACAATGATAGCAGAAGTGCTGCCACATGTCTAACCAGAATGCGAGGACCAACGTGTTTATTTGGTAGTTCAATGAAAGGCTTCAGTTAAGAGGGAGGAAAAACATTTGCGTTCACGTTTGCAGTTTTCTCTTGTTACACAATATTTTACATTTTAAAAAACAAACAACCCTCACATGAGATGACAGTGCTAGCAGTGCTAGCATGACAGCTCATTTAAGTTTGAGACGCCTTCCCTCTTGGTGACAGTGGGAAGGAAAAACTCCCTTTTAACAGGAAGAAACCTCCAGCAGAGTCAGGCTCAGGGAGGGGTGACCATCTCCCACGATCAGTTGGGGGTGAGGTGAGGAAGACAGAACAAAGACACACTGTGGAAGAGAGCCGGAAGTGAATAATAACTATCGAGAACACAGGGACAACCCACACAGAGAGACTGTGATTGGCTGTGAGTGGACAGTGCTCCCTAATGTGCAGCCTGGAGGAGCCCGTCTCTGCCTACCACCCACTTTTATTCCGTCACAATGAAACGAGTATCCTTTTAATCACGTTAAAAGGAGAAATAAATAAGAAGATGGCATTAAAACAAGGAGAGAGAAACAGTTATGTAAGAAAAAAAATGAATCTAGTGAATTTAAAAAGAAAGCAGTGCTGTTCTGATTCTGTTCAGTATGAGATAGACACAAAGCTTTAAATGACTGAAAACAAATTTCAGCTGACTGAAACTTAACAAAAAGGAAAAATCAGACTTTAAAATACTCACTGAATGGCACCATATCAATGAATTTCCTTCTCAGGAAATATTTTTAGACTGACTGTGAGTCAGTCACCTTACATGTATTTTCATTTTCCTGAATATATTATGACTTATCTGCCACCCCAGAAGCTAGACTAAAATGCAAACAAGTGGAACATAGTAAGTATAATGCCTCTGAATGTAGCAGATCATTCACCACACACCCCTGACAGCATCAAGCATCAGGTTTAGATCAGAAATGGCTGAATGCTGATTTAATTTCATCCCTCAGAGAACAGGAAACAGAAACAGAGCGAGAGTGTCAAGTGTGTGAGGATTAATTCCACCACTTACCCTCCTGAGGTGTGCTAATGGAAGAGCCATCAAGGGGAAAAGTGTGTGTCTTTGTCTGAGCCTGAGTGTATGAGGATGGATAATTTATTCAGGACAGAGCAAGTGTATGTTCATGTGACATAAAACCTGGCGTTTTCTACCAGATACATTTCTCTTTAAGAGCTAATTATGACTTTATGCTTTCCTTTCAACCCTGAAAGTTTCTGAATATGTTCGCCCTGGAAGGAGTGTTTGAATAGAGTTTAGTTACATGAAGCTGCTTGGCCAAAAGGTTATTACAAATTAAGTCAATAAATATGCAAAGGCAAAAACAGGTTGGCCAAGTTGGTCCTGCTCAGCAGAAAGACCAAAGGAATACACCACCTGAAATTAACACTAAGTAGAAATCTCTGAGTTGAAGATGAAAAGCTTTTTATGTTAACACACGTTACAAACTGGCCTTGCAAACAAAGCTCCTCACAATGACTCAAACCACTCTGAAATAAATCTGCTCAAGTAGGAGTGAAAAGGCAAGAAATCAATAACCTAGCCCTGAAATGTATAACAGAGGTTAAATTAGAAGGCCTGATTTCTCTGCAGGAGCTGACGAGTCTAGCTAACCACACACAAATGCACTGCACTTCACCTGTGCACTGACGTGAAAAGCAAAGAGAGTTGGCTGAGCAAGAGTGAATACATCAATTAGGCTCCATCCATTTAGTCCACCCACCACCAGCTGATCCTTGGTAAAAACAAACAAAAACACAAAAAAACACCTCCTGACAGCGATTCTGAGATCCCACCATACCCGAGTCCATGAGAGGAATCATGTGGTGAGCTGCTGGAACCACTATGGAGCTTGTGCAGCTTGCACATATTCACAGTGAGAACTTCACATCACTGGGAATTTGGACTACAAGATGCCCTTTTATTATTTAGGGAGGGTTCAGATTGACTCTCTACCAATATTATGTATTATAGTTTGTAATACCACCAACTGCTGGTCAGATCTCAAAGTAGCTTGGCTGCTATGCTTGGTTTTAGCTACTGGATTGTATGTACGGAGGCTGCATGTTGGCCCTAACCTTTGATGCAACACATGTTGTGTACCAGCATACCTACTGTATGCCTCATACTATATAAAGACTTCAAAGCTGTGGATAAAAAATATTAAACCTCTGAAATATGTCAGCATCTGTCTGTTTTTGTATTTTGTCCTTTTTGTCTCCCCAGTCTGTCATGTCTCTCCGTATCCCTGATCCCAGTGTCACGTTCACGTTTCTTAGTCTGAGTCTCACTGTGTGTGTGTGTTACTTCCTGTTTTATTTTGTCCTTTGTGTGTGATGTTCAGCTTTGCTCCGCCTGTCTCATTAGCTGTGATTCAGTTCAGTTGTGTTCCCATTTGTATAGTCTGCATCTCCCTCTGTTCCTCATTGTGTTCTCCCTCATGATGCGTACCACCTCTGCTTGAGTGTAGCTTTGTATTTCTCATTGATTACTGTACTGTTGATTCTGACTGACCACTGTAACTCTCTCTATTTAGGCATGTGTCACTCAAGCCTGTCCCGCCCGCAACCAGAACGAGAGAGAGTATTACTCTGATACTTGCATCTCTACATTGGCTGACAGTTAAATATAGAATTGATTTTAAGGGTTTATTATTTGTTTTTAAACCTCTCCATGGTTTGGCTCCAGGTTACATTTCAGATCTCCTTAGCCTACACCTACCCACTCGAACTCTGCGCTCCTCCAGTCAGACGCTTTTATTATTTCCATACTCCCAGTTCAAATCTAGAGGTGACAGGCTTTCTCCATTGCCGCCTCGAGACTCTGGAACAGTCTTCCCTCTTCCTCCTTCTTCAAATCAAATCTGAAGACCTACCTATTTTCCAAGGCTTTCAGATCTCTCTGACACCTATTTTATTCTGTTTTATTATTCTGGTTTTTTATCTCATTGGACGATGTTTGCATGTGTATACTTATACATGTATTTTATGTTCATGTATGTGTGCTTGTGTGTGAATGTGTACACTTTTGTATATGTATGTGCATATTTGCATGTACACATATATTTTTACAAACATATATGGATGTCTCACAATCTTTTCTATAATGTTTTGATCTTATCTATTTTAATTATTTTTATTTGATTATATTATCCCTCTGTTCAGCACTTTGGCCGACACTTGATGTCCTTTAAATGTGCTATATAAATAAAGATCACTTGACTTGATGTTCTCTGCTTTTTGATAGCAATAAAGCTGTGATTTTGACTGTTTGCAGAGTCCTGCATTCTGCCTGCCACATGACATGCTTGTGTCACGACAGTATCATTAGCTAAAAAATGGAGAGAGGTGGAGGAATCTTTTCAGAACTGTTCCTTTAATGCAATGGCACACTATAAAAACACCTCTACACATACAAAAATATACTAGCATATTTAAAATGTCATAAGCCTAAAAAGTCTTCATGTAAGACCCTTTTTACCTTTAAGAAGCTGTTTTATACAGCATCACTCGTTTAAAAAATGCTCAATATCGTATGCTAACTTTACCCACTGACTTCACCAAGTACTTTATACTTAAACACCAAAAAATGTATAAAACAAACAGAAACAGAAAAATTCAGATGCAAAGATTTTATTATTTTTTTGAATCTATTTTTATTTGGGAGCACATGATCATTAATAGCTTAGTCACAAGTTCAGGTCAAAAGCATATCAGCCAGTAAATATGCACAAAACACACCAAATAGTGTCATGCTCAGGTGAGCACCTAATGCTGTGTGAAAAGTGCGTGAAACCATGAAAATATGATTAGAAACTATTGACTTATTGTTTCTCTCTCACAGTCTTTAAGGCAGATTTGAGACCTATGTACGAGTTTCAAATCACTGTAACAATACTCCACTTAAACCACACATACTCCAAGTGATTTTAATCATTTATAACCTATTGTTAGAAAAAGTCTCTTATGAAGTGAGACACAGTGAGACACAGTAGCGAGCTCCAACGCATTTATTTACTTGAAAGGAAGTAAAAGCATACACAGTGAACGTCTCTGCAAGTTCCATTTATACACTCCTTCCAACGTTATCATGGGAACATACGTGTGTGACGCTCTTACAGGGTTTAGAGTGCATCATTTTGTGATAGCTGTTGATGCACTTTTCACAAAAAAAGCGTGATATAGACAACACTTTATAATGAATCATAATCAAATACTTTATTGACTTAAAGAAATTATGTGGTTACAGATTCTCTAACGGTATAATCTTATTATTTTCACTGTGGAGGATGTGCAAAAGGGTGTGACTACTGCACTGTGTACTGTGCATTACACTGAGGAGTCGTACAGACAAATATCCACAGGCAGGAATGATTTCCTGTGTCATCCAGTGGTGCATTTGTGTAATCTCAGTCTCTCACTGAATGTGCTGGCATGTCACGGAGTGGGTGGAAGGTACTGTCCAACGTTGTCCTTATCTTGGACAACATCCACCTCTCCAACACCACCCCAGCTCCATCCCCCACAATATTACTGGCCTTGCAGAACCAGTTTCTTGATCCGCACTTGATCTTGGCATTTATCACCCCTTAACTTGCAACATCAGAGGATGGCACTGACCACAGCAGACTCGTAGAAAATCATGAGCACTTTCTCACAGATGTTAAAAGACCTCAGCTTCTCTGACCCTTCCTATGCCCTATGCGTACTCTAGGGTATTTACAGTCCTCCACAATGTCCAAGGGGAGAGGTCCCTTGTCCCTTGTGGCGCCCCTGTCTTGCTGATCACCTTGTCAGACCTTGTGGTCTTCCTGTCAGGTAATCAACAATTTTGTTGTATATGTACAGTCAAGGACGAGCCTTTCTAGGATCTTCATGACGTGCGAAGTCAGTGCCACTGATCTGTAATCCTGGGGGTCACTGGGACATGTAGTGTGCCAGCAGCATCCCCATATGACATATAACAGCACTGCTCCTTAAAATACTTGAATCACTATAAGTTTAGGATTTAATCACATCCTTAAAATGACACGCTCACCATTACATAAATCACATAGTTGGAGTTGGGGAATGGCTGCAATCGCAGTATTGTGAGATGGTGAACGATGCACCTTTATGATCAATGATCTTCTTTAATAAACTGTTCACCATCACCTCACCTTATCTAATGATATGCACTGATGAGATAAACTACATACTGACTTGAGGTGAGGGTTTACTTGATTTTGTGCCATATAAATAAAATAAACAGAATAAATTATATATAAATTATGAGCCTCGCCTCTGTCAGTGCGCCCCAGGGTGGCTGTGGCTACATGCAGCTTGCCATCACCAGTGTGTGAATGTGTGTGTGAATTGGTGGATGACTGAATGTGTAAAGCGCTTTGGGGTCCTTAGGGACTAGTAAAGCACTATACAAATACAGGCCATTTACCATTTACCATGTTCTGCAGTGGGCATTTGTAACTTCATTAAATGTATTTATCATGATTTATTAGCAATAAAAAACATGATGTTGTGCTGTCAAAACAGCAGAGAGTCCAATAAAAATGATTCAACAGAGACAGGAGGAAGCATCTAAGAGTTTTATTGCCAGTCGATTAAAGAGAATTTAAGAAGTGTATCCGTTCTACGTATCCAGTGAGTGTTTATGGCAACAACGTGATACAGTGTTTGTGTGTCATTGTGAATTCTGTTTCTTCCACTGTTCTGGTGTGAGGGTCTTCTGTTCAAAAGCATGGATCTCTTTCAGCTCCTCGGCTAGACAAGTATTCACCATCCTGCCAACACACAGTACACACAGCACAGTGACATGACGAGCTTTAAGGCTGCAAAAACGGCTAGAAAGGAGTTTCACTGAAACCCGCACAGACGTATAATCTGAGCAAAAGTCCTGCGTTACACTTCATTTCTTTATATTTTGCTAGGAAAATAGAAAATATTTGCTGTGGTTTATGGAAATCTGCAGACATATGTTGCACAATTCTAACCAGCTTGAAAGGCAACGCTGAACACTCTGAGGCTGCTTCAGGTCATTTTCAGGAATAGTTGCCCTTCATGAAGGAAATTCAAAGTTCTTCTTCGGAGGTTTCTGCCTTTGTTCTGTTCTGTGTCTGGATAATCCCACACAGCTTCAATAATGTCGAGCTCTGGGGAGGCTAGTCCATGACTGACAGTGCTCCACTGTGTGTTCTTCTATCCAGGTATGATTTAACTGCACTGGTGGGATCATTGCCATGCTCCACACCACTGGCTAGAGCCTCCACTGTGTTTTAAAGATGACTCTACACACTCACAATGTTGAACCTCTCTCTCCCCACCTCCTCTGTACATACCGATGATGATTTGGAGCAAAAATATACAATTTTGTTTCTCTTTTTGTTTCATTTCCTGTTAAAATTGCTAATTTTTTAAAGGACTCAAGCCATACAAAGTCTTGCACTAATAGCCATTAAGGAATCACTTGGTATTTGCAAAAATACTTGTTTTTTTATTGTTTACATTTTTCATATATTCAATTAAAGTAATTGGAACAAAATATATGTTTTTGCAGTACGCTACTATTAAAGTGTCTAAAGACACAATATAAAATTCTTTGCCTAGTTTTCTGTTACATGTAGCCATAACATAGGTTCATCCCTTGAGCCTTTTTTACTTCTTAACCCAAGAAGGTTAAGGTTACAGAGAAACAAATAAACCATCCACAGCTTTGTTTTGTCATCAGCACCTCATGCGTACACACTGGCACATGTGTTATTACCTGTGTCTCTGCAGCAGTGGTTTGTTCTCAAACTGGGGCGAAACCACCAGCACTTTGAAGCTGGCAGCACATCTGTTGGCTGATGTATCCTCCACCTCCTGGTTAAGCACAAGATCAAGTATGTGAGTACCTTTACTTAAGACAAATAATCTAAATACTTCTATAAAAATACATTTCAAGGTCATTATTACTCATCCTTTATTATAAAAACGGTAGATTTGCAGTAGTTGTGTGAAGTGAAACTATTGAGTATCAAGCTGCAACTAACATTTTCATAACCAAATGATGTGCTCATATTATTTGCTGCATTAATCAATTCATTGTTTGCATTGTTTAAAAACAGTGAGATAGCATCACCATTAGCCAGAAGCCAAACTGACACCTTACTGTACTTCTGTACTTCCTCTGAAATATACTGGTTTATGTGCCATTAGAAAAAGAACTCATGTAAAGTATGAAAAGTACACTGATGTAAGCGTACCTTCTTTCATTCCAGCAATGCACATTATTACAACATAGTGTCAATAATTACAGCTCTGATTTTTTCATGGTAGTTTCATTTTAACAGAGGCAAAAATACATTACATAAAAGTTATAAATTGATTTGTGTGTCATGTGTAAAACATGAGTGAGTGGTGGTGAAACCCTTGTTGCCTAAAAAAAAAGCTTGTAGTTGGTCACCAGGCTTGCACACATCTCATGAGACATTCTGACCCAGTCTTCACAGAAACTCTCAGCTGTTTAGGTTTGTTGGCTGCTGTTTCAGCTCCATCCACAAATTTTCTATTGGAGTCCTGGAGACTGGCTATGCCACTCTATGACCTTAATGTTCTTCTTATTTAGCCACTCCTTTGTTGCCTTGGCGGTATGGTTTGGGTTAGTGTTGTGATGGAAGACCCATCTTCAATGTTTTATGATACATGGTCCTGCCCAGAGGTGGAAAGTAATGAAGTACAAATGCATAGGTTAAAAGTATATTTAAGTACAGTACCAATCTGTACTTCAGTATTTATTTTTCTGACAACTGTACTTTTACTCCCTACATTTTTAAACAAATATCTGTACTTTCTCTACACATTTTCAAAACAGACCAGTTATTTCAGGTTCGACAGGATCATCTCTTATACTCGGGATTTTAAGTGGGCTGGAAAGTGTGCAGGTGTTTGTATGTTGAAGCCTTAACACAAAACACCTTCAAAGTATAGTGTTTCACCCTCCATGCTTGGTGTTCTTTGGGTCATACTGAGCATTTCTCTTTCTCCAAACATGGTGAGTCGAGTCGAGGCCAAAAAGCTAAATTTTGGTTTCACCCTATTACTGCGCTTTCTCTCAAGCCTTCTCTGAATTATTTAGATGTTTCCTTCCTTCTTCAACCCAGATTTCAGTCTGTTACAGCGTAGTGTGTTTTCCAAGTGGTGTTCCAGGTGGCCTTGGTCCTACCTACCCTTGAAATCATCAACTCCTTCTGTCTAGTTTTGGGCTGATTCAACCGTTATCATCCTCACCCATCATCTTTCATGTTGGTAAGATCTTGCATATGGCATACAACCTGGGATAATAGGGGGTCGTTTAATATTTCTTCCATTTCTGAATTATAACAGTTGTCACCTTCTCACCAGCTTTCTTTCTTTTGGTCTTGTAGCCCATTTCAGTCTTGTGCAAGTCTACAATCTTGTCCCTGATGTGCTTTGACAGCTTTTTTGTCTTGTATGTGATGGTGGAGAGGTTGGAATTGAAGAAACTGATTATGTAGATAGGTGTGCTTCTACCTCACATCCATGTCCAACTTAGAATTACAAATTAAACTAACAGACATGTCTTTGAAATGCGGGAGGAATCACACAGACACATGGGCATTATGCAAATAGCACACATAAAGGACCCAGCTGGGGTTCAAACCTTTTTTCTGTGAGGCAACAGACCTAACCCACTGTGCTACAAATGGGCCCTGTAAAATGTTACTTCAAAGTTAAGGTTTTGTTGTTAATGACTGAAAGCACTTTGAATGCACACACACACACACACACACACACACACACACACACACACACACTCTCTCTCTCTCTCTCTCTCTCTCTCTCTTAGGAACAGTCTTGAACCTACCACGTGCACTGCCGCCAGCTCTTTGATAAGTCTGTCCCGGATGTGATCAGCTGTTACTGACATGTCTACATGATATAAAAACGGAAACAAACCGATTGCAGGGTTAGTGGTTAGCCGGACCGGCAGCTGCTTTGTCACACTGGATCTGATGACTGATGTAAACTGCCACTTAAAATAAGGGCGTTATATTCACTCGTGCATTCTCGGTATATTTAAAAGAAAAATACTCTTCGACTGTTAAATCGTTGAAGATGAGAGTATTACCAAAAGCTGTGATGCTGTCGCTCCTTAGTGACTCTGTGCGGACGTCCTACTGGCGTCAGTCTTCGGCGCTAAGATCACAACAGACCGAAAGAAACACCAATTGCATTGTGACAAATTACACAGTGCCCAATCATTTGAGAGCCGTACATACAGTAGGCGGGACCAATTATTTAAAATAGCAAATCATAACACTAGAGGTCTATGCAGAAAGCCAAACTAAAGTTTTGCAGTTTCGATTAATGAATCAGAAAAGACTGCACGTATCCGACATCTTTAGTCATAGATGTGTTAGTATAGCCTGACTGGTATAAGATGTTACGCTTTTGTTAGCTACTCTGCGTCGTTACGCTTTTTTGAATTTTGAATTTTATCAGGCAGATTTTTCGACTACTAATACAGAGGCTGTTTATGTGTATGTACTTTTTTTTTTAAAGCGACCAAGCAGTCGGAGGTGGCTAACTGTGGATGAAAAACGTAAAGATTTTGTGCAAAAGTCACGTAAGTGTTGAACAATACTTGGAGTTATTTGGTGTGTATTATACCTGTATAATACTTTAGCATGTAGCCAATGTTAGCCACTGTGACCGATATCTGGTAAAGTCGTGATTCAGTCTTGGGCTTATGAGAGTAGTCTGCTTATGCTGTTACTATGGTAGTGGAGGTGGAAAGTTTCTTCGGGGTGTATATGCTGTACTGCATCAATCCAAAATTTAAAGGCCGTATCTACATCGGCTTCACTGTGAACCCAGAGCGAAGGATAGGACAGCACAATGCTGGGAGGCACAGAGGAGGGGCCAAGAGGACCAGCGGGAGAGGACCGTGGTAGGGCCTCGCAACTTTATACTGTACGGTATACCGCACCTTGGACATTAGTTACTATTTACTGTGTCCGTCTGTCTACAGGGAGATGGTCCTCATTATCCACGGCTTCCCATCTGATATTGCTGCTCTCAGGGTAAGTATCAAGACACTGTCCAATCTATAAGTGATGGAAATGAATCAAAAACTCTCAGAGCGCCATTGTGACTATAATAAAGTGTCACCCAAGCCCATAGCAATAAGAGCGCAGTTTCATGCGTCCACAGTTTTCAGAGTTTGTTTCTTTACATGTGGTCGTCCAATCTTCTACAGTTTGTCAGTTGGAATTTCATGCAAATGTTAGTATATAATAAATGTGATGATTAATTTTCTTTGCTTTGCTTTAAATCATTGGATTTCAGCAGAAATCTGCCAATCTGGGCTTTAGGTGATGAAATTTCCATTTGTCATTTTTTTCACCTAATGATAGTGAGTGGGTGGGTGGGGGGAGGGTATGTTTACTGAGTGATAAAAATAAATAGAGGCCCATTTTTCAGCACAGAAATTGAGCATGATTTTCAACCATTCATCTCAGACAATGATCCTTAAAGCTAACAGAAAGAAAAACATGAAACATGACCATGACTGCATGTGCACGCTAGACAGGTCAGATTCATGATCAAACATTAACAGCTGAAGTTTAGTTGAATGTTTCCAGAGTTCAGTTTAAATGAACTCTGGAATCTGAACTCTAGTCTTGTTTGATTTATTGTGGTCAGAAGACTGTCGCAGTGGAGACAAAATCATCCGTGGCTAGTCTTAGCACCAAAATAACCACAGAGTAGAAGAGATAGTGACCATAGTGTTTGTGTTCTGAGACACTATGTTTTTTATGTCACAGCCTAATTGCATTTCCAATAAATCTGAAACACACACACAACAGACAACATCTCTCCTCTTCTCAGGTGTAGTTCTGATGCCTTGAAAGGCCCTGAAATGTTTAAAGACTACTTTGAACATTATATTTTATTACCGGTAATGGAATTGCAGATTCCCGTCCCTACCTGAGAATGGTTCTACCAGAGGTTTCTTCCTGTTAAAAGGGAGTTTTTCCTTCCCACTGTTGCAAAGTGCTTGCTCATAGGGGTCTTCTCATTGTTGGGTTTTAGTGTTTACTTGGTGGAGAGTCTTTACCGTACAGTATAAAGCACCTTGTGGCACTGTCGTCTGTATAAATAGAATTGAACCAGACTGAAAACAGACAAGGTTTTAGGCACCAAGTGAAATGAGGAAAATACTTCACACAAATCAGATTAATATTTTGCAAGCTCCATCCAAGCTGGACACTGTCCTGAGTGGCTGTGTGACTGTCATGTTTCTGTGTGCCAGTTTGAGTGGGCGTGGCAGCACCCTCATTCCTCCAGGAGGCTTGTGCATGTATCTCGGCGCTCCAGAAAAGAATCGAGCCTGGAATTCCATTGGCGAGTCGTCTCCAACATGCTGAGGGTGGCGCCATGGAACAGACTGCCGCTAACAGCGCGCTGGCTCAAACAGGAGTACAGGATGGACTTTGAGCCTGGCCTGCAGCCTCCCCTCCATATCCCCATCGCTTTTGGCACCGTAAGAGCCAAAAAGACACCCTCGCTACAATGTCAGGACGAGGAAGAGGAGGAGGCGTCCATGTGTTTTCTCTGTGAGAAGCACATCAAGGTAGAGTTATCTAACAGATCAGTATCAGTGCTTTTACACATTTCTGTTAAGTTTAAACAGCAGGATGTCTTTAATGGTCAGCAGGATTAACTCATCAAAATACTCAATGGCTCAGATATCGTTTGGTTGTTTAGATACTTGTTTTTCAAATCATATCCATCTGAGTACATTGTTGATATATATTTTTTAATCTAGGAACATTTTAAACTACTTCAATGACCTTTCTTCAAATAAACAGGCAGTGGAGAGAATGTGTGGAGCTTCCTGCTCTGCAGCAAAGCTCCTGACCTGTTCCTCTGTTTTATTTTACTTTAGTCTCAGCCAAGCCGATTTGCTCAGGAACAAATAAAATACTGAAATGAACATTAAGTTATCTAAGTGAATTTTATTCAACTCAACTTTAACTTCCACTGAGTATCCAAACGACGCAGGGTTGAAAATAATGTGCAAAGTCGGGCTCCCGACGCAGGGGAAACAACTTCTGTCGGGGATAACTACCTTGACACAAGACTGGCTCTAGTGAGCCTTGACATCCCAGTCGACTATCTACTGCTAGCTGGTGGGATGTCAGGCATTTCCGAAAATGTGGGAGCACTTTTACAAACAGGTGATGTCTTCATAAATCGAGGTCTCGCCTGAAAATATCTTGAAAGTTTATTTTGTGTCCCAGAACCAGTAATAGTTCAAACTTTACTTGAAATTTTAGCTGAATTTAATGTAATGTAATGTAAGCATTTCACTACATATCGTACTGTGTATGACTGTGTACGTGACAAATAAAATTTGAATTTGAAATTTGAATTTAATGTAAACAATGTAATGCTTTTGTGCTCTTTGAGGTGTCAGAGAAGCTGAGCTGTGTCCACCCTTCCTGTGGGATGAGAGGTCATGTAATCTGCCTTGCCAGATATTTCCTGAGGTCTGAGCCATCCTACCTTCTGCCAGTTGAGGGCGAGTGTCCTTCCTGCGACAGCTCGATGCTGTGGGGAAGTCTCATCCGACATAAACACGGCTGCTTCGGAGACCTGGAGGAGGTCACGCTGTCTGCAGCCCAAGTTAGTTACAGCATCTCATGCTCAGTATGTTTAGATACAATACATTCAGCTCTCTGTTCATTACTCACTTTTATTATTTGCATGTCTCCTGTTGGTTCTTTTCTAAAGCCTCTCACAAAAAGCTTTG
Source organism: Mchenga conophoros (assembly GCF_057382185.1). Taxonomy (NCBI): domain Eukaryota; kingdom Metazoa; phylum Chordata; class Actinopteri; order Cichliformes; family Cichlidae; genus Mchenga; species Mchenga conophoros. The sequence goes on along the minus strand of NC_140528.1, from coordinate 82,548,203 downwards.
CTCACATTGATTATGCCGGAGGCGGTTACTGGAGTCTCACTGTATTTCTGTTTTTTATTTTATTTTTTTCATGTGCAAAATTAAGACAAAATGCCAAAGCAGTGTGTGAAAACCAAGTACACCCTATGATTCAGTAGCTTGTAGAACAACGTCTACCAGCCACAACTCGGAGTAATCATTTTCTTATGACGTTATCAGTCTCTCCCATGGCAGTGGAAGAATTTTGGCCTCTGGTGTGTTTGATTCTTGGGGTCACTGTGCTGACTAGGGTTGTTCTGATTTCACAACTTGGACACTCTCATTCCTTACACTTTAATGACACATACATATAGGGCCTTTTGAGGTGGGCACACTGAACAGGGTCCTCACCTCTGGTGCCAGTGCTGGTGCTGGTTGGCGCCCCCACCCACTGGCTGGTGCATTGGTGTTTCTCGGTGTCTGCGGCTGGGTGCTCGGTTGGGTTGTGGCTCACTCTCAAAGGCTGCTTTGCATGACCTGGCCCTCCTGGCTCTGATGGGCCCCTGCTTGGGTGGTGGGCGTGGTGCTCTTGGGTCTCAGGTCCTGGGCCTGGAGCTCAGTCTGCTCTGGCACAGCTGGCTGCCGGCAGCACCTGCGGGCTCATTTCTGTGGCCCTGGGCCTTCTGAACTGTGGCTGCTGGCTGCTTACCTCTGCTCTTCTCCAGGTAGGGGCTGCCATTGTCCTTGAAGTGGTCTGGGGGGGCCTCTGGATGTCTGTTGCCCCGGTCACCTCCTTGCCTGCTTCATATCCTGTATTAGTAGTACTGTGTGCTGTTCAGTCAAATTTATAATTTATTCCATTTTTATTATTTATCTTTAATTGCCAGGATTAGCTCTCCACTCTCTGGCCCCTCCGTTCTGTTCAGTTCAGCTACAGTCTCCCCTCTGCTCTGCACAGCCAGCAAACTGCCTGCTTATCCATGTGTCCGTAATCTGCTCTGCAATAATTATTCGTCTTTTATCTAATTGCAGTTCGCTGGCTGCAATGTTAATGATAACAGATGGCTAATGTGGCTATCGGGTAATTGCTAATGCTAAACACCTAATGTTATTGTGTGTGCCAGCCAGGCTAACGTTTATGATAACTGTTTAATATTTCAGTGTTGCTGAAATGAGAGTTTTACTGAGCTCTGAAATTCCTCTGAAAGTGTTGCTCAGTGTAATGCATGTTAACTACTTCAGCTGTCAGTGGGGGGAGGAGCTGTGAGCCTAAAGTTGCCTGTCAGCTGGAGGCAAAGATGATTGACACTGTTGCACACGAGTATCTTAATTCAATGTTAATTTTAGATTCGATTAATATCGGAATAAAGTTGTTGTTGTTTTTTTGTTGTTTTGTTGGCACGAGGCTGATGCTGTATGGTATTCTGAGTGGTAATCTATATAACAATTTTCTACTCTGACCTGCAAACTGCCAAAACCTCTGTTTTCATAGAAGTGCTCAGACTTGATGATCAGTTAATTATGTGCATTTGAGCTTAGCAGTACTGGCTTCTACTTGCCTATTTACATATGTACTTAGTTTTTCACACTTTGTTTCTGCATTTTATCATTTGAATCAGATGATCTTTCTGATTCAATCTCTAATTGATAAAGACTGTATGCATTCTAATTTACGTAACTGGACATATAGGTACAGTTGGGCCTTAAAATGTCACATCCCTTTCAGAAATCTTGTGTGTGTACACCACACCAGTAGATCTGGAATAAAATGAAGAGTAAATATAGAAGATTTAAGGTGCTTAATTACTTTGCTAATTTGTACTGATCTTCCGCAGAGTCACTGGGCAGACAAACTGCAGATATGAACAAGGGGAAGCTGTAAAAAAATGTGTTTACTTCTCACTGGACATCACATCACTGTCAGAAGAACTGGAGCATTGCGTGGAAAGGACCGTGCTTCCAACATGATCTGCAGTTTGTGGCGACTGTGTCAGTGGACTGGCATTAATATGGTGCTTTTCTAGCCTTACTGACTACTCTGAGCACTAGAAGCCATGTTTCACCATAAGTTATACAGCAAATTCTCATTCACAATCTATTTGAACCTCTAACTCATGCAATCATAGGGCAAGAGGCAGGATACACTCTTTTTTTGTTGTCATTATTAGTGTTGAATTAGGTGCGAGTGATGTAGTGTTAGTGCTGTCTTCTCTTCGTTCCAGTCTGCTGGAGTCTGTTTGGGAGGAAAACCACACAGGGAGAATATGCAGAGTACACACATGTATTAATTAATAGTTACGTGGTAATTCTAAGTGTGGATATGGGCGTGTGAATGGTTGAATCTCTGTGTTAGCCCTGTGATGACAACATATCCATGATGTTCCTGCCTTTCCCTTACCCAGTGATAGCAGGAACTCCAGCCTAACTTTTGTCTTGTTTCTGTCACTTTCTCTTAATTATTTAAAAAGCAGAATAAAATCTTCAGTTTTTATACATGACTGATAACTAATTCTTCCATTCTGTATGTATTATTGTAATATTATGCCTTATAATATAAAGCGCCTTGAGGCGACTGTTGTTGTGATTTGGCGCTGTATAAATAAAACTGAATTGAATAACTGTTTTGGGGGTATAATCTTGGTTATGGTTCCCTGAGCTATAAGTCTGGCCCATATTTTTTCTGTACACTACCACAGAGGATTTTAAATCAGCCGTGATGTGACTGAAGTGCGAACTATTTGTATACGTATGAATATGTATATGTACACTACAGGTGAAAACGTTTAGACCACTCCAATTTTTCCAGTTATTTATTGCAAGGTCTGTCCTACAGAGAAATTGCAAAGAAAGTCAAGGTGTCAGTGAGTACAGTTTCCTTCACCATGAAAAGGCTCAGTAACAAACTCTGACAGGAAGAGGTCTGACAAACCCAAAGACACAACTGAATCAGAGGACAAGTTTCTGAGAGTTAACAGCTTGCGTAATAGGCGGCTCACAGGACATCAAGCACAAATTAATAGTCGTATTAACCAAGTCTCAGTTTCTTGCTTCTTCTTTTCCTGGTCAACCTCCATGAACTGATTTGGCTAATGTGCCTTGTTCCTTGGCCTGGAAGTCCCCCTGTTTTCTGTTTGATGTGTGTGTATGTTTGTGTGTGTGTATATATATATATATGTGTGTGTGTATATATATATGTGTGTATATATATGTGTATATATAATGGAGGGTAAAGTGCCACTTTGATATTACGCATGATTGTTATTCTCAAAATACTAATTTGGTTTTAACTCAAGACTGTACTGGAGCATTTTTGTGGCTGTACGTGAGTCTTTTGCGCCTGTCCCATCTTCACTCCTGGGCGGGAGGGGCTTGTACGGTGATCACTGGCTGAAAGGCACAGAAAATAAGGTTGAATATCATTACCTCTATGAGCCCTGTCTAAAGTTAGTAACAATGATTGTGTGGCCTATTCTTAATGGGATAACAAAAAAATATTAATTTACTGTGGAGGGCCTCAAGTGCCATGGTTAAATAATTATAATTGAAAATAAATCATTAATTAGATATATAAATAATTAATCAATCATATCATGTCAATTAATTTCATGTAAAAGATTTAATAATTTTTTATTTAGTTGTTTTCAATTGTAATTAATTAATTACACAATTCAATGGCTTATTTAATTAAGTCATATTGGCACTCCTGACCCTTCTGCTGTGTTCATGAATTAATTTTATCGTTCAACCTCACCCATCAAAGTCATGGCAAGATAATCGATTGCCATGAAGTGGATTTGGGGCAGGTATGCCAGAATGCATTGAAAACCACAAATGGCACAAGTGTAAGTAAAGTTTTGAAATACCTTGTTTGTGTATTTTGAAAGATTGTTAGCACAAATCTAACAGTTAACGGTTAACAAAGTTAACTGGCAGCAGGAACAACTGTCTTTGAAAACGTCAGAGCACTTTTGCAAAGAGGCTCTATCTCGACAAACTGACCAAATATTTGAAGATTGTGCCACTACATTCTCAGCAAAAAACTGTAGTTGGAGACACACAAACAGGGTATTTCAAAACTGTAAGTATAGTTTGGCTCCACACATGTCCAAATGCCTGTGTGTAGGCATTAATGAATATGACAATGTGACAGTGCACTGCGATTGCGATCATGAGCATCTACTCACTAGTTTAGCCGGTGGTCCACAACAGTTGACCACCTTACAGCAATAGGCAGCCAAAGTAACAGAGATGGCAAACAGAGTCGCCTGGATGAGCATACCTCCAGCACAAAAGTGGGCATTGATTTTCTGTAAATAGAACACAATACACACACATGACATATGGACATCTTTCATGTCATTCTTCAGCTCAACTTCCTTCATTAAATTGTGCATTTAGCATACTGTGAAGTGCCGTCACATTACTATTCCACCTATTTCAATTCATTTTCATTTATATTGTTTACATTTATTATAATTGTAGTTTTTCCATATTTATATAAATAAATAAAACTATATTGAATTATATAGCACTATATCACAAGCCCGCTGCCCCAAGGTGCTTTATATTGTGAGATAGCCTCTGTCAGTGCGCCCCAGGGTGGCTGTGGCTACAATGTAGCTTGGCATCACCAGTGTGTGAATGTGTGTGTATGAATGTGCGTGTGTGTGTGTGAATGGGTGGATGACTGGATATGTAAAGCACTTTGGGGTCCTTAGGGACTAGTAAAGCGCTATACAAATACAGGCCATTTACCATTTTTACCATAGAGACCTTACAATAATACAGAGAAAATACTGGTGGCTGCCAGTTATCTCAGTAGATGCACCAAGCCATCTTTTTGAAAAATCCTACACTCGCATTCACGGGATTTTCAGAAAACTTCTGAAAATCTGTGATCATGATCACTTTGGGATCAAAGTTGTCCGAGATTCGTAGTAGACGCACCCATAGTGTTAATTTTAAACTTCTGCTCTGTCTCATTCTCGAGTTATTGCATGCCCACACTTGGTTGTCCATGCCATTTATGTCATCTGGCTTGATTGACAGATAAATCTGGGCATTATCTGCAGTGAAAATGTAAGCGATACCCAGAACAATATTGCCTAAAGGGAAGCATGTATAATGTAAACAGAACTGATCCTAGTACAGAACCCTGTGGAACTCCATAATTAACCTTAGTGTGTGAAGAGGACTCTCCATTTACACTAACAAATTAGAATATATTTGATAGATATGATTTAAATCACTGCAATGCAGTACCTCTAATTCCTATGTACTGCTCTAATCTCTGTAATTAAATATTATGGTCGACAGTATTGAACGCTGCACTGAGGTCTAGCAGGACAAGCACAGACACGAGTCCACTGTCAGAGGCCATAAGAAGATCATTTGTAACCTTCACCAGCGTCTTTACTGATGAGTTCTCAAACCTGACTGGAACTCTTCAAATAAATCATTATGCTGCAGATGATCTGTTAGCTGTTTGAAAACTACTCTTTCAAGAATTTTCCCACATTAGAATAATGGAAGACAATAGATAGTTCTTAGTTTGACACTTCCCTTTCTTCCACTAATTTGAAAATAAAATGAATGTAGTTCAACTAAATATAATAACAATATTCTTATAAAGAAGGCATTTGTTACTCACCTCAATTTTATGGCAGATTTCACCGTAGTCCATCGTGTAAGAGTGCCAGCAGTAATAGGGTGTGCTATCCTTAATCAGAGTGCAGGCTAGATTGACGATGGAAGCGACACACGCCACAATCTGCATCACCAAGCAGGCCCTTAGCTGAGAAAAACAGCTGATACAATTATTTGCTTGGAGACATGGATACATTGTGTAAGAAGATATAAAAAAAACCACTTTAAATTTCAATCCTGATATAAAAAGTCAGTTTCACTCCTCCCACTTGTTTCCAGCTAGTTGCTAACAAGGTGACTGCTGGTGTCTGTCTGCTGTATTATGAGAAGTACTGCTTCTACATCCTGGCCATATGTGCTGTTGCATGTACTGGTCACTGCCAGTCCTGGCAGTAAAATGTCAGGGACAAGGTCACTTGACATGTGTAACAACCAGCTGCATTCAGCCTTACTCAGTGAGGAAGTGAGACTGAGAGCTGTTCTGTTTCTGTGGCAGGGGACTTCAACAGTGGCATTAACTGATACGGTAAATATCTTCCCGTACTCTGTGGTTGCTGTTTTTAAGCTGTTATGTTGTATGTGCATGCTTGTGTGCACACTCACTGTCGGCAGATGAAGATTCTTTGCTGCTACAGCTAAGCTCCCAGCTATTATCACCTGTACAGAGAACAAAACCACACACAAGAAGGCTGACATTAGGCCCAAGTCTGGAATTAACCAACTAACAGAATTAACAGGTAGTGCAACTTTTCTATGAACTGGTAGTTCGATCCCTGGCTACTCCAGTCTGTGTTCCAAAGCATCCTTGGGCATGATACTATGTACAGGTTGCCCTCAGTGGATTCAGTGCAGTGTGATTGTTAGCTAGAAAGCGCTCAGGCATGAAAGGAAGTGCTTGTATGAATGGGAAATGTTGTATAAAATGCTTTAAGTGCTCCAGTAGAGTAGAATTTGCACTCAATATTTTCATTCAGCATACTTTCTTGTATTTAGCTATCTAGCTTGCTAGTAGTAGTTGGATGACTGCAATTAAACAGACTGGCGAAGGTAATTAAATAACTAATCTAATTTATAACACAGACAACTTGCCAACATGTTGCAGTCACTCTGAGTCTACACTGATGGGTACTACACTTATTTACTACATCCCTTTGAAACAGAGAACTCTATATTTTGAGTTATCTTCTTATATAAAAAGCAAGGTTGTTAAGTGCCGGTGTCATTTTGCAGATCAGTGATTGTCCTGCAGCAAAGATGTCACTATTTGAAAACATTTCATCTTTTATTCTAGCTGGACTTGGGATGCAAGTAGTTATGAAGAATGCAAGTTTTCTTGTCTTATATAGTTTCTCTGCTCATCTAATGCTGTGTGTGAAGTGTCTGCAAACTTACCAGGAGAGATGAGATGAAGAAAGGTATAACAGCGTACGTATTACCCCAGTTACTCAGAAACACAATGGTGCTGAGCATCGTGAAAACACTGAGGCTGATCTGAGTGATCTGAAGTAAAGTCAGGAAAAGGTGTCAGAAAATAAACCTAGAACAGTTGAATTTAATGATCTGGACAGATGAGTGAGTACTTTTGGCAATATAGTGTGTATATATAAACTAGTTGAAGTTGAAGACACACGCACGCACGCACGCACGCACGCACTCACTCACACACACACACACACACACACACACACACACACACACACACAATACCCCCAGAGCTTTGGGTTCAGCTTCCAGGTATTTCTCTTTCCTGTGGATGTGTTTCTGGAAGGTGAGTGTGACCAGAGGACTTTGAGCTGGGCTGATGGCTTCTTCCACAGCTGGTACTTCTTCTGAAAGCAGCAGTGAAAAGATCTCTGTTACTGCTGCACAGTTTTGACTCAGCTCAGTATCCAAACTGTGCTGCTAAACTTCACTGCAAATCATAGCGGTATTCATGTAAGTTTGGGTTTATATTAACATTATAACTGTGTTTACTCAGAGTCCAGAATCTCTGAGGGTGACAATAAAAGGCAGATTCCATCGTGGGGTTGTGCTGTACCGTAATAACAGTGCTGAGGGTATTTGTTGTTTCTCTGCTCACTAACAGCAGGCGTGTGTCGGCGCGCAGTCTATGTGCAGATTTAGCAGAAACAGCTGGATTGCAAACATGCCTCAGTATCAACACCGACATCTGGATTTTATCAGACGCACTGCTGCTCTCTCATTTCCCCTTAAACCAAAGCGGGGACATCGTAAATTTAGCACCGAGAAATAAGGTTGTTAAGTATTAAATAAAATCGCTCCTCTTGAGAATAAAGTCGAAATTCGCGATTAAAGCCAAAAATCTGCTTTGAGAAAAAAGTCGAAATGTGGAGATTACAGTTGTTTGGTTGTTTAGCTCATTGACATGATCAGCAGAAGGGTGCTGAAAAGATAGCGCGGAAAACTGCATCTGGTTAGAAGCAAAAATCCACAAAAACCTAGAAAAGCGGATTTGTACAAATGATGGTTACACCCGTGTTTGCACACGATGGGTGTTGTATCACAAGACGGCTGATCAGTTAGTTTCACGATGTTTTTGTGTAGAGGCTACAGTTACAACAACTAAGCTACAAATGTCGATAATAATGTCAATAATATTTTTTCTAGTGTACCGCTTGTACACCATCGTTTAGATTTGAATTATTATATCGATATTTTACCTGCCATGATCACAAGATCCGCTGTAACTTCGTCCAGACAGCTCGCCAGTTTCCCTCGTTTATATGCTGACCTCGGGATTTTGTAGGGAAGTTCGACCCACCCAATCCTCTATCGGGGTGTAGTGGCAAAAAGGGATTTCCTGTTTTTAAACTGTTGTAATTTTTTTTTTATGTGAAATGTCAAATGTATCCATCGTGAATGATATCAAGTCACCTTGAGCCACAAACAACATTCCTGTTACAAGTTAGAAGCAGCAGGCAGTTTTTTGGGGGTTTTTTTTGGCAGAGTTTAAATATCCTCTATGAATACGGTAAAAAAAATAAAAAAAATCTTGTTGACATTAAAAAATGTCATTTTTTAAGGACAGCAGACATTACAACAAATATGACAATAATTCTGTAAACATATTTTAAATTGCTAAAAAGTACTCGATTGCTTATAATGTAGGTATAATAACACAGAGTCATGAAGATACTTGAAAAAGAGGTAATTTTCACATTTTACACAGTATAGAATAGAATAAACCTTTATTTTCCCACGGATGAGAAATTTGGGTGTTACACAGCTCTTATAGCAAGGAGAATATAGAATATAAAAGGGAGACACAAAGTGTTCCTATATACATAAGCAACTGAAGTTCGTATATACATGTAACAATGTACAGAAATATGTATGGAAAAATTGCACAGAGCTATGTATAAAATGTACAGTGAGCAAACAAGCTGATAAGATGACCATATAACCTCTTTGTAAACCCTGTTCACTTTAGTCTATTTACCAATATAAGTAAAGACATTACATATAATATAAACACATGTAAACACTGGAAATCACTTTTTGGCAGACAATCGGTTTTTGGCACGAGCTGCTGTATCCTCTTGGGGGCGGACCATGACGATGTCCTCCGAGTACAAGTGCAGTTTTCCCACAGTGTTTTGATCATGACACGTATTTAGCGCTGCTATGTTTGCTTTTTTTTTTTAGTTATACCTGACTACCTGACCGAAAATAATACAAAGACAACATAAGAAAGCTAAAGTTTGTCATTCTCGCTTATTATGATCTCAGCTACTCTGTTTTTGGTTTTCCGATGCTCTTTCTCTCTGCTGTTTCCAACACTAATCTCTAAGTTGTTGTTTTTTTTTTGTTGTCTTTTTGTTGTTGTTTTTTTTTTGGGGGGGGGGGGGGGCTTTTGTAGATATGATTTTTCTACAAAGAGTATTAGGAAAATATTTTTTTGAGGGGAAAAAGTAGTATGTGGAGAATGCAGTTCTTCCACGACTGCCACGGCTCCTATGCCCTCTATAGTTTTGTGATACCATCAGCACAGACACATATTTAGAAATAATATAATCATTTTTATTGGAAAAGGGCGTAAAAACAAGGTACAAAGTGCTCACATGCTGTGCACAACAGTAAAGTCTAACTTTTCTGCTGATGTCTTCATTTCACAGCCTCTGCCTGCCCTGACAGTAAGAGTGGAGCTGCCAGTCACTGACACAGTTATAACATCACAACATCCCTTTTTTATTACATCAACAAAAGCACACGAATAATCATTTAAAGTATTACTGAAGAGTTGGTTCACACGAATACATTTGACACCAGGAGAGAAACTCCTTTGTTGGTACAGTATGGTGTTACGGTGGCACGCAGAAGGTTTTGGTTGCATTTGTTCAATTCTTGAGACATCTCTCTGAGCTTTTTACTTCCCCGCTTCAAACCTACAGAGAAATTTAGCTTGTGCATTTCAAAAGTTAAATGTAATAGCACTGACATTCCTATTGCTTTCTTCCTTTTTAAAAAACTTCAAACATACATAGATTGAGTGGGTTCAGATGTCCTCTCACTTCTCTGTGTTACAGGAATTTTAAACAAAACAATCTGCTGTTCAACATTTATACGCTCTAAAATTTAAATGGAGTGTCATTTACATATTTCTCTACTCTTACTGGCCACTTCAGAATAAGCTGCAATAAACCATACATTTGTTCTTTATCTGACATCCAAATTAGAAACACAAATGAACCCAAAATGCAAATGAACAGCTTACTTTAAGTTACTGTTGTTTAAACTGCATAGTTCCCTACTGTCAATTAGTGGTTCCCTTGTGTCATTGTTGTTTATTCGGCATAAACACCAAATAAAACGTGCATGAGCCATTAAAAATCTTATCAGGATTAGACTAAAGTCATTAATGACCAACATGGAGGCTCCATTCCACTACAGTTTGACAAAGGCAAAGAAAGTAGGCTGAGACAATGATCAGTGCAATAACTGATGATCCCTTCAGCTGATGATAGCTAATGATCCAAACACAGTATACCATCACCTCCCTTTTTATGAAAAAAAATTAAGAGCATACAAGATGCGATTAAAAAAAACAAACATTTAATACAACATCCTGTAACAGTTAAAAAAAAAAATCAGTAATGCTTTTAAAAATAGGCTGCTTCTAATTTTAAAAGAAAAGATGATTAAAAATGACTTTTACCTCACAACTCTTGAGTTAAGTGATAGCAACAGTTGGATTATGACTCATAACGGGGGGCCGCTGTTGTCAATAATGAACAATACAACTCTGTGATCCAAACACTGCTTATGTACCATAGTGACACAAATAAACATCCTAGCAACTGGCATTAAATGACAAAGTAAGCGCTCGACTTGTCATACTGGCGTTTCAAAACCTGACTGTATGGAGTGTAGAGTGTGTGGCTGTGACAATAAAATGAAAACCAGTATGCTTTTGTTATTCAAACTGATCTACATTTAACTCGTTTAAAACTAAATTTAAAAAACTTTATATTCTCAAATTGTACAATCAAGCTGTTTAAAGTAGCACATACCTCTGAATGAAAACTGTAACTAACCATCAACCAGTTAAATTAGGAGACAAAGACAGAAATGACAGGTTTCAGTAATCATCCACTTAAGAAGGTCTTAGTGACTGCTTATCCCTTTCTGGCCAATCCCCCTCACAGGGATTGGTAGCCATCGGTCCTCCTCTTGCGGCTCACCAGATAGGCCACTACCACCACCACGATGAGCACCAGCAGTGCCACTCCCACTCCAATGGCAATCTTGTAACTACGCTGGTCCGCAGGACAGTAGTCACCTGGAAAACACACACACACACACACACACACACACACTCCCATTTAAACAACATATCACTTTTTTAAGTGACCAGTTTTCTAAGAACTGATAAAATGTCAAATGTCACTTTTGGAAGATTGTGGATGTGTGTAACAGAGTTCAGTCAAACTGTCTGTTCAGGCTAAATTTTATTCTTCAATCCAACAACTGACAAAGATAATGGAGCATGAATGCGTTCCATGAAACGTAACTATTCTATGAAATCTGCTTAGGACTGTAGTTAAACCTGTTCTTCCTGAGCTGCATTCCAGAGCAGTCGACTGTCAAGCTGTCACGCAGCTGCTTTAGTTTCCACTGTTGGAAACTCTAATGATGAAAAGCCACTCACGAGGAAGTATCCGATTTTTTAAATTTCAACCGCGTGTGTTGTGCATTACATGTTTTTAAGGACTATTACTGATGCAGCAATGAATAATCACTGCTTCCTTGCTTTGGCTTCAGGACCTTGGTTTTTAACTTTATACACATTTTTGTATGCTGATCATATTACATCATTTGCTAAAATATTGTTTGGAGAATATTATTCAAATAGGATGTGTAAAGTTTAAATCCCCATGAAAGATAAAGTGTTTTAAGTCTGAAAGTTACGCATTGCTGTAAGAAATAAAGTCATTCCAAACCTGAGAATAAGAGACTACAACTTTTTGACTTGGAATGGAAAACATTTAGACTAGAGTACTTCCAAACCTAGCTCGATGGACATTTCCTGCTTCCATTATTGTAAATGTACTGGTTCTTATATAGCGCTTTTCTACTCTATCAGAGAACTTTATACAACTTGCTTCATTCACACTAGCACTTTCTATGCTTTTTATACATAAGTGCTTACTATCTAACATACACACATTCCAATGTATAGAAAGCAACTTGGGGTTAGCATCTTGCCCAAGGATGCAGACTGGAGCAGCCAGGGATCAAACCACCAACCTCCTGTTTAGTAGCTAAGCAGCTGTACCTCCTGAGCTACAGCAATCCCAATACTGGCTCTAACAATGTTTTTAAGACTGAGGATGGTTTAATGATTAGTTGTTCTTCACAGGGACACTTACGATCGCCAAAGTTGTTCTTGGTCAGATTGAAGGCTTGCGTTCTGTCAGAATTTACATCCAGGGACAGGTCGTTGCCCATGTAAATAGAATCAGCGCTGCAGGAGTAGGAGTGTCCAATCTGTGCAGGGAACAGATGGACTGACTTGTTGTTGGCATTGTAAGTTGTACCTGCAAGTGTGAAATAGAAAGACAATTTTTACAGACCGATAATCAAGTATCGCGACAATCGAGTTAAACAATATTACACTGAAAGTAGTAGCATGACATGCTTAACAGTAACTCCACAGGTCTTGTCTGTATATTGTTGAGCAGGCACACAAACAAGGAAACAGCAGCTTGTGTTTTTTCTGTGTTTACCATCCATGTGCAACACTTACCTGTAGCTAAAGTATCAGGGGACATCCAGTGAGTCCAAACTCTCATCAGTGAAAATGTTACGAAATAAACATTGACTTACCGTTTGTGGTTAAAGGGTAGTTCAAGCTGAAAGACACGGCATCAACGTAGACGGTGTTATTAGGAACACTCTGAGGAATTATAACAAACAGGGAACCTTTTACAATGTAACACTGTGTCCAAATGTGACATTTTGGTTTTCGTTTTACTGAATCCACTGAACATTTTTCTGGGTCAGAGAGTTTCTGTGCTCATTTACAACAGATAAACAGGTTTCAGCAAGTACACATGCTGCTAGCATTTGAATTTGAAGTGTGAAACAGGAAACAGCTCATCCGACCAGTTTGACAACGTATTACTGTTTTCCTCTTAACCCCAGACACATGCTTGAGACCAGCCTACATAACAAAGCAATCTACTATTCCTGGCTGTCGTGTCTATTTAAAATCTGGTTAGCCAGGCTAACCACTACAATCTAATATTTAATATGATAGCACTATATTAAAGTATATTATATTACTACCGCAGTAGATACTCCATTACAGAACAGACTACAGAATTTAAAAAAAAAAACCCTCACTTTAAAAAAAAGAAAGAAAATGAAAGTAACCCAGAGTCCCAGAAGCTTTGGTCAGCTTTGACTCTGAAAACTGAAAGCTGATTTTCAGCAGTGTGTCTTTCTTTATTGTGATATTATTGAGACCAGTTCACAAGTGGGGCTTTTATTAAAAGCTGTTGGATCTTTTTATGCTTACAGTAAAGTTGCCACCAGGAGCAGCATGCACTTCTACTAAGCTAACATTTATATTGGAGGCAAACTAATTACAAATGTTTCCTTCTATCTTTATTTTTTTCTGGCTATGAATCCATATTGCATCTTTGAAAATGATAACTGATGCACGCTCAATCCTCCAACAAAGGAAATCCCAGACAGTTCATTCTTTCGTGTGCCCACACTGTATGGGAGTTGTGGAAGCACAATCAAAGAGACAGGGGAAGTCACTTGGATGAGTGCGAAATATCTTGAAACATTTCTCTCGCTGGAAACACAATGTTCAAGTGAACAGAACCAACTCTCTGGGATAATAAATTCAAATCGATTAATTTTTGTGCATAATAAATATGACATAAGGACAACCAGGCTGCAGTTGGTGGTATAATTACACCTCAGCTGTATATTTTATTTGACATAAACACTTTAAGTGTTCAGATAGACTATCACTTACAAAACCACAGAATGAATCACATGGATGCAGTAGGGCGAAGCCGCCTGATGTAGTTTCCCTATGGGCTACTTCTCTTTTAACACTTCTGCAATTTATTTCGCTTGACTAGTATTTCCAGCTTACATAGATTTACTCGTCAAGGAAACTGTTAACACTCTGAAGTGCTAACCCTAATCCTACATCTTGGAAAAATGTGGAACAGACTTTTTTTTGGAAATGTGATTGTTTGACGTTAGAGTGATTATTTACTTTGTTTCCTGAAACTTAGAGCTCAGTTTAATAAAAACAGAAATTACACATTCTGATTGCCCATGGTTGAGACCAATAAGGTGTCTATCTGTTTATCTTATCCTAAGATTGCAAAGTTAGGGTTGTCATGACTTGGACGTCAGAGGTTGAATTGACGTTCTTGTCATAAATGTGCAGGATAGGGTAACTGTGGTAATTTCAGGTTAAGATGAATGATTGGCTGACCTCAGCACCTCTTTAACCACCTCATTTTGATCTTATAATGCTGTATATGTCACAGGCTTTGGGAAAAGAGTTCACCAAGTACCTTGGTGAAGCTGAAGTTAATGAAGCCCTCTTTAAAGGAAATCTTAAGGTTGGCGCTGTTTTCATTGCAACTTCCACTAGTACTGGTTAGATGTGGCTGAACAATGAAGATTGCCTGGGAATAAACAGAGAAGAACAAATGGTAAATGGCCTGTATTTATATAGCGCTTTACTAGTCCCTAAGGACCCCAAAGCGCTTTACACAACCAGTCATCCACCCATTCACACACACATTCACACACAAGACAATTCGTTTAAGATAACAAGGCAGCAGCAGACTTTCTTTAAAGAAACTCTAGTTCATGGGTCATGTAAGTTACCCGATTGTCTTGTTACACAAACACTGGCAATATTTAACCATTTACAGTAACAAAATGAGGAAATTAAACTTGCATGATAGCAAATTCTCTCTTCCTGAAGACTGCTGACAACTGAATCACTGAAAGCTGAGTCACATCCTCGTGCTGGACTCATTAGGATGTATTGCTAATAGAATATCTATATGCTATGTTAAGACTAATTTACATGCCACAAAACAAAAAAACAAACAAAAAGAAAACAAAAAAGCTAGACAGTTGATATTAAGAAACCTACATTTGTTGATACTTTTCGGATCTGCAGCGCCATCTGAGCCCTCAGGCAGGTCTCACTTTTATTTTTTGTGATATTGTAGTATCCTACGGTCAAGCCAGCGGAGGGTCTAGGTGTGGGCGTTGGTGAAGCCGTGGTAGTGGTGGTTGGAGCCTTGGTGGTGGTGGTGGTTGGAGCCTTGGTGGTGGTGGTGGTGGTTGGAGCCTTGGTGGTGGTTGGAGCCTTGGTGGTGGTGGTTGGATGCTTGGTGGTGGTGGTTGGAGCCTTGGTGGTGGTGGTTGGATGCTTGGTGGTGGTGGTTGGATGCTTGGTGGTGGTGGTTGGATGCTTGGTGGTGGTGGTTGGATGCTTGGTGGTGGGTTTTGGAGGCTTGGTGGTGTTTGAACTGACAAATTGACTTGCAGGGGCTACAGTTGCTGAAGGTTTGGATTTGTTTGTGTCTCCAGCCAATGACAGCGCTTGTGGGACAAAGAAACAAAGAATCCTTTTCAGCATTCATACTAATTCCAGACTAAATGAACTCTTACTTTACTGTTGCTGTATTAGCTGACTTTTAGTTACTTTGGGCTTCGCTAAGAAAACACAAACTTTCTTATTGCTTACATTTTTGCTTAAATAAGTTCTGGCTATGTATTTATTCACACGGTAGTTTTATCATTACATTTAATGATATTAAATGAAATGAAGGTCCAATGTGCTTTCATTACCAGCTGCTCAAACTACTGTTTGATGGGATCAAACAGTAGTTTGAGTAGAGTAGAGCGGGATTACTCAAAGCTTCTATGATGGAAATGTGTGTGTATGTCTTTTCCCTTTCTGCTCTCTATTATTAGTCTGTATATCACTTTGGTCAACCTGAGTTGTTTTTAAATGTGCTTATAAATAAATTGACAAGATATCAGTATAAACGGTCTCTGCACATTAAACAAAATAATTTCATTACAAATCAAGCAATCGATTTTCTTGACTGATCAATTAATCAATAAAATACGAATAGTGAAGTTATAAACTTTAAGGTAGGTTTAAGGTTTGTATTCGGTTGCGGAAATCATGTTCTAAAAACAACAGCTGTCATCTGTCAGCAGACATGTGACTCGGTCTTGCAACAATATCGAAAGACAAATTTCTGTCTCGCCCACAATCTAGGAAGTCCCTGTGAAGTAGAGTTTCACATACATTGTATTTCGTGACAACGTCCGTGGGTAAGCACACACAGACAAAGCCCCATTTTGAGCCTTTTTGTTTATATATTATATAACACAGTATCTTTGTAGACTCTAAACACTTACTGTGGCACTTGAGCACAAAAATAACAGCGAGATCTGACGTGAGTTACGCCTTTCTTTTTCATATATGGATCTCGTTTATTTTAATATTAGTATTGTTTAGGGGTCTTACCTGAAAGCGCACAGCACGCGATAAAGACAAAAACAGCAGTCCTCAGCATGATGGCAAGTGCAGAGCAGTGGGGAACCAGGAGCTTTGGAGCAATGCTGTCGCGCCTCCACCTATAAATACCTCACTTTTCAAGCAGCAGGAAGTCCATGCTTAAAAAAATAAAAGCATCCGTATCCGCAGTCAGCGCTGAAAATGTACTATTCTGAGTAACAGCTTCTCATTCAGTAATTTTTTTTTCCCGAAATAGGGCAAGCTGCCCTTGCAGTACTATAGTGCAAACCCCAACAATTAGACAGTCCTTGAGCGACGGTGGTGAGGAAGGACTTTCTTCTTATTTTTTTTTTTTTAGGACGAGACCACCAACAGAACCAGCCTCGTAAACAACGTGAAATTAAGGAATTACAAAATCCATTCTAGTAGTATACAAATAATAATAGTTTTTTCTACAGGCACTTTACTTTAAAGTTACGTTTAAAATGTGCAAAGTATCACTATGCTTCCCACTTCAAATTGATGTTTTGATAAATTATTAAATAGTATTCCGTTCTATATAATGAAATGTGTTTTGTTTAAAATGTAAGTTTTAGAGTGTGATCATGCGTGGAATTAATATTGTAGATGAATTTAAGTTTAAGAAGAGGTAGACAGAGAAATTAGTTAATTTTTTTGGCCTCTCCTGAAGGCCAAGAACAAATTTAATTTCCCAAGTGGACCGTTACGGCTTTTAGCTATACTGGTCCACTTGATAGTTATAGTCTACTGGATTTTTATTAGGATTTTTTTTTTTTATTGTCGGTTATTACAGTCAGAACTGACAGAAATTTTGTGAAGAGAGAGAGAGAGAGAAAGCGAGAAGACACTGAAAATCTGCTTCATCGCCTGCTAACACCCCCCCCCCCCCCCAAAAAAAAAAAAAAAAAAAAACACATTAGGGAAACCACAGCAACAACCACCATATGCAAAAGTAACAGTAACTCATGAATATAAAATTTTTATGAGCAACACACAGTATTAATAATGATATGTTTAGAGGCAGCAGCCAACCAATATAGCTGCATTTTACCACAGCCAGGAACGGGGATTTGACTTGTTCTGCAAGGAAACGTGAAGTATGAATTTTATTTTGAAAGCATCAACAGACAGAATAATTACGAAGATTTAAAACTTCAGAAATGAGCAACAGCAAGGAAACGAAACCAACAAGACTGCTAGCAGGAGGGAACCCACAGTCTCAGCGCTAACAGAAAGGTCGATGAGTAAAACAAAACTCCAGATTTCTGTCTGACACTCACAAACACTCTCTTAAACGGCTGCTAGCAGTTCGCTTTGATCTGATCGGAGCGTCATTATCAGTAGTTACAATTGGCACGTTAGTAGGAGGGTAATGCTGCAAGTCAACATGCAGGTTGTAGGCTAGTACAATTATTATTACTGCTAGTAGAAACTAATACTATAAACAGCATAACTGCAAGTATTTTAGCCTTAGTAATAGCAGTAGCTATAGCGATAGGACTTTATATTAGTGGTAAAAAAAAAAAAAGAAGTGTTGTTATGATACTGACGGATTATTAATACAAAGCAGTAAGAATTAAGGTTGCCATAATTAAGCTAACATAACTTAAATCTAATGACAGTGCAGTAGTTATGAGCAGTGATGGTACAGAAGGTTCTAGTATTAACTATATAATCAAAGTTCAATACACACTCCAGGTCAAAAACAGAGAGAACAAACACAAATAATGACATGCTACGGCACATATACTTAACACAAACATGGCTTTAAAAGAATATAAGTATAAATACTGTGTCCTACAGAGTGAAAGGTGCACTTAGTGTAAATATAAATGGTTAACTTTCTGACTGTTAGCATAAATAGACAGAACATGTCATGTGACACGAAAACAGGAAATAAGGTGGTTCCCAGAAACACACAAGCAGGTGACACTGCCAGTCATCCTCGTGACGCTTCAGGATTGCATTGAATGCACCCAAACATGTTAGTTTTTCTTTTTACATTTACAATCAGTGAAGTTACAGGTAACTGCACAAAAACCTCACTGAGGTTAAGATAGTGAAATAACTCAAGTATAAGCTGGCATGGCTTAACTATAAGTTCTGCATGTTCTGTGCATCATCAAACATACATTTTCTAGACAATAAAAATCCAACAAAAAATCAAACAAACCAGCTGCATTGTAGGAAGTAGAGGCGTGTTAATCCCCAAGGCAGGACACACACGCATGAATGTCAGACTGCAATACTCTTGCTAGTGCAGAAGATTAGGGAAAAGTCATTGAAATGATAAAAGTAGGAACATTTGCATACTGATAGATTTTTCTTTTCTCTTTAATTTAAAAACTGGACAAACATAATCTGCCCAAAACTGTGCCTGCCGTGTTGTTATTAAAAATGACTGCCATACAAAATAAAAGATTATATTTGCAATATTTTGAAAGACACAGACATTCAAGTAACCTTTGACAAAACGTATATGTGTTCACCAGTGCCACCTTATGATGAGTTGGTGCTCCTCCCTCAGCAGAGAAGGCTGCAATTAACAAGGGGTACCCTGTTGTGTTTTCTGATTTTTAAAGAAATCCTGATTTTCTCCAGATTTAATTCATGTATGTTAGTAATCACAGCTACTACATCATTGGTACCTTTTTAACGGATCAAGACTTTCTTGTGGCCATTTTTTAAACAATAGATGTGAGATAGGCCTCATGTTAGTTTCTTTATGACCCGCAGTTGTTTGCACTTTTAGACCTGTGGTGAGCGTACAATGTTCACTACAAAGATAGCCTCGATGGGTGATGGCCAGACGGTTTTAAAGACAACTGTTTTCAACGCTCAGTGTTTCATATACAACCCTTATTATTGCAGGGTCTTTACCCAAAAGCCTCTGTTGTGGTGTTTTGATGCTATATTAATAAAACTGAATAAACAAAAATTGAAATTGAACCCAATTGCAAAAAACTTGGGATGCTGTGAAAATTGTGAATTCAATTTAATTTTATTTATATAAAACAAAAGTTGCTTAAATGCACTTTATATTTTAAGATAAAGGCCCTAAAATAATGCAGTGAAAACCCAACAATTAGATGACCCTTGGTGACAATGGGAAGAAAAATCTCCCTTTTAACAGGAAGTAACCGCAGCAGAACCAGGCTGAGAGACAATTCAAAATATTAACTCCTTTTGAATTTGAGCAACACGTCTAAAAAAACAGGAGGAACATTTTAACTAGATTCACTGGCAACAGGTAGTAATATGATGAGATGCCAAAGAACATGTTAGTGAAGAAAACCCTTTAAACAAAAAACATACTTCACATTTTTAGTACATCTGGGTATTTAACTTTAAAACAGTACCACAGTACCTAACGATGGAATATAAACTCCTTCCTCTTTGAGGCTAACAAAATCTTATCAGTTATTCTAATGCAGCACTCTTCCCCCTTTTTGTTATATCATCAGCCTTGAAGAGAATGGCATGATAGATTTCCACAATATATTTTAGTAATCTTTTTTTTTAAGACTTTTAATGGTTTTAGTCTTGGCAATTTATCAGAACAGATTTTCTATTTTATGAGCTGGTTAGAACGCTTCCTGAAGATCCAAGGACACAATTTAAAGATTTGTCTTGATGCATGCTCAATCATCCACGTAAGGAAATCCCAAAAAGGTGATTCTGTTTATCTGGAAAAAGTGTTTTCAGTGGGAGAAACATTTTATAACTCATTCAGTCTCAGCTGACTGCAGGTTTCCCCAACTTTATAAAGAGTATATTTGCATAATGACTGAAACTACAAGCACTAGCAAAGCAAAAGGCTGTGAGGGCAGTTTCTTGATCATTAATATGTAAATTGTCATGATCAGTGGTGAAACACTAATCACCAATGATCATTGATTGACCATTGATCGGTGGCCATGAGTCCCATTCACAGAGAGTTGGGGAATGGCTGCAATCACAGCATTATAAGATGGTAAGATGATAACCCTTAGGCCCCCTCCTTGATTCAGAGATGGTCTTTCCCTTTTCACGTAAATGTAAAAGTTTTTGTCAGGGTGAGATGAAGTAGGACCCAAAATTGCACATGCAGAGGGAAAAGGAGGTTTAACTAAAGGCGAGCGCTTTAATGAGCTGAGAAGTAAACTTGACATAAGCAGAAATACAAAACAAAACAGGAAACTAAATAAAAGCTGATTATAGCAACTCAGGTATGGATGCAGAGACAGACAGAGCTTGACATAGACAGACATGATTGGGGATGCTGGGAAGGAGGAGCGGGATTTTGAATTCAATTCTGAATTTCACAGAGAGCCAATGAAGCCAATACAGGAGAAATCTGCTCTCTTTTCTCGTCCCTGTCAGTACATTTTGGATTAACTGAAGGCTTTTCAGGGAGTTTTTAGGACTTTCTGATAATAATGAATTACAGTAGTCCAGCCTGGAAGGAATAAATGCATGAACTTGTTTTTCAGCGTCACTCTGAGACAGGATATTTGTATGCTGCGCTACATATTTGTTTAATATGTGCATTGAAGGACATGCCCTGGTCAAAAATGACTCGAAGATTCCTCACAGCACTACTGGAGGCCAAGGTAATGCCATCCGGAGGAAGTATCTGGTTAGATACCATATTTCTAAGAATTTTAGCAACAAGTAGTTTTATTTGAATTTAGAAGCAGAAAGTTAGCGGCCATCCAGGTCTTTATGTCTCTAAGACATTCCTGCAGTTTAACTAATTGCTGTGTTATCTGGCTTCACGGATAGATAGTGTGTCATCTGCATAGCAGTAAAAATGTATGCTATGCCTTCTGATGATACTGCTTAAGGGAAGCATGTAAAATGTAAACAGAACTGATTCATCTGAACCCTGTGAAACACCATAATTGACCTTAGTGTGTGAAGAGGACTCTCCATTTACATGAACAAATTGGAGTCTATTAGATAGATATGATACATGATGGTTTAACTACTGCTAGACTGAAAGCCTGTGGTGCATAGCCGATTAATTGAGATAGGTTGGTCATATTTAAGATTGACACATTAATTAATGGTACGACTTTTTTGAGGTGTTCTTGTAGAAATGGGGTCGAAAAAATGGTTTGGATGAAGTAGAAAGATCACTTGGAGAAAAAGACTATGGGAAGTCCTCTCAAACATACATTATTTTGTGGCTTTATGGCAAACATTCCAACTCAAAATGTAATCTAATATTTTGAGATTTTTCACATTTGAATGAACTAAAAGCCATGGTAATGAAAATAAAACAAAATAGCCTTGAAACCTATATTTAAAATAAGAAAATTAACCTTTTTAAATTGTGAAAAAAAAGCTTTCATGATATTGTTTTTTTTAACACTAGTGTATTTGAAATTCCGTCAAAACACACTTGTCTGTATTAGCGTCACATTCGGACACAGATGGTGAACTAAACCTTTAACTGAAACATTAGGTCAAATTTGGGCTCTGCCTGAACTACTGCTTTTCCCGGGAAAATATTATGATAATGAGGTCACTCTAAACCAATCCCAATACTGCAACCCCAAACGGACACGCCTTCAGCGGCGATAAACGAGAGAAGCGTTACAAAACCATAAAGGGAAAATACTCCCGCATGCGCAGTGGCTTTAGTGTTGTTTGAAGTGAACTGCCTTAGAAGCTGTAAAGTCGCCAAGCATTTGGTTTTAGCAATATATTTCCCTGTTTTTTTCACAGCACTTTTTGCCTCTATGCATCTTAGAGACGATGTTAGGCCACCATTTCCCAAATGCCGACAAGTCGCAACAACTGGTCAACTATGTGGAGGATTATCTGGAATGTGTGGAGTCGCTGCCCCTGGACATACAAAGAAATGTTTCTCTGCTTCGAGAAATTGATGCAAAGTATCAAGGTACTGTGCTTTCCTATTTCCTTGTCCCACGCGCGAATCGCTTTGTAAGGCTTTAAGGGCAGTGTCGCGTGCTGTGCTGAAATGGTGGAGAACGCACGAGCCCCGGGTTCCCATTTTGCAGAAAGCTTCATGTCCGTGATCGTTCTTACTTCCCGGAACTGAGATGTGGATACTCGTACTGACGCGCAAAGTGTTTTAAAAAATGAGGTGGACATCCGTCAGCTAGCATAGCTCTGACATACTCCCTCTGCACCAAACTGCAGGGCAGAATGATTACACTTGATATCGGAAAACATGTACAGTATGACGTGATACACGAGCATTGTTTTAATAAAAGGAGTGTGGTGTCCCGCGGCAAAATCGGCCTAACATATTCCAAAAACTAGGACCTTATCTGTATAAAATCAACTTTTGAACAAGAGCAGTGTGTGTCCCCGCACGGTGTTTTCGCTGAGTACTCTTTGCGTGTGGAAACTACGCCTAAACTTGAGGATTTCTCCGCTTTTAACGAAGTCTGTTTGTGTCACTAGATGCTGAAGTGAAATCTTAGAATAAAGACGTGCAGGAGATCAATAAGTGCGGTCATCTGTTTGTGAAGCCTGTTTGACGGCCGAGGTTAACGTCGCAAGCAGCTTGCATCGCTTTAATAGATATGAGCTGATCAGGTTCTCCCCAACAAAGAGTCGCTTTAGCTCATTTTCGCCTTGTCAGTGAGGTGTGTTTGGTTATGAAGTCCTTGATGGAGGCCTGGAGCAGGCGTTAACAAAAGCCTTCGGTACCGGAAAGCCTTTGCTTTGTTGCCTCGTGTTGACACAGAATAAGCAGCAAGTCCCTGACACTTCGGGCTGAGCGCGAATGATTATTTCATTTTTATATTCAGCAATATTCAGTGTTTATGGGCTGCTAATGCACATTCTCCGCGCGCCGCTCCGCTCTATTAAGTGTGAACTGCAGAGCTGCAGGACAGCTGCTACTCGAGCTATCCCTCTCGCAGCAACTGACTGTCGTCATTTCCTGTACGCGGGACCACACTGGGATTCAGCCCTCGCCCATGCTCCTGCTGTTTAGGTCCAACTCCAGTTTCACTTTAAGTAAAGAAGAGCCTGGTGCTGGAAGGTGATTTTGCAGTAATTTTACGCTGGGTGTCCCTAAAGTGCGGTCTGCGTATAAAGCCAGCTAGCTGGCAGTTAGTCACCTGTGTGCATTTCCAAAATCCCGATGTCCTGGTAACCTATTTGTAGGTTTCCCATCCCTGTGTGTCAGTTACCAACATCACGTGCTTCTGCTGTATTGCCAAACAGGTAATATTAGTTTACCTGGACGCCGTTCACTTGGTTGCCTGTCATTACTGAAGCTGGTCTAATGTCCCTGAGAGAAGTCAAATGTTGTTGCTCGCTTTGCATACGTTCCTTAAAGTTGGAGCTGATATAGTTTAAACCACAAACCCACTTCAGCTACTTGGATTACTTTTGTCATGCAATGTTTAAGTGCCAGATGGAATTTTGTAAAACTAATTTGTTTTTAGGGTTACTCAAACAGTGACCACTGACATTATTTCAGTGTCATTGTCTAGTATACGTCCAATTCTTTGGATGCTGTGATATCGAGCCATGTTAGCTTTGATGTTGAGGGAGCCTTGTTGTTTTTGTCTTTGGGCAAGTGAATTCCCAATAATGAGGTACATTGACCACTAAAAACTCATAAATACATTGTCCATTGTTCAAAGAGCATTTGATCCACTTGACATTTAAAAACATATTTAACCATTACCATAACCCTTCCCGTTAGGGGTGGGCGATATAAACGATATAAATTTGGCCAACGATAGAGATCTTGAAGCTCTACCGCGATCGCGCATGATGATGATGTCATCAAGCTGTGCCTGTTTGAAAGCATCGACCAAATGCTTTCAACTGGTGATTAGGGTGGTTTGTCCCTAACCACCAGAATCCCTCACGTTAACTTTTATCGAGTGGAAAAAAAGTTGGCGTTCATCCTCCAGCTTCACTGTGCTAATGTTATGCTAACATAGCTGTGTCGCTAGCAATCACGTAGCACAACATTATATACCCTGTAGTCCAACTTCAGTAACCCTGCAAACGCCACTGCTGTTTAGTTTTCTGTCTCCATCCATCCATTCGCTTCCGCTTATCCTTTTCAGGGTCGCGGGGGCGCTGGAGCCTATCCCAGCTGTCATGGGGCGAAAGGCAGGGTACACCCTGGACAGGTCGCCAGTCTGTCGCAGGGCTAACACATAGGGACAGACAACCATTTGCACTCTCATTCACTTGCACATTCACACCTAGTGGCAATTTGGATTATCCAATTAACCTATCCCCACAAGCAATAGTTTTCTGTCTTCATTTATATTGGAAGTGGTAGCAGAGCTGTACGTTTGAATTAGTTTCAAAAATCTCAGTCAGAACATGGTATGTCATGTTTAGATGGAAACCAGCGAGCTATCTTCCTGTTAATTTCCAACTCCGTTAAATTTAATAAATTGTGCTTTCATGGATGTTAAACTAAATTGTTACACCTGGTAAAGCAGCAACGCTGATGATTTTATTAAAGATGAAGTGTTCGTTTGACTTTGGGACCTGAAGCGGAAAGAGTTTTGGACCCAGATTACTCCGCGAAGCTCCTCACTACGGCAGCCGTAATGCTCTGACAATCCATCAAGCAGTGCAGCTTACCAAAGTTGTGCTAAAACATTTTAACAGATTTCTGCACGCCAAAATCGATTCGAGGTCAGTAAGCATAACCAGAATTCATACATAAGGCACACTCTCGACTTTTGAGAAAATTAAAGGATTTTAAGTGTGCCTTATAGTGTGGAAAATATGTTATACAGAAGAAAAGAATATATCACGATATACAGGGAGTGCAGAATTATTAGGCAAGTTGTATTTTTGAGGAATAATTTTATTATTGAACAACAACCATGTTCTCAATGAACCCAAAAAACTCATTAATATCAAAGCTGAATGTTTTTGGAAGTAGTTTTTAGTTTGTTTTTAGTTTTAGCTATTTTAGGGGGATATCTGTGTGTGCAGGTGACTATTACTGTGCATAATTATTAGGCAACTTAACAAAAAACAAATATATACCCATTTCAATTATTTATTTTTACCAGTGAAAGCAATATAATTCTGTTCAGAGAGGTGTACTGTTTTCCCTCCTTGTAAATCTCACATTTGATGATGGACCACAGGTTCTCAATGGGGTTCAGATCAGGTGAACAAGGAGGCCATGTCATTAGTTTTTCTTCTTTTATACCCTTTCTTGCCAGCCACGCTGTGGAGTACTTGGACGCGTGTGATGGAGCATTGTCCTGCATGAAAATCATGTTTTTCTTGAAGGATGCAGACTTCTTCCTGTACCACTGCTTGAAGAAGGTGTCTTCCAGAAACTGGCAGTAGGACTGGGAGTTGAGCTTGACACCATTCTCAACCCGAAAAGGCCCCACAAGCTCATCTTTGATGATACCAGCCCAAACCAGTACTCCACCTCCACCTTGCTGGCGTCTGAGTCGGACTGGAGCTCTCTGCCCTTTACCAATCCAGCCACGGGCCCATCCATCTGGCCCACCAAGACTCACTCTCATTTCATCAGTCCATAAAACCTTAGAAAAACCAGTCTTGAGATATTTCTTGGCCCAGTCTTGACGTTTCAGCTTGTGTGTCTTGTTCAGTGGTGGTCGTCTTTCAGCCTTTCTTACCTTGGCCATGTCTCTGAGTATTGCACACCTTGTGCTTTTGGGCACTCCAGTGATGTTGCAGCTCTGAAATATGGCCAAACTGGTGGCAGGTGGCATCTTGGCAGCTGCACGCTTGACTTTTCTCAGTTCATGAGCAGTTATTTTCCGCCTTGGTTTTTCCACACGCTTCTTGCGACCCTGTTGACTATTTTGAATGAAACGCTTGATTGTTCGATGATCACGCTTCAGAAGCTTTGCAATTTTGAGACTGCTGCATCCCTCTGCAAGATATCTCACTATTTTTGACTTTTCTGAGCCCGTCAAGTCCTTCTTTTGACCCATTTTGCCAAAGGAAAGGACGTTGCCTAATAATTATGCACACCTGATATAGGGTGTTGATGTCATTAGACCACACCCCTTCTCATTACAGAGATGCGCATCACCTAATATGTTTAATTGGTAGTAGGCTTTCAAGCCTATACAGCTTGGAGTAAGACAACATGCATGAAGAGGATGATGTGGACAAAATACTCATTTGCCTAATAATTCTGCACTCCCTGTATATCGTTACCACACATGCTTCAAATTATAACGTGATATGGATTTTAGGCCATATCGCCCGACCCTATTTCCTGTCTATATTCAAAATACAGCTGCAATTAAGGAATTGAAACACGGAAAAAAAAACCTATCCTTCCTGAGTCTTATTCTGCTGAAGATTGTGTTGTTTTTAAAGGGAGCTTTTCCTTCCCACTGTTGCCAAGTGCTTGCTCATAGGGGGATTCCTCTCTTATTGTTTGAGGTGATTGTTGTTGTGTAAATAAAACTGAATTAAAAGTTGTTTTATTAATATTTTTTACATTTAAAACACCCATTAATTATTATGTCCTGTACTTTACAGATGTGCTGAATGAAGTGGATGATGTGTTTGAGAAATACAAAGGTGAGCAAGATGGAGCTCAGAGAAAACGTCTGCAGATCCAGCTACAGAGAGCGCTCATCATTAGCCAGGAGCTTGGTGATGAGAAGATCCATGTAGTGACCCAGATGACAGAACTGGTAGAGAACCGTTCCCGCCAAATGGACTCTCACTCCCTGTCCCTCCAGGAGCCCAGTGAGGCAGAGCGGCTCACTACAGAGAGGCGTTCCAGCATCCAAGAGTCCCCAGCCCCCGAACGCACCTCAACCCGCCGCCCACGACGTCAACGCAACAGCGAGAGCCGTGACTCCAGCCACCAGTCTGCCAATGGCTCTCTGGATGACCCTGTGGAAGAGCTGTCCCTCCCTCCACCCCGAGAGAAGAAGTCCAAGTCTGCAAAGAAAAAGAAACGTAAGGCTAAACAAGAGCGAGATGCCTCACCGGTCGACTTTGCCATTGATCCTAATGAGCCCACCTACTGTCTCTGTGAACAAGTGTCCTACGGTGAAATGATCGGCTGTGACAATGATCAGTGCCCCATTGAGTGGTTCCACTTCTCTTGTGTGGGGCTTACCTACAAGCCCAAAGGAAAGTGGTACTGCCCTAAATGCAGAGGGGACAACGAAAAGACCATGGATAAAAGCCTAGATAAGAACAGAAAAGACCGCAGGTCCAGGTAGTGACCTGTATCTGGAAAGCAGCCTGGCATCAATCCTGTCAGTCATATTTACAAGCACTTGTGATGCTATAAGAGGACAATCGAACACCATTGGCAACCAAATTTAATATTAATCAAGGACAAATTGGGATTTAACTTGGGCTGACACTTGTGCTCCAAGTCTGTAGGGTCACCAGCTACTTCAACAATCATCAGCTTGAACCAGTTTTCTTTTCTTTTCATGTACAACAATAAGCAACTGCATTTTTAACTCCTTTTTAACTCTGGACAAGGTCCACGTGTACATGGCAATTTTCTTTATTGTACTCAGTGACTGAAATCAGTGTCTACAGGAATGGCTTCTAGAGTATAACCTACATGTGTTTATAAGAGACTGATATTTAATGTAGGAGATGGCTGTTGACAGGACACTGGATGTAATTTGTTTTCACCAATTCACTAATGTGTACATTCCTTTTATAATCATTAAAACAACGTATAGTAATTCATTTAACATACTCTTGTCGTTTGTGAACAAATCAACAAAAATCTGACCAGAGTTAGTTTTGATTTAATTTGTTTTGTGCTGCTCTCAGGGACCACTGAGACCACTGGCTTAAAATTTGGGACTCTTCCACATTTGGTCTTAGAACTGAAAAAACTTCAAGTCCTGTCTCTCTTCTTTCCAAGCTCCTTTGATATCTTTAATAGATATGCATCATAGCACCTTCCTTCAAAAAGGCTGAATTACCTGCTTTTGTTTGAGAAAGATGAGAAACCACATCACATTCTTCAAGGCACATATTCTACTCAGCATTGTCTTATATATATTTGTCAGTTTTTATTCAATGGGAGAGCCCTGATATAATTGACCTCAGACGAAGGTATTGGCGGACTTGCACCCATGAGTAATTCTTGATTCAAGATGACCATTTGCAGCTCCAAGAAATGGACACTGACTGCAGCACAAAACAGTGTTATCACAAGACAAGCCAATGAATAATGATGTTCTGAGACCAGCAGTAGATAAAATCGATTTTATTTCTATATAAAAACTTCTGGCTTTACAATTCAAAGGGCAGAGGAACATTTATCAAAATAGGAAAATATTGAGAAATGTAACACGCAGCTCTGCTTTTAACACATCACATGGTACCTCACAGTAACAGCAGCATAACGCTTCAGCTGAGAACCCCAACAGCTCAGTGCTGGGCAGCAGATCAGTTAAACTCCAGCACACTTCACCCTGACGGACCACAGAGCAGGAGACTCACTCTTCAACAAAAGCCTAATGTGCTCTCCGTCTCATGTACAGTTATGGCCAAAGGTTAATTTCATACACTTTGCTGTCTTTAAACATGTTTCTATGATATTTCATGAATTTCAAAAATGTTTTCAAATAAAAAAAAAATAAAAAAATTTTGATTTTGCAGTGACGTGACTGCTAAAAGCTTTGGCTGTAGCTGTACTAGCAGTGAGGAAGGAAAAAAAAAAAAGTAGTAAACCACCACAAGCACAGCAAAGCCTTCAGGTCATTTTCAGCTTACAGTCAAGAGTCTAACTGGGATTGTGAGCAGATCCAGTTTTACACACTGTCCTCATTGTGGAAGCAGTCATGTTGAGTGGAGCATGTAGCTGGAGTATTACAGACACCATCGGCCTCACGTAGCTTGTCTGTGCAACCTAGTCTTCATCTTTCCCTCCAGTTTTACTGAGCTGCAGCAGGGATGCAAAATGAAACAGTAAGTCACTCTGTATGTTGACAATGTGCAAACAATGTTCATTTAACCATTGCCACTTACATGCTGGAGGGTGGTCAAGCAGCAGGGACCAAGGAAAGAGGACAAAGATTAAAAAAAAAGTTGTAACAACAGTGCTTAAAGGAACAAAGTGCACCATCTGGTGGTAAAACACTAAAAGACACCTACCTTAATTACATCAACCCAGTTCCAGCCTCTGGGCAGCTCACCTTTGTGATCTGAAAGCAGGAATTCGAATATTATGAAGCTAACCTATAAACCTCTTACTGCTGTCTAATGACAGTTATATTAATGAATAGCCTAGACCTATTGCAGCATAACTAGAGGAAAATTCAGGGCCATCTAATCCAATTGTAATTATTTTGTCAAAAATGGAAGGTTTTATGCTTAGTCTTAAAAGTCGAGAGGGTGTCTGTGTCCCGAATCCAACGTGCAAGCTGGTTGGACAGAACAGGGTCCTGAAGCTAAAAGCGCTACCTCCCATACTACTTTTAAATACTCTAGGAACCACTAGTCCTAGCAGTCTGAGAGTTAAGTGCTCTGTAGGCTCATTATTCAAGAGCTTGTATGTGATGAGAAGGATGTTTTTAATTCGATTCTGGATTTAACAGGAAGCCAGTGAAGAGAAGCCAATATTGTAATTCTATCCAGAGTAAGCATCTGGTTTGATAGTATACTTCTAAAATTGTTAGGGCCGAGAACAATAACCTCAATTTATCTGAATTTAGAAGCAGAAAGTTAGCGGCCATCCAGGTCTTTAAGTCATTCCTGCAGTTTAACTAATTGGTGTGTGTTATCTGGCTTCATGGACAGATAGAGCTGGGTGTCATCTGCACAGCAGTGAAAACTTATGCTATGTCTTCTAATGATGCTGCCTAAGGGAAGCATGTATAATGTAAACAGAATTGGTCCTAGCACTGAACCCTGTGGAACATCATAATTGACCTCAGTGTGTGAAGAGGACTCTCCATTTACATGTACAAATTGGAGTCTATTAGATAGATATGATACAAACCACTGCAGTTAAATACTTCTAAAATATTATGGTCAACAGTATTGAATGCTGCAGTGAGGCTTTCAGGGTTTTACTGTCAGAGGCCATAAGTTCATTTGTAACCTTCACTAAAGCTGTTTCTGTGCTGTGATGAGCTCTGAAACCTGACTGAAACTCTTCAAATAAGCCATTCCTCTGCATCTGTTAGCTGTATGACAACTACTCTTTCAGGAACTTTTGAGATAAAGGAAGGTTGGACCACGTTTTTGTGGTCAGCACCCTCTCAGTCCATGGTGAATGGACTGTGCACAGTGATGCTGGTGTTTCAGCAGCTTCCAGGCAGGCTTGAGCCTTAGTACTTCCTGAGTTGTTCCAACTCATTTCCTCTCAGCTAAAGGGGATGGTTTGGGTTGTCTTCCATTTTTTGGCAAAAGCGTATAACATGTATTAATGAACAATGGTTTAAACTGATGATCCTGAAATCTGCACTTGTTTAGAAATGGCTCCAATAGGCCTTCTACAACTACAGTTTTCCTTCTTAGCTTTTGAATGAGTTCCTTGGACTTTCCCATTGTTCTGACTACTGGTGAGTCCAGTGAGTGCTGCCAAACATAGTCATTAATGATCGTTGACAAGAAGTTGAAGGCATTCACCTATTAAAACGTTTGAGTGCAAGTATATATTTGAGCCTGTATTCATACTTTAGAGGAAATCCAAAATGAATTAAAACTTGTGCTTTTTATTTTTTAGTCATTAACGATATATATTGAAAGAAATAATTATTTGATACCCTGCTGAATACAGTGGGGCAAAAAAGTATTTAGTCAGCCACCGATTGTGCAAGTTCCCCCACCTAAAATGATGACAGAGGTCAGTAATTTGCACCAGAGGTACACTTCAACTGTGAGAGACAGAATGTGAAAAAAAAAAAATCCATGAATCCACATGGTAGGATTTGTAAAGAATTTATTCGTAAATCAGGGTGGAAAATAAGTATGGTCAATAACAAAAATACAACTCAATACTTTGTAACATAACCTTTGTTGGCAATAACAGAGGTCAAACGTTTACTATAGGTCTTTACCAGGTTTGCACACACAGTAGCTGGTATTTTGGCCCATTCCTCCATGCAGATCTTCTCGAGAGCAGTGATGTTTTGGGGCTGTCGCCGAGCAACACGGACTTTCAACTCCCGCCACAGATTTTCCATGGGGTTGAGGTCTGGAGACTGGCTAGGCCACTCCAGGACTTTCAAATGCTTCTTACGGAGCCACTCCTTTGTTGCCCGGGCGGTGTGTTTTGGATCATTGTCATGTTGGAAGACCCAGCCTCGTTTCATCTTCAAAGTTCTCACTGATGGAAGGAGGTTTTGGCTCAAAATCTCACGATACATGGCCCCATTCATTCTGTCCTTAACACGGATCAGTCGTCCTGTCCCCTTGGCAGAAAAACAGCCCCATAGCATGAAGTTTCCACCCCCATGCTTCACAGTAGGTATGGTGTTCTTGGGATGCAACTCAGTATTCTTCTTCCTCCAAACACGACGAGTTGAGTTTATACCAAGAAGTTCTACTTTGGTTTCATCTGACCACATGACATTCTCCCAATCCTCTGCTGTATCATCCATGTGCTCTCTGGCAAACTTCAGACGGGCCTGGACATGCACTGGCTTCAGCAGCGGAACACGTCTGGCACTGCGGGATTTGATTCCCTGCCGTTGTAGTGTGTTACTGATGGTGACCTTTGTTACTTTGGTCCCAGCTCTCTGCAGGTCATTCACCAGGTCCCCCCGTGTGGTTCTGGGATCTTTGCTCACCGTTCTCATGATCATTTTGACCCCACGGGATGAGATCTTGCGTGGAGCCCCAGATCGAGGGAGGTTATCAGTGGTCTTGTATGTCTTCCATTTTCTGATGATTGCTCCCACAGTTGATTTTTTCACACCAAGCTGCTTGCCTATTGTAGATTCACTCTTCCCAGTCTGGTGCAGGTCTACAATACTTTTCCTGGTGTCCTTCGAAAGCTCTTTGGTCTTGGCCATGGCGGAGTTTGGAGTCTGACTGTTTGAGGCTGTGGACAGGTGTCTTTTATACAGATGATGAGTTCAAACAGGTGCCATTCATACAGGTAACGAGTGGGGGACAGAAAAGCTTCTTACAGAAGACGTTACAGGTCTGTGAGAGCCAGAGATTTTCCTTGTTTGAGGTGACCAAATACTTATTTTCCACCCTAATTTACGAATAAATTCTTTACAAATCCTACCATGTGAATTCATGGATTTTTTTTTCCACATTCTGTCTCTCACAGTTGAAGTGTACCTCTGGTGCAAATTACTGACCTCTGTCATCATTTTAAGTGGGGGAACTTGCACAATCGGTGGCTGACTAAATACTTTTTTGCCCCACTGTATGTATGTTTGATAACTGATGAAATGAACAGCCTCCAGTTTTTAAATGGCAGTTTAAATAGAACAGACAGAACATCAGATGTGGCAAACCTGGTGACCAACTACAAGAAACACCTTACCGCTGTGTTTCTCACCAAGTACTCACTCGGGGGATCATGTTTTGCTTGGGGATCAAATACTCATTTCACTCAATGGCACACAAATCAATGTATAATATTAATGAGGCGTGTTTATCTGGATTTTTGGGTGATATGCTGTTACTTGAAATTCAAACTATCATAAACATTTATAAACAGCTTTTCATTTAATTGTAACTGAGCAAACTCACAAATTCAGCAGGGGATTAAACCGTTACTTCCACTACTTAATACAGTATAGTCATTCCACCCAGAAAAAAGAACTGTTTAAACAAATCACACCCAAAATTACCACAGCATAAATACCCAAGTTAAGTGTGTGTAAACATCTGATCACAACTGTATATAAATACAATTATTACACTTGTAGATGCATTATGAAACACTAACCAACGAGGGACATCATGACAGCTACGTTCATCTTTATATGCAGTCTAACGATTTTCCATCAAAATGTTTCCAACAGCCTTGCTGGTGGTGCTTTTACTTTATTGTGTTAATCTCAGAGCCATAATTGACTTGACTCTTTTAGCCTTGGAAAAAGTACAAAATGAGTCATCAATAGGAATAGTTTGTGTCATAATAATCAGCCTCAATTTCA
This sequence comes from Mchenga conophoros, assembly GCF_057382185.1. Taxonomy (NCBI): domain Eukaryota; kingdom Metazoa; phylum Chordata; class Actinopteri; order Cichliformes; family Cichlidae; genus Mchenga; species Mchenga conophoros. Next base: position 82,514,471 of record NC_140528.1, on the reverse strand, counting down.
ATCAGTTACTAGAGGAATATGGCAATGCAGATGGAATCTCAATAATTTAGATAATCTTCACCTGAAAAAAAAAAAAAAAGTTGCTCTATAAAAAAAAAAAAAAAAGTAAATAAAAAACACCTGCTGTAAAGCCAGGACATCTTACTGTTCATGATTGACTGAAGAAAATAAGAACAACCCTACGTTTCTCTTCAGCACTGTAGCCAGGCTGACAAAGAGTCAGAGATCCACTCAGCAATGAATTCCTTTAACCACAATTAGTAATGATCTCATAAATGTTTTCAAACAAAATTTTAACCATTAAAGAAAAAATAATACATAAACTTCTCAGAGAAAAGTATGTATGTACATTAAATACCATTGATATTTATTTAGACCTTTTCTCCAGTTTCTCCAGATCACTCAAAGAAATTCCAGAAGGTTAATTACCGAGTTCCACAGGCGTCTGTGCTAGGACCAACTCTGACCAATTCAGAGTCAGAGCACAAAAGTTTACCATTATCCCCAAATTAAAACCAGCTCTATTTTAAAGAGCTTTTAGAAGAATATGGCAGAATTTTTATAACGTATCCAACAATACGAGCTACTGGACACAGTTTCATGTACCTGTTTTGTTTATCATCCTTCTTTTCTGGGCTTTAGTCAGCTGCTCTTTCTTTTCCTTCTTCTTTGCTGCTGTGGCAGGTTCACTCACCTCACTGTTTGATGTCAGCGTCTGCACAACAACAACAACATTATCATTTTGGGTTTATTCCCCTCAAACTTTGATGACTCAAGCCAATCAGTCAAACACTAAATTCTGAGCAAAAGCGTGCATCTTCCTGATGCACGTGCAATCATCCAGGTAAGTAAATCTCCAAAAGTTGATTCTGTTCATCTGTTCGTAGCGTTTTGTGGGAGAAACGTTTCATCACTCATCCAAGTGACTTCTTCAGTCTCAGCTGACTGCAGCTTTCAATCTTATAAACAGGACATTTGCATAATGACTGAAACCAGCCCACTGAAGGAAGAATGGGCTGGGAGGTCAGTTCCTTAATCTTAATTATGCAGATACTCATGACCACTGATCAACAACCACTGACCAAAACCCACTGATCAATAACCGTGAGTACCATTCACAGAGAGTTGGGGAATGGCTGCAATCACAGCATTGTAAGATGGTGACAGATGTACCCTTAGGCCCCCTTATAGACTGTGATAGACTGTCTGAAGCAGTTAGAAGAAGAGATGGCTATTGAGTGGACCTCATACCACAGGCTGTACCCAGGGGAGTCTACACAAAGTCTGTATGGTTTACCAAAGATACATAAACAGGATGCACCTTTAAGACCGATTGTCTGCATGATCAACTCTGTTACCTATAACATCTCCAAGTTTCTGGCTTCGATCCTCAAGCTGGTGGGCAGCTCTGAACACCACATCCAGAACACCCTGCATTTTGTTGAGAAGGTGAGAGATGTCATTATGGAGGCAGATGAAACCATGATCTCATACGATGTTACATTTCTGTTCACTTGCATCCCAGTCATGGAAGTGTTGGAGGAGATTACAGGATGACCCCAACCTCAGCAACAGGACCAGCATCGAGAGCAGCATCGACCAAGTGTGTTTGAACTGTGTCTTCATTCCACCTATTTCACATACAAGGGTCAGTTCTACAGGCAGAAACATGGGCTCCCCAGTTTCACCCATCGTGGCCAATTTGTACATGGAAGAAGTGGAAAAGAGGGCTTTGCCATCCTACCCTGGAACACCACCAAGCCATTGGTTCAGATATGTGGATGACACCTGGATGAAAATCAAATCTCAGGATGTACCACAATTCACATATCACATTAACTCAGTGGACCGACACATCAAATTCAGCAGGGAGGATATGAAAAGTGGCAGGTTAGCCTTCTTAGACTGTGAGATTTCCATCAGTAATGGAGGACATCTAAAAGCTGACGTGTACCATAAACCTACATATACGGATCAGTATCTAAGGTTTGACTCTCATCATCCACTGAAGCATAAACTGGGTGTCGTCAGGACGCTACAACACAGAGCGAACACCATCCCCACTGACACAGCAGCCAGGGAGGCAGAAGAACAGCAAGAAGGCCCTGAGTAAATGTGGTTATCCCAGCTGGACTTTTGTCAAAGCTGGAAAGGCACGTAAAGAAAGCTCCAGCTGATCCAGGAGAGAAGGACAACCGCTGACTAAGTGACCTGTAGTGATTCTTACGTGTCAGGAGTATCGGAGCAGTTGAGATGCATTTTTTCTAAACACCGGGTCTCTGTGGCTTTTAAACCCCAAAACACACTGCGCCAAAAACTGGTCCACCCCAAGGATCGGGTCCCCCGACACAAACAGAGTAACATAGTGTACGCTGTTAAGTGCAGGAGGATTGCCAGGATTTATACATCGGGGAAACCAAACAACCTCTGCAGTCTATTTACACCTACAGGCCAGTGGACACTCTTTCAATCATGAGGATGTAACATCCTGGGCCCTATTTCAGGAAGCCGGTTTAGTGCAAACTCTGAGTAAGTATACCCTGAGTTAACGAAAACTCTGGGTTTTCAGTTTCACAAAGCGAGTTTAGATTAATTCTGAGTGAGTTACTATGACGACACACTCCGTGAAGCTAACCTGCCCCCTAGCAGGTTTACTTCAACTAACCCTGACCTTCTCCGCCTCTTTGTCGGAAACCTGACAAAGTGTCAGACATGGCGTGCCCCTTCCTTGAAGAGCCAGTAGATGTTGAAGCCCAAATTCTCCGCAGAGCTCTCCGCCGGGAGAGAGTGATTAGAGCGCGTTTGGACATTTTATCATTTCCTGATGATTTCCTGTGTGAACGTTACCGTCTTTCAGCACAATCTATAATTTATTTGAATAACATCCTCAGGCCTAATATTGCTCATGTGACACACCGCGAACATTCTCTCAGTTCTGTACATATTATTTGTATTGCACTTCGGTTTTTTGCAAACGGGAGCTTTCTGTATAATATTGGTGACCCTTCTTTCCCCCAGTCAAGTCTGTCCCGTATTCAGCAAGTGAAAATAAAATAAACAATAAAAGGTGAATCAAATGAACCATTACAGCAAGGCTGGGATGGTCAATTTGGTAAAGTAAATCCGTTGGGCATCTTTCTTTGCCTTTAGACAACAATTCTGATGGCAAAAGAGCCAAACCGGACAGGCAAAAAAAAGAAAAGAAAAAAAAAATAACGTGTTAAATGGGTGGAAATCCCTAGATCAATGTTTAAATTAACACTCACGCATTGACTCTGTCGGCTATGTTTTGCCATGCATGCTCCCTTTCTTTTGCAGCTGAGGCCGTGTTACTTTTTTCCCGCAAAATTTGCATGTTATCGGCATATGCTGCCATCAGAATTTCGGCTTCAAGCGCTGTAAAATACATTGACCGCGCCTTCTTTCCCTCCGTCTCCATGGTGACTCGCTTAATCTGTGCTCCACTAATCAGGGCTTTATGTATCCTCGTGCGCGTGCGCTTAACTTGGGGTTAAAGCAACTCTGCGTTGACTGAACTACTTGTTATCAGCCTTTGTGAAACCGAATATTCCGAGTTGGACAGTTCGGGGTTACTCAACCCTGAGTATCGTTTTTCACTCAGTTTTCTAAACCGGCTTCCTGAAATAGGGCCCTGGAGGCCATTTACGTGAAAAGGGAAAGACCATCTCTGAATCGAGGAGGGGGCCCAAGGGTACATCTGTCACCATCTTACAATGCTGTGATTGCAGCCATTCCCCAACTCTCTGTAAATGGTACTCATGGTTATTGATTAGTGGGCTTTGATCAGTGGTCATGAGTATTTGCATAATTAAGATTAAGGAACTGACCTCCCAGCCCATTCTTCCTTCAGTGGGCTGGTTTCAGTCATTATGCAAATGTCCTGTTTATAAGATTGAAAGCTGCAGTCAGCTGAGACTGAAGAAGTCACTTGGATGAGTGATGAAACTTTTCTCCCACAAAACGCTACGAACAGATGAACAGAATCAACTTTTGGAGATCTAAGCAAAAAACTACATGCAGTGCTAACAAAACCATAACAGGAGCTGGGATATTTTCCACCTTTTACCAGCTAATAATAATAATAATAATAATAATAATATTATTATTAACACTCAAGGTCACTGTACACATTAGAATAAAAAGCAAGATAAAAGCAAGCAGTTCACACAATCGTAAAAGCATAAGACATAAACTAATAAAAGAGCAGAGTGGGAGGTTATGTGGGATAAGCTATTTTGAACAAGTGAGTTTTGAGTTGGGACTTAAAGAGAGAGAAGGAAGAGATGTTTCTTAAATCAGGAGGTCGGGAATTCCAGAGTCGTGGAGCAGAGCAGCTGAAAGCCCTGCTCCCCATGGTGGCAAGACGGGGGGAGGGGACGGAGAGTGAAAGGGAAGAAGTAGATCTGAGACAACGAGATGGGGCGGTGATCTTAACCAGATCAGAGAGATATGGAGGGGAGAGATGATGAATAGCCTTAAATGTGTGCAAGAGTATTTTGAAATTGATGCCATATTTGACCGGGAGCCAGTGAAGCTGCTGCAAGACAGGAGTGATGTGGTGGATAGAAGGGGTCCTGGTGATGATACAGGCAGCAGAGTTCTGGACGCGTTGGAGCTTGTGGATGGATTTTTGAGTAAGACCAAAAAGAAGTGAATTACAATAATCAATCCAGGAAGTAACAAGGCTATGGACAAGAATGGCAGTGACATGTGGGGGTGAGAAAAGGACGGAGACGATTAATGTTGCGCAATTGAAAATAATCAGACAGAGTAACATTATTAGTGTGTGAATTGAAAGAGTACTGTCGAGGATGACACCAAAACTTTTCACAGAGGAAGAAACGCTGTTCTTTATTATGGTAATATTGGGAAATAATAATGTACTGACCACAGCCGTTACTATAGACTTGTGGTTCTCCATGAGCGTCTCCTGGTTCTCCTTTGCCCACTCAAACAGAGTGTACATCATTGCAGCACCCAGGTTAGCCTCCACCTGCTCCTCCAACTTTGCCAGGATCAGCTGCTTCGTCTCTGCTGAGCTGTTTTCAAAGCAAGATGATGGAAAGAAAAGAAAATCCTCAAGTACTGTCCATCAGCCACAGTCTCACCCTGCACTCTTCAATACTGTAAATACAGTACTGTGCAAAAGTCTTGGTTTGTTGTTATAAACAGCCATTTTTGATATTATTTTAAGCAAAAGTTCTGTGTTTTGTGAGTCTTTCAAAGTTTCTCTTTGGCCATCGGCTTCTTTTTAAATTACTTTCAGGTCAGGTCCTCAGACCTTTTTCCAGAGGAAAGGGCTTTTTTAAGCCTTTTAACCCTGACCTATGAACCATTCAAGCAGTTAAAGTCAAGCAATGAAACTAGTGTTGTGACCACACATGACAAATAGCAAAGAAACCAACTTTAAATAGTATCTTCCGACACGTTGTTACCAGCAGCCTGTTGCAAAAAACATTAGATCTGTATGTTCAGTTTCAAATGACATATCATTATTGTAAATAGTTTCATAGATTCAGCTAATTTCTTTAGCCGAATCTCTGAAAAATGCCAAAGATAGCAGTTTGACAGCAAACAAAAGTAGTTTTTCCATCAACAGCTAATTCTAAAAGAGCTGTTAGTCCAAAATCTTGGTTTAACAAATTCAAACTGAGGACAAAGAAATAAAACTGAAAACACAGAGAAATGACAAAAATCCCCCTCAGAATTCAGGGTGTGTTGAAGAACAAAGTGCTCACACCAAGCTGGTTAGAAAGAACTACATGAAAATAGTTTTCTCTTTCAAAAGAGTGAAAAAGGCCAATTTTGGAGGCTTGATGCAGGAGTGAATCATTTGAATCAAATATCCTTGGTCAAGATACTAACTCCAAGTTAGATGAGTATGTGTGTGTAAATATTAGAAAGCACTCAACCATAGGAAAAAAAGTGCATGAATGAGGACTATAGGTTCTACATAAGAAACAGTCCATTTACCATTTCTTCAAAGACTTGAATTTAACACAAACTAAGGGATCAGTATACTTGGAACTTACATCCTGTTGTTGAAAAAAGCTTCAAGTGAGATCTGTGGAGCAGTTTCAGGGTACGTCTCAGGCCATGTGATGTCCAGAATGAATGCTTTGCTGTCCTCGAGTTCTCCTACCTTTTGTGTAATATTCAAAAAGACGAGAAGGTTACTGACACTGAATTCAGCCTTTAAGTTTGTTAACGTTTTAAAGTAGCTACGAGCATGATGGCTCAAATTTCTTGTTTTAATTCTATGACCATAGTTCTGAAACTGGATGCTAGAGGACTGCAGAAGACAATCTTTTTTGCACAGCCTTGGACAGTACGGTGGACATACTCACCCTAAATTGGAAAGAAACTGGACTGATTTCCTTGAAACATTCATCCCCCTCATAGATGGAGCGAAGAGCTTCGAGCTCCATCTGGGATCACATAAACAAGTGAAGTAACAGGAATATCATCAGGACTGAAGTACATCAAGAACACATCAGACAGCACGCTACCAGACAACCCTGAGAAATACAGTCATTAGCTTAGCAAAGGACAGAGGTCTGTCACAAGGCCTTATACACTCGTATGTGCTAAATTCATTGCTTTTACGATCTTTGTATCTAAGCCGAAACAAGTCACCATCACAAGGAGCCGGAGAAGCAACAACACAGTAGCGGTGGAAAACTGCTGTGTGCCGGCTAACACACGGGCTGAATCCCTGTTTGTCGCTGCAGGTACAAGATTAACCTTGTAGACTTCTGAATGGAAGGTGTCGTGAGCGACATCTGAACCGGGATGAGCTGGGAAAGTGTCGCTGAGCTTTTGTACCCGAAATAATAACAGTCTGTTAACTTGGCTGCTGTCTGGAAGCGAAGACCACCCTGATCAATGCTAACAGTCACGCTACCGTCAACTAGCTAGCAGTTAGACGCTAACAGCATTCTTGCGTTCTTTCATACCTCTTGATCCTCGTTGGCTGTCATACTTTTCTTTTCCTGCACTGCACACTCTGTACTGAGCTCCAGACGTGGACACGGCACACTCCTAAAAGCCCATTCCTGCCATTCAAACTTTATCACTTCTCTAGCTCACACTAAAACACCAAGATCTGAACACGCGCATGCGTAGTAGACGTACCCCGACCTTTAAATTAATTGTCAAACATCGTTTTTGTCATTTAAAGACAAAATGCCGCAAAAAATGTTGCTGGAAAGGCCCACGTGACTTTTCGATTGTTTTTAGATCGTCAATAAATAAATAAAAAACTTTAAGCAGAAACAAGAGCAGGAGCTCTAAACACACGGGGGCAGTAGTCATTAACCAGAGTAAAATGTATTTTGATCTGAAAAAGAAATAATAAAGTTTAAAAAAAGAGTTAAATGTTTTTTTTTTTTTTGATGTTGTGATAAATTACATATACAAATATCTGATTACAGTAAACACGTCAACAAAAGTTATCATGACAGACTTTTAGCCACTACGTTGCTTACTAATATGCTCACTTTATAGTTTTATTACTAAATGGTATAGTTTTTCAAAACAAGCTATAGCCAGCGCTTTTGCATAGTATTTTATTATAAGTAGCTGACATTAGACAAAAAAAAGTATGAAATGATTTACAAAGACAAATGGTTTACATATTCAGATTACAGAGGAATCTGAATGGGCTTTGTTAATATTTTGATTGGTTTTAAGACCACATTTATTCAATTCAGTTTTATTTATGTAGTACCAAATCACAACAACAGTCGCCTTAAGGTACTTAACACTGTAAGTTAAAGACCCTACAATTATAACAGAAACCCCAAGATTCAGACGACCACCTGTGAGCAAGCACTTTGGTGACAATGAGAAGGAAAAACAGCTATCTACTGTGACTGGTTTGAGGTGAGGGGGGCGAGCGAAAACAAAGACATAGTGTGGAAGTGCTTTGTCAAAAAGGAAAGTTTTAAACCTAATCTTAAAATTAGTGTCTATCTCCCGAATCCGATCTAAGAGCTGGTTCCACAGAAGAGAGGCCTGAAAGCTAAAGGCTCTGCCTCCCATACTACTTTTAAATATCCTAGGAACCACAGGTAAGCCAGAAGTCTAAGAGCAAAGTGCTTTATTGGAGTCATACGGCACTATAAGGTCTTTAAAATACGTTTGCAGTCCCCTCAGAAGCATTTCAGAACATTAGGTCAAATGAGAGAAAGAAGCCATTATTGGTTGAATATAGTTAACACAAGAGCCAGCACCTCCAGGTCTGCTGAGCAGAGAGAACGTTCTTGGAAGAATTCACAGAGGAAGACTGTTTTCTCTTATTGTAACCATCTACACTGACCAAGGATTCCCATTTTTCTATAAGTATTTAAACATACAAAAGCAGTGTTTTTTTTGTTTGTCAGTGTTTTTAATTTATGGTTTTATTATTCTTCGTGCAGTTGCAATTAGCCTTGTGTGATCCGTTTACTTTTCTTTTTTTGTTTTGTTTTAACAAATGTATAAAAATAAAGTTCATAAATATAAGAAAAACAAAGTGTCCAAATTATCCATAGTGGATCAAGGCATTAAATTATTAAAAAGTATCATGTACATGGATGTTTTTTGTTCAGAAAACTGCAGGCTCTAAAACAGTTAGCTGCAGTCAGTCTTCCCAAAACAGTATCCTAGCCTAGTGGTATACAAAGTTTTATATGAGAATGTGCATCTATCTTATTGGTTAAAACTGATAGGGAGAAATTATAGTTTACACTTAATTTTCCCTTCGCTGGTGCCCCAAGCTGGTCCCAAGCTCCCCACTGGGGAGCTGTACCTACAGTGGCTTGCAAAAGTATTCGGCCTCCTTGAACTTTCCCACATTTTGTCACATTACAGCCACAAACATGAATCAATTTTATTGGAATTCCACGTGAAAGACCAATACAAAGTGGTGTACACGTGAGAAGTGGAACGAAAATCATACATGATTCCAAACATTTTTTACAAATAAATAACTGAAAAGTTGGGTGTGCGTAATTATTCAGCCCCCTGAATCAATACTTTGTAGAACCACCTTTTGCTGCAATTACAGCTGCCAGTCTTTTAGGGTATGTCTCTACCAGCTCTGCACATCTAGAGACTGAAATCCTTGCCCATTCTTCTTTGCAAAACAGCTCCAGCTCAGTCAGATAAGATGGACAGTGTTCGTGAACAGCAGTTTTCAGATCTTGCCACAGATTCTCGAATGGATTTAGATCTGGACTTTGACTGGGCCATTCTAACACATGGACTTTAATAGTGCCAACCTCAAACGCGCAGCGCCGAACTTTTATCAACACATCACCTGCCCCACCAGAGGTGAAAGGACACTGGACCACTGCTACATTACGGTCAAGGATGGCTACAAGGCACAATCTCGCCCTCCGTTTCGCAAATCTGATCACGCCGCCATCTTCCTCATGCCAAAATACAAACAAAGGCTGAAACAGGAAGTTCCGGTTCAGAGGAAGGTGGCGCACTGGACGGATCAATCGGTGGCCGCGTTATAGGACGCACTCGACGACGCAGACTGGGGCATGTTCAGAAACAGCTCCGATGATGATGTCAACGTGTTTACGGAAGCGGTTGTGGGATTCATCGGGAAACTAGCGGATGATACTGTGGAGACAAAGACTATCACAACGTTTCCCAACCAGAAGCCGTGGGTGGATAAAACCATCCGCGATGCTCTGAGATCCCGCACCGTTGCCTACAACACGGGACTCACGACGGGGGACATGGACCCGTACAAAGCCGCGTCATATAACGTGCGGAGGGCGGTGAAAGAGGCGAAGCAGCTCTACGGGAGGAAACTAGAGTCACAACTCCAACAGAGTGACTCTAGGAGCCTGTGGCGGGGACTAAGGACAATAACGGACTATAAAGCACCAAACAACCGGTATGACGAACGCGGCCGTGACTCTGGCAGACGAGCTGAACACTTTCTATGCTCGCTTCGAGGCTGCAGCTAAGGACTCCGACAATGCTAGTGCTAGCGGCGCTAACGGCTGCAGACAGGAAGATACTGCCAGCACCAGAAACGTGCTCGTCATCTCCGAGCATGAAGTAAGGAGAGAGAGAGTGAACACCAGGAAAGGAGCAGGACCAGACGGCATCCCAGGTCGTATCCTCAGAGACTGCGCATACCAGCTAGCTCCTGTGTTCACTGAGATATTCAACATCTCTTTATCTCAGTCGGTGATCCCCACATGCTTCAAAGAGTCCATCATTGTTCCTGTCCCGAAGAAACCCCACCCTGCTTCTCTCAATGACTACCGCCCTGTAGCCCTCACCTCAGTAGTGATGAAGTGTTTTGAACGCCTGGTCAGAGACTTCATCATTTCTTCACTACCAGACACACTGGACCCACTACAGTTCGCTTACCGTCCAAATTGTTCCACAGACGATGCCATCTCTCATCTCCTCCACACATCACTCACTCACTTGGACACTAGAAGGGGGAATTATGTTAAAATGCTCTTCATAGACTACAGCTCTGCATTTAACATCACTCACTCACTTGGACACTAGAGTCCAGTGGTTGGACTCATCTCAAGGGGGGATGAGTCGGACTACAGAGAGGAGGTCAACAGACTGACTGAGAGGTGTTCAGTTAACAACCTCCAACTGAACACCACGAAAACTAAAGAACTTATCTTGGACTTCAGGAAGGGCAGAGCACTTTACATTCACGGGAACTGTGTGGAGAGGGTACACTCCATGAGGTTTCTGGGCGTGCAGATCTCTGATGACCTCTCCTGGACTGCAAATACCACGGCGGTGGTTAAAAAGGCCCAGCAGCGTCTCCACTTTCTGACAGTGCTCAGGAGGAACAACCTGGAGGAGAGGCTGCTGGTGACATTTTACAGAGCCACCATAGAGAGCATCCTAACGTACGGCATAACATCATGGTATGCAGGGTGCTCAGCTGCGGACAGGAAAGTACTGCAGAGGGTCATCAACACAGCCCAGAAGATCACTGGCTGCTCTCTGCCCAGCCTGGAGGTCACTGCAAACTCTCGGTACCTCAGCAGAGCTGGCAATATCATTGTAGTGGCAACCTTCGGTCCTTCTTTGCCGCTTCTGCAGAACGTAAAGTTTCTGACTCGTGCTCTTGTTAAGTCTCTTGGATGCCTTCCGGTAGCAAAAAATGAGGCGAAGGAAAAAAGGGGCAAAACATTTATTTTCCTTACAAATCGAAAGGTACAAAACAAATGCCTCTGGTGGGAGCTCCGTTTATATTCCCTTTGTGTGGCTACAAAAAATAACATTAAAACGGCGACGGTCAGAAAACTGTTGCTCCACGTCCTGCTTGCTTACCTAACCTTTTTCCCCTACCCCTCCGCATGCGGGCCAAATACACACCCCCTTTACGACATCTACCAACACTTTACAACAACAACAGACTAACAAAGCAGGATTAATTTATGGAGCACAGCATATTACATTATAACCTAAAATGATCAAGATTATAATAAAAACTTAAAGATCATGACAAATACTTAAATATGGCATGATGTAACTGAGTAAAATATTGGCCTGGACTTGGCTCCAACATCCTGGCCCCTAATTGTTCTTGTGAGCCACAAAACAGTTACTCTTATACATACACTTATATATTGTTCAGAACAACAAATCAAACCTTCCAGATAACGAACAGGCAAATATACAAAGTACTTGAACTGCTCATATGGCACATTAATGTCCTTATTCCAACAGAAACTTTGTTTTTTCTTGTTACAGCAGGAACTCTTCTTAAGCTGGAACATGTCTTCGCGGATGCGTGTATGTTGAGGAGATTAGGGAATGGAGTCAGAGGTTCAAGCACATGACTCGCCGTAGGAGACCAGCCTTTACCGCTGTCTCTTGAGTAATATGTAGAAGGGGCACTACATATCACACTCTAGCAGCACACAAAGCTTCGCCACAGGTCGTAGGAGAATGTTTTTGCTGGTTTTCACCTTGGCTTGACGAACCCGACCCTTGGCATCCTCAAACGTCTGAATCACTCGACCCATTAGCCATGAATTTCTTGGAGCGGAATCATCCACGATGAGAACAATATCACCTTGACTGATATTTCTTTGTGGCTGGGCCCACTTTTGTCGCCTTTGCAAGTCTGGCAGATACTCCTTGATCCACCGTGTCCAAAACAAATCCGCCAAGTACTGGACTTGACGCCATCTACGCCTCGAGTACAAGTCGCTCCTGCTGAATACTCCAGGAGGTAGCGGAGTTTTGGCTTTTATCAAAAGCAAATGGTTTGGCGTCAAGGCCTCCAGGTTGTTCGGATCGGTAGAGACTCTTGAGATAGGGCGGCTATTGATAATCGCCTCTACCTCACACAGCAGTGTGTGCAGACCCTCCTCATCAAGGATCTGCTGCTCCACAACGGAGCTGAGCACTTTGCGTATGGACCGTATCTGCCGCTCCCAAACTCCTCCAAAATGCGAGGCAGCTGGGGGGTTGAATATCCATGTGATGCCTTTAACCAACAAGGCTTCTTGAATCTTTGCATTATCCAAAGCACGCACTGCTTCCCGCAGCTCCCTCTCTGCACTTACAAAGTTTGTTCCATTGTCAGAACGCATCAACTGAACCTGTCCCCTCCTAGCAATGAACCTCCGCAAGGCATGAATACAAGAGTCCGTGTCCAACGAATTTGCCAACTCAATATGCACAGCCCTCACTGTCAAGCAGGTAAAAACCACGCCATACCTTTTGATCATGGTCCTACCCCTTTTGATTTCGAAGGGACCAAAGTAGTCCACACCGACACTTGTGAACGGTGGCTCATCGGGCGTGAGCCTTTCAGTAGGAAGATCTGCCATGATCTGACTTACCGCTTTCCCATGATGCCGTCTGCAGGCGACGCACCGGGACAAAATCTTCCGGACAGCAGCATGAGATCTTAGTATCCAGTACTTCTGCCGTACCTTTGATAGGACATGATTCCTGCCACAATGCCCAAGATCCTCGTGAGTAGATCTGAGAATGAGAGTGGCTATATGCTGATGGCAAGATGGGAAGGTTAGCCTTGAAGTGTGTCATTTGCTTCTCCTGCTCCAACCTTCCATCATAGAGATTCTCTTTTAAATCCTTCCTCTTTTGAGCAAGAAGCTTCAGCACACCTTTTAATCTCAAGACCCATGCAACGGCTCTTTTAACCCGACGCCAGCTTGAGTAATGATGAATGAGCTGAGAGGTGGCGTCTGCAGCTTCTTCAACCACAAGAGCATATACTGATGCTTCTTTGACTTCTGAGTCATTACAGATTGGCTGGCATACACTGTCTGGCATTACTGGCCACTCCATTTCTGGTTTCAAAATGAAATCTGGACCCGTGATCCATGTCTTCGCCTTGAGAAAGGCACCAACACTGAGCCCTCTGGAAGCAAAGTCTGCAGGATTGGCCGAAGTGTTCACATATCTCCACTGAGAGACAACTGATCTATCCTTGATGGCAGCAACTCGATTGGCAACAAACGTACGAAACCTCGCTGTTTCATTCTTGAGGTACTTAATCACCGATGTGCTGTCCGTCCAAAAGACAGACTCCTCCAACTCCAACTCCAGTTCGGCTGTTACCATCCTGTCCATCTTTGCTGCCACCACTGCAGCAGTAAGCTCGAGTCGTGGTATGGTCACTGCCTTCAATGGTGTAACCCTGGCTTTACCAATAATGAAAGCACTATGTGGCTGGTTCAGATTGTTTTTTGAAACCAGATATGTGGCTATGCCATACCCCCTTTCACTAGCATCGGCAAAGTGATGAAGTCGAGCTGAAGAGATCTTGCCAAGGTTGACTGGTCTCACACATCTGTCTACCTCAAACCTAGCTAAGTGGTGCAAACTGCCGACCCACTGTTGCCACTGCAGAGACAGAGCTTCTGGCATGAAATCATCCCATGCATGCTTTGTTCTGCTTAGCTCTTGCAGGATGTGCTTCACTGGCAAGATCAGAGGGGATAAAATCCCAAGTGGGTCATATATGGTGCTTACCATCGAAAGCAGTCCTCTCCTTGTGAGTGGTTTGCTCTCAACCAGAACTCTAAATTTCAGCGTGTCAGACTCCACGCACCACTGAACCCCTAAAGCTCTTTCAATAGGGAGGCAGTCCCTTTCAAGATCGAGCTCCTTGACTTCTTTGGCCCTGTCATCCTCAGGTATAGACGCAAGCACCGCTCTGCTGTTGGAAATCCACTTAGTGAGCTTGAAACCTCCTGCAGCGCACAAAGCCCTGAGGTCCCGAATCAGTGAGATTGCCTGCTCTTCAGTGCTGACAGACTTCAGGCAATCATCCACATAAAAGTTCCTTAGAACAGTGTTCGTTGCAATATGGTTGAACCTCGCCTGATTGTCCTCAGCACACCTTTGCAGCGCGTAGCATGCACAGCTTGGTGAAGAAGTTGCACCGAACAAGTGAACTACCATCCTGTATTCCTTGAGGCCTTTACCAAGATCTCCCTGTGGCCACCACAAGAATCTCAACAGATCAGCATCTTCATCGGGAACCCTGACTTGATGAAACATGCCTTCAATATCAGACATGAAGGCAACTGGTTCCTGCCTGAACCTCATCAAAACACCTATGAGGGAATTGGTTAAGTCTTGCCCCTGCAACAGCTGTGAGTTCAGTGACATGCCTTGATACGTGGATGCACAGTCAAATACCACTCTCAACTTGTGCTTGGTTGGGTGGTAGACCCCATGATGCGGGAGATACCATATTCTGCTACCACTTTTACAAGTTTCTGCCACAGGAACTTCTTCGGCATAGCCCCTTTCCAGTGTCTCTGTCATAAACTTTGTGTACTCCTGATGAAACTCACTGTCTCTTAACAGCCTCCGTTTCAGGCCTTCTGCTCTTTGTACCGCCACAACATGGTTGTTTGGAAATGCAGCCCCCTTGTTCTTTAAAGGAAGGCCAATGGTGTAGTGACCATGAATCTGCTTCACTGACAGTGACACAGACTCCATAAATTGTCTTTCTCTGGCTGACATTTCCATTTTCTCAGATAACTCATGCTCAGGGAAGTCATACTTCATTTGCTGCTGCGAGAGCTCCTCTAGCTTTGTCACCGATATCCTGTTCACCATCACCGGTGGCCACTCAACAGCTCCTTGAGCAATACCCTCTTCTCTTAGCAGAGGTCCATTAATCGTCCAGCCTAGTGCAGTTTTTACAGCATATGGGCCGTTGCCCTCACTGTTGATAACCTTCCAGGGCTCAAGCGCCTTTGGTACATTCGTGCCTATTAACATACCAATTTTTCCATCAATCTGCTTGAGCTGAACCTCCTTCAAATAAGGCCATCTGTCCACATCGCTTTGTTGTGGAATGTTCTCCTTTGTTACTGGAATCTCTGCCTGTGTGAAAACCTGGGGAATCTTCAAAAAGTTGTCCTCATCCAAACCACTGACCTCGAGACCCTTAACGACATGAGTACTGATTGTCGCTTCCTTTCCCATAGTGCGGAGCAGAATGTTGGACTTTTTTCCTGTGACCTGTAAATCCTTCATCAGCTCATCTGTACAAAAGGTTCCAGTGCTTCCTGGGTCTAAGAACGCGTATGATTCATGCGTACAACCGCATGTTTCACTGCCTGCTGCTGGAGAAAAACTTGCTGCTGGTTCTCTGATACTTTTACTGTCACTATCAGGAGAAGAGTACTGCTCCTTATGCAGAATGGTGGGATGTTTCTGAGAACAAGTCTCACACATGTGTCTTTGCTGGCAGCCTTTGCTCAGATGCCCCTGTGACAGGCAACCAAAACACAAGCTCTTTGATTTGAGGAAATCAAGCCTTTCTCTGTGAGGCTTTTGCTTGAGGAGTCTGCAGGTACTGAGGTTATGCCCTCCCTTATGACAGAAAAGATACTGTCTTCCACCTGTAGAGCCTACATTTTCCCTTTCCCTCTTTGTCTGCTCTGCACTGTTTAATACAGGTGCTGTATTAGTAGCAAAGATGCTTTCCCTTTCCTTGAATTTCAGAGCATTCTCTCTGCACACCTTTGCTTTGCCCTTGTCTCTAGACAAAGTGGTGTCCTGAATGTTACCAAACAATGGGTGAGAAGCGATCTTTGCCTGCTTCTCTACAAAACTGACCAGATCAGCAAATCTAGCTCTCATTGCTGTATGTTCTTGAATGTCACAGGCGAAACCCCTCCACCTTTCCCTTAATTTAAAAGGAAGCTTGGAGATGACTGTTCTCATATTAGTAGGGCTATCCATCTCCTCAATGTACTCCATGCTATCTACTGTGTTACAGCAAGTAGTGAGGAACATAGCAAACTCCATCAGTGCATCACCATCCTCTGGCTTGATTACAGGCCATTTTAGAACTCTTTCAATGTAGGCTGAGGGAATAGTATATTCATCCCCAAAATGCTTGCGCAGAAGCCTCTTAGCTTCAGCGTAGCCCCTGTCAGGATACATGTGCGAACAGCTACGAACAAGAACCTTGGGTCTCCCTTGGGTGAACTGCTCCAGGAAGCGCAACCTATCTCTATTGCTGTCTGTCCTTTCCTCAATCCCATGCTCGAACGCTTTCATAAAAAACCCAAACTCCAGTGGATCCCCACTGAATACTGGAACATCCAAAGGGGGGAGAGTGGATGCTTTCTGTTGTTTTACTAGGAGCTCTGTAATCTCGTTTTGTCGCTTTATGACATCCAACAAGTCTTTAACATCAGCCATCCTGCCTTGACTAGTAATAGACTGGCTATTATCCTTCTTATTCAATGGATGAGGAAGCCTGCTACTCCTTTCTGAGCCCTGCATTACCTCCGACTCACATTCTCGACCGACATCTCCATGTTCTGGCTGAACCAAACCAAAACTGGCCCCAATACTTTGGCCCGGAGCTCTTTGGCAGGTAGCCATTTTGTTGACCAAGTCAGCAGAAGTGTTATGGGCTGGCTCCTTCACAGTCAGCACCTCAAGCTTTGCGTTAGCTGCAGCAATAGCTGTTTGCAACTCCCATTCCTCCCTTTTTGCCTTAAGAACAGCTTCTTGTCTGTCAATCTCCATCTTTTGCTTTAATGCCTCAGCACGTGTTATCAGAGCAGCCCTCTCTGCCTCAATCTTTAGCTTGGCAGAATATGTGTTCGAAGACACAACAGAAGAGGTTCGACTGCTTCGATGTGCTTTACTGCGTCTGGACGAAATTGCTGAAGCACTGTCTGCAGGCTCAACTTCAGCATCAACCATTCTTGCTTCATCTGCTTGCATTTCCACTCCTTTTAACCATCTCTCAACTTTCTCCACAAAACTTCTCAAATAGCTAGCCTTTGGCTCATACCACTGTGTCTGATCATGAAGAAGTTCCGACTCAGTCAAGTGATTTTTGACTGCATCGTTGTTTTCACAAAACTCAATATATATTTTTGAGAAGTCAGTGGCTAATTTAACAGACACTTCCTCAAAATTGCCGTCATCTTCCATAAGCTCCTCAATCTCTTTTATCTTTCTAGTAAGATAACCCAACTTGGTTTTCCTTGTCACTTTAAAATGCTGAAGCTTTTCCTCTTGTGCTTTAAAGGTTGGCTTGGAAACTCTTTTTTCCTGCTGCTCCATAGTAATTGCGCTGCCATAAACCTTTCAATGCAATTAATCCTTTACACAGGCCATGTACCACTTAACCATACAGGAATTTTCACAAACCGTAAAGCAGGCACAGCCTCTTACTTTTCAGATGTGGGGTTTTCTTACTGCCGAAAGGATCCGGAAAACACGGGAAGGCTTAAGCGCATCCTCTTTCACGTCCCGTTTTCCGTTTTCCCTTGCCGCGCTGCGGGCCGATTAACTCTGTGCGCCGGTGACGCGTGCGTAATCCTCTCACTTTCGGAGCAGTTTTCTGACTATTGTAGTGGCAACCTTCGGTCCTTCTTTGCCGCTTCTGCAGGACGTAAAGTTTCTGACTCGTGCTCTTGTTAAGTCTCTTGGATGCCTTCCGGTAGCAAAAAATGAGGCGAAGGAAAAAAGGGGCAAAACATTTATTTTCCTTACAAATCGAAAGGTACAAAACAAATGCCTCTGGTGGGAGCTCCGTTTATATTCCCTTTGTGTGGCTACAAAAAATAACATTAAAACGGCGACGGTCAGAAAACTGTTGCTCCACGTCCTGCTTGCTTACCTAACCTTTTTCCCCTACCCCTCCGCATGCGGGCCAAATACACACCCCCTTTACGACATCTACCAACACTTTACAACAACAACAGACTAACAAAGCAGGATTAATTTATGGAGCACAGCATATTACATTATAACCTAAAATGATCAAGATTATAATAAAAACTTAAAGATCATGACAAATACTTAAATATGGCATGATGTAACTGAGTAAAATATTGGCCTGGACTTGGCTCCAACAATCATCAAGGACAACTCTCACCCCAGCAATCAACTGTTTGAACTATTACCGTCAGGCCGACGGTACAGGTCACATAAAACCAGGACAAACAGATTCAGGGATAGCTTCTTTCCCAGAGCTATCACCGTAGTAAATAAGCACAAAAATAATTGAACCTATTCCATACCGTCACTGTCACTATATTATGCTGCTATTCATACTGTGATTATATTAATGCTGCTATCCTGTATATATTGTACATACTATTGTTTGAGTACTTACGATTGTTTTTTTGTACTTTTTATATTTTACATTTATATTTATTATTGAAACTTGCACCAAGGGAGTGGCACTCCAATTTCGTTGTACTCTGTACAATGACAATAAAGGCTATTCTTCAGAAGGGGGAATTATGTTAAAATGCTCTTCATAGACTACAGCTCTGCATTTAATACCATAATTCCCTCCACACTCACCACCAAGCTGGAGCATCTGGGACTCAGCTCATCTATGTGTCAGTGGATCTCCAACTTCCTAACTGGCAGACCACAGGCAGTAAGGATGGGCGGACATGTCTCAGCCTCCACCACTCTCAGCACTGGAGCCCCCCAGGGGTGTGTTCTGAGCCCCCTGCTGTACTCTCTGTACACATATGACTGCGTGGCCACTACCAGCTCCACCACCATCATCAAGTTTGCTGACGACACCGTCGTGGTGGGCCTGATCTCTGATAACAACAAGACGGCCTACCTGAAGGAGATTAGGAATCTGGAGAACTGGTGCCAGAGGAACAACCTCCTTCTAAACGTCAGTAAGACAAAGGAGCTGATAGTGGACTTCAGCACTAAGCAGGAGAGGAACTACCAGACCCCTGTCATCAACGAGTGCCCAGTGGAGAGAGTGGACAGCTTCAAATACCTCGGAGTTCACATCACGCAGGACCTGTCATGGTCCTGTCACATCAACACCGTGGTGAAAAAGGCCCGTCAGCGTCTCTACCACCTCAGACGCTTGAGAGACTTCCAACTGCCCTCCAAGGTGCTCAGGAACTTTTACTCGTGCACCATAGAGAGCATCCTGACGGCAAACATCTTAACCTGGTTCAGGAACAGCACCATGCAGGACAGACGAGCTCTACAGAGGGTTGTGCGGTCAGCTGAGTGCACCATCTGCTCCGAGCTCCCTGACCTGCACTCAATCTACAGCAGGCGGTGCTGGACCAAGGCCAGGAAGATTGTGAAGGACCTCAGCCATCCCAACAACAGACTGTTCTCTCTGTTGAGGTCAGGAAAGCGATTCCGCTCCCTGAAGACCAACACAGAGAGACTGAGGAGGAGCTTCTTCCCGCAGGCGATACGGTCTCTCAATCACACCACCACACAGTACTGACCCACACATATAGTTCTTACACACACACTGGACATTCTGGACATGCTGATGAAGACGCTGAAGCGGAGGCTGGACCAGGCGCAGTGGGTGAAGATGAGGATGCTGTGGCCGAGGATGCGGGCACGAAGGCTGGACCAGACGAGGATGAAGCCGGACGAGGCAGGGACGAAGCCGGACCAGGACCGGGCGAGGCTGAAGCTGGACCAGACGAGGGTGCAGACACGAAGGCTGGACCAGACGAGGATGAAGCCGGACCAGGCGAGGATGAAGCCGGGCCAGGCGAAGATGAAGCCGGGCCAGGCGAGGCTGAAGCCGGGCCAGGCGAGGCTGAAGCTGGGCCAGGACCAGGCGAGGCTGAAGCTGGACCAGACGAGGATGAAGCCGGGCCAGGCGAGGATGAAGCTGAAGCTGGGCCAGGTGAGGATGAAGCTGGACCAGAATCAGGCGAGGCTGAAGCTGGACCAGAATCAGGCGAGGCTGAAGCCGGGCCAGGCGATGACGAAGCTGTAACTGAAGCCGGGCCGGGCGAGGACGAAGCTGTAGCTGAAGCCGGGCCGGGCGAGGACGAAGCTGTAGCTGCAGCTGGGCCGGGCGAGGACGAAGCTGTAGCTGCAGCTGGGCCGGGCGAAGCTGACGCTGAAGCTGAAGCTGGGCCAGGTGAGGATGAAGCTGGACCAGAATCAAGCGAGGCTGAAGCCGGGCCAGGCGATGACGAAGCTGTAGCTGAAGCCGGGCTGGGCGAGGACGAAGCTGTAGCTGCAGCTGGGCCGGGCGAAGCTGAAGCTGAAGCTGAAGCTGAAGCTGGGCCAGGTGAGGATGAAGCTGGACCAGAACCAGGCGAGGCTGAAGCCGGGCCAGGTGAGGATGAAGCGTCAGGCTGAGGCGTGGCAGTAGCAGGTGGTAGCGCTGCTGGTGATGGTACTGCAGGAGGCGGCGCTGCAGCCACAAGTGGAGAAGCAGCCACAGGTGGAGAAGCAGCCACAGGTGGCTGGACGGGATCCTCGGGCCCCCCAGCTGACGTGGCAGCCGGTGTGGCATGAGGCTGGACGGGCTCCTCGGGCCCCCCAGCCGAAGAAGCATGAGGCTGGACGGGCTCCTCGGGCCCCCCAGCAGGCGAAACAGGAGGCTGGACGGGCTCCTCAGGCCCCCCAGCAGGCGAAACAGGAGGCTGGACGGGCTCCTCGGGCCCCCCAGCGAAAACAGCCGCAGAACCAGTGGGCACCGGGGCCCCCGGCACACATGAAACAAAACCAGTAGGCACGTGGGCCTCTGGCACACATGAAACAAAACCAGTAGGCACGTGGGCCTCTGGCACACATGAAACAAAACCAGTAGGCACGTGGGCCTCTGGCACACATGAAACAAAACCAGTAGGCACGTGGGCCTCCGGCACACATAAGGAGGGCTGCAGCTGCGCAGAGCACTGACCCTGCTCAGGCAGTGACAGCCTGGTGCAGTTCACAGCTGGCATCTTGGCCTCCAAGGGGTCCAGAGTAAGCTGAGGGCAGTAACCCAGCCTCTGGGGAAGCCCCGGAGTGAGCAATAGTCTCTAATGTAGCCAGCTTTTGAGGAACAGGTCCGTAGTGAAACAGTTTGTCTCCCTGCTCAGAAACAGCGGTGGAAAAACAGTGTGAAAATTGTGGCTTAAGGGAGGCTAACGGTTGAGCTACAGACTGGGAAGCTTGTGGCTGGACACAGAACTGAGCCGGAGAATGGTGATAAAGTCCTGGCTCAGAAGGGGCGGCAGAGAAACAGTCTCTCAGTTTTACAGAGGGTTTGTACACGCCCACTTGGGAAGGATCCGTTACCACGAAGGTAGGCAAGCGACCCGTACAGTCTCCCATCCCGCTCTGAATAGCCCCAGAAAACAAAGTCCCGGAAACTGGGGAAAGCAATGCATCCCGCTCACCAGTGTATGAATGTGAGAGTGAATGAATAGTGGCATTGTAAAGCGCTTTGGGTGCCTTGAAAAGCGCTATATAAATCCAATCCATTATTATTATTATTATTATTACTCACCGCATCGGGCTGCTCGAAAGTGAATGCAGACGGGGGGTGTAGTCCAAGGTCCAAAAGGAGAAACTCCCGCTCCCACGAACAGAGCGAGTCCAGAAGCCATGGGAGACCGGTCACCAGACGCTGTAGCCGCCTCTCTATAGCGCGCTGGGACGTGCCACCCGGGCTTTCCAGCCACAGGTCGATCAGCTCCTGTGTGGCATCGATGAGCGTCTCCCGTAGCTCCCTGGACGGATTAAGCGCTGCTGGGTCCATCTTGTGTTCGCGTCGTACTGTCACGGTCCGGGGCAGCGGCCGTGTGAAGAGTGGAAGGAGGACTCAAACGCAGCGCTTCCTTAGATGTGAAGGTGATTTATTGACAATACTGAACATAAAGTGGAGATAAACATAAACATAAAGTCACTGAGTCATGGTCGCAGGACCATGACAGCTTCAGGTCCCAAAGTCAAACGAACACAGAGTTAAAAACGGTCTAATTCTTTCATCTTTAATAAAATCATCAGCGTTGCTGCTTTACCAGGTGTAACAATTAAGTTAGCATCCAGGCATCCATGAAAACAGAATTTATTAAAATTAACGGAGTTAAAGTTAACAGGAAGTTAGCTCACTAGTTTCCACCTAAACATGACATACCATGTTCTGATTGAGAGATTTTTGAAACTAATTAAAACGTACATTCTGCTACCACTTCCAACATAAATGAAGACAGAAAACTAAACAGCAGTAGCGTTTGCAGGGTTACTGAAGTTGGACTACCTTTTTTTAAAAAAAAATTTATTTTTTATTAGTAATATAAACATACAAACAAAATGCACCATATATTACAGATTCAGAGAATAGACATTTCTTACATATTAGCAACTTTCATACATAGTGAAAATAAAATATAAAGGGGTCACATAATTTAACAAATTATTAACTCACTAAATCAAAATCTTCCATAAAGGAAACAAAAAAAGCAGCCTTTTTCTTTTTAACTAAAGTCAAAGATTTAACCAACAGGTAGAAGTCGTTTTTCCAGTAAGCTAGTGTTGGTTTAGTCTTAAAATTAATTACACTCCTTTAATGCCAATAATTCACATTTATTTAAATTTAACTTTAAGCCTGAAGCTTTTGAGAATGTAGTGATTATTTGTTTTACCAGGGGAATCTGATGTTCATTTTTTAAGAAAAGAGTAGTGTCATCCGCAAGTTGACTAATTATTAAAAAATTATCCATAATCTCAATTCTGGCAACGCTGCTGTTTTTAATTAGAATTGCGAGCATCTCCACAACCATTATGAACAACAACGGAGAGCTTCCACACCCTTGCCTAATTCCTTATTTGACGCTAAATCTTTTACCAGTGCCATAGCCTAATGACACAGAGCTATTTATATCATTATACAGTATATCTGTTATCTTCCTAAATTTATCCCCAAATCCAAATCGAGTTAGTGTTTCTAAAATAAAAGGATGTTCTACTGAATCGAAAGCTTTATAAAAGTCCAAGAAAAGAATAAAACTGTCATCACTAATTAGATCATTGTAGTCCAGTAAGTCTAAAACCAATCTGATATTATTATGAATGTTCCTGTCTTTCAAAAACCCTGATTGTGTCTCACTTGTAGCTCTCTTCACGACAACACAGACACAGGTCGGTTCTTTGAAACGGGCGTTTATTACTTGGGCCTTCTCTCCTCAGCTTCACCATCACCAGTACGCCGATACGCCATTACGCCAATACGCCGTGAGAACTGGTCACGAGCGAATAGTACAAACCAATTAGCAACTTTACAGTACACATATTAAGTCCAAACACAAATAAAAAACATTTCTCAAATGACAAATACCTCGTTGGCTGCTTGTCCTGAAAAGAGGTCCTTAAGTCCTTGTATTGCCCTTTCTTTTAGTAAACTTTTAGCTTAAAATCGCTTCATGAGAGACATCTGCTCCC
This sequence comes from Mchenga conophoros, assembly GCF_057382185.1. Classification (NCBI taxonomy): domain Eukaryota; kingdom Metazoa; phylum Chordata; class Actinopteri; order Cichliformes; family Cichlidae; genus Mchenga; species Mchenga conophoros. The sequence continues at coordinate 82,490,759 of NC_140528.1, read as the reverse complement.
TCACAGTCCATGAAAAGTCTCGTGTACTCTCGTTAAGGGTATTCTCACGAGACACTAGCTCTTACACCTTACACATGTACATTTCAAATAAAGACATTTCAACACAAACTATATACATTCATGAAATTATGTAACTTATTATAAATCAGTCATCTACATCATGAAATCCACACAGAACATTTTAACAGCATTTACATCACTAATTATACTTGAAACCCCTTGTTTGAGCCTTGTTGCAACTGAGCTAGAGAAAATTTTATAATCTGTATTTAATAAAGTTATGGGCCTTAAGTTATCCAATTGTCGTTTATCTTTGTTTGGTTTAGGAATCAATGTAATTAATCCTTGTTTCATGCTAGATATCAATTCTCCCTTTTCAATACTGGCCAGTATAGCTTTGAATAAAATTTCCCGTAAGTCTTCCCAAAAAAATTGGAAGAAATTAACTGTAAGCCCATCTGGACCAGGGGATTTATTAAGTGCCATTTTCTTAACAGATGCATCTAACTCTTCAATTCTGAAGTCAGATTCACATAATTCCTTAAATGATTCATCAATTTTAGGGATCAGATTATCTATTTGATCAAAAAAGACATCACAATCTGCTTGGGAGAACTGTGAGGAGTATAAATTGGAATAGAATGTATAAGTTTCATTCTCCAAAATTTTAGGGTCGTCACATTCAATGCCATCAATTAACAGAGAAGATATAAAATTTCTTTTCTGTCTGCTCTTTTCTAAATTAAAAAAATATGAAGAATTTCTTTCCCCCTCCTCAATCCACTTGGCCCGTGAACGCACAAAAGCTCCTTCTGCTTTATTTAGGTAGAGCTGATCTAATTTAGTTTGCAACTCCATAAGTTTACTCCTTTCTTGGGTATTTAGATCATCTTTACTACAGCAATAAGTAATTTCTTGGAATAATTTACATTCATATTCTCTTTGCTTTTGACTTATGTTTTTACTGAATTGAATACTAAATTCTCTAATTTTGAATTTAATGAATTCCCATTTACTGATATATCCTACAATTAGATGATCAGCCATAATATCTTTTATAATTTTTTTGACTATGTTGCAGTAGTCTTCATTTTGTAAAAGTTTGGCATTGAACTTCCAATAAGTTCTTTTATTTGATTGTCTAATTTCCGATTCTAAGCACAGTTCAATAAAGCAATGATCAGATAGAGGTGCATTTGACATTACAACTTTTACAGTGTGGCTAATAATGATGTCACTTCCTAGCCAATAGTCTATTCTAGATTTACAAGCTCCATTTGGTTTAAACCAGGAAAAGCTCTTAATTCCTGTATTTCTTACTCTCCAAATATCTGTCAAGTTGTTACTTATCAAAAAATCTATAACTAGGTTATTTTTTTGTGGTCTACCTGTCCTTGAGGGCCATCTATCAGTCCATTCATCAGGAGTCATATTCCAATCACCACCCATTAAAATGTATTGTTGAAATCTCCCAATTCTTTGAATCTTTGGGCTGAAGGAAGGACAATACTCGGTGTATTTATGCTCAATCAACAATCATTTATTTCCATACAATTCAACACTTAAGAGCATAAGGACCATCATGATGGGGAGACATGCCTGAAGAGGGTCACAGCAGTCTCGAAATGGTGACGTGTTACTCAGCTTCTTATAGCCGCTAGTGGCCCCCACCTAGCTGTAAAAGCCCAAACATTCACATTCTTTCTCTGTTACGGCGTCCAAGTTACGACCTCGGCTCCCTGTCTTTCTCTGCTCTCTGTAAAGGTGGGGGTATGGAATGTGGTCTATCTCCCCTGTCTTAGACACAGAGTCTCCTGCTTACAACCTTCTTTTTATGATTCAACAATAAAGCATGTCAAGAAAACAGTGTAATACATTCATAGCAGATCAAGGATATAGAGTGATGCACACTTATCTAATAAACTAATAAGTGAATATGTTCTTTAAACTCAAAAGTATAATGAGAACTAAACTACATACAGATCACACACTCTATATTAAAGGGCATAATATGATCTACAGCAGTATTCTAATTCAACTACTTTGATTACATATATAAGGTAACCTATAATAACAGAATAATCTAATAGTATTCTGTAGGGTATTGATCTTTAAGTTCAAAAATATTTGAAGTTATATCTTCTAACATAATTTTATTCTGACTTTCATTGTTATATCCATAAATGTTGACTAAAATGAAAAACAAACTTTCAACTCTCATTACAGCAATCAACCAATGACCATTCAAATCAGTCCGTTGTAGTACAAGATCCCCAGGAAAGTTATTGAATAAAATTGCTACACCCCCCGACCTAGTTGAGCCATGGCTAAACAGGATTTTGCTACCCCATTGGTTTGACCAAAAAGATACATCACTATCAGATGAATGAGTCTCTTGTAGAAAAATACAGTTTGATTTTTTACCTTTGCAGTACAAAAATAAGGCTTTTCTTTGAAAAGATTCTCTTAAACCCCTAACATTTAAAGAACCAAAACAAATGTTAACATTCAACATGAACTATAGACAGAATATCACTCACCACGTGAGAAAAAAAGTTGGACTACCTAGTATATAATGTTGTGCTATGTGATTGCTAGCAACACAGCTATGTTAGCACAACATTAGCACAGTGAAGCTGGAGGATGAACGCCAACTTTTTTTCCACTCGATAAAAGTTAACGTGACGGATTCTGGTGGTCAGGAACAAATGCAATCACATAGCAGGTTGCTATACACAGGCCAAACTTCAGACAGGAGAACAACTGAGATCATTCATCGACAATACCAGGTTAGTTATTAATATACTGCAACAACATGGGAATAGAGCAGCTGCGAGAGAATTCAACATTAATGAATCAATGGTACGGAATCATCTCTTTGCTATGACTGTTGCCCAGTGCTCTGACAAAACGTCCCAGGCCCTGTTGTGGTGTAAGTGGCCCCATCCGGCAACTCAGTTCCGGGTGTGGTGTAGATTGCCTTAGCCAGTGCCACAGGCCCTGGTGTGGTGTAAGTGGCCTCAGCCAGAGCCACAGGCCCTGATGTGGTGTAAGTGGCCCCAGCCGGTCACTCAGGCCCTTGTGTGGTGTAGGTGGCCTCAGCTAGCAGCACAATACATTGGTAAAGAGCCAAAAGCAATGTCGTTAATGTGCTCTCATTAATGGGCAGCTGCTTTTGGTCTTTTAATACACCCCTTCTCTGGATCAAAAGCGGTTCAATGACATGAAAATGAAAGGCTTACAGCACCAGGTATTCCCAGGCAGTCTCCCATCCAAGTACTAACCAAGCCCAGCCCTGCTTACCTTCCGAGATCAGACGAGGTCGGGCGTGCTCAGGGTGGTATGGCCGTAAGCTGCTGGCCCCAGCACAATGTCTCAATTTATGGATTCAAGTGATTAGGTGGCAAGTACCTGAAGTTACGAAGACAATCCTATAACCATACCTGCATGTTTGCATAATACCCTAACAAAAAGGCTCAGTTTAGCATTTATCCAACAGCACAGGCCCTGGATTGTTGAAGATGGCCTCAGGAACCAGCACAGGGCCTGGTGTGTTGTACATGGCCACAGCAAGCAGCACAGGGCCTGGTTTGGTGAAGATGGCCTGGGCCAGAAGCACAGGGCCTGGTGTGATATGAGTGGCCTGAGCAAGAGCCACAGGCCCTGGTGTGGTGTAAGTGGAATCAGCCAGCAGCCACAGGCCCTGGTGTGGTGTAAGTCGCCTCAGCCAGAAGCCACAGGCCCTGGTGTGGTGTAAGTCGCCTCAGCCAGCAGCAACAGGCCCTGGTGTGGTGTAAGTCGCCTCAGCAAGAAGCCACAGGCCCTGGTGTGGTGTAAGTGGCCTCAGCCAGCAGCCACAGGCCCTGGTGTGGTGTAAGTGGCCTCAGCCAGCAGCCACAGGCCCTGGTGTGGTGTAAGTGGCCTCAACCAGCAGCCACAGGCCCTGGTGTGGTCTAAGTGGCCTCAGCCAGTGCAACAGGCCCTGGTGTGGTGTAAGTGGCCTGAGCAAGAGCCACAGACCCTGGTGTGGTGTAATTGGCCTCAATAGCAACTAAGGCCCTGGTGTGGTGTATGTGGCCTCAGGCAGCAGCCACAGGCCCTGTTGTGGTGTAACTGGCCTCATCCAGCAGCCACAGGCCCTGGTGTGGTGTAAGTGGCCTGAGCAAGAGCCACAGGCCCTGGTGTGGTGTAAGTGGCCTGAGCAAGAGCCACAGGCCCTGGTATGGTGTAAGTGGCCTCAGCCAGCAGCCACAGGCCCTGGTGTGGTGTAAGTGGCCTCAATAGCAAATAAGGTCCTGGTGTGGTGTAAGTGGCCTCAGCCAGCAGCCACAGGCCCTGGTGTGGTCTAAGTGGCCTCAGCCAGTGCCACAGGCCCTGGTGTGGTGTAAGTGGCCTGAGCAAGAGCCAAAGACCCTGGTGTGGTGTAATTGGCCTCAATAGCAACTGAGGCCCTGGTGTGGTGTAAGTGGCCTGAGCAAGAGCCACAGACCCTGGTGTGGTGTAATTACCCTCAATAGCAACTAAGGCCCTGGTGTGGTGTATGTGGCCTCAGGCAGCAGCCACAGGCCCTGTTGTGGTGTAACTGGCCTCATCCAGCAGCCACAGGCCCTGGTGTGGTGTAAGTGGCCTCAGCCAGAGCCACAGGCCCTGATGTGGTGTAAGTGGCCCCAACCGGTCAATCAGGCCCTGGTGTAGTGTAGGTGGCATCAGCTAGCAGAACAAGACATTGGAAAAGAGCCAAAAGCAATGTCGTTAATGTGCCCTCATTAATGGGCAGCTGCTTTTGGTCTTTTAATACACCCCTTCTCTGGATCAAAAGCGGTTCAATGACATGAAAAGGAAAGGCTTACAGCACCAGGTATTCCGAGGCAGTCTCCTATCCAAGTACTAACCAAGCCCAGCCCTGCTTAGCTTCCAAGATCAGACGAGGTCGGGCGTGCTCAGGGTGGTATGGCCGTAAGCTGCTGGCCCCAGCACAATGTCTCAATTTATGGATTCAAGTGATTAGGTGGCAAGTACCTGAAGTTACGAAGACAATCCTATAACCATACCTGCATGTTTGCATAAGACCCTAACCCAAAGGCTCAGTTTAGCATTTATCCAACAGCACAGGCCCTGGATTGTTGAAGATGGCCTCAGGAACCAGCACAGGGCCTGGTGTGTTGTACATGGCCACAGCTAGCAGCACAGGGCCTGGTTTGGTGAAGATGGCCTCAGCAAGCAGCCACAAGCACAGGGCCTGGTGTGATATGAGTGGCCTGAGCAAGAGCCACAGGCCGTGGTGTGGTGTAAGTGGCCTGAGCAAGAGCCACAGGCCCTGGTGTGGTGTAATTGGCCTCAATAGCAACTAAGGCCCTGGTGTGGTGTATGTGGCCTCAGCCAGCAGCCACAGGCCCTGGTTTGGTGTAAGTGGCCTCAGCCAGCAGCCACAGGCCCTGGTGTGGTGTAAGTGGCCTCAGCCAGCAGCCACAGGCCCTGGTGTGGTCTAAGTGGCCTCAGCCAGTGCCACAGGCCCTGGTGTGGTGTAAGTGGCCTGAGCAAGAGCCACAGGCCCTGGTGTGGTGTAAGTGGCCTCAGCCAGCAGCCACAGGCCCTGGTGTGGTGTAAGTGGCCTGAGCAAGTGCCACAGGCCCTGGTGTGGTGTAAGTGGCCTAAGCCAGAGCCACAGGCCCTGGTGTGGTGTAAGTGGCCTCAATAGCAAATAAGGCCCTGGTGTGGTGTAAGTGGCCTGAGCAAGAGCCAAAGGGCCTGGTTTGGTGAAGATGGCCTCGGCCAGAAGCGCAGGGCCTGGTGTGATGTGAGTGGCCTGAGCAAGAGCCACAGGCCCTGGTGTGGTGTAGGTTGCCTCAGCCAGCAGCCACAGGCCCTGGTGTGGTGTAAGTGGCCTCAATAGCAACTAAGGCCCTGGTGTGGTGTAAGTGGCTTCAGCCAGCAGCCACAGGCTCTGGTGTGGTGTAACTGGCCTCAGCCAGCAACCACAGGCCCTGGTGTGGTGTAAGTGGCCTCAGCCAGAGCCACAGGCCCTGATGTGGTGTAAGTGGCCCCAGCCGGTCACTCAGGCCCTGGTGTGGTGTAGGTGGCATCAGCTAGCAGCACAAGACATTGGAAAAGAGCCAAAAGCAGTGTCGTTAATGTGCCCTCATTAATGGGCAGCTGCTTTTGGTCTTTTAATACACCCCTTCTCTGGATCAAAAGCGGTTCAATGACATGAAAATGAAAGGCTTACAGCACCAGGTATTCCCAGGCAGTCTCCCATCCAAGTACTAACCAATCCCAGCCCTGCTTAGCTTCCGAGATCAGACGAGGTCGGGCGTGCTCAGGGTGGTATGGCCGTAAGCTGCTGGCTCCAGCACAATGTCTCAATTTATGGATTCAAGTGATTAGGTGGCAAGTACCTGAAGTTACGAAGACAATCCTATAGCCATACCTGCATGTTTGCATAATACCCTAACCCAAAGGCTCAGTTTGGCATTTATCCAACAGCACAGGCCCTGGATTGTTGAAGATGGCCTCAGGAACCAGCACAGGGCCTGGTGTGTTGTACATGGCCACAGCAAGCAGCACAGGGCCTGGTTTGGTGAAGATGGCCTCAGCCAGAAGCGCAGGGCCTGGTGTGATGTGAGTGGCCTGAGCAAGAGCCACAGGCCCTGGTGTGGTGTAAGTGGCCTCAGCCAGCAGCCACAGGCCCTGGTGTGGTGTAAGTCGCCTCAGCCAGAAGCCACAGGCACTGGTGTGGTGTAAGTGGCCTCAGCCAGCAGCAAAAGGGCCCTGGTGTGGTGTAAGTGGCCTCAGCCAGCAGCCACAGGCCCTGGTGTGGTGTAAGTGGCCTCAGCCAGCAGCCACAGGGCCTGGTGTGGTGTAAGTGGCCTCAGCCAGAGCCACAGGCCCTGATGTGGTGTAAGTGGCCCCAGCCGGTCACTCAGGCCCTGGTGTGGTGTAAGTGGCCTCAGCCAGTGCCACAGGCCCTGGTGTGGTGTAAGTGGCCTAAGCCAGAGCCACAGGCCCTGGTGTGGTGTAAGTGGCCTCAATAGCAAATAAGGCCCTGGTGTGGTGTAAGTGGCCTGAGCAAGAGCCAAAGGGCCTGGTTTGGTGAAGATGGCCTCGGCCAGAAGCGCAGGGCCTGGTGTGATGTGAGTGGCCTGAGCAAGAGCCACAGGCCCTGGTGTGGTGTAAGTGGTCTCAGCCAGCAGCCACAGGCCCTGGTGTGGTGTAAGTCGCCTCAGCCAGAAGCCACAGGCACTGGTGTGGTGTAAGTGGCCTCAATAGCAACTAAGGCCCTGGTGTGGTGTAAGTGGCTTCAGCCAGCAGCCACAGGCTCTGGTGTGGTGTAACTTGCCTCAGCCAGCAGCCACAGGCCCTGGTGTGGTGTAAGTGGCCTCAGCCAGAGCCACAGGCCCTGATGTGGTGTAAGTGGCCCCAGCCGGTCACTCAGGCCCTGGTGTGGTGTAGGTGGCATCAGCTAGCAGCACAAGACATTGGAAAAGAGCCAAAAGCAATGTGGTTAATGTGCCCTCATTAATGGGCAGATGCTTTTGGTCTTTTAATACACCCCTTCTCTGGATCAAAAGCGGTTCAATGACATGAAAATGAAAGACTTACAGCACCAGGTATTCCCAGGCAGTCTCCCATCCTAGTACTAACCAAGCCCAGCCCTGCTTAGCTTCCGAGATCAGAGGTGCTCAGGGTGGTATGGCCGTAAGCTGCTGGCTCCAGCACAATGTCTCAATTTATGGATTCAAGTGATTAGGTGGCAAGTACCTGAAGTTACGAAGACAATCCTATAACCATACCTGCATGTTTGCATAATACCCTAACCCAAAGGCTCAGTTTGGCATTTATCCAACAGCACAGGCCCTGGATTGTTGAAGATGGCCTCAGGAACCAGCACAGGGCCTGGTGTGTTGTACATGGCCACAGCAAGCAGCACAGGGCCTGGTTTGGTGAAGATGGCCTCGGCCAGAAGCGCAGGGCCTGGTGTGATGTGAGTGGCCTGAGCAAGAGCCACAGGCCCTGGTGTGGTGTAAGTGGCCTCAGCCAGCAGCCACAGGCCCTGGTGTGGTGTAAGTCGCCTCAGCCAGAAGCCACAGGCACTGGTGTGGTGTACGTGGCCTCAGCCAGCAGCAAAAGGGCCCTGGTGTGGTGTAAGTGGCCTCAGCCAGCAGCCACAGGCCCTGGTGTGGTGTAAGTGGCCTCAGCCAGCAGCCACAGGGCCTGGTGTGGTGTAAGTGGCCTCAGCCAGAGCCACAGGCCCTGATGTGGTGTAAGTGGCCCCAGCCGGTCACTCAGGCCCTGGTGTGGTGTAAGTGGCCTCAGCCAGTGCCACAGGCCCTGGTGTGGTGTAAGTGGCCTGAGCAAGAGCCACAGGCCCTGGTGTGGTGTAAGTGGCCTGAGCAAGAGCCACAGGCCCTGGTGTGGTGTAAGTGGTCTCAGCCAGCAGCCACAGGCCCTGGTGTGGTGTAGGTGGCCTCAGCCAGCAGCCACAGGCCCTTGTGTGGTGTAAGTGGCCTCAGCCAGCAGCCACAGGCCCTGGTGTGGTGTAACTGGCCTCAGCAAGCAGCCACAGGCCCTGGTGTGGTGTAAGTCGCCTCAGCCAGAAGCCACAGGCACTGGTGTGGTGTAAGTGGCCTCAGCCAGCAGCAAAAGGGCCCTGGTGTGGTGTAAGTGGCCTCAGCCAGAGCCCACAGGCCCTGATGTGGTGTAAGTGGCCCCAGCCGGTCAATCAGGCCCTGATGTGGTGTAGGTGGCATCAGCTAGCAGCACAAGACATTGGAAAACAGCCAAAAGCAATGTCGTTAATGTGCCCTCATTAATGGGTAGCTGCTTTTGGTCTTTTAATACACCCCTTCTCTGGATCAAAAGCGGTTCAATGACATGAAAATCAAAGGCTTAAAGCACCAGGTATTCCCAGGCAGTCTCCCATCCAAGTACTAACCAAGCCCAGCCCTGCTTAGCTTCCGAGATCAGACGAGGTCGGGCGTGCAAAGGGTGGTATGGCCGTAAGATGCTGGCCCCAGCACAATGTCTCAATTTATGGATTCAAGTGATTAGGTGGCAAGTACCTGAAGTTACGAAGACAATCCTATAACCATACCTGCATTTTTGCATAATACCCTAACCCAAAGGCTCAGTTTGGCATTTATCCAACAGCACAGGCCCTGGATTGTTGAAGATGGCCTCAGGAACCAGCACAGGGCCTGGTGTGTTGTACATGGCCACAGCTAGCAGCAGAGGGCCAGGTTTGGTGAAGATGGCCTCGGCCAGAAGCACAGGGCCTGTTGTGATATGAGTGGCCTGAGCAAGAGCCACAGGCCCTGGTGTGGTGTAAGTGGCCTGAGCAAGAGCCACAGGCCCTGGTGTGGTGTAAGTGGCCTGAGCAAGAGCCACAGGCCCTGGTGTGGTGTAAGTGGTCTCAGCCAGCAGCCACAGGCCCTGGTGTGGTGTAGGTGGCCTCAGCCAGCAGCCACAGGCCCTTGTGTGGTGTAAGTGGCCTCAGCCAGCAGCCACAGGCCCTGGTGTGGTGTAAGTGGTCTCAGCCAGCAGCCACAGGCCCTGGTGTGGTGTAAGTGGTCTCAGCCAGCAGCCACAGGCCCTGGTGTGGTGTAAGTGGCCTGAGCAAGAGCCACAGGCCCTGGTGTGGTGTAAGTGGTCTCAGCCAGCAGCCACAGGCCCTGGTGTGGTGTAGGTGGCCTCAGCCAGCAGCCACAGGCCCTTGTGTGGTGTAAGTGGCCTCAGCCAGCAGCCACAGGCCCTGGTGTGGTGTAAGTGGCCTGAGCAAGAGCCACAGACCCTGGTGTGGTGTAATTGGCCTCAATAGCAACTAAGGCCCTGATGTGGTGTAAGTGGCCCCAGCCGGTCACTCAGGCCCTGGTGTGGTGTAGGTGGCATCAGCTAGCAGCACAAGACATTGGAAAACAGCCAAAAGCAATGTCGTTAATGTGCCCTCATTAATGGGGAGCTGCTTTTGGTCTTTTAATACACCCCTTCTCTGGATCAAAAGCGGTTCAATGACATGAAAATGAAAGGCTTACAGCACCAGGTATTCACAGGCAGTCTCCCATCCAAGTGCTAACCAAGCCAAGCCCTGCTTAGCTTCCGAGATCAGACGAGGTCAGGCGTGCTCAGGGTGGTATGGCCGTAAGCTGCTGGCCCCAGCACAATGTCTCAATTTATGGATTCAAGTGATTAGGTGGCAAGTACCTGAAGTTACGAAGACAATCCTATAGCCATACCTGCATGTTTGCATAATACCCTAACCCAAAGGCTCAGTTTGGCATTTATCCAACAGCACAGGCCCTGGATTGTTGAAGATGGCCTCAAGAACCAGCACAGGACCTAGTGTGTTTTACATGGCCACAGCAAGCAGCACAGGGCCTGGTTTGGTGAAGATGGCCTCAGCCAGCAGCCACAGGCCCTGGTGTGGTGTAAGTCGCCTCAGCCAGCAGCAAAAGGGCCCTGGTGTGGTGTAAGTCGCCTCAGCCAGCAGCCACAGGCCCTGGTGTGGTGTAGGTGGCCTCAGCAAGCAGCCACAGGCCCTGGTGTGGTGTAAGTGGCCTCAATAGCAACTAAGGCCCTGGTGTGGTGTAAGTGGCTTCAGCCAGCAGCCACAGGCTCTGGTGTGGTGTAACTGGCCTCAGCCAGCAGCCACAGGCCCTGGTGTGGTGTAAGTGGCCTCAGCCAGAGCCACAGGCCCTGATGTGGTGTAAGTGGCCTCAATAGCAACTAAGGCCCTGGTGTGGTGTAGGTGGCCTCAGCCAGCAGCCACAGGCCCTTGTGTGGTGTAAGTGGCCTCAATAGCAACTAAGGCCCTGGTGTGGTGTAGGTGGCCTCAGCCAGCAGCCACAGGCCCTGGTGTGGTGTAAGTGGCCTCAGCCAGCAGCCACAGGCCCTGGTGTGGTGTAAGTGGCCCCAGCCGGTCACTCAGGCCCTTGTGTGGTGTAAGTCGCCTCAGTCAGCAGCCACAGGCCCTGGTGTGGTGTAGGTGGCCTCAGCCAGAAGCGCAGGGCCTGGTGTGATGTGAGTGGCCTGAGCAAGAGCCACAGGCCCTGGTGTGGTGTAAGTGGCCTCAGCCAGCAGCCACAGGCCCTGGTGTGGTGTAAGTCGCCTCAGCCAGAAGCCACAGGCACTGGTGTGGTGTAAGTGGCCTCAGCCAGCAGCAAAAGGGCCCTGGTGTGGTGTAACTCGCCTCAGCCAGCAGCCACAGGCCCTGGTGTGGTGTAGGTGGCCTCAGCCAGCAGCCACAGGCCCTGGTGTGGTGTAAGTGGCCTCAACCAGCAGCCACAGGCCCTGGTGTGGTGTAAGTGGCCTCAGCCAGCAGCCACAGGCCCTGGTGTGGTGTAAGTGGCCTCAGCCAGTGCCACAGGCCCTGGTGTGGTGTAAGTGGCCTGAGCAAGAGCCACAGACCCTGGTGTGGTGTAATTGGCCTCAGCCAGCAGCCACAGGCCCTGGTGTGGTGTAAGTCGCCTCAGACAGAAGCCACAGGCACTGGTGTGGTGTAAGTGGCCTCAGCCAGCAGCAAAAGGGCCCTGGTGTGGTGTAAGTCGCCTCAGCCAGCAGCCACAGGCCCTGGTGTGGTGTAGGTGGCCTCAGCCACCAGCCACAGGCCCTGGTGTGGTGTAAGTGGCCTCAGCCAGCAGCCACAGGCCCTGGTGTGGTGTAAGTGGCCTCAGCCAGTGCCACAGGCCCTGGTGTGGTGTAAGTGGCCTGAGCAAGAGCCACAGGCCCTGGTGTGGTGTAAGTGGCCTGAGCAAGAGCCACAGACCCTGGTGTGGTGTAATTGGCCTCAATAGCAACTAATGCCCTGGTGTGGTGTAGGTGGCCTCAGCCAGCAGCCACAGGCCCTGGTGTGGTGTAAGTGGCCTGAGCAAGAGCCACAGGCCCTGGTGTGGTGTAAGTGGCCTGAGCAAGAGCCACAGACCCTGGTGTGGTGTAATTGGCCTCAATAGCAACTAATGCCCTGGTGTGGTGTAGGTGGCCTCAGCCAGCAGCCACAGGCCCTGGTGTGGTGAAAGTGGCCTCAGCCAGAGCCACAGGCCCTGATGTGGTGTAAGTGGCCCCAGCCGGTCACTCAGGCCCTTGTGTGGTGTAGGTTGCATCAGCTAGCAGCACAAGACATTGGAAAACAGCCAAAAGCAGTGTCGTTAATGTGCCCTCATTAATGGGCAGTTGCTTTTGGTCTTTTAATACACCCCTTCTCTGGATCAAAAGCGGTTCAATGACATGAAAATGAAAGGCTTACAGCACCAGGTATTCCCAGGCAGTCTCCCATCCAAGTACTAACCAAGCCCAGCCCTGCTTAGCTTCCGAGATCAGACGAGGTCGGGCGTGCTCAGGGTGGTATGGCCGTAAGCTGCTGGCTCCAGCACAATGTCTCAATTTGTGGATTCAAGTGATTAGGTGGCAAGTACCTGAAGTTACGAAGACAATGCTATAACCATACCTGCATGTTTGCATAATACCCTAACCCAAAGGCTCAGTTTGGCATTTATCCAACAGCACAGGCCCTGGATTGTTGAAGATGGCCTCAGGAACCAGCACAGGGCCTGGTGTGTTGTACATGACCACAGCAAGGAGCACAGGGCCTGGTTTGGTGAAGATGGCCTCGGCCAGAAGCGCAGGGCCTGGTGTGATGTGAGTGGCCTGAGCAAGAGCCACAGGCCTTGGAGTGGTGTAAGTGGCCTCAGCCAGCAGCCACAGGCCCTGGTGTGTGGTGTAAGTCGCCTCAGCCAGAAGCCACAGGCACTGGTGTGGTGTAAGTGGCCTCAGCCACCAGCAAAAGGGCCCTGGTGTGGTGTAAGTGGCCTCAGCCAGCAGCCACAGGCCCTGGTGTGGTGTAGGTGGCCTCAGCCAGCAGCCACAGGCCCTGGTGTGGTGTAAGTGGCCTCAGCCAGCAGCCACAGGCCCTGGTGTGGTGTAAGTGGCCTCAGCCAGCAGCCACAGGCCCTGGTGTGGTGTAAGTGGCCTCAGCCAGTGCCACAGGCCCTGGTGTGGTGTAAGTGGCCTGAGCAAGAGCCACAGACCCTGGTGTGGTGTAATTGGCCTCAGCCAGCAGCCACAGGCCCTGGTGTGGTGTAAGTCGCCTCAGACAGAAGCCACAGGCACTGGTGTGGTGTAAGTGGCCTCAGCCAGTAGCAAAAGGGCCCTGGTGTGGTATAAGTCGCCTCAGCCAGCAGCCACAGGCCCTGGTGTGGTGTAGGTGGCCTCAGCCACCAGCCACAGGCCCTGGTGTGGTGTAAGTGGCCTCAGCCAGCAGCCACAGGCCCTGGTGTGGTGTAAGTGGCCTCAGCCAGCAGCCACAGGCCCTGGTGTGGTGTAAGTGGCCTCAGCCAATGCCACAGGCCCTGGTGTGGTGTAAGTGGCCTGAGCAAGAGCCACAGGCCCTGGTGTGGTGTAAGTGGCCTGAGCAAGAGCCACAGACCCTGGTGTGGTGTAATTGGCCTCAATAGCAACTAAGGCCCTGGTGTGGTGTAGGTGGCATCAGCTAGCAGCACAAGACATTGGAAAACAGCCAAAAGCAATGTCGTTAATGTGCCCTCATTAATGGGGAGCTGCTTCTGGTCTTTTAATACACCCCTTCTCTGGATCAAAAGCGGTTCAATGACATGAAAATCAAAGGCTTACAGCACCAGGTATTCCCTGGCAGTCTCCCATCCAAGTACTAACCAAGCCCAGCCCTGCTTAGCTTCCGAGATCAGACGAGGTCGGGCGTGCTCAGGGTGGTATGGCCGTAAGCTGCTGGCCCCAGCACAATGTCTCAATTTATGGATTCAAGTGATTAGGTGGCAAGTACCTGAAGTTACGAAGACAATGCTATAACCATACCTGCATGTTTGCATAATACCCTAACCCAAAGGCTCAGTTTGGCATTTATCCAACAGCACAGGCCCTGGATTGTTGAAGATGGCCTCAGGAACCAGCACAGGGCCTGGTGTGTTGTACATGGCCACAGCAAGGAGCACAGGGCCTGGTTTGGTGAAGATGGCCTCGGCCAGAAGCGCAGGGCCTGGTGTGATGTGAGTGGCCTGAGCAAGAGCCACAGGCCTTGGTGTGGTGTAAGTGGCCTCAGCCAGCAGCCACAGGCCCTGGTGTGGTGTAAGTCGCCTCAGCCAGAAGCCACAGGCACTGGTGTGGTGTAAGTGGCCTCAGCCAGCAGCCACAGGCCCTGGTGTGGTGTAGGTGGCCTCAGCCAGCAGCCACAGGCCCTGGTGTGGTGTAGGTGGCCTCAGCCAGCAGCCACAGGCCCTGGTGTGGTGTAAGTGGCCTCAGCCAGCAGCCACAGGCCCTGGTGTGGTGTAAGTGGCCTGAGCAAGAGCCACAGGCCCTGGTGTGGTGTAAGTGGCCTGAGCAAGAGCCACAGACCCTGGTGTGGTGTAATTGGCCTCAATAGCAACTAATGCCCTGGTGTGGTGTAGGTGGCCTCAGCCAGCAGCCACAGGCCCTGGTGTGGTGTAAGTGGCCTCAGCCAGCAGCCACAGGCCCTGGTGTGGTGTAAGTGGCCTCAGCTAGCAGCCACAGGCCCTGGTGTGGTGTGAGTGGCCTCAGCCAGCAGCCACAGGCCCTGGTGTGGTCTAAGTGGCCTCAGCCAGTGCCACAGGCCCTGGTGTGGTGTAAGTGGCCTGAGCAAGAGCCACAGGCCCTGGTGTGGTGTAAGTGGCCTCAGCCAGCAGCCACAGGCCCTGGTGTGGTGTAAGTGGCCTCAGCCAGCAGCCACAGGCCCTGGTGTGGTGTAAGTGGCCTGAGCAAGAGCCACAGGCCCTGTTGTGGTGTAGATGGCCTCAGCCAGCAGCCACAAGCCCTGGTGTGGTGTAATTGGCCTCAATAGCAACTAAGGCCCTGGTGTGGTGTATGTGGCCTCAGCCAGCAAATAAGGCCGTGGTGTGGTGTAGGTGGCATCAGCTAGCAGCACAAGACATTGGAAAACAGCCAAAAGCAATGTCGTTAATGTGCCCTCATTAATGGGGAGCTGCTTTTGGTCTTTTAATACACCCCTTCTCTGGATCAAAAGCGGTTCAATGACATGAAAATCAAAGGCTTACAGCACCAGGTATTCCCAGGCAGTCTCCCATCCAAGTACTAACCAAGCCCAGCCCTGCTTAGCTTCCGAGATCAGACGAGGTCGGGCGTGCTTAGGGTGGTATGGCCGTAAGCTGCTGGCCCCAGCACAATGTCTCAATTTATGGATTCAAGTGATTAGGTGGCAAGTACCTGAAGTTACGAAGACAATCCTATAACCATACCTGCATGTTTGCATAATACCCTAACCCAAAGGCTCAGTTTGGCATTTATCCAACAGCACAGGCCCTGGATTGTTGAAGATGGCCTCAGGAACCAGCACAGGGCCTGGTGTGTTGTACATGGCCACAGCAAGCAGCACAGGGCCTGGTTTGGTGAAGATGGCCTCAGCAAGCAGCCACAGGCCCTGGTTTGGTGTAAGTGGCCTCAGCTAGCAGCCACAGGCCCTGGTGTGGTGTGAGTGGCCTCAGCCAGCAGCCACAGGCCCTGGTGTGGTCTAAGTGGCCTCAGCCAGTGCCACAGGCCCTGGTGTGGTGTAAGTGGCCTGAGCAAGAGCCACAGGCCCTGGTGTGGTGTAAGTGGCCTCAGCCAGCAGCCACAGGCCCTGGTGTGGTGTAAGTGGCCTGAGCAAGTGCCACAGGCCCTGGTGTGGTGTAAGTGGCCTAAGCCAGAGCCACAGGCCCTGGTGTGGTGTAAGTGGCCTCAATAGCAAATAAGGCCCTGGTGTGGTGTAAGTGGCCTGAGCAAGAACCACAGGGCCTGGTTTGGTGAAGATGGCCTCGGCCAGAAGCGCAGGGCCTGGTGTGATGTGAGTGGCCTGAGCAAGAGCCACAGGCCTTGGTGTGGTGTAAGTGGCCTCAGCCAGCAGCCACAGGCCCTGGTGTGGTGTAAGTGGCCTCAGCCAGAAGCCACAGGCACTGGTGTGGTGTAAGTGGCCTCAGCCAGCAGCAAAAGGGCCCTGGTGTGGTGTAGGTGGCCTCAGCCAGCAGCCACAGGCCCTGGTGTGGTGTAAGTGGCCTCAATAGCAACTAAGGCCCTGGTGTGGTGTAAGTGGCTTCAGCCAGCAGCCACAGGCCCTGGTGTGGTGTAAGTGGCCTCAGCCAGCAGCCACAGGCCCTGGTGTGGTGTAGGTGGCCTCAGCCAGCAGCCACAGGCCCTGGTGTGGTGTAAGTGGCCTCAATAGCAACTAAGGCCCTGGTGTGGTGTAAGTGGCTTCAGCCAGCAGCCACAGGCTCTGGTGTGGTGTAACTGGCCTCAGCCAGCAGCCACAGGCCCTGGTGTGGTGTAAGTGGCCTCAGCCAGAGCCACAGGCCCTGATGTGGTGTAAGTGGCCCCAGCCGGTCACTCAGGCCCTGGTGTGGTGTAATTGGCCTCAGCCAGCAGCCACAGGCCCTGGTGTGGTGTAAGTCGCCTCAGACAGAAGCCACAGGCACTGGTGTGGTGTAAGTGGCCGCAGCCAGCAGCAAAAGGGCCCTGGTGTGGTATAAGTCGCCTCAGCCAGCAGCCACAGGCCCTGGTGTGGTGTAGGTGGCCTCAGCCAGCAGCCACAGGCCCTGGTGTGGTGTAAGTGGCCTCAGCCAGCAGCCATAGGCCCTGGTGTGGTGTAAGTGGCCTCAGCCAGCAGCCACAGGCCCTGGTGTGGTGTAAGTGGCCTCAGCCAGTGCCACAGGCCCTGGTGTGGTGTAAGTGGCCTGAGCAAGAGCCACAGGCCCTGGTGTGGTGTAAGTGGCCTGAGCAAGAGCCACAGACCCTGGTGTGGTGTAATTGGCCTCAATAGCAACTAATGCCCTGGTGTGGTGTAGGTGGCCTCAGCCAGCAGCCACAGGCCCTGGTGTGGTGTAAGTGGCCTGAGCAAGAGCCACAGGCCCTGGTGTGGTGTAAGTGGCCTGAGCAAGAGCCAAAGACCCTGGTGTGGTGTAATTGGCCTCAATAGCAACTAAGGCCCTGGTGTGGTGTAGGTGGCATCAGCTAGCAGCACAAGACATTGGAAAACAGCCAAAAGCAATGTCGTTAATGTGCCCTCATTAATGGGCAGCTGCTTTTGGTCTTTTAATACACCCCTTCTCTGGATCAAAAGCGGTTCAATGACATGAAAATCAAAGGCTTACAGCACCAGGTATTCCCAGGCAGTCTCCCATCCAAGTACTAACCAAGCCCAGCCCTGCTTAGCTTCCGAGATCAGACGAGGTCGGGCGTGCTCAGGGTGGTATGGCCGTAAGCTGCTGGCTCCAGCACAATGTCTCAATTTGTGGATTCAAGTGATTAGGTGGCAAGTACCTGAAGTTACGAAGACAATGCTATAACCATACCTGCATGTTTGCATAATACCCTAACCCAAAGGCTCAGTTTGGCATTTATCCAACAGCACAGGCCCTGGATTGTTGAAGATGGCCTCAGGAACCAGCACAGGGCCTGGTGTGTTGTACATGACCACAGCAAGGAGCACAGGGCCTGGTTTGGTGAAGATGGCATCGGCCAGAAGCGCAGGGCCTGGTGTGATGTGAGTGGCCTGAGCAAGAGCCACAGGCCTTGGAGTGGTGTAAGTGGCCTCAGCCAGCAGCCACAGGCCCTGGTGTGTGGTGTAAGTCGCCTCAGCCAGAAGCCACAGGCACTGGTGTGGTGTAAGTGGCCTCAGCCAGCAGCCACAGGCCCTGGTGTGGTGTAGGTGGCCTCAGCCAGCAGCCACAGGCCCTGGTGTGGTGTAGGTGGCCTCAGCCAGCAGCCACAGGCCCTGGTGTGGTGTAAGTGGCCTCAGCCAGCAGCCACAGGCCCTGGTGTGGTGTAAGTGGCCTGAGCAAGAGCCACAGGCCCTGGTGTAGTGTAATTGGCCTCAATAGCAACTAAGGCCCTGGTGTGGTGTAAGTGGCTTCAGCCAGCAGCCACAGGCTCTGGTGTGGTGTAACTGGCCTCAGCCAGCAGCCACAGGCCCTGGTGTGGTGTAAGTGGCCTCAGCCAGAGCCACAGGCCCTGATGTGGTGTAAGTGGCCCCAGCCGGTCACTCAGGCCCTGGTGTGGTGTAGGTGGCATCAGCTAGCAGCACAAGACATTGGAAAAGAGCCAAAAGCAGTGTCGTTAATGTGCCCTCATTAATGGGCAGCTGCTTTTGGTCTTTTAATACACCCCTTCTCTGGATCAAAAGCGGTTCAATGACATGAAAATGAAAGGCTTACAGCACCAGGTATTCCCAGGCAGTCTCCCATCCAAGTACTAACCAAGCTCAGCCCTGCTTAGCTTCCGAGATCAGACGAGGTCGGGCGTGCTCAGGGTGGTATGGCCGTAAGCTGCTGGCCCCAGCACAATGTCTCAATTTATGGATTCAAGTGATTAGGTGGCAAGTACCTGAAGTTACGAAGACAATCCTATAACCATACCTGCATGTTTGCATAATACCCTAACCCAAAGGCTCAGTTTGGCATTTATCCAACAGCACAGGCCCTGGATTGTTGAAGATGGCCTCAGGAACCAGCACAGGGCCTGGTGTGTTGTACATGGCCACAGCAAGCAGCACAGGGCCTGGTTTGGTGAAGATGGCCTCGGCCAGAAGCGCAGGTCCTGGTGTGATGTGAGTGGCCTGAGCAAGAGCCACAGGCCTTGGTGTGGTGTAAGTGGCCTCAGCCAGCAGCCACAGGCCCTGGTGTGGTGTAAGTCGCCTCAGCCAGAAGCCACAGGCACTGGTGTGGTGTAAGTGGCCTCAGCCACCAGCAAAAGGGCCCTGGTGTGGTGTAAGTGGCCTCAGCCAGCAGCCACAGGCCCTGGTGTGGTGTAGGTGGCCTCAGCCAGCAGCCACAGGCCCTGGTGTGGTGTAAGTGGCCTCAGCCAGCAGCCACAGGCCCTGGTGTGGTGTAAGTGGCCTCAGCCAGCAGCCACAGGCCCTGGTGTGGTGTAAGTGGCCTCAGCCAGTGCCACAGGCCCTGGTGTGGTGTAAGTGGCCTGAGCAAGAGCCACAGACCCTGGTGTGGTGTAATTGGCCTCAGCCAGCAGCCACAGGCCCTGGTGTGGTGTAAGTCGCCTCAGACAGAAGCCACAGGCACTGGTGTGGTGTAAGTGGCCTCAGCCAGCAGCAAAAGGGCCCTGGTGTGGTATAAGTCGCCTCAGCCAGCAGCCACAGGCCCTGGTGTGGTGTAGGTGGCCTCAGCCACCAGCCACAGGCCCTGGTGTGGTGTAAGTGGCCTCAGCCAGCAGCCACAGGCCCTGGTGTGGTGTAAGTGGCCTCAGCCAGCAGCCACAGGCCCTGGTGTGGTGTAAGTGGCCTCAGCCAGCAGCCACAGGCCCTGGTGTGGTGTAAGTGGCCTGAGCAAGAGCCACAGGCCCTGGTGTGGTGTAAGTGGCCTGAGCAAGAGCCAAAGACCCTGGTGTGGTGTAATTGGCCTCAATAGCAACTAAGGCCCTGGTGTGGTGTAGGTGGCATCAGCTAGCAGCACAAGACATTGGAAAAGAGCCAAAAGCAATGTCGTTAATGTGCCCTCATTAATGGGGAGCTGCTTTTGGTCTTTTAATACACCCCTTCTCTGGATCAAAAGCGGTTCAATGACATGAAAATCAAAGGCTTACAGCACCAGGTATTCCCAGGCAGTCTCCCATCCAAGTACTAACCAAGCCCAGCCCTGCTTAGCTTCCGAGATCAGACGAGGTCGGGCGTGCTCAGGGTGGTATGGCCGTAAGCTGCTGGCCCCAGCACAATGACTCAATTTATGGATTCAAGTGATTAGGTGGCAAGTACCTGAAGTTTCGAAGACAATCCTATAACCATACCTGCATGTTTGCATAATACCCTAACCCAAAGGCTCAGTTTAGCATTTATCCAACAGCACAGGCCCTGGATTGTTGAAGATGGCCTCAGGAACCAGCACAGGGCCTGGTGTGTTGTACATGGCCACAGCTAGCAGCACAGGGCCTGGTTTGGTGAAGATGGCCTCGGCCAGAAGAGCAGGGCCTGGTGTGATGTGAGTGGCCTGAGCAAGAGCCACAGGCCCTGGTGTGGTGTAAGTGGCCTGAGCAAGAGCCACAGGCCCTGGTGTGGTGTAAGTGGCCTCAGCCAGCAGCCACAGGCCCTGGTGTGGTGTAAGTCACCTCAGCCAGAAGCCACAGTCCCTGGTGTGGTGTAAGTGGCCTCAGCCAGCAGCAACAGGCCCTGGTGTGGTGTAAGTCGCCTCAGCCAGCAGCCACAGGCCCTGGTGTGGTCTAAGCGGCCTGAGCCAGTGCCACAGGCCCTGGTGTGGTGTAAGTGGCCTGAGCAAGAGCCACAGACCCTGGTGTGGTGTAAATGGCCTCAATAGCAACTAAGGCCCTGGTGTGGTGTATGTGGCCTCAGCCAGCAGCCACAGGCCCTGTTGTGGTGTAACTGGCCTCAGCCAGAGCAACAGGCCCTGATGTGGTGTAAGTGGCCCCAGCCGGTCACTCAGGCCCTGGTGTGGTGTAATTGGCCTGAGCAAGAGCCACAGGCCTGGTGTGGTGTAAGTGGCCTGAGCAAGAGCCACAGAGCCTGGTGTGGTGTAATTGGCCTCAATAGCAACTAAGGCCCTGGTGTGGTGTAGGTGGCCTCAGCCAGCAGCCACAGACCCTGGTGTGGTGTAAGTGGCCTCAGCCAGAGCCACAGGCCCTGATGTGGTGTAAGTGGCCCCAGCCGGTCACTCAGGCCCTGGTGTGGTGTAGGTGGCATCAGCTAGCAGCACAAGACATTGGAAAAGAGCCAAAAGCAATGTCGTTAATGTGCCCTCATTAATGGGGAGCTGCTTTTGGTCTTTTAATACACCTCTTCTCTGGATCAAAAGCGGTTCAATGACATGAAAATGAAAGGCTTACAGCACCAGGTATTCCCAGGCAGTCTCCCATCCAAGTACTAACCAAGTCCAGCCCTGCTTAGCTTCCGAGATCAGACGAGGTCGGGCGTGCTTAGGGTGGTATGGCCATAAGCTGCTGGCCCCAGCACAATGTCTCAATTTATGGATTCAAGTGATTAGGTGGCAAGTACCTGAAGTTACGAAGACAATCCTATAACCATACCTGCATGTTTGCATAATACCCTAACCCAAAGGCTCAGTTTGGCATTTATCCAACAGCACAGGCCCTGGATTGTTGAAGATGGCCTCAGGAACCAGCACAGGGCCTGGTGTGTTGTACATGGCCACAGCAAGCATCACAGGGCCTGGTTTGGTGAAGATGGCCTCAGCCAGAAGCACAGGGCCTGGTGTGATATGAGTGGCCTGAGCAAGAGCCACAGGCCCTGGTGTGGTGTAAGTGGCCTCAGCCAGCAGCAAAAGGGCCCTGGTGTGGTGTAAGTCGCCTCAGCCAGCAGCCACAGGCCCTGGTGTGGTGTAGGTGGCCTCAGCCAGCAGCCACAGGCCCTGGTGTGGTGTAAGTGGCCTCAACCAGCAGCCACAGGCCCTGGTGTGGTGTAAGTGGCCTCAGCCAGCAGCCACAGGCCCTGGTGTGGTGTAAGTGGCCTCAGCCAGCAGCAAAAGGGCCCTGGTGTGGTATAAGTCGCCTCAGCCAGCAGCCACAGGCCCTGGTGTGGTGTAGGTGGCCTCAGCCAGCAGCCACAGGCCCTGGTGTGGTGTAAGTGGCCTCAGCCAGCAGCCACAGGCCCTGGTGTGGTGTAAGTGGCCTCAGCCAGCAGCCACAGGCCCTGGTGTGGTGTAAGTGGCCTCAGCCAGTGCCACAGGCCCTGGTGTGGTGTAAGTGGCCTGAGCAAGAGCCACAGGCCCTGGTGTGGTGTAAGTGGCCTGAGCAAGAGCCACAGACCCTGGTGTGGTGTAATTGGCCTCAATAGCAACTAATGCCCTGGTGTGGTGTAGGTGGCCTCAGCCAGCAGCCACAGGCCCTGGTGTGGTGTAGGTGGCCTCAGCCAGCAGCCACAGGCCCTGGTGTGGTGTAAGTGGCCTCAGCCAGCAGCCACAGGCCCTTGTGTGGTGTAATTGGCCTCAATAGCAACTAAGGCCCTGGTTTGGTGTATGTGGCCTCAGCCAGCAAATAAGGCCCTGGTGTGGTGTAGGTGGCATCAGCTAGCAGTACAAGACATTGGAAAACAGCCAAAAGCAATGTCGTTAATGTACCCTCATTAATGGGCAGCTGCTTTTGGTCTTTTAATACACCCCTTCTCTGGATCAAAAGCGGTTCAATGACATGAAAGGCTTACAGCACCAGGTATTCCCATGCAGTCTCCCATCCAAGTACTAACCAAGCCCAGCCCTGCTTAGCTTCCGAGATCAGACGAGGTCGGGCGTGCTCAGGGTGGTATGGCCGTAAGCTGCTGGCCCCAGCACAATGACTCAATTTATGGATTCAAGTGATTAGGTGGCAAGTACCTGAAGTTTCGAAGACAGTCCTATAACCATACCTGCATGTTTGCATAATACCCTAACCCAAAGGCTCAGTTTAGCATTTATCCAACAGCACAGGCCCTGGATTGTTGAAGATGGCCTCAGGAACCAGCACAGGGCCTGGTGTGTTGTACATGGCCACAGCTAGCAGCACAGGGCCTGGTTTGGTGAAGATGGCCTCGGCCAGAAGAGCAGGGCCTGGTGTGATGTGAGTGGCCTGAGCAAGAGCCACAGGCCCTGGTGTGGTGTAAGTGGCCTGAGCAAGAGCCACAGGCCCTGGTGTGGTGTAAGTGGCCTCAGCCAGCAGCCACAGGCCCTGGTGTGGTGTAAGTCACCTCAGCCAGAAGCCACAGTCCCTGGTGTGGTGTAAGTGGCCTCAGCCAGCAGCAACAGGCCCTGGTGTGGTGTAAGTCGCCTCAGCCAGCAGCCACAGGCCCTGGTGTGGTCTAAGCGGCCTGAGCCAGTGCCACAGGCCCTGGTGTGGTGTAAGTGGCCTGAGCAAGAGCCACAGACCCTGGTGTGGTGTAAATGGCCTCAATAGCAACTAAGGCCCTGGTGTGGTGTATGTGGCCTCAGCCAGCAGCCACAGGCCCTGTTGTGGTGTAACTGGCCTCAGCCAGAGCAACAGGCCCTGATGTGGTGTAAGTGGCCCCAGCCGGTCACTCAGGCCCTGGTGTGGTGTAATTGGCCTGAGCAAGAGCCCCAGGCCTGGTGTGGTGTAAGTGGCCTGAGCAAGAGCCACAGAGCCTGGTGTGGTGTAATTGGCCTCAATAGCAACTAAGGCCCTGGTGTGGTGTAGGTGGCCTCAGCCAGCAGCCACAGGCCCTGGTGTGGTGTAAGTGGCCTCAGCCAGAGCCACAGGCCCTGATGTGGTGTAAGTGGCCCCAGCCGGTCACTCAGGCCCTGGTGTGGTGTAGGTGGCATCAGCTAGCAGCACAAGACATTGGAAAAGAGCCAAAAGCAATGTCGTTAATGTGCCCTCATTAGTGGGCAGCTGCTTTTGGTCTTTTAATACACCCCTTCTCTGGATCAAAAGCGGTTCAATGACATGAAAATGAAAGGCTTACAGCACCAGGTATTCCCAGGCAGTCTCCCATCCAAGTACTAACCAAGCCCAGCCCTGCTTAGCTTCCGAGATCAGACGAGGTCGGGCGTGCTCAGGGTGGTATGGTCATAAGCTGCTGGCCCCAGCACAATGACTCAATTTATGGATTCAAGTGATTAGGTGGCAAGTACCTGAAGTTACGAAGACAATCCTATAACCATACCTGCATGTTTGCATAATACCCTAACCCAAAGGCTCAGTTTAGCATTTATCCAACAGCACAGGCCCTGGATTGTTGAAGATGGCCTCAGGAACCAGCACAGGGCCTGGTGTGTTGTACATGGCCACAGCTAGCAGCACAGGGCCTGGTTTGGTGAAGATGGCCTCGGCCAGAAGAGCAGGGCCTGGTGTGATGTGAGTGGCCTGAGCAAGAGCCACAGGCCCTGGTGTGGTGTAATTGGCCTCAATAGCAACTAAGGCCCTGGTGTGGTGTAAGTGGCCTGAGCAAGAGCCACATACCCTGGTGTGGTGTAATTGGCCTCAATAGCAACTAAGGCCCTGGTGTGGTGTAGGTGGCCTCAGCCAGCAGCCACAGGCCCTGGTGTGGTGTAAGTGGCCCCAGCCGGTCACTCAGGCCCTGGTGTGGTGTAGGTGGCATCAGCTAGCAGCACAAGACATTGGAAAACAGCCAAAAGCAATGTCGTTAATGTGCCCTCATTAATGGGGAGCTGCTTTTGGTCTTTTAATACACCCCTTCTCTGGATCAAAAGCGGTTCAATGACATGAAAATGAAAGGCTTACAGCACCAGGTATTCCCAGGCAGTCTGTACTAACAAAGCCCAGCCCTGCTTAGCTTCCGAGATCAGACGAGGTCGGGCGTGCTTAGGGTGGTATGGCCGTAAGCTGCTGGCCCCAGCACAATGTCTCAATTTATGGATTCAAGTGATTAGGTGGCAAGTACCTGAAGTTACGAAGACAATCCTATAACCATACCTGCATGTTTGCATAATACCCTAACCCAAAGGCTCAGTTTGGCATTTATCCAACAGCACAGGCCCTGGATTGTTGAAGATGGCCTCAGGAACCAGCACAGGGCCTGGTGTGTTGTACATGGCCACAGCAAGCAGCACAGGGCCTGGTTTGGTGAAGATGGCCTCAGCAAGCAGCCACAGGCCCTGGTTTGGTGTAAGTGGCCTCAGCTAGCAGCCACAGGCCCTGGTGTGGTGTGAGTGGCCTCAGCCAGCAGCCACAGGCCCTGGTGTGGTCTAAGTGGCCTCAGCCAGTGCCACAGGCCCTGGTGTGGTGTAAGTGGCCTGAGCAAGAGCCACAGGCCCTGGTGTGGTGTAAGTGGCCTCAGCCAGCAGCCACAGGCCCTGGTGTGGTGTAAGTGGCCTGAGCAAGTGCCACAGGCCCTGGTGTGGTGTAAGTGGCCTAAGCCAGAGCCACAGGCCCTGGTGTGGTGTAAGTGGCCTCAATAGCAAATAAGGCCCTGGTGTGGTGTAAGTGGCCTGAGCAAGAACCACAGGGCCTGGTTTGGTGAAGATGGCCTCGGCCAGAAGCGCAGGGCCTGGTGTGATGTGAGTGGCCTGAGCAAGAGCCACAGGCCTTGGTGTGGTGTAAGTGGCCTCAGCCAGCAGCCACAGGCCCTGGTGTGGTGTAAGTCGCCTCAGCCAGAAGCCACAGGCACTGGTGTGGTGTAAGTGGCCTCAGCCAGCAGCAAAAGGGCCCTGGTGTGGTGTAAGTCGCCTCAGCCAGCAGCCACAGGCCCTGGTGTGGTGTAGGTGGCCTCAGCCAGCAGCCACAGGCCCTGGTGTGGTGTAAGTGGCCTCAGCCAGCAGCCACAGGCCCTGGTGTGGTGTAAGTGGCCTCAGCCAGCAGCCACAGGCCCTGGTGTGGTGTAAGTGGCCTCAGCCAGTGCCACAGGCCCTGGTGTGGTGTAAGTGGCCTGAGCAAGAGCCACAGACCCTGGTGTGGTGTAATTGGCCTCAGCCAGCAGCCACAGGCCCTGGTGTGGTGTAAGTCGCCTCAGACAGAAGCCACAGGCACTGGTGTGGTGTAAGTGGCCTCAGCCAGCAGCAAAAGGGCCCTGGTGTGGTGTAAGTGGCCTCAGCCAGCAGCCACAGGCCCTGGTGTGGTGTAGGTGGCCTCAGCCACCAGCCACAGGCCCTGGTGTGGTGTAAGTGGCCTCAGCCAGCAGCCACAGGCCCTGGTGTGGTGTAAGTGGCCTCAGCCAGCAGCCACAGGCCCTGGTGTGGTGTAAGTGGCCTCAGCCAGTGCCACAGGCCCTGGTGTGGTGTAAGTGGCCTGAGCAAGAGCCACAGGCCCTGGTGTGGTGTAAGTGGCCTGAGCAAGAGCCACAGACCCTGGTGTGGTGTAATTGGCCTCAATAGCAACTAATGCCCTGGTGTGGTGTAGGTGGCCTCAGCCAGCAGCCACAGGCCCTGGTGTGGTGTAAGTGGCCTGAGCAAGAGCCACAGGCCCTGGTGTGGTGTAAGTGGCCTGAGCAAGAGCCACAGACCCTGGTGTGGTGTAATTGGCCTCAATAGCAACTAATGCCCTGGTGTGGTGTAGGTGGCCTCAGCCAGCAGCCACAGGCCCTGGTGTGGTGAAAGTGGCCTCAGCCAGAGCCACAGGCCCTGATGTGGTGTAAGTGGCCCCAGCCGGTCACGCAGGCCCTTGTGTGGTGTAGGTTGCATCAGCTAGCAGCACAAGACATTGGAAAAGAGCCAAAAGCAGTGTCGTTAATGTGCCCTCATTAATGGGCAGCTGCTTTTGGTCTTTTAATACACCCCTTCTCTGGATCAAAAGCGGTTCAATGACATGAAAATAAAAGGCTTACAGCACCAGGTATTCCCAGGCAGTCTCCCATCCAAGTACTAACCAAGCCCAGCCCTGCTTAGCTTCCGAGATCAGACGAGGTCGGGCGTGCTCAGGGTGGTATGGCCGTAAGCTGCTGGCTCCAGCACAATGTCTCAATTTGTGGATTCAAGTGATTAGGTGGCAAGTACCTGAAGTTACGAAGACAATGCTATAACCATACCTGCATGTTTGCATAATACCCTAACCCAAAGGCTCAGTTTGGGATTTATCAAACAGCACAGGCCCTGGATTGTTGAAGATGGCCTCAGGAACCAGCACAGGGCCTGGTGTGTTGTACATGGCCACAGCAAGGAGCACAGGGCCTGGTTTGGTGAAGATGGCCTCGGCCAGAAGCGCAGGGCCTGGTGTGATGTGAGTGGCCTGAGCAAGAGCCACAGGCCTTGGTGTGGTGTAAGTGGCCTCAGCCAGCAGCCACAGGCCCTGGTGTGGTGTAAGTCGCCTCAGCCAGAAGCCACAGGCACTGGTGTGGTGTAAGTGGCCTCAGCCAGCAGCCACAGGCCCTGGTGTGGTGTAGGTGGCCTCAGCCAGCAGCCACAGGCCCTGGTGTGGTGTAGGTGGCCTCAGCCAGCAGCCACAGGCCCTGGTGTGGTGTAAGTGGCCTGAGCAAGAGCCACAGGCCCTGGTGTGGTGTAATTGGCCTCAATAGCAACTAATGCCCTGGTGTGGTGTAGGTGGCCTCAGCCAGCAGCCACAGGCCCTGGTGTGGTGTAAGTGGCCTCAGCCAGCAGCCACAGGCCCTGGTGTGGTGTAAGTGGCCTGAGCAAGTGCCACAGGCCTGGTGTGGTGTAAGTGGCCTGAGCAAGAGCCACAGACCCTGGTGTGGTGTAATTGGCCTCAATAGCAACTAATGCCCTGGTGTGGTGTAGGTGGCCTCAGCCAGCAGCCACAGGCCCTGGTGTGGTGTAAGTGGCCTCAGCCAGCAGCCACAGGCCCTGGTGTGGTGTAAGTGGCCTGAGCAAGTGCCACAGGCCTGGTGTGGTGTAAGTGGCCTGAGCAAGTGCCACAGGGCTGGTGTGGTGTAAGTGGCCTGAGCAAGAGCCACAGACCCTGGGGTCGTGTAATTGGCCTCAATAGCAACTAAGGCCCTGGTGTGGTGTAGGTGGCCTCAGCCAGCAGCCACAGGCCCTGGTGTGGTGTAAGTGGCCTCAGCCAGAGCCACAGGCCCTGATGTGGTGTAAGTGGCCCCAGCCGGTCACTCAGGCCCTGGTGTGGTGTAGGTGGCATCAGCTAGCAGCACAAGACATTGGAAAAGAGCCAAAAGCAATGTCGTTAATGTGCCCTCATTAATGGGCAGCTGCTTTTGGTCTTTTAATACACCCCTTCTCTGGATCAAAAGCGGTTCAATGACATGAAAATGAAAGGCTTACAGCACCAGGTATTCCCAGGCAGTCTCCCATCCAAGTACTAACCAAGCCCAGCCCTGCTTAGCTTCCGAGATCAGACGAGGTCGGGCGTGCTCAGGGTGGTATGGCCGTAAGCTGCTGGCCCCAGCACAATGACTCAATTTATGGATTCAAGTGATTAGGTGGCAAGTACCTGAAGTTTCGAAGACAATCCTATAACCATACCTGCATGTTTGCATAATACCCTAACCCAAAGGCTCAGTTTAGCATTTATCCAACAGCACAGGCCCTGGATTGTTGAAGATGGCCTCAGGAACCAGCACAGGGCCTGGTGTGTTGTACATGGCCACAGCTAGCAGCACAGGGCCTGGTTTGGTGAAGATGGCCTCGGCCAGAAGAGCAGGGCCTGGTGTGATGTGAGTGGCCTGAGCAAGAGCCACAGGCCCTGGTGTGGTGTAAGTGGCCTGAGCAAGAGCCACAGGCCCTGGTGTGGTGTAAGTGGCCTCAGCCAGCAGCCACAGGCCCTGGTGTGGTGTAAGTCACCTCAGCCAGAAGCCACAGTCCCTGGTGTGGTGTAAGTGGCCTCAGCCAGCAGCAACAGGCCCTGGTGTGGTGTAAGTCGCCTCAGCCAGCAGCCACAGGCCCTGGTGTGGTCTAAGCGGCCTGAGCCAGTGCCACAGGCCCTGGTGTGGTGTAAGTGGCCTGAGCAAGAGCCACAGACCCTGGTGTGGTGTAAATGGCCTCAATAGAAACTAAGGCCCTGGTGTGGTGTATGTGGCCTCAGCCAGCAGCCACAGGCCCTGTTGTGGTGTAACTGGCCTCAGCCAGAGCAACAGGCCCTGATGTGGTGTAAGTGGCCCCAGCCGGTCACTCAGGCCCTGGTGTGGTGTAATTGGCCTGAGCAAGAGCCACAGGCCTGGTGTGGTGTAAGTGGCCTGAGCAAGAGCCACAGAGCCTGGTGTGGTGTAATTGGCCTCAATAGCAACTAAGGCCCTGGTGTGGTGTAGGTGGCCTCAGCCAGCAGCCACAGGCCCTGGTGTGGTGTAAGTGGCCTCAGCCAGAGCCACAGGCCCTGATGTGGCGTAAGTGGCCCCAGCCGGTCACTCAGGCCCTGGTGTGGTGTAGGTGGCATCAGCTAGCAGCACAAGACATTGGAAAAGAGCCAAAAGCAATGTCGTTAATGTGCCCTCATTAGTGGGCAGCTGCTTTTGGTCTTTTAATACACCCCTTCTCTGGATCAAAAGCGGTTCAATGACATGAAAATGAAAGGCTTACAGCACCAGGTATTCCCAGGCAGTCTCCCATCCAAGTACTAACCAAGCCCAGCCCTGCTTAGCTTCCGAGATCAGACGAGGTCGGGAGTGCTCAGGGTGGTATGGTCATAAGCTGCTGGCCCCAGCACAATGACTCAATTTATGGATTCAAGTGATTAGGTGGCAAGTACCTGAAGTTACGAAGACAATCCTATAACCATACCTGCATGTTTGCATAATACCCTAACCCAAAGGCTCAGTTTAGCATTTATCCAACAGCACAGGCCCTGGATTGTTGAAGATGGCCTCAGGAACCAGCACAGGGCCTGGTGTGTTGTACATGGCCACAGCTAGCAGCACAGGGCCTGGTTTGGTGAAGATGGCCTCGGCCAGAAGAGCAGGGCCTGGTGTGATGTGAGTGGCCTGAGCAAGAGCCACAGGCCCTGGTGTGGTGTAATTGGCCTCAATAGCAACTAAGGCCCTGGTGTGGTGTAAGTGGCCTGAGCAAGAGCCACATACCCTGGTGTGGTGTAATTGGCCTCAATAGCAACTAAGGCCCTGGTGTGGTGTAGGTGGCCTCAGCCAGCAGCCACAGACCCTGGTGTGGTGTAAGTGGCCCCAGCCGGTCACTCAGGCCCTGGTGTGGTGTAGGTGGCATCAGCTAGCAGCACAAGACATTGGAAAACAGCCAAAAGCAATGTCGTTAATGTGCCCTCATTAATGGGGAGCTGCTTCTGGTCTTTTAATACACCCCTTCTCTGGATCAAAAGCGGTTCAATGACATGAAAATCAAAGGCTTACAGCACCAGGTATTCCCAGGCAGTCTCCCATCCAAGTACTAACCAAGCCCAGCCCTGCTTAGCTTCCGAGATCAGACGAGGTCGGGCGTGCTCAGGGTGGTATGGCCGTAAGCTGCTGGCCCCAGCACAATGTCTCAATTTATGGATTCAAGTGATTAGGTGGCAAGTACCTGAAGTTACGAAGACAATGCTATAACCATACCTGCATGTTTGCATAATACCCTAACCCAAAGGCTCAGTTTGGCATTTATCCAACAGCACAGGCCCTGGATTGTTGAAGATGGCCTCAGGAACCAGCACAGGGCCTGGTGTGTTGTACATGGCCACAGCAAGGAGCACAGGGCCTGGTTTGGTGAAGATGGCCTCGGCCAGAAGCGCAGGGCCTGGTGTGATGTGAGTGGCCTGAGCAAGAGCCACAGGCCTTGGTGTGGTGTAAGTGGCCTCAGCCAGCAGCCACAGGCCCTGGTGTGGTGTAAGTGGCCTCAGCCAGAAGCCACAGGCACTGGTGTGGTGTAAGTGGCCTCAGCCAGCAGCCACAGGCCCTGGTGTGGTGTAGGTGGCCTCAGCCAGCAGCCACAGGCCCTGGTGTGGTGTAGGTGGCCTCAGCCAGCAGCCACAGGCCCTGGTGTGGTGTAAGTGGCCTCAGCCAGCAGCCACAGGCCCTGGTGTGGTGTAAGTGGCCTGAGCAAGAGCCACAGGCCCTGGTGTGGTGTAAGTGGCCTGAGCAAGAGCCACAGACCCTGGTGTGGTGTAATTGGCCTCAATAGCAACTAATGCCCTGGTGTGGTGTAGGTGGCCTCAGCCAGCAGCCACAGGCCCTGGTGTGGTGTAAGTGGCCTCAGCCAGCAGCCACAGGCCCTGGTGTGGTGTAAGTGGCCTCAGCCAGCAGCCACAGGCCCTGGTGTGGTGTCAGTGGCCTCAGCCAGTGCCACAGGCCCTGGTGTGGTGTAAGTGGCCTGAGCAAGAGCCACAGACCCTGGTGTGGTGTAATTGGCCTCAGCCAGCAGCCACAGGCCCTGGTGTGGTGTAAGTCGCCTCAGACAGAAGCCACAGGCACTGGTGTGGTGTAAGTGGCCTCAGCCAGCAGCAAAAGGGCCCTGGTGTGGTATAAGTCGCCTCAGCCAGCAGCCACAGGCCCTGGTGTGGTGTAGGTGGCCTCAGCCAGCAGCCACAGGCCCTGGTGTGGTGTAAGTGGCCTCAGCCAGCAGCCACAGGCCCTGGTGTGGTGTAAGTGGCCTCAGCCAGCAGCCACAGGCCCTGGTGTGGTGTAAGTGGCCTCAGCCAGTGCCACAGGCCCTGGTGTGGTGTAAGTGGCCTGAGCAAGAGCCACAGGCCCTGGTGTGGTGTAAGTGGCCTGAGCAAGAGCCACAGACCCTGGTGTGGTGTAATTGGCCTCAATAGCAACTAATGCCCTGGTGTGGTGTAGGTGGCCTCAGCCAGCAGCCACAGGCCCTGGTGTGGTGTAAGTGGCCTGAGCAAGAGCCACAGGCCCTGGTGTGGTGTAAGTGGCCTGAGCAAGAGCCAAAGACCCTGGTGTGGTGTAATTGGCCTCAATAGCAACTAAGGCCCTGGTGTGGTGTAGGTGGCATCAGCTAGCAGCACAAGACATTGGAAAACAGCCAAAAGCAATGTCGTTAATGTGCCCTCATTAATGGGGAGCTGCTTCTGGTCTTTTAATACACCCCTTCTCTGGATCAAAAGCGGTTCAATGACATGAAAATCAAAGGCTTACAGTACCAGGTATTCCCAGGCAGTCTCCCATCCAAGTACTAACCAAGCCCAGCCCTGCTTAGCTTCCGAGATCAGACGAGGTCGGGCATGCTCAGGGTGGTATGGCCGTAAGCTGCTGGCCCCAGCACAATGTCTCAATTTATGGATTCAAGTGATTAGGTGGCAAGTACCTGAAGTTACGAAGACAATGCTATAACCATACCTGCATGTTTGCATAATACCCTAACCCAAAGGCTCAGTTTGGCATTTATCCAACAGCACAGGCCCTGGATTGTTGAAGATGGCCTCAGGAACCAGCACAGGGCCTGGTGTGTTGTACATGGCCACAGCAAGGAGCACAGGGCCTGGTTTGGTGAAGATGGCCTCGGCCAGAAGCGCAGGGCCTGGTGTGATGTGAGTGGCCTGAGCAAGAGCCACAGGCCTTGGTGTGGTGTAAGTGGCCTCAGCCAGCAGCCAAAGGCCCTGGTGTGGTGTAAGTCGCCTCAGCCAGAAGCCACAGGCACTGGTGTGGTGTAAGTGGCCTCAGCCAGCAGCCACAGGCCCTGGTGTGGTGTAGGTGGCCTCAGCCAGCAGCCACAGGCCCTGGTGTGGTGTAGGTGGCCTCAGCCAGCAGCCACAGGCCCTGGTGTGGTGTAAGTGGCCTCAGCCAGCAGCCACAGGCCCTGGTGTGGTGTAAGTGGCCTGAGCAAGAGCCACAGGCCCTGGTGTGGTGTAAGTGGCCTGAGCAAGAGCCACAGACCCTGGTGTGGTGTAATTGGCCTCAATAGCAACTAATGCCCTGGTGTGGTGTAGGTGGCCTCAGCCAGCAGCCACAGGCCCTGGTGTGGTGTAAGTGGCCTCAGCCAGCAGCCACAGGCCCTGGTGTGGTGTAAGTGGCCTCAGCTAGCAGCCACAGGCCCTGGTGTGGTGTGAGTGGCCTCAGCCAGCAGCCACAGGCCCTGGTGTGGTCTAAGTGGCCTCAGCCAGTGCCACAGGCCCTGGTGTGGTGTAAGTGGCCTGAGCAAGAGCCACAGGCCCTGGTGTGGTGTAAGTGGCCTCAGCCAGCAGCCACAGGCCCTGGTGTGGTGTAAGTGGCCTGAGCAAGTGCCACAGGCCCTGGTGTGGTGTAAGTGGCCTAAGCCAGAGCCACAGGCCCTGGTGTGGTGTAAGTGGCCTCAATAGCAAATAAGGCCCTGGTGTGGTGTAAGTGGCCTGAGCAAGAACCACAGGGCCTGGTTTGGTGAAGATGGCCTCGGCCAGAAGCGCAGGGCCTGGTGTGATGTGAGTGGCCTGAGCAAGAGCCACAGGCCCTGGTGTGGTGTAAGTGGCCTCAGCCAGCAGCCACAGGCCCTGGTGTGGTGTAAGTGGCCTCAGCCAGAAGCCACAGGCACTGGTGTGGTGTAAGTGGCCTCAGCCAGCAGCAAAAGGGCCCTGGTGTGGTGTAGGTGGCCTCAGCCAGCAGCCACAGGCCCTGGTGTGGTGTAAGTGGCCTCAATAGCAACTAAGGCCCTGGTGTGGTGTAAGTGGCTTCAGCCAGCAGCCACAGGCCCTGGTGTGGTGTAAGTGGCCTCAGCCAGCAGCCACAGGCCCTGGTGTGGTGTAGGTGGCCTCAGCCAGCAGCCACAGGCCCTTGTGTGGTGTAATTGGCCTCAATAGCAACTAATGCCCTGGTGTGGTGTAGGTGGCCTCAGCCAGCAGCCACAGGCCCTGGTGTGGTGTAAGTGGCCTCAGCCAGTGCCACAGGCCCTGGTGTGGTGTAAGTGGCCTGAGCAAGAGCCACAGACCCTGGTGTGGTGTAATTGGCCTCAATAGCAACTAAGGCCCTGGTGTGGTGTAGGTGGCCTCAGCCAGCAGCCACAGGCCTTGGTGTGGTGTAAGTGGCCTCAGCCAGCAGCCACAGGCCCTGGTGTGGTGTAAGTCGCCTCAGCCAGAAGCCACGGGCACTGGTGTGGTGTAAGTGGCCTCAGCCAGCAGCAAATGGGCCCTGGTGTGGTGTAAGTTGCCTCAGTCAGCAGCCACAGGCCCTGGTGTGGTGTAGGTGGCGTCAGCCAGAAGCGCAGGGCCTGGTGTGATGTGAGTGGCCTGAGCAAGAGCCACAGGCCCTGGTGTGGTGTAAGTGGCCTCAGCCAGCAGCCACAGGCCCTGGTGTGGTGTAAGTCGCCTCAGCCAGAAGCCACAGGCACTGGTGTGGTGTAAGTAGCCTCAGCCAGCAGCAAAAGGGCCCTGGTGTGGTGTAAGTGGCCTCAGCCAGCAGCCACAGGCCCTGGTGTGGTGTAAGTGGCCTCAATAGCAACTAAGGCCCTGGTGTGGTGTAAGTGGCTTCAGCCAGCAGCCACAGGCTCTGGTGTGGTGTAACTGGCCTCAGCCAGCAGCCACAGGCCCTGATGTGGTGTAAGTGGCCTCAGCCAGAGCCACAGGCCCTGATGTGGTGTAAGTGGCCCCAGCCGGTCACTCAGGCCCTGGTGTGGTGTAGGTGGCATCAGCTAGCAGCACAAGACATTGGAAAAGAGCCAAAAGCAGTGTCGTTAATGTGCCCTCATTAATGGGCAGCTGCTTTTGGTCTTTTAATACACCCCTTCTCTGGATCAAAAGCGGTTCAATGACATGAAAATCAAAGGCTTACAGCACCAGGTATTCCCAGGCAGTCTCCCATCCAAGTACTAACCAAGCCCAGCCATGCTTAGCTTCCGAGATCAGACGAGGTCGGGCGTGCTCAGGGTGGTATGGCCGTAAGCTGCTGGCTCCAGCACAATGTCTCAATTTATGGATTCAAGTGATTAGGTGGCAAGTACCTGAAGTTACGAAGACAGTCCTATAACCATACCTGCATGTTTGCATAATACCCTAACCCAAAGGCTCAGTTTGGCATTTATCCAACAGCACAGGCCCTGGATTGTTGAAGATGGCCTCAGGAACCAGCACAGGGCCTGGTGTGTTGTACATGGCCACAGCAAGCAGCACAGGGCCTGGTTTGGTGAATATGGCCTCGGCCAGAAGCGCAGGGCCTGGTGTGATGTGAGTGGCCTGCGCAAGAGCCACAGGCCTTGGTGTGGTGTAAGTGGCCTCAGCCAGCAGCCACAGGCCCTGGTGTGGTGTAAGTCGCCTCAGCCAGAAGCCACAGGCACTGGTGTGGTGTAAGTGGCCTCAGCCAGCAGCAAAAGGGCCCTGGTGTGGTGTAAGTGGCCTCACCCAGCAGCCACAGGCCCTGGTGTGGTGTAGGTGGCCTCAGCCAGCAGCCACAGGCCCTGGTGTGGTGTAAGTGGCCTCAGCTAGCAGCCACAGGCCCTGGTGTGGTGTGAGTGGCCTCAGCCAGCAGCCACAGGACCTGGTGTGGTCTAAGTGGCCTCAGCCAGTGCCACAGGCCCTGGTGTGGTGTAAGTGGCCTGAGCAAGAGCCACAGGCCCTGGTGTGGTGTAAGTGGCCTCAGCCAGCAGCCACAGGCCCTGGTGTGGTGTAAGTGGCCTGAGCAAGTGCCACAGGCCCTGGTGTGGTGTAAGTGGCCTAAGCCAGAGCCACAGGCCCTGGTGTGGTGTAAGTGGCCTCAATAGCAAATAAGGCCCTGGTGTGGTGTAAGTGGCCTTAGCAAGAACCACAGGGCCTGGTTTGGTGAAGATGGCCTCGGCCAGAAGCGCAGGGCCTGGTGTGATGTGAGTGGCCTGAGCAAGAGCCACAGGCCCTGGTGTGGTGTAAGTGGCCTCAGCCAGCAGCCACAGGCCCTGGTGTGGTGTAAGTGGCCTCAGCCAGAAGCCACAGGCACTGGTGTGGTGTAAGTGGCCTCAGCCAGCAGCAAAAGGGCCCTGGTGTGGTGTAGGTGGCCTCAATAGCAACTAAGGCCCTGGTGTGGTGTAAGTGGCTTCAGCCAGCAGCCACAGGCCCTGGTGTGGTGTAAATGGCCTCAGCCAGCAGCCACAGGCCCTGGTGTGGTGTAGGTGGCCTCAGCCAGCAGCCACAGGCCCTGGTGTGGTGTAAGTGGCCTCAATAGCAACTAAGGCCCTGGTGTGGTGTAAGTGGCTTCAGCCAGCAGTCACAGGCCCTGGTGTGGTGTAAATGGCCTCAGCCAGCAGCCACAGGCCCTGGTGTGGTGTAGGTGGCCTCAGCCAGCAGCCACAGGCCCTGGTGTGGTGTAAGTGGCCTCAGCCAGTGCCACAGGCCCTGGTGTGGTGTAAGTGGCCTGAGCAAGAGCCACAGACCCTGGTGTGGTGTAATTGGCCTCAATAGCAACTAAGGCCCTGGTGTGGTGTAGGTGGCCTCAGCCAGCA
This sequence comes from Mchenga conophoros, assembly GCF_057382185.1. Lineage (NCBI taxonomy): Eukaryota > Metazoa > Chordata > Actinopteri > Cichliformes > Cichlidae > Mchenga > Mchenga conophoros. The sequence continues at coordinate 82,455,141 of NC_140528.1, read as the reverse complement.
GCCACAGGCCCTGGTGTGGTGTAAGTGGCCTCAGCCAGCAGCCACAGGCCCTTGTGTGGTGTAATTGGCCTCAATAGCAACTAAGGCCCTGGTTTGGTGTATGTGGCCTCAGCCAGCAAATAAGGCCGTGGTGTGGTGTAGGTGGCATCAGCTAGCAGCACAAGACATTGGAAAACAGCCAAAAGCAATGTCATTAATGTGCCCTCATTAATGGGGAGCTGCTTTTGGTCTTTTAATACACCCCTTCTCTGGATCAAAAGCGGTTCAATGACATGAAATTGAAAGTCTTACAGCACCAGGTATTCCCAGGTAGTCTCCCATCCAAGTACTAACCAAGCCCAGCCCTGCTTAGCTTCCGAGATCAGACGAGGTCGGGCGTGCTCAGGGTGGTATGGCCGTAAGCTGCTGGCCCCAGCACAATGTCTCAATTTATGGATTAAAGTGATTAGGTGGCAAGTACCTGAAGTTACGAAGACAATCCTATAACCATACCTGCATGTTTGCATAATACCCTAACCCAAAGGCTCAGTTTGGCAATTATCCAACAGCACAGGCCCTGGATTGTTGAAGATGGCCTCAGGAACCAGCACAGGGCCTGATGTGTTGTACATGGCCACAGCAAGCAGCACAGGGCCTGGTTTGGTGAAGATGGCCTCGGCCAGAAGCACAGGGCCTGGTGTGGTGTAAGTGGCTTCTGCCAGCAGCCACAGGCCCTGGTGTGGTGTAAGTGGCCTCAGCCAGCAGCCACAGGCCCTGGTGTGGTGTAGGTGGCCTCAGCCAGCAGCCACAGGCCCTGGTGTGGTGTAAGTGGCCTCAATAGCAACTAAGGCCCTGGTGTGGTGTAAGTGGCTTCAGCCAGCAGCCACAGGCTCTGGTGTGGTGTAACTGGCCTCAGCCAGCAGCCACAGGCCCTGGTGTGGTGTAAGTGGCCACAGCCAGAGCCACAGGCCCTGATGTGGTGTAAGTGGCCCCAGCCAGCAGCCACAGGCCCTGGTGTGGTGTAGGTGGCCTCAGCCAGCAGCCACAGGCCCTGGTGTGGTGTAAGTGGCCTCAGCCAGCATCCACAGGCCCTGGTGTGGTGTAAGTGGCCTCAGCTAGCAGCCACAGGCCCTGGTGTGGTGTGAGTGGCCTCAGCCAGCAGCCACAGGCCCTGGTGTGGTCTAAGTGGCCTCAGCCAGTGCCACAGGCCCTGGTGTGGTGTAAGTGGCCTCAGCCAGCAGCCACAGGCCCTGGTGTGGTGTAAGTGGCCTGAGCAAGTGCCACAGGCCCTGGTGTGGTGTAAGTGGCCTAAGCCAGAGCCACAGGCCCTGGTGTGGTGTAAGTGGCCTCAATAGCAAATAAGGCCCTGGTGTGGTGTAGGTGGCCTCAGCCAGCAGCCACAGGCCCTGGTGTGGTGTAAGTGGCCTGAGCAAGAGCCACAGGCCCTGGTGTGGTGTAAGTGGCCTCAGCCAGCAGCCACAGGCCCTGGTGTGGTGTAAGTGGCCTGAGCAAGTGCCACAGGCCCTGGTGTGGTGTAAGTGGCCTAAGCCAGAGCCACAGGCCCTGGTGTGGTGTAAGTGGCCTCAATAGCAAATAAGGCCCTGGTGTGGTGTAAGTGGCCTTAGCAAGAACCACAGGGCCTGGTTTGGTGAAGATGGCCTCGGCCAGAAGCGCAGTGCCTGGTGTGATGTGAGTGGCCTGAGCAAGAGCCAGAGGCCCTGGTGTGGTGTAAGTGGCCTCAGCCAGCAGCCACAGGCCCTGGTGTGGTGTAAGTGGCCTCAGCCAGAAGCCACAGGCACTGGTGTGGTGTAAGTGGCCTCAGCCAGCAGCAAAAGGGCCCTGGTGTGGTGTAGGTGGCCTCAGCCAGCAGCCACAGGCCCTGGTGTGGTGTAAGTGGCCTCAATAGCAACTAAGGCCCTGGTGTGGTGTAAGTGGCTTCAGCCAGCAGCCACAGGCCCTGGTGTGGTGTAAATGGCCTCAGCCAGCAGCCACAGGCCCTGGTGTGGTGTAGGTGGCCTCAGCCAGCAGCCACAGGCCCTGGTGTGGTGTAAGTGGCCTCAATAGCAACTAAGGCCCTGGTGTGGTGTAAGTGGCTTCAGCCAGCAGCCACAGGCTCTGGTGTGGTGTAACTGGCCTCAGCCAGCAGCCACAGGCCCTGGTGTGGTGTAAGTGGCCTCAGCCAGAGCCACAGGCCCTGATGTGGTGTAAGTGGCCCCAGCCGGTCACTCAGGCCCTGGTGTGGTGTAGGTGGCATCAGCTAGCAGCACAAGACATTGGAAAACAGCCAAAAGCAGTGTCGTTAATGTGCCCTCATTAATGGGCAGCTGCTTTTGGTCTTTTAATACACCCCTTCTCTGGATCAAAAGCGGTTCAATGACATGAAAATCAAAGGCTTACAGCACCAGGTATTCCCAGGAAGTCTCCCATCCAAGTACTAACCAAGCCCAGCCCTGCTTAGCTTCCGAGATCAGACGAGGTCAGGTGTGCTCAGGGTGGTATGGCCGTAAGCTGCTGGCACCAGCAGAATGTCTCAATTTATGGATTCAAGTGATTAGGTGGCAAGTACCTGAAGTTACGAAGACAATCCTATAACCATACCTGCATGTTTGCATAATACCCTAACCCAAAGGCTCAGTTTGGCATTTATCCAACAGCACAGGCCCTGGATTGTTGAAGATGGCCTCAGGAACCAGCACAGGGCCTGGTGTGTTGTACATGGCCACAGCAAGCAGCACAGGGCCTGGTTTGGTGAAGATGGCCTCGGCCAGAAGCGCAGGGCCTGGTGTGATGTGAGTGGCCTGAGCAAGAGCCACAGGCCTTGGTGTGGTGTAAGTGGCCTCAGCCAGCAGCCACAGGCCCTGGTGTGGTGTAAGTCGCCTCAGCCAGAAGCCACAGGCACTGGTGTGGTGTAAGTGGCCTCAGCCAGCAGCAAAAGGGCCCTGGTGTGGTGTAAGTCGCCTCAGCCAGCAGCCACAGGCCCTGGTGTGGTGTAGGTGGCCTCAGCCAGCAGCCACAGGCCCTGGTGTGGTGTAAGTGGCCTCAACCAGCAGCCACAGGCCCTGGTGTGGTGTAAGTGGCCTCAGCCAGCAGCCACAGGCCCTGGTGTGGTGTAAGTGGCCTCAGCCAGTGCCACAGGCCCTGGTGTGGTGTAAGTGGCCTGAGCAAGAGCCACAGACCCTGGTGTGGTGTAATTGGCCTCAGCCAGCAGCCACAGGCCCTGGTGTGGTCTAAGTGGCCTCAGCCAGAAGCACAGGGCCTGGTGTGATATGAGTGGCCTGAGCAAGAGCCACAGGCCCTGGTGTGGTGTAATTGGCCTCAATAGCAACTAAGGCCCTGGTGTGGTGTAAGTGGCCTGAGCAAGAGCCACATACCCTGGTGTGGTGTAATTGGCCTCAATAGCAACTAAGGCCCTGGTGTGGTGTAGGTGGCCTCAGCCAGCAGCCACAGGCCCTGGTGTGGTGTAAGTGGCCCCAGCCGGTCACTCAGGCCCTGGTGTGGTGTAGGTGGCATCAGCTAGCAGCACAAGACATTGGAAAACAGCCAAAAGCAATGTCGTTAATGTGCCCTCATTAATGGGGAGCTGCTTATGGTCTTTTAATACACCCCTTCTCTGGATCAAAAGCGGTTCAATGACATGAAAATCAAAGGCTTACAGCACCAGGTATTCCCAGGCAGTCTCCCATCCAAGTACTAACCAAGCCCAGCCCTGCTTAGCTTCCGAGATCAGACGAGGTCGGGTGTGCTCAGGGTGGTATGGCCGTAAGCTGCTGGCCCCAGCACAATGTCTCAATTTATGGATTCAAGTGATTAGGTGGCAAGTACCTGAAGTTACGAAGACAATGCTATAACCATACCTGCATGTTTGCATAATACCCTAACCCAAAGGCTCAGTTTGGCATTTATCCAACAGCACAGGCCCTGGATTGTTGAAGATGGCCTCAGGAACCAGCACAGGGCCTGGTGTGTTGTACATGGCCACAGCAAGGAGCACAGGGCCTGGTTTGGTGAAGATGGCCTCGGCCAGAAGCGCAGGGCCTGGTGTGATGTGAGTGGCCTGAGCAAGAGCCACAGGCCTTGGTGTGGTGTAAGTGGCCTCAGCCAGCAGCCACAGGCCCTGGTGTGGTGTAAGTGGCCTCAGCCAGAAGCCACAGGCACTGGTGTGGTGTAAGTGGCCTCAGCCAGCAGCCACAGGCCCTGGTGTGGTGTAGGTGGCCTCAGCCAGCAGCCACAGGCCCTGGTGTGGTGTAGGTGGCCTCAGCCAGCAGCCACAGGCCCTGGTGTGGTGTAAGTGGCCTCAGCCAGCAGCCACAGGCCCTGGTGTGGTGTAAGTGGCCTGAGCAAGAGCCAAAGGCCCTGGTGTGGTGTAAGTGGCCTGAGCAAGAGCCACAGACCCTGGTGTGGTGTAATTGGCCTCAATAGCAACTAATGCCCTGGTGTGGTGTAGGTGGCCTCAGCCAGCAGCCAAAGGCCCTGGTGTGGTGTAAGTGGCCTGAGCAAGAGCCACAGGCCCTGGTGTGGTGTAAGTGGCCTGAGCAAGAGCCACAGACCCTGGTGTGGTGTAATTGGCCTCAATACCAACTAATGCCCTGGTGTGGTGTAGGTGGCCTCAGCCAGCAGCCACAGGCCCTGGTGTGGTGTAAGTGGCCTCAGCTAGCAGCCACAGGCCCTGGTGTGGTGTGAGTGGCCTCAGCCAGCAGCCACAGGCCCTGGTGTGGTCTAAGTGGCCTCAGCCAGTGCCACAGGCCCTGGTGTGGTGTAAGTGGCCTGAGCAAGAGCCACAGGCCCTGGTGTGGTGTAAGTGGCCTCAGCCAGCAGCCACAGGCCCTGGTGTGGTGTAAGTGGCCTGAGCAAGTGCCACAGGCCCTGGTGTGGTGTAAGTGGCCTAAGCCAGAGCCACAGGCCCTGGTGTGGTGTAAGTGGCCTCAATAGCAAATAAGGCCCTGGTGTGGTGTAAGTGGCCTTAGCAAGAACCACAGGGCCTGGTTTGGTGAAGATGGCCTCGGCCAGAAGCGCAGGGCCTGGTGTGATGTGAGTGGCCTAAGCAAGAGCCACAGGCCCTGGTGTGGTGTAAGTGGCCTCAGCCAGCAGCCACAGGCCCTGGTGTGGTGTACGTGGCCTCAGCCAGAAGCCACAGGCACTGGTGTGGTGTAAGTGGCCTCAGCCAGCAGCAAAAGGGCCCTGGTGTGGTGTAGGTGGCCTCAGCCAGCAGCCACAGGCCCTGGTGTGGTGTAAGTGGCCTCAATAGCAACTAAGGCCCTGGTGTGGTGTAAGTGGCTTCAGCCAGCAGCCACAGGCCCTGGTGTGGTGTAAATGGCCTCAGCCAGCAGCCACAGGCCCTGGTGTGGTGTAGGTGGCCTCAGCCAGCAGCCACAGGCCCTGGTGTGGTGTAAGTGGCCTCAATAGCAACTAAGGCCCTGGTGTGGTGTAAGTGGCTTCAGCCAGCAGCCACAGGCTCTGGTGTGGTGTAACTGGCCTCAGCCAGCAGCCACAGGCCCTGGTGTGGTGTAAGTGGCCTCAGCCAGAGCCACAGGCCCTGATGTGGTGTAAGTGGCCCCAGCCGGTCACTCAGGCCCTGGTGTGGTGTAGGTGGCATCAGCTAGCAGCACAAGACATTGGAAAACAGCCAAAAGCAGTGTCGTTAATGTGCCCTGATTAATGGGCAGCTGCTTTTGGTCTTTTAATACACCCCTTCTCTGGATCAAAAGCGGTTCAATGACATGAAAATGAAAGGCTTACAGCACCAGGTATTCCCAGGCAGTCTCCCATCCAAGTACTAACCAAGCCCAGCCCTGCTTAGCTTCCGAGATCAGACGAGGTCGGGCGTGCTCAGGGTGGTATGGCCGTAAGCTGCTGGCACCAGCAGAATGTCTCAATTTATGGATTCAAGTGATTAGGTGGCAAGTACCTGAAGTTACGAAGACAATCCTATAACCATACCTGCATGTTTGCATAATACCCTAACCCAAAGGCTCAGTTTGGCATTTATCCAACAGCACAGGCCCTGGATTGTTGAAGATGGCCTCAGGAACCAGCACAGGGCCTGGTGTGTTGTACATGGCCACAGCAAGCAGCACAGGGCCTGGTTTGGTGAAGATGGCCTCGGCCAGAAGCGCAGGGCCTGGTGTGATGTGAGTGGCCTGAGCAAGAGCCACAGGCCTTGGTGTGGTGTAAGTGGCCTCAGCCAGCAGCCACAGGCCCTGGTGTTTTGTAAGTCGCCTCAGCCAGCAGCCACAGGCACTGGTGTGGTGTAAGTGGCCTCAGCCAGCAGCAAAAGGGCCCTGGTGTGGTGTAAGTCGCCTCAGCCAGCAGCCACAGGCCCTGGTGTGGTGTAGGTGGCCTCAGCCAGCAGCCACAGGCCCTGGTGTGGTGTAAGTGGCCTCAACCAGCAGCCACAGGCCCTGGTGTGGTGTAAGTGGCCTGAGCAAGAGCCACAGACCCTGGTGTGGTGTAATTGGCCTCAGCCAGCAGCCACAGGCCCTGGTGTGGTCTAAGTGGCCTCAGCCAGAAGCACAGGGCCTGGTGTGATATGAGTGGCCTGAGCAAGAGCCACAGGCCCTGGTGTGGTGTAATTGGCCTCAATAGCAACTAAGGCCCTGGTGTGGTGTAAGTGGCCTGAGCAAGAGCCACATACCCTGGTGTGGTGTAATTGGCCTCAATAGCAACTAAGGCCCTGGTGTGGTGTAGGTGGCCTCAGCCAGCAGCCACAGGCCCTGGTGTGGTGTAAGTGGCCCCAGCCGGTCACTCAGGCCCTGGTTTGGTGTAGGTGGCATCAGCTAGCAGCACAAGACATTGGAAAACAGCCAAAAGCAATGTCGTTAATGTGCCCTCATTAATGGGGAGCTGCTTCTGGTCTTTTAATACACCCCTTCTCTGGATCAAAAGCGGTTCAATGACATGAAAATCAAAGGCTTACAGCACCAGGTATTCCCAGGCAGTCTCCCACCCAAGTACTAACCAAGCCCAGCCCTGCTTAGCTTCCGAGATCAGACGAGGTCGGGCGTGCTCAGGGTGGTATGGCCGTAAGCTGCTGGCCCCAGCACAATGTCTCAATTTATGGATTCAAGTGATTAGGTGGCAAGTACCTGAAGTTACGAAGACAATGCTATAACCATACCTGCATGTTTGCATAATACCCTAACCCAAAGGCTCAGTTTGGCATTTATCCAACAGCACAGGCCCTGGATTGTTGAAGATGGCCTCAGGAACCAGCACAGGGCCTGGTGTGTTGTACATGGCCACAGCTAGCAGCACAGGGCCTGGTTTGGTGAAGATGGCCTCGGCCAGAAGCGCAGGGCCTGGTGTGATGTGAGTGGCCTGAGCAAGAGCCACAGGCCCTGGTGTGGTGTAAGTGGCCTCAGCCAGCAGCCACAGGCCCTGGTGTGGTGTAAGTCGCCTCAGCCAGCAGCCACAGGCCCTGGTGTGGTCTAAGCGGCCTGAGCCAGTGCCACAGGCCCTGGTGTGGTGTAAGTGGCCTGAGCAAGAGCCACAGACCCTGGTGTGGTGTAAATGGCCTCAATAGCAACTAAGGCCCTGGTGTGGTGTATGTGGCCTCAGCCAGCAGCCACAGGCCCTGTTGTGGTGTAACTGGCCTCAGCCAGAGCAACAGGCCCTGATGTGGTGTAAGTGGCCTCAATAGCAACTAAGGCTCTGGTGTGGTGTAAGTGGACTCAGCCAACAGCCACAGGCCCTGGTATGGTGTAAGTGGCCTCAGCCAGCAGCCACAGGCCCTGGTGTGGCGTAAGTGGCCAGAAGCGCAGGGCCTGGTGTGATGTGAGTGGCCTGAGCAAGAGCCACAGACCCTGGTGTGGTGTAATTGGCCTCAATAGCAACTAAGGCCCTGGTGTGGTGTATGTGGCCTCAGCCAGCAGCCACAGGCCCTGGTGTGGTGTAACTGGCCTCAGCCAGCAGCCACAGGCCCTGGTGTGGTGTAAGTGGCCTCAGCCAGAGCCAAAGGCCCTGATGTGGTGTAAGTCGCCTCAGCTAGCAGCACAGGGCCTGGTTTGGTGAAGATGGCCTCGGCCAGAAGCACAGGACCTGGTTTGATATGAGTGGCCTGAGCCAGCAGCCACAGGCCCTGGTGTGGTGTAAGTGGCCTCAGCCAGCAGCAACAGGCCCTGGTGTGGTGTAAGTCGCCTCAGCCAGAAGCCACAGGCACTGGTGTGGTGTAAGTGGCCTCAGCCAGCAGCAACAGGCCCTGGTGTGGTGTAAGTCGCCTCAGCAAGCAGCCACAGGCCCTGGTGTGGTGTAGGTGGTCTCAGCCAGCAGCCACAGGCCCTGGTGTGGTGTAAGTGGCATCAGCCAGCAGCCACAGGCCCTGGTGTGGTGTAAGTGGCCTCAGCAAGAGCCACAGACCCTGGTGTGGTGTAATTGGCCTAAGCCAGAGCCACAGGCCCTGGTGTGGTGTAAGTGGCCTGAGCAAGAACCACAGGGCCTGGTTTGGTGAAGATGGCCTCGGCCAGAAGCGCAGGGCCTGGTGTGATGTGAGTGGCCTGAGCAAGAGCCACAGGCCCTGGTGTGGTGTAAGTGGCCTCAGCCAGCAGCCACAGGCCCTGGTGTGGTGTAAGTGGCCTCAGCCAGCAGCCACAGGCCCTGGTGTGGTGTAAGTGGCCTCAGCCAGCAGCAAAAGGGCCCTGGTGTGGTGTAAGTGGCCTCAGCCAGCAGCCACAGGCCCTGGTGTGGTGTAGGTGGCCTCAGCCAGCAGCCACAGGCCCTTGTGTGGTGTAATTGGCCTCAATAGCAACTAAGGCCCTGGTGTGGTGTAGGTGGCCTCAGCCAGCAGCCACAGGCCCTGGTGTGGTGTAAGTGGCCTCAGCCAGTGCCACAGGCCCTGGTGTGGTGTAAGTGGCCTGAGCAAGAGCCACAGACCCTGGTGTGGTGTAATTGGCCTCAATAGCAACTAAGGCCCTGGTGTGGTGTAGGTGGCCTCAGCCAGCAGCCACAGGCCCTGGTGTGGTGTAAGTGGCCTCAGCCAGCAGCCACAGGCCCTTGTGTGGTGTAATTGGCCTCAATAGCAACTAAGGCCCTGGTTTGGTGTATGTGGCCTCAGCCAGCAAATAAGGCCGTGGTGTGGTGTAGGTGGCATCAGCTAGCAGCACAAGACATTGGAAAACAGCCAAAAGCAGTGTCGTTAATGTGCCCTCATTAATGGGCAGCTGCTTTTGGTCTTTTAATACACCCCTTCTATGGATCAAAAGCGGTTCAATGACATGAAAATCAAAGGCTTACAGCACCAGGTATTCCCAGGCAGTCTCCCATCCAAGTACTAACCAAGCCTAGCCCTGCTTAGCTTCCGAGATCAGACGAGGTCGGGCGTGCTCAGGGTGGTATGGCCGTAAGCTGCTGGCCCCAGCACAATGTCTCAATTTATGGATTCTAGTGATTAGGTGGCAAGTACCTGAAGTTACGAAGACAATCCTATAACCATACCTGCATGTTTGCATAATACCCTAACCCAAAGGCTCAGTTTGGCATTTATCCAACAGCACAGGCCCTGGATTGTTGAAGATGGCCTCAGAAACCAGCACAGGGCCTGGTGTGTTGTACATGGCCACAGCAAGCAGCACAGGGCCTGGTTTGGTGAAGATGGCCTCGGCCAGAAGCGCAGGGCCTGGTGTGATGTGAGTGGCCTGAGCAAGAGCCACAGACCTTGGTGTGGTGTAAGTGGCCTCAGCCAGCAGCCACAGGCCCTGGTGTGGTGTAAGTCGCCTCAGCCAGTAGCCACGGGCACTGGTGTGGTGTAAGTGGCCTCAGCCAGCAGCAAAAGGGCCCTGGTGTGGTGTAAGTCGCCTCAGTCAGCAGCCACAGGCCCTGGTGTGGTGTAGGTGGCCTCAGCCAGAAGCGCAGGGCCTGGTGTGATGTGAGTGGCCTGAGCAAGAGCCACAGGCCCTGGTGTGGTGTAAGTGGCCTCAGCCAGCAGCCACAGGCCCTTGTGTGGTGTAATTGGCCTCAATAGCAACTAAGGCCCTGGTTTGGTGTATGTGGCCTCAGCCAGCAAATAAGGCCGTGGTGTGGTGTAGGTGGCATCAGCTAGCAGCACAAGACATTGGAAAACAGCCAAAAGCAATGTCATTAATGTGCCCTCATTAATGGGGAGCTGCTTTTGGTCTTTTAATACACCCCTTCTCTGGATCAAAAGCGGTTCAATGACATGAAATTGAAAGTCTTACAGCACCAGGTATTCCCAGGTAGTCTCCCATCCAAGTACTAACCAAGCCCAGCCCTGCTTAGCTTCCGAGATCAGACGAGGTCGGGCGTGCTCAGGGTGGTATGGCCGTAAGCTGCTGGCCCCAGCACAATGTCTCAATTTATGGATTCAAGTGATTAGGTGGCAAGTACCTGAAGTTACGAAGACAATCCTATAACCATACCTGCATGTTTGCATAATACCCTAACCCAAAGGCTCAGTTTGGCATTTATCCAACAGCACAGGCCCTGGATTGTTGAAGATGGCCTGAAGAACCAGCACAGGGCCTGATGTGTTGTACATGGCCACAGCAAGCAGCACAGGGCCTGGTTTGGTGAAGATGGCCTCGGCCAGAAGCACAGGGCCTGGTGTGGTGTAAGTGGCTTCAGCCAGCAGCCACAGGCCCTGGTGTGGTGTAAGTGGCCTCAGCCAGCAGCCACAGGCCCTGGTGTGGTGTAGGTGGCCTCAGCCAGCAGCCACAGGCCCTGGTGTGGTGTAAGTGGCCTCAATAGCAACTAAGGCCCTGGTGTGGTGTAAGTGGCTTCAGCCAGCAGCCACAGGCTCTGGTGTGGTGTAACTGGCCTCAGCCAGCAGTTACAGGCCCTGGTGTGGTGTAAGTGGCCACAGCCAGAGCCACAGGCCCTGATGTGGTGTAAGTGGCCCCAGCCAGCAGCCACAGGCCCTGGTGTGGTGTAGGTGGCCTCAGCCAGCAGCCACAGGCCCTGGTGTGGTGTAAGTGGCCTCAGCCAGCAGCCACAGGCCCTGGTGTGGTGTAAGTGGTCTGAGCAAGAGCCACAGGCCCTGGTGTGGTGTAAGTGGCCTGAGCAAGAGCCACAGACCCTGGTGTGGTGTAATTGGCCTCAATAGCAACTAATGCCCTGGTGTGGTGTAGGTGGCCTCAGCCAGCAGCCACAGGCCCTGGTGTGGTGTAAGTGGCCTCAGCCAGCAGCCACAGGCCCTGGTGTGGTGTAAGTGGCCTCAGCTAGCAGCCACAGGCCCTGGTGTGGTGTGAGTGGCCTCAGCCAGCAGCCACAGGCCCTGGTGTGGTCTAAGTGGCCTCAGCCAGTGCCACAGGCCCTGGTGTGGTGTAAGTGGCCTGAGCAACAGCCACAGGCCCTGGTGTGGTGTAAGTGGCCTCAGCCAGCAGCCACAGGCCCTGGTGTGGTGTAAGTGGCCTGAGCAAGTGCCACAGGCCCTGATGTGGTGTAAGTGGCCTAAGCCAGAGCCACAGGCCCTGGTGTGGTGTAAGTGGCCTCAATAGCAAATAAGGCCCTGGTGTGGTGTAAGTGGCCTGAGCAAGAACCACAGGGCCTGGTTTGGTGAAGATGGCCTCGGCCAGAAGCGCAGGGCCTGGTGTGATGTGAGTGGCCTGAGCAAGAGCCACAGGCCCTGGTGTGGTGTAAGTGGCCTCAGCCAGCAGCCACAGGCCCTGGTGTGGTGTAAGTGGCCTCAGCCAGAAGCCACAGGCACTGGTGTGGTGTAAATGGCCTCAGCCAGCAGCCACAGGCCCTGGTGTGGTGTAGGTGGCCTCAGTCAGCAGCCACAGGCCCTGGTGTGGTGTAAGTGGCCTCAATAGCAACTAAGGCCCTGGTGTGGTGTAAGTGGCTTCAGCCAGCAGCCACAGGCTCTGGTGTGGTGTAAGTGGCCTCAGCCAGAGCCACAGGCCCTGGTGTGGTGTAAGTGGCTTCAGCCAGCAGCCACAGGCTCTGGTGTGGTGTAACTGGCCTCAGCCAGCAGCCACAGGCCCTGGTGTGGTGTAAGTGGCCTCAGCCAGAGCCACAGGCCCTGATGTGGTGTAAGTGGCCACAGCCGGTCACTCAGGCCCTGGTGTGGTGTAGGTGGCATCAGCTAGCAGCACAAGACATTGGAAAACAGCCAAAAGCAGTGTCGTTAATGTGCCCTCATTAATGGGCAGCTGCTTTTTGTCTTTTAATACACCCCTTCTCTGGATCAAAAGCGGTTCAATGACATGAAAATGAAAGGCTTACAGCACCAGGTATTCCCAGGCAGTCTCCCATCCAAGTACTAACCAAGCCCAGCCCTGCTTAGCTTCCGAGATCAGACGAGGTCGGGCGTGCTCAGGGTGGTATGGCCGTAAGCTGCTGGCACCAGCAGAATGTCTCAATTTATGGATTCAAGTGATTAGGTGGCAAGTACCTGAAGTTACGAAGACAATCCTATAACCATACCTGCATGTTTGCATAATACCCTAACCCAAAGGCTCAGTTTGGCATTTATCCAACAGCACAGGCCCTGGATTGTTGAAGATGGCCTCAGGAACCACCACAGGGCCTGGTGTGTTGTACATGGCCACAGCAAGCAGCACAGGGCCTGGTTTGGTGAAGATGGCCTCGGCCAGAAGCGCAGGGCCTGGTGTGATGTGAGTGGCCTGAGCAAGAGCCACAGGCCTTGGTGTGGTGTAAGTGGCCTCAGCCAGCAGCCACAGGCCCTGGTGTGGTGTAAGTGGCCTCAGCCAGAAGCCACAGGCACTGGTGTGGTGTAAGTGGCCTCAGCCAGCAGCAAAAGGGCCCTGGTGTGGTGTAAGTCGCCTCAGCCAGCAGCCACAGGCCCTGGTGTGGTGTAGGTGGCCTCAGCCAGCAGCCACAGGCCCTAGTGTGGTGTAAGTGGCCTCAACCAGCAGCCACAGGCCCTGGTGTGGTGTAAGTGGCCTCAGCCAGCAGCCACAGGCCCTGGTGTGGTGTAAGTGGCCTCAGCCAGTGCCACAGGCCCTGGTGTGGTGTAAGTGGCCTGAGCAAGAGCCACAGACCCTGGTGTGGTGTAATTGGCCTCAGCCAGCAGCCACAGGCCCTGGTGTGGTCTAAGTGGCCTCAGCCAGAAGCACAGGGCCTGGTGTGATATGAGTGGCCTGAGCAAGAGCCACAGGCCCTGGTGTGGTGTAAGTGGCCTGAGCAAGAGCCACAGGCCCTGGTGTGGTGTAAGTGGACTGAGCAAGAGCCACAGGCCCTGGTGTGGTGTAGGTGGCCTCAGCCAGCAGCCACAGGCCCTGGTGTGGTGTAGGTGGCCTCAGCCAGCAGCCACAAGCCCTTGTGTGGTGTAAGTGGCCTCAGCCAGCAGCCACAGGCCCTGGTGTGGTGTAAGTGGCCTCGGCCAGTGCCACAGGCCCTGGTGTGGTGTAAGTGGCCAGAGCAAGAGCCACAGACCATGGTGTGGTGTAATTGGCCTCAATAGCAACTAAGGCCCTGGTGTGGTGTAAGTGGCCTCAGCCAGCAGCCACAGGCCCTGGTGTGGTGTAAGTGGCCTCAGCCAGCAGCCACAGGCCCTGGTGTGGTGTAAGTGGCCTGAGCAAGAACCACAGGGCCTGGTTTGGTGAAGATGGCCTCGGCCAGAAGCGCAGGGCCTGGTGTGATGTGAGTGGCCTGAGCAAGAGCCACAGGCCCTGGTGTGGTGTAAGTGGCCTCAGCCAGAAGCCACATGCACTGGTGTGGTATAAGTGGCCTCAGCCAGCAGCAAAAGGGCCCTGGTGTGGTGTAGGTGGCCTCAGCCAGCAGCCACAGGCCCTGGTGTGGTGTAAGTGGCCTCAATAGCAACTAAGGCCCTGGTGTGGTGTAAGTGGCTTCAGCCAGCAGCCACAGGCCCTGGTGTGGTGTAAGTGGCCTCAGCCAGCAGCCACAGGCCCTGGTGTGGTGTAGGTGGCCTCAGCCAGCAGCCACAGGCCCTGGTGTGGTGTAAGTGGCCTCAATAGCAACTAAGGCCCTGGTGTGGTGTAAGTGGCTTCAGCCAGCAGCCACAGGCTCTGGTGTGGTGTAACTGGCCTCAGCCAGCAGCCACAGGCCCTGGTGTGGTGTAAGTGGCCTCAGCCAGAGCCACAGGCCCTGATGTGGTGTAAGTGGCCCCAGCCGGTCACTCAGGCCCTGGTGTGGTGTAGGTGGCATCAGCTAGCAGCACAAGACATTGGAAAACAGCCAAAAGCAGTGTCGTTAATGTGCCCTCATTAATGGGCAGCTGCTTTTGGTCTTTTAATACACCCCTTCTCTGGATCAAAAGCGGTTCAATGACATGAAAATGAAAGGCTTACAGCACCAGGTATTCCCAGTCAGTCTCCCATCCAAGTACTAACCAAGCCCAGCCCTGCTTAGCTTCCGAGATCAGACGAGGTCGGGCGTGCTCAGGGTGGTATGGCCGTAAGCTGCTGGCTCCAGCACAATGTCTCAATTTATGGATTCAAGTGATTAGGTGGCAAGTACCTGAAGTTACGAAGACAATGCTTTAACCATACCTGCATGTTTGCATAATACCCTAACCCAAAGTCTCAGTTTGGCATTTATCCAACAGCACAGGCCCTGGATTGTTGAAGATAGCCTCAGGAACCAGCACAGGGCCTGGTGTGTTGTACATGGCCACAGCAAGGAGCACAGGGCCTGGTTTGGTGAAGATGGCCTCGGCCAGAAGCGCAGGGCCTGGTGTGATGTGAGTGGCCTGAGCAAGAGCCACAGGCCTTGGTGTGGTGTAAGTGGCCTCAGCCAGCAGCCACAGGCCCTGGTGTGGTGTAAGTCGCCTCAGCCAGAAGCCACAGGCACTGGTGTGGTGTAAGTGGCCTCAGCCAGCAGCCACAGGCCCTGGTGTGGTGTAGGTGGCCTCAGCCAGCAGCCACAGGCCCTGGTGTGGTGTAGGTGGCCTCAGCCAGCAGCCACAGGCCCTGGTGTGGTGTAAGTGGCCTCAGCCAGCAGCCACAGGCCCTGGTGTGGTGTAAGTGGCCTGAGCAAGAGCCACAGGCCCTGGTGTGGTGTAAGTGGCCTCAGCCAGCAGCCACAGGCCCTGGTGTGGTGTAAGTGGCCTGAGCAAGTGCCACAGGCCCTGGTGTGGTGTAAGTGGCCTGAGCAAGTGCCACAGGCCCTGGTGTGGTGTAAGTGGCCTCAATAGCAAATAAGGCCCTGGTGTGGTGTAAGTGGCCTGAGCAAGAACCACAGGGCCTGGTTTGGTGAAGATGGCCTCGGCCAGAAGCGCAGGGCCTGGTGTGATGTGAGTGGCCTGAGCAAGAGCCACAGGCCCTGGTGTGGTGTAAGTGGCCTCAGCCAGCAGCCACAGGCACTGGTGTGGTGTAAGTGGCCTCAGCCAGCAGCAAAAGGGCCCTGGTGTGGTGTAGGTGGCCTCAGCCAGCAGCCACAGGCCCTGGTGTGGTGTAAGTGGCCTCAATAGCAACTAAGGCCCTGGTGTGGTGTAAGTGGCTTCAGCCAGCAGCCACAGGCTCTGGTGTGGTGTAACTGGCCTCAGCCAGCAGCCACAGGCCCTGATGTGGTGTAAGTGGCCTCAGCCGGTCACTCAGACCATGGTGTGGTGTAGGTGGCATCAGCCAGCAGCCACAGGCCCTGGTGTGGTGTAAGTCGCCTCAGCCAGAAGCCACAGTCACTGGTGTGGTGTAAGTGGCCTCAGCCAGCAGCAAAAGGGCCCTGGTGTGGTGTAAGTCGCCTCAGCTAGCAGCCACAGGCCCTGGTTTGGTGTAAGTGGCCTCAGCTAGCAGCCACAGGCCCTGGTGTGGTGTGAGTGGCCTCAGCCAGCAGCCACAGGCCCTGGTGTGGTCTAAGTGGGCTCAGCCAGTGCCACAGGCCCTGGTGTGGTGTAAGTGGCCTAAGCCAGAGCCACAGGCCCTGGTGTGGTGTAAGTGGCCTAAGCCAGAGCCACAGGCCCTGGTGTGGTGTAAGTGGCCTGAGCAAGAACCACAGGGCCTGGTTTGGTGAAGATGGCCTCGGCCAGAAGCGCAGGGCCTGGTGTGATGTGAGTGGCCTGAGCAAGAGCCACAGGCCCTGGTGTGGTGTAAGTGGCCTCAGCCAGCAGCCACATGCACTGGTGTGGTATAAGTGGCCTCAGCCAGCAGCAAAAGGGCCCTGGTGTGGTGTAGGTGGCCTCAGCCAGCAGCCACAGGCCCTGGTGTGGTGTAAGTGGCCTCAATAGCAACTAAGGCCCTGGTGTGGTGTAAGTGGCTTCAGCCAGCAGCCACAGGCCCTGGTGTGGTGTAAGTGGCCTCAGCCAGCAGCCACAGGCCCTGGTGTGGTGTAGGTGGCCTCAGCCAGCAGCCACAGGCCCTGGTGTGGTGTAAGTGGCCTCAATAGCAACTAAGGCCCTGGTGTGGTGTAAGTGGCTTCAGCCAGCAGCCACAGGCTCTGGTGTGGTGTAACTGGCCTCAGCCAGCAGCCACAGGCCCTGGTGTGGTGTAAGTGGCCTCAGCCAGAGCCACAGGCCCTGATGTGGTGTAAGTGGCCCCAGCCGGTCACTCAGGCCCTGGTGTGGTGTAGGTGGCATCAGCTAGCAGCACAAGACATTGGAAAAGAGCCAAAAGCAGTGTCGTTAATGTGCCCTCATTAATGGGCAGCTGCTTTTGGTCTTTTAATACACCCCTTCTCTGGATCAAAAGCGGTTCAATGACATGAAAATCAAAGGCTTACAGCACCAGGTATTCCCAGGCAGTCTCCCATCCAAGTACTAACATAGCCCAGCCCTGCTTAGCTTCCGAGATCAGACGAGGTCGGGCGTGCTCAGGGTGGTATGGCCGTAAGCTGCTGGGCCCAGCACAATGTCTCAATTTATGGATTCAAGTGATTAGGTGGCAAGTACCTGAAGTTACGAAGACAATCCTATAACCATACCTGCATGTTTGCATAATACCCTAACCCAAAGGCTCAGTTTGGCATTTATCCAACAGCACAGGCCCTGGATTGTTGAAGATGGCCTCAGGAAACAGCACAGGGCCTGGTGTGTTGTACATGGCCACAGCAAGCAGCACAGGGCCTGGTTTGGTGAAGATGGCCTCAGCCAGAAGCACAGGGCCTGGTGTGATATGAGTGGCCTGAGCAAGAGCCACAGGCCCTGGTGTGGTGTAAGTGGCCAGAGCAAGAGCCACAGGCCCTGGTGTGGTGTAAGTGGCCTGAGCAAGAGCCACAGGCCCTGGTGTGGTGTAGGTGGCCTCAGCCAGCAGCCACAAGCCCTTGTGTGGTGTAAGTGGCCTCAGCCAGCAGCCACAGGCCCTGGTGTGGTGTAAGTGGCCTCAGCCAGTGCCACAGGCCCTGGTGTGGTGTAAGTGGCCTGAGCAAGAGCCACAGACCATGGTGTGGTGTAATTGGCCTCAATAGCAACTAAGGCCCTGGTGTGGTGTAGGTGGCCTAAGCCAGCAGCCACAGGCCCTGGTGTGGTGTAAGTGGCCTCAGCCAGCAGCCACAGGCCCTGGTGTGGTGTAAGTCGCCTCAGCCAGAAGCCACAGGCACTGGTGTGGTGTAAGTGGCCTCAGCCAGCAGCAAAAGGGCCCTGGTGTGGTGTAAGTCGCCTCAGCCAGCAGCCACAGGCCCTGGTGTGGTGTAAGTGGCCAGAGCAAGAGCCACAGGCCCTGGTGTGGTGTAAGTGGCCTGAGCAAGAGCCACAGGCCCTGGTGTGGTGTAAGTGGCCTCAGCCAGCAGCCACAAGCCCTTGTGTGGTGTAAGTGGCCTCAGCCAGCAGCCACAGGCCCTGGTGTGGTGTAAGTGGCCTCAGCCAGTGCCACAGGCCCTGGTGTGGTGTAAGTGGCCTGAGCAAGAGCCACAGACCATGGTGTGGTGTAATTGGCCTCAATAGCAACTAAGGCCCTGGTGTGGTGTAGGTGGCCTAAGCCAGCAGCCACAGGCCCTGGTGTGGTGTAAGTGGCCTCAGCCAGCAGCCACAGGCCCTGGTGTGGTGTAAGTCGCCTCAGCCAGAAGCCACAGGCACTGGTGTGGTGTAAGTGGCCTCAGCCAGCAGCAAAAGGGCCCTGGTGTGGTGTAAGTCGCCTCAGCCAGCAGCCACAGGCCCTGGTGTGGTGTAGATGGCCTCAGCCAGCAGCCACAGGCCCTGGTGTGGTGTAAGTGGCCTCAGCCAGCAGCCACAGGCCGTGGTGTGGTCTAAGTTGCCTCAGCCAGAAGCACAGGGCCTGGTGTGATATGAGTGGCCTGAGAAAGAGCCACAGGCCCTGGTGTGGTGTAAGTGGCCTGAGCAAGAGCCACAGGCCCTGGTGTGGTGTAAGTGGCCTCAATAGCAACTAAGGCCCTGGTTTGGTGTATGTGGCCTCAGCCAGCAAATAAGGCCGTGGTGTGGTGTAGGTGGCATCAGCTAGCAGCACAAGACATTGGAAAACAGCCAAAAGCAATGTCGTTAATGTGCCCTCATTAATGGGCAGCTGCTTTTGGTCTTTTAATACACCCCTTCTCTGGATCAAAAGCGGTTCAATGACATGAAAATGAAAGGCTTACAGCAGCAGGCATTCCCAAGCAGTCTCCCATCCAAGTACTAACCAAGCCCAGCCCTGCTTAGCTTCCGAGATCAGACGAGGTCGGGAGTGCTCAGGGTGGTATGGCCGTAAGCTGCTGGCTCCAGCACAATGTCTCAATTTATGGATTCAAGTGATTAGGTGGCAAGTACCTGAAGTTACGAAGACAATGCCATAACCATACCTGCATGTTTGCATAATACCCTAACCCAAAGGCTCAGTTTGGCATTTATCCAACAGCACAGGCCCTGGATTGTTGAAGATGGCCTCAGGAACCAGCACAGGGCCTGGTGTGTTGTACATGGCCACAGCAAGGAGCACAGGGCCTGGTTTGGTGAAGATGGCCTCGGCCAGAAGAGCAGGGCCTGGTGTGATGTGAGTGGCCTGAGCAAGAGCCACAGGCCTTGGTGTGGTGTAAGTGGCCTCAGCCAGCAGCCACAGACCCTGGTGTGGTGTAAGTGGCCTCAGCCAGCAGCCACAGGCCCTGGTGTGGTCTAAGTGGCCTCAGCCAGTGCCACAGGCCCTGGTGTGGTGTAAGTGGCCTGAGTAAGAGCCACAGGCCCTGGTGTGGTGTAAGTGGCCTCAGCCAGCAGCCACAGGCCCTGGTGTGGTGTAAGTGGCCTGAGCAAGTGCCACAGGCCCTGGTGTGGTGTAAGTGGCCTAAGCCAGAGCCACAGGCCCTGGTGTGATGTGAGTGGCCTCAATAGCAACTAAGGCCCTGGTGTGGTGTAAGTGGCCTGAGCAAGAGCCACATACCCTGGTGTGGTGTAATTGGCCTCAATAGCAACTAAGGCCCTGGTGTGGTGTAGGTGGCCTCAGCCAGCAGCCACAGGCCCTGGTGTGGTGTAAGTGGCCTCAGCCAGAGCAACAGGCCCTGATGTGGTGTAAGTGGCCCCAGCCGGTCACTCAGGCCCTGGTGTGGTGTAGGTGGCATCAGCTAGCAGCACAAGACATTGGAAAACAGCCAAAAGCAATGTCGTTAATGTGCCCTCATTAATGGGGAGCTGCTTCTGGTCTTTTAATACACCCCTTCTCTGGATCAAAAGCGGTTCAATGACATGAAAATGAAAGGCTTACAGCACCAGGTATTCCCAGGCAGTCTCCCATCCAAGTACTAACCAAGCCCAGCCCTGCTTAGCTTCCGAGATCAGACGAGGTCAGGCGTGCTCAGGGTGGTATGGCCGTAAGCTGCTGGCCCCAGCACAATGTCTCAATTTATGGATTCAAGTGATTAGGTGGCAAGTACCTGAAGTTACGAAGACAATCCTATAACCATACCTGCATGTTTGCATAATACCCTAACCAAAAGGCTCAGTTTGGCATTTATCCAACAGCACAGGCCCTGGATTGTTGAAGATGGCCTCAAGAACCAGCACAGGACCTGGTGTGTTTTACATGGCCACAGCAAGCAGCACAGGGCCTGGTTTGGTGAAGATGGCCTCAGCAAGCAGCCACAGGCCCTGGTTTGGTGTAAGTGGCCTCAGCTAGCAGCCACAGGCCCTGGTGTGGTGTGAGTGGCCTCAGCCAGCAGCCACAGGCCCTGGTGTGGTCTAAGTGGGCTCAGCCAGTGCCACAGGCCCTGGTGTGGTGTAAGTGGCCTAAGCCAGAGCCACAGGCCCTGGTTTGGTGTAAGTGGCCTAAGCCAGAGCCACAGGCCCTGGTGTGGTGTAAGTGGCCTGAGCAAGAACCACAGGGCCTGGTTTGGTGAAGATGGCCTCGGCCAGAAGCGCAGGGCCTGGTGTGATGTGAGTGGCCTGAGCAAGAGCCACAGGCCCTGGTGTGGTGTAAGTGGCCTCAGCCAGCAGCCACAGGCCCTGGTGTGGTGTAAGTGGCCTCAGCCAGAAGCCACATGCACTGGTGTGGTATAAGTGGCCTCAGCCAGCAGCCACAGGCCCTGGTGTGGTGTAGGTGGCCTCAGCCAGCAGCCACAGGCCCTGGTGTGGTGTAAGTGGCCTCAATAGCAACTAAGGCCCTGGTGTGGTGTAAGTGGCTTCAGCCAGCAGCCACAGGCCCTGGTGTGGTGTAAGTGGCCTCAGCCAGCAGCCACAGGCCCTGGTGTGGTGTAGGTGGCCTCAGCCAGCAGCCACAGGCCCTGGTGTGGTGTAAGTGGCCTCAATAGCAACTAAGGCCCTGGTGTGGTGTAAGTGGCTTCAGCCAGCAGCCACAGGCTCTGGTGTGGTGTAACTGGCCTCAGCCAGCAGCCACAGGCCCTGGTGTGGTGTAAGTGGCCTCAGCCAGAGCCACAGGCCCTGATGTGGTGTAAGTGGCCCCAGCCGGTCACTCAGGCCCTGGTGTGGTGTAGGTGGCATCAGCTAGCAGCACAAGACATTGGAAAACAGCCAAAAGCAGTGTCGTTAATGTGCCCTCATTAATGGGCAGCTGCTTTTGGTCTTTTAATACACCCCTTCTCTGGATCAAAAGCGGTTCAATGACATGAAAATCAAAGGCTTACAGCACCAGGTATTCCCAGTCAGTCTCCCATCCAAGTACTAACCAAGCCCAGCCCTGCTTAGCTTCCGAGATCAGACGAGGTCAGGCGTGCTCAGGGTGGTATGGCCGTAAGCTGCTGGCTCCAGCACAATGTCTCAATTTATGGATTCAAGTGATTAGGTGGCAAGTACCTGAAGTTACGAAGACAATGGTATAACCATACCTGCATGTTTGCATAATACCCTAACCCAAAGTCTCAGTTTGGCATTTATCCAACAGCACAGGCCCTGGATTGTTGAAGATAGCCTCAGGAACCAGCACAGGGCCTGGTGTGTTGTACATGGCCACAGCAAGGAGCACAGGGCCTGGTTTGGTGAAGATGGCCTCGGCCAGAAGCGCAGGGCCTGGTGTGATGTGAGTGGCCTGAGCAAGAGCCACAGGCCTTGGTGTGGTGTAAGTGGCCTCAGCCAGCAGCCACAGGCCCTGGTGTGGTGTAAGTCGCCTCGGCCAGAAGCCACAGGCACTGGTGTGGTGTAAGTGGCCTCAGCCAGCAGCCACAGGCCCTGGTGTGGTGTAGGTGGCCTCAGCCAGCAGCCACAGGCCCTGGTGTGGTGTAGGTGGCCTCAGCCAGCAGCCACAGGCCCTGGTGTGGTGTAAGTGGCCTCAGCCAGCAGCCACAGGCCCTGGTGTGGTGTAAGTGGCCTGAGCAAGAGCCACAGGCCCTGGTGTGGTGTAAGTGGCCTCAGCCAGCAGCCACAGGCCCTGGTGTGGTGTAAGTGGCCTGAGCAAGTGCCACAGGCCCTGGTGTGGTGTAAGTGGCCTGAGCAAGTGCCACAGGCCCTGGTGTGGTGTAAGTGGCCTCAATAGCAAATAAGGCGCTGGTGTGGTGTAAGTGGCCTGAGCAAGAACCACAGGGCCTGGTTTGGTGAAGATGGCCTCGGCCAGAAGCGCAGGGCCTGGTGTGATGTGAGTGGCCTGAGCAAGAGCCACAGGCCCTGGTGTGGTGTAAGTGGCCTCAGCCAGCAGCCACAGGCACTGGTGTGGTGTAAGTGGCCTCAGCCAGCAGCAAAAGGGCCCTGGTGTGGTGTAGGTGGCCTCAGCCAGCAGCCACAGGCCCTGGTGTGGTGTAAGTGGCCTCAATAGCAACTAAGGCCCTGGTGTGGTGTAAGTGGCTTCAGCCAGCAGCCACAGGCTCTGGTGTGGTGTAACTGGCCTCAGCCAGCAGCCACAGGCCCTGATGTGGTGTAAGTGGCCTCAGCCGGTCACTCAGACCATGGTGTGGTGTAGGTGGCATCAGCCAGCAGCCACAGGCCCTGGTGTGGTGTAAGTCGCCTCAGCCAGAAGCCACAGTCACTGGTGTGGTGTAAGTGGCCTCAGCCAGCAGCAAAAGGGCCCTGGTGTGGTGTAAGTCGCCTCAGCTAGCAGCCACAGGCCCTGGTTTGGTGTAAGTGGCCTCAGCTAGCAGCCACAGGCCCTGGTGTGGTGTGAGTGGCCTCAGCCAGCAGCCACAGGCCCTGGTGTGGTCTAAGTGGGCTCAGCCAGTGCCACAGGCCCTGGTGTGGTGTAAGTGGCCTAAGCCAGAGCCACAGGCCCTGGTGTGGTGTAAGTGGCCTAAGCCAGAGCCACAGGCCCTGGTGTGGTGTAAGTGGCCTGAGCAAGAACCACAGGGCCTGGTTTGGTGAAGATGGCCTCGGCCAGAAGCGCAGGGCCTGGTGTGATGTGAGTGGCCTGAGCAAGAGCCACAGGCCCTGGTGTGGTGTAAGTGGCCTCAGCCAGCAGCCACATGCACTGGTGTGGTATAAGTGGCCTCAGCCAGCAGCAAAAGGGCCCTGGTGTGGTGTAGGTGGCCTCAGCCAGCAGCCACAGGCCCTGGTGTGGTGTAAGTGGCCTCAATAGCAACTAAGGCCCTGGTGTGGTGTAAGTGGCTTCAGCCAGCAGCCACAGGCCCTGGTGTGGTGTAAGTGGCCTCAGCCAGCAGCCACAGGCCCTGGTGTGGTGTAGGTGGCCTCAGCCAGCAGCCACAGGCCCTGGTGTGGTGTAAGTGGCCTCAATAGCAACTAAGGCCCTGGTGTGGTGTAAGTGGCTTCAGCCAGCAGCCACAGGCTCTGGTGTGGTGTAACTGGCCTCAGCCAGCAGCCACAGGCCCTGGTGTGGTGTAAGTGGCCTCAGCCAGAGCCACAGGCCCTGATGTGGTGTAAGTGGCCCCAGCCGGTCACTCAGGCCCTGGTGTGGTGTAGGTGGCATCAGCTAGCAGCACAAGACATTGGAAAAGAGCCAAAAGCAGTGTCGTTAATGTGCCCTCATTAATGGGCAGCTGCTTTTGGTCTTTTAATACACCCCTTCTCTGGATCAAAAGCGGTTCAATGACATGAAAATCAAAGGCTTACAGCACCAGGTATTCCCAGGCAGTCTCCCATCCAAGTACTAACATAGCCCAGCCCTGCTTAGCTTCCGAGATCAGACGAGGTCGGGCGTGCTCAGGGTGGTATGGCCGTAAGCTGCTGGGCCCAGCACAATGTCTCAATTTATGGATTCAAGTGATTAGGTGGCAAGTACCTGAAGTTACGAAGACAATCCTATAACCATACCTGCATGTTTGCATAATACCCTAACCCAAAGGCTCAGTTTGGCATTTATCCAACAGCACAGGCCCTGGATTGTTGAAGATGGCCTCAGGAAACAGCACAGGGCCTGGTGTGTTGTACATGGCCACAGCAAGCAGCACAGGGCCTGGTTTGGTGAAGATGGCCTCAGCCAGAAGCACAGGGCCTGGTGTGATATGAGTGGCCTGAGCAAGAGCCACAGGCCCTGGTGTGGTGTAAGTGGCCAGAGCAAGAGCCACAGGCCCTGGTGTGGTGTAAGTGGCCTGAGCAAGAGCCACAGGCCCTGGTGTGGTGTAGGTGGCCTCAGCCAGCAGCCACAAGCCCTTGTGTGGTGTAAGTGGCCTCAGCCAGCAGCCACAGGCCCTGGTGTGGTGTAAGTGGCCTCAGCCAGTGCCACAGGCCCTGGTGTGGTGTAAGTGGCCTGAGCAAGAGCCACAGACCATGGTGTGGTGTAATTGGCCTCAATAGCAACTAAGGCCCTGGTGTGGTGTAGGTGGCCTAAGCCAGCAGCCACAGGCCCTGGTGTGGTGTAAGTGGCCTCAGCCAGCAGCCACAGGCCCTGGTGTGGTGTAAGTCGCCTCAGCCAGAAGCCACAGGCACTGGTGTGGTGTAAGTGGCCTCAGCCAGCAGCAAAAGGGCCCTGGTGTGGTGTAAGTCGCCTCAGCCAGCAGCCACAGGCCCTGGTGTGGTGTAGATGGCCTCAGCCAGCAGCCACAGGCCCTGGTGTGGTGTAAGTGGCCTCAGCCAGCAGCCACAGGCCGTGGTGTGGTCTAAGTTGCCTCAGCCAGAAGCACAGGGCCTGGTGTGATATGAGTGGCCTGAGAAAGAGCCACAGGCCCTGGTGTGGTGTAAGTGGCCTGAGCAAGAGCCACAGGCCCTGGTGTGGTGTAAGTGGCCTCAATAGCAACTAAGGCCCTGGTTTGGTGTATGTGGCCTCAGCCAGCAAATAAGGCCGTGGTGTGGTGTAGGTGGCATCAGCTAGCAGCACAAGACATTGGAAAACAGCCAAAAGCAATGTCGTTAATGTGCCCTCATTAATGGGCAGCTGCTTTTGGTCTTTTAATACACCCCTTCTCTGGATCAAAAGCGGTTCAATGACATGAAAATGAAAGGCTCACAGCAGCAGGTATTCCCAAGCAGTCTCCCATCCAAGTACTAACCAAGCCCAGCCCTGCTTAGCTTCCGAGATCAGACGAGGTCGGGAGTGCTCAGGGTGGTATGGCCGTAAGCTGCTGGCTCCAGCACAATGTCTCAATTTATGGATTCAAGTGATTAGGTGGCAAGTACCTGAAGTTACGAAGACAATGCCATAACCATACCTGCATGTTTGCATAATACCCTAACCCAAAGGCTCAGTTTGGCATTTATCCAACAGCACAGGCCCTGGATTGTTGAAGATGGCCTCAGGAACCAGCACAGGGCCTGGTGTGTTGTACATGGCCACAGCAAGGAGCACAGGGCCTGGTTTGGTGAAGATGGCCTCGGCCAGAAGCGCAGGGCCTGGTGTGATGTGAGTGGCCTGAGCAAGAGCCACAGGCCTTGGTGTGGTGTAAGTGGCCTCAGCCAGCAGCCACAGACCCTGGTGTGGTGTAAGTGGCCTCAGCCAGCAGCCACAGGCCCTGGTGTGGTCTAAGTGGCCTCAGCCAGTGCCACAGGCCCTGGTGTGGTGTAAGTGGCCTGAGTAAGAGCCACAGGCCCTGGTGTGGTGTAAGTGGCCTGAGCAAGAGCCACAGGCCCTGGTGTGGTGTAAGTGGCCTGAGCAAGAGCCACAGGCCCTGGTGTGGTGTAGGTGGCCTCAGCCAGCAGCCACAGGCCCTGGTGTGGTGTAGGTGGCCTCAGCCAGAGCCACAGCCCCTGATGTGGTGTAAGTGGCCCCAGCCGGTCACTCAGGCCCTGGTGTGGTGTAGGTGGCATCAGCTAGCAGCACAAGACATTGGAAAAGAGCCAAAAGCAATGTGATTAATGTGCCCTTATTAATGGGCAGCTGCTTTTGGTCTTTTAATACACCCCTTCTCTGGATCAAAAGCGGTTCAATGACATGAAAATTAAAGGCTTACAGCACCAGGTATTCCCAGGCAGTCTCCCATCCAAGTACTAACCAAGCCCAGCCCTGCTTAGCTTCCGAGATCAGACGAGGTCGGGCGTGCTCAGGGTGGTATGGCCGTAAGCTGCTGGGCCCAGCACAATGTCTCAATTTATGGATTCAAGTGATTAGGTGGCAAGTACCTGAAGTTACGAAGACAATCCTATAACCATACCTGCATGTTTGCATAATACCCTAACCCAAAGGCTCAGTTTGGCATTTATCCAACAGCACAGGCCCTGGATTGTTGAAGATGGCCTCAGGAAACAGCACAGGGCCTGGTGTGTTGTACATGGCCACAGCAAGCAGCACAGGGCCTGGTTTGGTGAAGATGGCCTCAGCCAGAAGCACAGGGCCTGGTGTGATATGAGTGGCCTGAGCAAGAGCCACAGGCCCTGGTGTGGTGTAAGTGGCCTGAGCAAGAGCCACAGGCCCTGGTGTGGTGTAAGTGGCCTGAGCAAGAGCCACAGGCCCTGGTGTGGTGTAGGTGGCCTCAGCCAGCAGCCACAGGCCCTGGTGTGGTGTAGGTGGCCTCAGCCAGCAGCCACAAGCCCTTGTGTGGTGTAAGTGGCCTCAGCCAGCAGCCACAGGCCCTGGTGTGGTGTAAGTGGCCTCAGCCAGTGCCACAGGCCCTGGTGTGGTGTAAGTGGCCTGAGCAAGAGCCACAGACCATGGTGTGGTGTAATTGGCCTCAATAGCAACTAAGGCCCTGGTGTGGTGTAGGTGGCCTAAGCCAGAAGCCACAGGCCCTGGTGTGGTGTAAGTGGCCTCAGCCAGCAGCCACAGGCCCTGGTGTGGTGTAAGTCGCCTCAGCCAGAAGCCACAGGCACTGGTGTGGTGTAAGTGGCCTCAGCCAGCAGCAAAAGGGCCCTGGTGTGGTGTAAGTCGCCTCAGCCAGCAGCCACAGGCCTTGGTGTGGTGTAAGTGGCCTCAGCCAGCAGCCACAGGCGCTGGTGTGGTGTAAGTCGCCTCAGCCAGAAGCCACAGGCACTGGTGTGGTGTAAGTGGCCTCAGCCAGCAGCCACAGGCCCTGGTGTGGTGTAGGTGGCCTCAGCCAGCAGCCACAGGCCCTGGTGTGGTGTAGGTGGCCTCAGCCAGCAGCCACAGGCCCTGGTGTGGTGTAAGTGGCCTCAGCCAGCAGCCACAGGCCCTGGTGTGGTGTAAGTGGCCTGAGCAAGAGCCACAGGCCCTGTTGTGGTGTAAGTGGCCTCAGCCAGCAGCCACAGGCCCTGGTGTGGTGTAAGTGGCCTGAGCAAGTGCCACAGGCCCTGGTGTGGTGTAAGTGGCCTGAGCAAGTGCCACAGGCCCTGGTGTGGTGTAAGTGGCCTCAATAGCAAATAAGGCCCTGGTGTGGTGTAAGTGGCCTGAGCAAGAACCACAGGGCCTGGTTTGGTGAAGATGGCCTCGGCCAGAAGCGCAGGGCCTGGTGTGATGTGAGTGGCCTGAGCAAGAGCCACAGGCCCTGGTGTGGTGTAAGTGGCCTCAGCCAGCAGCCACAGGCCCTGGTGTGGTGTAAGTGGCCTCAGCCAGAAGCCACAGGCACTGGTGTGGTGTAAGTGGCCTCAGCCAGCAGCAAAAGGGCCCTGGTGTGGTGTAGGTGGCCTCAGCCAGCAGCCACAGGCCCTGGTGTGGTGTAAGTGGCCTCAATAGCAACTAAGGCCCTGGTGTGGTGTAAGTGGCTTCAGCCAGCAGCCACAGGCTCTGGTGTGGTGTAACTGGCCTCAGCCAGCAGCCACAGGCCCTGATGTGGTGTAAGTGGCCCCAGCCGGTCACTCAGGCCCTGGTGTGGTGTAGGTGGCATCAGCCAGCAGCCACAGGCCCTGGTGTGGTGTAAGTCGCCTCAGCCAGAAGCCACAGGCACTGGTGTGGTGTAAGTGGCCTCAGCCAGCAGCAAAAGGGCCCTGGTGTGGTGTAAGTCGCCTCAGCCAGCAGCCACAGGCCCTGGTGTGGTGTAGGTGGCCTCAGCCAGCAGCCACAGGCCCTGGTGTGGTGTAAGTGGCCTCAGCCAGCAGCCACAGGCCCTGGTGTGGTGTAAGTGGCCTCAGCCAGCAGCCACAGGCCCTGGTGTGGTGTAAGTGGCCTCAGCCAGTGCCACAGGCCCTGGTGTGGTGTAAGTGGCCTGAGCAAGAGCCACAGACCCTGGTGTGGTGTAATTGGCCTCAGCCAGCAGCCACAGGCCCTGGTGTGGTGTAAGTCGCCTCAGACAGAAGCCACAGGCACTGGTGTGGTGTAAGTGGCCTCAGCCAGTGCCACAGGCCCTGGTGTGGTGTAAGTGGCCTGAGCAAGAGCCACAGACCCTGGTGTGGTGTAATTGGCCTCAGCCAGCAGCCACAGGCCCTGGTGTGGTGTAAGTCGCCTCAGACAGAAGCCACAGGCACTGGTGTGGTGTAAGTGGCCTCAGCCAGCAGCAAAAGGGCCCTGGTGTGGTGTAAGTCGCCTCAGCCAGCAGCCACAGGCCCTGGTGTGGTGTAGGTGGCCTCAGCCAGCAGCCACAGGCCCTGGTGTGGTGTAAGTGGCCTGAGCAAGAGCCACAGGCCCTGGTGTGGTGTAAGTGGCCTGAGCAAGAGCCACAGACCCTGGTGTGGTGTAATTGGCCTCAATAGCAACTAATGCCCTGGTGTGGTGTAGGTGGCCTCAGCCAGCAGCCACAGGCCCTGGTGTGGTGTAAGTGGCCTGAGCAAGAGCCACAGGCCCTGGTGTGGTGTAAGTGGCCTGAGCAAGAGCCACAGACCCTGGTGTGGTGTAATTGGCCTCAATAGCAACTAATGCCCTGGTGTGGTGTAGGTGGCCTCAGCCAGCAGCCACAGGCCCTGGTGTGGTGAAAGTGGCCTCAGCCAGAGCCACAGGCCCTGATGTGGTGTAAGTGGCCCCAGCCGGTCCCTCAGGCCCTTGTGTGGTGTAGGTTGCATCAGCTAGCAGCACAAGACATTGGAAAAGAGCCAAAAGCAATGTCGTTAATGTGCCCTCATTAATGGGCAGCTGCTTTTGGTCTTTTAATACACCCCTTCTCTGGATCAAAAGCGGTTCAATGACATGAAAATCAAAGGCTTACAGCACCAGGTATTCCCAGGTAGTCTCCCATCCAAGTACTAACCAAGCCCAGCCCTGCTTAGCTTCCGAGATCAGACGAGGTCGGGCGTGCTCAGGGTGGTATGGCCGTAAGCTGCTGGCTCCAGCACAATGTCTCAATTTATGGATTCAAGTGATTAGGTGGCAAGTACCTGAAGTTACGAAGACAATGCTATAACCATACCTGCATGTTTGCATAATACCCTAACCCAAAGGCTCAGTTTGGCATTTATCCAACAGCACAGGCCCTGGATTGTTGAAGATGGCCTCAGGAACCAGCACAGGGCCTGGTGTGTTGTACATGGCCACAGCAAGGAGCACAGGGCCTGGTTTGGTGAAGATGGCCTCGGCCAGAAGCGCAGGGCCTGGTGTGATGTGAGTGGCCTGAGCAAGAGCCACAGGCCTTGGTGTGGTGTAAGTGGCCTCAGCCAGCAGCCACAGGCCCTGGTGTGGTGTAAGTCGCCTCAGCCAGAAGCCACAGGCACTGGTGTGGTGTAAGTGGCCTCAGCCAGCAGCCACAGGCCCTGGTGTGGTGTAGGTGGCCTCAGCCAGCCGCCACAGGGCCTGGTGTGGTGTAGGTGGCCTCAGCCAGCAGCCACAGGCCCTGGTGTGGTGTAAGTGGCCTCAGCCAGCAGCCACAGGCCGTGGTGTGGTGTAAGTGGCCTGAGCAAGAGCCACAGGCCCTGGTGTGGTGTAAGTGGCCTGAGCAAGAGCCACAGACCCTGGTGTGGTGTAATTGGCCTCAATAGCAACTAATGCCCTGGTGTGGTGTAGGTGGCCTCAGCCAGCAGCCACAGGCCCTGGTGTGGTGTAAGTGGCCTCAGCCAGCAGCCACAGGCCCTGGTGTGGTGTAAGTCGCCTCAGCCAGAAGCCACAGGCACTGGTGTGGTGTAAGTGGCCTCAGCCAGCAGCAAAAGGGCCCTGGTGTGGTGTAAGTGGCCTCAGCCAGCAGCCACAGGCCCTGGTGTGGTGTAGGTGGCCTCAGCCAGCAGCCACAGGCCCTTGTGTGGTGTAATTGGCCTCAATAGCAACTAAGGCCCTGGTGTGGTGTAGGTGGCCTAAGCCAGCAGCCACAGGCCCTGGTGTGGTGTAAGTGGCCTCAGCCAGTGCCACAGGCCCTGGTGTGGTGTAAGTGGCCTGAGCAAGAGCCACAGGCCCTGGTGTGGTGTAAGTGGCCTCAGCCAGCAGCCACAGGCCCTGGTGTGGTGTAAGTGGCCTCAGCCAGCAGCCACAGGCCCTGGTGTGGTGTAAGTGGCCTCAGCCAGTGCCACAGGCCCTGGTGTGGTGTAAGTGGCCTGAGCAAGAGCCACAGGCCCTGGTGTGGTGTAAGTGGCCTGAGCAAGAGCCACAGACCCTGGTGTGGTGTAATTGGCCTCAATAGCAACTAATGCCCTGGTGTGGTGTAGGTGGCCTCAGCCAGCAGCCACAGGCCCTGGTGTGGTGTAAGTGGCCTGAGCAAGAGCCACAGGCCCTGGTGTGGTGTAAGTGGCCTGAGCAAGAGCCACAGACCCTGGTGTGGTGTAATTGGCCTCAATAGCAACTAATGCCCTGGTGTGGTGTAGGTGGCCTCAGCCAGCAGCCACAGGCCCTGATGTGGTGTAAGTGGCCCCAGCCGGTCACTCAGGCCCTTGTGTGGTGTAGGTTGCATCAGCTAGCAGCACAAGACATTGGAAAAGAGCCAAAAGCAGTGTCGTTAATGTGCCCTCATTAATGGGCAGCTGCTTTTGGTCTTTTAATACACCCCTTCTCTGGATCAAAAGCGGTTCAATGACATGAAAATCAAAGGCTTACAGCACCAGGTATTCCCAGGCAGTCTCCCATCCAAGTACTAACCAAGCCCAGCCCTGCTTAGCTTCCGAGATCAGACGAGGTCGGGCGTGCTCAGGGTGGTATGGCCATAAGCTGCTGGCCCCAGCACAATGACTCAATTTATGGATTCAAGTGATTAGGTGGCAAGTACCTGAAGTTACGAAGACAATCCTATAACCATACCTGCATGTTTGCATAATACCCTAACCCAAAGGCTCAGTTTAGCATTTATCCAACAGCACAGGCCCTGGATTGTTGAAGATGGCCTCAGGAACCAGCACAGGGCCTGGTGTGTTGTACATGGCCACAGCTAGCAGCACAGGGCCTGGTTTGGTGAAGATGGCCTAGGCCAGAAGAGCAGGGCCTGGTGTGATGTGAGTGGCCTGAGCAAGAGCCACATACCCTGGTGTGGTGTAATTGGCCTCAATAGCAACTAAGGCCCTGGTGTGGTGTAGGTGGCCTCAGCCAGCAGCCACAGGCCCTGGTGTGGTGTAAGTGGCCTCAATAGCAACTAAGGCCCTGGTGTGGTGTAAGTGGCCTGAGCAAGAGCCACATACCCTGGTGTGGTGTAATTGGCCTCAATAGCAACTAAGGCCCCGGTGTGGTGTAGGTGGCCTCAGCCAGGAGCCACAGGCCCTGGTGTGGTGTAAGTGGCCCCAGCCGGTCACTCAGACCCTGGTGTGGTGTAGGTGGCATCAGCTAGCAGCACAAGACATTGGAAAACAGCCAAAAGCAATGTCGTTAATGTGCCCTCATTAATGGGGAGCTGCTTCTGGTCTTTTAATACACCCCTTCTCTGGATCAAAAGCGGTTCAATGACATGAAAATGAAAGGCTTACAGCAACAGGTATTCCCAGGCAGTCTCCCATCCAAGTACTAACCAAGCCCAGCCCTGCTTAGCTTCCGAGATCAGACGAGGTCAGGCGTGCTCAGGGTGGTATGGCCGTAAGCTGCTGGCCCCAGCACAATGTCTCAATTTATGGATTCAAGTGATTAGGTGGCAAGTACCTGAAGTTACGAAGACAATCCTATAACCATACCTGCATGTTTGCATAATACCCTAACCAAAAGGCTCAGTTTGGCATTTATCCAACAGCACAGGCCCTGGATTGTTGAAGATGGCCTCAAGAACCAGCACAGGACCTGGTGTGTTTTACATGGCCACAGCAAGCAGCACAGGGCCTGGTTTGGTGAAGATGGCCTCAGCAAGCAGCCACAGGCCCTGGTTTGGTGTAAGTGGCCTCAGCTAGCAGCCACAGGCCCTGGTGTGGTGTGAGTGGCCTCAGCCAGCAGCCACAGGCCCTGGTGTGGTCTAAGTGGCCTCAGCCAGTGCCACAGGCCCTGGTGTGGTGTAAGTGGCCTGAGCAAGAGCCACAGGCCCTGGTGTGGTGTAAGTGGCCTCAGCCAGCAGCCACAGGCCCTGGTGTGGTGTAAGTGGCCTGAGCAAGTGCCACAGGCCCTGGTGTGGTGTAAGTGGCCTGAGCAAGTGCCACAGGCCCTGGTGTGGTGTAAGTGGCCTCAATAGCAAATAAGGCCCTGGTGTGGTGTAAGTGGCCTGAGCAAGAACCACAGGGCCTGGTTTGGTGAAGATGGCCTCGGCCAGAAGCGCAGGGCCTGGTGTGATGTGAGTGGCCTGAGCAAGAGCCACAGGCCCTGGTGTGGTGTAAGTGGCCTCAGCCAGCAGCCACAGGCCCTGGTGTGGTGTAAGTGGCCTCAGCCAGAAGCCACAGGCACTGGTGTGGTGTAAGTGGCCTCAGCCAGCAGCAAAAGGGCCCTGGTGTGGTGTAGGTGGCCTCAGCCAGCAGCCACAGGCCCTGGTGTGGTGTAAGTGGCCTCAATAGCAACTAAGGCCCTGGTGTGGTGTAAGTGGCTTCAGCCAGCAGCCACAGGCCCTGGTGTGGTGTAAGTGGCCTCAGCCAGCAGCCACAGGCCCTGGTGTGGTGTAGGTGGCCTCAGCCAGCAGCCACAGGCCCTGGTGTGGTGTAAGTGGCCTATATAGCAACTAAGGCCCTGGTGTGGTGTAAGTGGCTTCAGCCAGCAGCCACAGGCTCTGGTGTGGTGTAAGTGGCCTCAGCCAGCAGCCACAGGCCCTGGTGTGGTGTAAGTGGCCTCAGCCAGAGCCACAGGCCCTGATGTGGTGTAAGTGGCCCCAGCCGGTCACTCAGGCCCTGGTGTGGTGTAGGTGGCATCAGCTAGCAGCATAAGACATTGGAAAACAGCCAAAAGCAGTGTCGTTAATGTGCCCTCATTAATGGGCAGCTGCTTTTGGTCTTTTAATACACCCCTTCTCTGGATCAAAAGCGGTTCAATGACATGAAAATGAAAGGCTTACAGCACCAGGTATTCCCAGGCAGTCTCCCATCCAAGTACTAACCAAGCCCAGCCCTGCTTAGCTTCCGAGATCAGACGAGGTCGGGCCTGCTCAGGGTGGTATGGCCGTAAGCTGCTGGCCCCAGCACAATGTCTCAATTTATGGATTCAAGTGATTAGGTGGCAAGTACCTGAAGTTACGAAGACAATCCTATAACCATACCTGCATGTTTGCATAATACCCTAACCCAAAGGCTCAGTTTGGCATTTATCCAACAGCACAGGCCCTGGATTGTTGAAGATGGCCTCACGAACCAGCACAGGGCCTGGTGTGTTGTACATGGCCACAGCAAGCAGCACAGGGCCTGGTTTGGTGAAGATGGCCTCGGCCAGAAGCGCAGGGCCTGGTGTGATGTGAGTGGCCTGAGCAAGAGCCACAGGCCCTGGTGTGGTGTAAGTCGCCTCAGCCAGAAGCCACAGGCACTGGTGTGGTGTAAGTGGCCTCAGCCAGCAGCAAAAGGGCCCTGGTGTGGTGTAAGTGGCCTCAGCCAGCAGCCACAGGCCCTGGTGTGGTGTAGGTGGCCTCAGCCAGCAGCCACAGGCCCTGGTGTGGTGTAAGTGGCCTCAGCCAGCAGCCACAGGCCCTGGTGTGGTGTAAGTGGCCTCAGCCAGCAGCCACAGGCCCTGGTGTGGTGTAAGTGGCCTCAGCCAGTGCCACAGGCCCTGGTGTGGTGTAAGTGGCCTGAGCAAGAGCCACAGACCCTGGTGTGGTGTAATTGGCCTCAGCCAGCAGCCACAGGCCCTGGTGTGGTGTAAGTCGCCTCAGACAGAAGCCACAGGCACTGGTGTGGTGTAGGTGGCCTCAGCCACCAGCCACAGGCCCTGGTGTGGTGTAATTGGCCTCAGCCAGCAGCAAAAGGGCCCTGGTGTGGTATAAGTCGCCTCAGCCAGCAGCCACAGGCCCTGGTGTGGTGTAGGTGGCCTCAGCCACCAGCCACAGGCCCTGGTGTGGTGTAAGTGGCCTCAGCCAGCAGCCACAGGCCCTGGTGTGGTGTAAGTGGCCTCAGCCAGCAGCCACAGGCCCTGGTGTGGTGTAAGTGGCCTCAGCCAGTGCCACAGGCCCTGGTGTGGTGTAAGTGGCCTGAGCAAGAGCCACAGGCCCTGGTGTGGTGTAAGTGGCCTGAGCAAGAGCCACAGACCCTGGTGTGGTGTAATTGGCCTCAATAGCAACTAATGCCCTGGTGTGGTGCAGGTGGCCTCAGCCAGCAGCCACAGGCCCTGGTGTGGTGTAAGTGGCCTGAGCAAGAGCCACAGGTCCTGGTGTGGTGTAAGTGGCCTGAGCAAGAGCCACAGACCCTGGTGTGGTGTAATTGTCCTCAATAGCAACTAATGCCCTGGTGTGGTGTAGGTGGCCTCAGCCAGCAGCCACAGGCCCTGGTGTGGTGTAAGTGGCCTCAGCCAGCAGCCACAGGCCATGGTGTGGTGTAAGTCGCCTCAGCCAGAAGCCACAGGCACTGGTGTGGTGTAAGTGGCCTCAGCCAGCAGCAAAAGGGCCCTGGTGTGGTGTAAGTGGCCTCAGCCAGCAGCCACAGGCCCTGGTGTGGTGTAGGTGGCCTCAGCCAGCAGCCACAGGCCCTTGTGTGGTGTAATTGGCCTCAATAGCAACTAAGGCCCTGGTGTGGTGTAGGTGGCCTAAGCCAGCAGCCACAGGCCCTGGTGTGGTGTAAGTGGCCTCAGCCAGTGCCACAGGCCCTGGTGTGGTGTAAGTGGCCTCAGCCAGTGCCACAGGCCCTGGTGTGGTGTAAGTGGCCTGAGCAAGAGCCACAGACCCTGGTGTGGTGTAATTGGCCTCAATAGCAACTAAGGCCCTGGTGTGGTGTAGGTGGCCTCAGCCAGCAGCCACAGGCCCTGGTGTGGTGTAAGTGGCCTAAGCCAGAGCCACAGGCCCTGGTGTGGTGTAAGTGGCCTGAGCAAGAGCCACAGGGCCTGGTTTGGTGAAGATGGCCTCGGCCAGAAGCGCAGGGCCTGGTGTGATGTGAGTGGCCTGAGCAAGAGCCACAGGCCCTGGTGTGGTGTAAGTGGCCTCAGCCAGCAGCCACAGGCCCTGGTGTGGTGTAAGTCGCCTCAGCCAGAAGCCACAGGCACTGGTGTGGTGTAAGTGGCCTCAGCCAGCAGCAAAAGGGCCCTGGTGTGGTGTAAGTCGCCTCAGCCAGCAGCCACAGGCCCTGGTGTGGTGTAGATGGCCTCAGCCAGCAGCCACAGGCCCTGGTGTGGTGTAAGTGGCCTCAGCCAGCAGCCACAGGCCCTGGTGTGGTCTAAGTGGCCTCAGCCAGAAGCACAGGGCCTGGTGTGATATGAGTGGCCTGAGCAAGAGCCACAGGCCCTGGTGTGGTGTAAGTGGCCTGAGCAAGAGCCACAGGCCCTGGTGTGGTGTAAGTGGCCTGAGCAAGAGCCACAGGCCCTGGTGTGGTGTAGGTGGCCTCAGCCAGCAGCCACAGGCCCTGGTGTGGTGTAGGTGGCCTCAGCCAGCAGCCACAAGCCCTTGTGTGGTGTAAGTGGCCTCAGCCAGCAGCCACAGGCCCTGGTGTGGTGTAAGTGGCCTCAGCCAGTGCCACAGGCCCTGGTGTGGTGTAAGTGGCCTGAGCAAGAGCCACAGACCATGGTGTGGTGTAATTGGCCTCAATAGCAACTAAGGCCCTGGTGTGGTGTAAGTGGCCTCAGCCAGCAGCCACAGGCCCTGGTGTGGTGTAAGTGGCCTCAGCCAGCAGCCACAGGCCCTGGTGTGGTGTAAGTGGCCTCAGCCAGAGCCACAGGCCCTTATGTGGTGTAAGTGGCCCCAGCCGTTCACTCAGGCCCTGGTGTGGTGTAGGTGGCATCAGCTAGCAGCACAAGACATTGGAAAACAGCCAAAAGCAATGTCGTTAATGTGCCCTCATTAATGGGCAGCTGCTTTTGGTCTTTTAATACACCCCTTCTCTGGATCAAAAGCGGTTCAATGACATGAAAATGAAAGGCTTACAGCACTAGGTATTCCCAGGCAGTCTCCCATCCAAGTACTAACCAAGCCCAGCCCTGCTCAGCTTCCGAGATCAGACGAGGTCGGGCGTGCTCAGGGTGGTATGGCCGTAAGCTGCTGGCCCCAGCACAATGTCTCAATTTATGGATTCAGGTGATTAGGTGGCAAGTACCTGAAGTTACGAAGAAAATCCTATAACCCTACCTTCATGTTTGCATAATACCCTAACCCAAAGGCTCAGTTTAGCATTTATCCAACAGCACAGGCCCTGGATTGTTGAAGATGGCCTCAGGAAACAGCACAGGGCCTGGTGTGTTGTACATGGCCACAGCTAGCAGCACAGGGCCTGGTTTGGTGAAGATGGCCTCGGCCAGAAGCGCAGGGCCTGGTGTGATGTGAGTGGCCTGAGCAAGAGCCACAGGCCCTGGTGTGGTGTAAGTGGCCTCAGCCAGCAGCCACAGGCCCTGGTTTGGTGTAAGTCGCCACAGCCAGAACCCACAGGCCCTGGTGTGGTGTAACTGGCCTCAGCCAGAGCCACAGCCCCTGATGTGGTGTAAGTGGCCCCAGCCGGTCACTCAGGCCCTGGTGTGGTGTAGGTGGCATCAGCTAGCAGCACAAGACATTGGAAAAGAGCCAAAAGCAATGTGATTAATGTGCCCTTATTAATGGGCAGCTGCTTTTGGTCTTTTAATACACCCCTTCTCTGGATCAAAAGCGGTTCAATGACATGAAAATTAAAGGCTTACAGCACCAGGTATTCCCAGGCAGTCTCCCATCCAAGTACTAACCAAGCCCAGCCCTGCTTAGCTTCCGAGATCAGACGAGGTCGGGCGTGCTCAGGGTGGTATGGCCGTAAGCTGCTGGGCCCAGCACAATGTCTCAATTTATGGATTCAAGTGATTAGGTGGCAAGTACCTGAAGTTACGAAGACAATCCTATAACCATACCTGCATGTTTGCATAATACCCTAACCCAAAGGCTCAGTTTGGCATTTATCCAACAGCACAGGCCCTGGATTGTTGAAGATGGCCTCAGGAAACAGCACAGGGCCTGGTGTGTTGTACATGGCCACAGCAAGCAGCACAGGGCCTGGTTTGGTGAAGATGGCCTCAGCCAGAAGCACAGGGCCTGGTGTGATATGAGTGGCCTGA
Source organism: Mchenga conophoros (assembly GCF_057382185.1). NCBI lineage: Eukaryota > Metazoa > Chordata > Actinopteri > Cichliformes > Cichlidae > Mchenga > Mchenga conophoros. The sequence goes on along the minus strand of NC_140528.1, from coordinate 82,418,281 downwards.
GCAAGAGCCACAGGCCCTGGTGTGGTGTAAGTGGCCTGAGCAAGAGCCACAGGTCCTGGTGTGGTGTAAGTGGCCTGAGCAAGAGCCACAGGCCCTGGTGTGGTGTAGGTGGCCTCAGCCAGCAGCCACAGGCCCTGGTGTGGTGTAGGTGGCCTCAGCCAGCAGCCACAAGCCCTTGTGTGGTGTAAGTGGCCTCAGCCAGCAGCCACAGGCCCTGGTGTGGTGTAAGTGGCCTCAGCCAGTGCCACAGGCCCTGGTGTGGTGTAAGTGGCCTGAGCAAGAGCCACAGACCATGGTGTGGTGTAATTGGCCTCAATAGCAACTAAGGCCCTGGTGTGGTGTAGGTGGCCTAAGCCAGAAGCCACAGGCCCTGGTGTGGTGTAAGTGGCCTCAGCCAGCAGCCACAGGCCCTGGTGTGGTGTAAGTGGCCTCAGCCAGAAGCCACAGGCACTGGTGTGGTGTAAGTGGCCTCAGCCAGCAGCAAAAGGGCCCTGGTGTGGTGTAAGTGGCCTCAGCCAGCAGCCACAGGCCTTGGTGTGGTGTAAGTGGCCTCAGCCAGCAGCCACAGGCCCTGGTGTGGTGTAAGTCGCCTCAGCCAGAAGCCACAGGCACTGGTGTGGTGTAAGTGGCCTCAGCCACCAGCCACAGGCCCTGGTGTGGTGTAGGTGGCCTCAGCCAGCAGCCACAGGCCCTGGTGTGGTGTAAGTGGCCTCAGCCAGCAGCCACAGGCCCTGGTGTGGTGTAAGTGGCCTGAGCAAGAGCCACAGGCCCTGTTGTGGTGTAAGTGGCCTCAGCCAGCAGCCACAGGCCCTGGTGTGGTGTAAGTGGCCTGAGCAAGTGCCACAGGCCCTGGTGTGGTGTAAGTGGCCTGAGCAAGTGCCACAGGCCCTGGTGTGGTGTAAGTGGCCTCAATAGCAAATAAGGCCCTGGTGTGGTGTAAGTGGCCTGAGCAAGAACCACAGGGCCTGGTTTGGTGAAGATGGCCTCGGCCAGAAGCGCAGGGCCTGGTGTGATGTGAGTGGCCTGAGCAAGAGCCACAGGCCCTGGTGTGGTGTAAGTGGCCTCAGCCAGCAGCCACAGGCCCTGGTGTGGTGTAGGTGGCCTCAGCCAGCAGCCACAGGCCCTGGTGTGGTGTAAGTGGCCTCAGCCAGCAGCCACAGGCCCTGGTGTGGTGTAAGTGGCCTGAGCAAGAGCCACAGGCCCTGTTGTGGTGTAAGTGGCCTCAGCCAGCAGCCACAGGCCCTGGTGTGGTGTAAGTGGCCTGAGCAAGTGCCACAGGCCCTGGTGTGGTGTAAGTGGCCTGAGCAAGTGCCACAGGCCCTGGTGTGGTGTAAGTGGCCTCAATAGCAAATAAGGCCCTGGTGTGGTGTAAGTGGCCTGAGCAAGAACCACAGGGCCTGGTTTGGTGAAGATGGCCTCGGCCAGAAGCGCAGGGCCTGGTGTGATGTGAGTGGCCTGAGCAAGAGCCACAGGCCCTGGTGTGGTGTAAGTGGCCTCAGCCAGCAGCCACAGGCCCTGGTGTGGTGTAAGTGGCCTCAGCCAGAAGCCACAGGCACTGGTGTGGTGTAAGTGGCCTCAGCCAGCAGCAAAAGGGCCCTGGTGTGGTGTAGGTGGCCTCAGCCAGCAGCCACAGGCCCTGGTGTGGTGTAAGTGGCCTCAATAGCAACTAAGGCCCTGGTGTGGTGTAAGTGGCCTGAGCAAGAGCCACAGGCCCTGGTGTGGTGTAAGTGGCCTCAGCCAGCAGCCACAGGCCCTGGTGTGGTGTAGGTGGCCTCAGCCAGCAGCCACAGGCCCTGGTGTGGTGTAAGTGGCCTCAGCCAGCAGCCACAGGCCCTGGTGTGGTGTAAGTGGCCTGAGCAAGAGCCACAGGCCCTGTTGTGGTGTAAGTGGCCTCAGCCAGCAGCCACAGGCCCTGGTGTGGTGTAAGTGGCCTGAGCAAGTGCCACAGGCCCTGGTGTGGTGTAAGTGGCCTGAGCAAGTGCCACAGGCCCTGGTGTGGTGTAAGTGGCCTCAATAGCAAATAAGGCCCTGGTGTGGTGTAAGTGGCCTGAGCAAGAACCACAGGGCCTGGTTTGGTGAAGATGGCCTCGGCCAGAAGCGCAGGGCCTGGTGTGATGTGAGTGGCCTGAGCAAGAGCCACAGGCCCTGGTGTGGTGTAAGTGGCCTCAGCCAGCAGCCACAGGCCCTGGTGTGGTGTAAGTGGCCTCAGCCAGAAGCCACAGGCACTGGTGTGGTGTAAGTGGCCTCAGCCAGCAGCAAAAGGGCCCTGGTGTGGTGTAGGTGGCCTCAGCCAGCAGCCACAGGCCCTGGTGTGGTGTAAGTGGCCTCAATAGCAACTAAGGCCCTGGTGTGGTGTAAGTGGCTTCAGCCAGCAGCCACAGGCTCTGGTGTGGTGTAACTGGCCTCAGCCAGCAGCCACAGGCCCTGATGTGGTGTAAGTGGCCCCAGCCGGTCACTCAGGCCCTGGTGTGGTGTAGGTGGCATCAGCCAGCAGCCACAGGCCCTGGTGTGGTGTAAGTCGCCTCAGCCAGAAGCCACAGGCACTGGTGTGGTGTAAGTGGCCTCAGCCAGCAGCAAAAGGGCCCTGGTGTGGTGTAAGTCGCCTCAGCCAGCAGCCACAGGCCCTGGTGTGGTGTAGGTGGCCTCAGCCAGCAGCCACAGGCCCTGGTGTGGTGTAAGTGGCCTCAGCCAGCAGCAAAAGGGCCCTGGTGTGGTGTAAGTCGCCTCAGCCAGCAGCCACAGGCCCTGGTGTGGTGTAGGTGGCCTCAGCCAGCAGCCACAGGCCCTGGTGTGGTGTAAGTGGCCTGAGCAAGAGCCACAGGCCCTGGTGTGGTGTAAGTGGCCTGAGCAAGAGCCACAGACCCTGGTGTGGTGTAATTGGCCTCAATAGCAACTAATGCCCTGGTGTGGTGCAGGGGGCCTCAGCCAGCAGCCACAGGCCCTGGTGTGGTGTAAGTGGCCTGAGCAAGAGCCACAGGCCCTGGTGTGGTGTAAGTGGCCTGAGCAAGAGCCACAGACCCTGGTGTGGTGTAATTGGCCTCAATAGCAACTAATGCCCTGGTGTGGTGTAGGTGGCCTCAGCCAGCAGCCACAGGCCCTGGTGTGGTGAAAGTGGCCTCAGCCAGAGCCACAGGCCCTGATGTGGTGTAAGTGGCCCCAGCCGGTCACTCAGGCCCTTGTGTGGTGTAGGTTGCATCAGCTAGCAGCACAAGACATTGGAAAAGAGCCAAAAGCAGTGTCGTTAATGTGCCCTCATTAATGGGCAGCTGCTTTTGGTCTTTTAATACACCCCTTCTCTGGATCAAAAGCGGTTCAATGACATGAAAGGTTTACAGCACCAGGTATTCCCAGGCAGTCTCCCATCCAAGTACTAACCAAGCCCAGCCCTGCTTAGCTTCCGAGATCAGACGAGGTCGGGCGTGCTCAGGGTGGTATGGCCGTAAGCTGCTGGCTCCAGCACAATGTCTCAATTTATGGATTCAAGTGATTAGGTGGCAAGTACCTGAAGTTACGAAGACAATGCTATAACCATACCTGCATGTTTGCATAATACCCTAACCCAAAGGCTCAGTTTGGCATTTATCCAACAGCACAGGCCCTGGATTGTTGAAGATGGCCTCAGGAACCAGCACAGGGCCTGGTGTGTTGTACATGGCCACAGCAAGGAGCACAGGGCCTGGTTTGGTGAAGATGGCCTCGGCCAGAAGCGCAGGGCCTGGTGTGATGTGAGTGGCCTGAGCAAGAGCCACAGGCCTTGGTGTGGTGTAAGTGGCCTCAGCCAGCAGCCACAGGCCCTGGTGTGGTGTAAGTCGCCTCAGCCAGAAGCCACAGGCACTGGTGTGGTGTAAGTGGCCTCAGCCAGCAGCCACAGGCCCTGGTGTGGTGTAGGTGGCCTCAGCCAGCAGCCACAGGCCCTGGTGTGGTGTAGGTGGCCTCAGCCAGCAGCCACAGGCCCTGGTGTGGTGTAAGTGGCCTCAGCCAGCAGCCACAGGCCCTGGTGTGGTGTAAGTGGCCTGAGCAAGAGCCACAGGCCCTGGTGTGGTGTAAGTGGCCTCAGCCAGCAGCCACAGGCCCTGGTGTGGTGTAAGTGGCCTGAGCAAGTGCCACAGGCCCTGGTGTGGTGTAAGTGGCCTGAGCAAGTGCCACAGGCCCTGGTGTGGTGTAAGTGGCCTCAATAGCAAATAAGGCCCTGGTGTGGTGTAAGTGGCCTGAGCAAGAACCACAGGGCCTGGTTTGGTGAAGATGGCCTCGGCCAGAAGCGCAGGGCCTGGTGTGATGTGAGTGGCCTGAGCAAGAGCCACAGGCCCTGGTGTGGTGTAAGTGGCCTCAGCCAGCAGCCACAGGCCCTGGTGTGGTGTAAGTGGCCTCAGCCAGAAGCCACAGGCACTGGTGTGGTGTAAGTGGCCTCAGCCAGCAGCAAAAGGGCCCTGGTGTGGTGTAGGTGGCCTCAGCCAGCAGCCACAGGCCCTGGTGTGGTGTAAGTGGCCTCAATAGCAACTAAGGCCCTGGTGTGGTGTAAGTGGCTTCAGCCAGCAGCCACAGGCTCTGGTGTGGTGTAACTGGCCTCAGCCAGCAGCCACAGGCCCTGATGTGGTGTAAGTGGCCCCAGCCGGTCACTCAGGCCCTGGTGTGGTGTAGGTGGCATCAGCCAGCAGCCACAGGCCCTGGTGTGGTGTAAGTCGCCTCAGCCAGCAGCAAAAGGGCCCTGGTGTGGTGTAAGTGGCCTAAGCCAGCAGCCACAGGCCCTGGTGTGGTGTAGGTGGCCTCAGCCAGCAGCCACAGGCCCTGGTGTGGTGTAAGTGGCCTCAGCCAGCAGCCACAGGCCCTGGTGTGGTGTAAGTGGCCTCAGCCAGCAGCCACAGGCCCTGGTGTGGTGTAAGTGGCCTCAGCCAGTGCCACAGGCCCTGGTGTGGTGTAAGTGGCCTGAGCAAGAGCCACAGACCCTGGTGTGGTGTAATTGGCCTCAGCCAGCAGCCACAGGCCCTGGTGTGGTGTAAGTCGCCTCAGACAGAAGCCACAGGCACTGGTGTGGTGTAAGTGGCCTCAGCCAGCAGCAAAAGGGCCCTGGTGTGGTGTAAGTCGCCTCAGCCAGCAGCCACAGGCCCTGGTGTGGTGTAGGTGGCCTCAGCCAGCAGCCACAGGCCCTGGTGTGGTGTAAGTGGCCTGAGCACGAGCCACAGGCCCTGGTGTGGTGTAAGTGGCCTGAGCAAGAGCCACAGACCCTGGTGTGGTGTAATTGGCCTCAATAGCAACTAATGCCCTGGTGTGGTGTAGGTGGCCTCAGCCAGCAGCCACAGGCCCTGGTGTGGTGTAAGTGGCCTGAGCAAGAGCCACAGGCCCTGGTGTGGTGTAAGTGGCCTGAGCAAGAGCCACAGACCCTGGTGTGGTGTAATTGGCCTCAATAGCAACTAATGCCCTGGTGTGGTGTAGGTGGCCTCAGCCAGCAGCCACAGGCCCTGGTGTGGTGAAAGTGGCCTCAGCCAGAGCCACAGGCCCTGATGTGGTGTAAGTGGCCCCAGCCGGTCCCTCAGGCCCTTGTGTGGTGTAAGTCGCCTCAGCCAGAAGCCACAGGCACTGGTGTGGTGTAAGTGGCCTCAGCCAGCAGCAAAAGGGCCCTGGTGTGGTGTAAGTCGCCTCAGCCAGCAGCCACAGGCCCTGGTGTGGTGTAGATGGCCTCAGCCAGCAGCCACAGGCCCTGGTGTGGTGTAAGTGGCCTGAGCAAGTGCCACAGGCCCTGGTGTGGTGTAAGTGGCCTCAATAGCAAATAAGGCCCTGGTGTGGTGTAAGTGGCCTGAGCAAGAACCACAGGGCCTGGTTTGGTGAAGATGGCCTCGGCCAGAAGCGCAGGGCCTGGTGTGATGTGAGTGGCCTGAGCAAGAGCCACAGGCCCTGGTGTGGTGTAAGTGGCCTCAGCCAGAAGCCACAGGCACTGGTGTGGTGTAAGTGGCCTCAGCCAGCAGCAAAAGGGCCCTGGTGTGGTGTAGGTGGCCTCAGCCAGCAGCCACAGGCCCTGGTGTGGTGTAAGTGGCCTCAATAGCAACTAAGGCCCTGGTGTGGTGTAAGTGGCTTCAGCCAGCAGCCACAGGCTCTGGTGTGGTGTAACTGGCCTCAGCCAGCAGCCACAGGCCCTGATGTGGTGTAAGTGGCCCCAGCCGGTCACTCAGGCCCTGGTGTGGTGTAGGTGGCATCAGCCAGCAGCCACAGGCCCTGGTGTGGTGTAAGTCGCCTCAGCCAGAAGCCACAGGCACTGGTGTGGTGTAAGTGGCCTCAGCCAGCAGCAAAAGGGCCCTGGTGTGGTGTAAGTCGCCTCAGCCAGCAGCCACAGGCCCTGGTGTGGTGTAGGTGGCCTCAGCCAGCAGCCACAGGCCCTGGTGTGGTGTAAGTGGCCTCAGCCAGCAGCAAAAGGGCCCTGGTGTGGTGTAAGTCGCCTCAGCCAGCAGCCACAGGCCCTGGTGTGGTGTAGGTGGCCTCAGCCAGCAGCCACAGGCCCTGGTGTGGTGTAAGTGGCCTGAGCAAGAGCCACAGGCCCTGGTGTGGTGTAAGTGGCCTGAGCAAGAGCCACAGACCCTGGTGTGGTGTAATTGGCCTCAATAGCAACTAATGCCCTGGTGTGGTGTAGGTGGCCTCAGCCAGCAGCCACAGGCCCTGGTGTGGTGTAAGTGGCCTGAGCAAGTGCCACAGGCCCTGGTGTGGTGTAAGTGGCCTGAGCAAGTGCCACAGGCCCTGGTGTGGTGTAAGTGGCCTCAATAGCAAATAAGGCCCTGGTGTGGTGTAAGTGGCCTGAGCAAGAACCACAGGGCCTGGTTTGGTGAAGATGGCCTCGGCCAGAAGCGCAGGGCCTGGTGTGATGTGAGTGGCCTGAGCAAGAGCCACAGGCCCTGGTGTGGTGTAAGTGGCCTCAGCCAGCAGCCACAGGCCCTGGTGTGGTGTAAGTGGCCTCAGCCAGAAGCCACAGGCACTGGTGTGGTGTAAGTGGCCTCAGCCAGCAGCAAAAGGGCCCTGGTGTGGTGTAGGTGGCCTCAGCCAGCAGCCACAGGCCCTGGTGTGGTGTAAGTGGCCTCAATAGCAACTAAGGCCCTGGTGTGGTGTAAGTGGCTTCAGCCAGCAGCCACAGGCTCTGGTGTGGTGTAACTGGCCTCAGCCAGCAGCCACAGGCCCTGATGTGGTGTAAGTGGCCCCAGCCGGTCACTCAGGCCCTGGTGTGGTGTAGGTGGCATCAGCCAGCAGCCACAGGCCCTGGTGTGGTGTAAGTCGCCTCAGCCAGAAGACACAGGCACTGGTGTGGTGTAAGTGGCCTCAGCCAGCAGCAAAAGGGCCCTGGTGTGGTGTAAGTCGCCTCAGCCAGCAGCCACAGGCCCTGGTGTGGTGTAGGTGGCCTCAGCCAGCAGCCACAGGCCCTGGTGTGGTGTAAGTGGCCTCAGCCAGCAGCAAAAGGGCCCTGGTGTGGTGTAAGTCGCCTCAGCCAGCAGCCACAGGCCCTGGTGTGGTGTAGGTGGCCTCAGCCAGCAGCCACAGGCCCTGGTGTGGTGTAAGTGGCCTGAGCAAGAGCCACAGGCCCTGGTGTGGTGTAAGTGGCCTGAGCAAGAGCCACAGACCCTGGTGTGGTGTAATTGGCCTCAATAGCAACTAATGCCCTGGTGTGGTGTAGGTGGCCTCAGCCAGCAGCCACAGGCCCTGGTGTGGTGTAAGTGGCCTGAGCAAGAGCCACAGGCCCTGGTGTGGTGTAAGTGGCCTGAGCAAGAGCCACAGACCCTGGTGTGGTGTAATTGGCCTCAATAGCAACTAATGCCCTGGTGTGGTGTAGGTGGCCTCAGCCAGCAGCCACAGGCCCTGGTGTGGTGAAAGTGGCCTCAGCCAGAGCCACAGGCCCTGATGTGGTGTAAGTGGCCCCAGCCGGTCCCTCAGGCCCTTGTGTGGTGTAGGTTGCATCAGCTAGCAGCACAAGACATTGGAAAAGAGCCAAAAGCAATGTCGTTAATGTGCCCTCATTAATGGGCAGCTGCTTCTGGTCTTTTAATACACCCCTTCTCTGGATCAAAAGCGGTTCAATGACATGAAAATCAAAGGCTTACAGCACCAGGTATTCCCAGGCAGTCTCCCATCCAAGTACTAACCAAGCCCAGCCCTGCTTAGCTTCCGAGATCAGACGAGGTCGGGCGTGCTCAGGGTGGTATGGCCGTAAGCTGCTGGCTCCAGCACAATGTCTCAATTTATGGATTCAAGTGATTAGGTGGCAAGTACCTGAAGTTACGAAGACAATGCTATAACCATACCTGCATGTTTGCATAATACCCTAACCCAAAGGCTCAGTTTGGCATTTATCCAACAGCACAGGCCCTGGATTGTTGAAGATGGCCTCAGGAACCAGCACAGGGCCTGGTGTGTTGTACATGGCCACAGCAAGGAGCACAGGGCCTGGTTTGGTGAAGATGGCCTCGGCCAGAAGCGCAGGGCCTGGTGTGATGTGAGTGGCCTGAGCAAGAGCCACAGGCCTTGGTGTGGTGTAAGTGGCCTCAGCCAGCAGCCACAGGCCCTGGTGTGGTGTAAGTCGCCTCAGCCAGAAGCCACAGGCCGTGGTGTGGTGTAAGTGGCCTGAGCAAGAGCCACAGGCCCTGGTGTGGTGTAAGTGGCCTCAGCCAGCCGCCACAGGGCCTGGTGTGGTGTAGGTGGCCTCAGCCAGCAGCCACAGGCCCTGGTGTGGTGTAAGTGGCCTCAGCCAGCAGCCACAGGCCGTGGTGTGGTGTAAGTGGCCTGAGCAAGAGCCACAGGCCCTGGTGTGGTGTAAGTGGCCTGAGCAAGAGCCACAGGCCCTGGTGTGGTGTAGGTGGCCTCAGCCAGCAGCCACAGGCCCTGGTGTGGTGTAGGTGGCCTCAGCCAGCAGCCACAAGCCCTTGTGTGGTGTAAGTGGCCTCAGCCAGCAGCCACAGGCCCTGGTGTGGTGTAAGTGGCCTCAGCCAGTGCCACAGACCCTGGTGTGGTGTAAGTGGCCTGAGCAAGAGCCACAGACCATGGTGTGGTGTAATTGGCCTCAATAGCAACTAAGGCCCTGGTGTGGTGTAGGTGGCCTAAGCCAGAAGCCACAGGCCCTGGTGTGGTGTAAGTGGCCTCAGCCAGCAGCCACAGGCCCTGGTGTGGTGTAAGTGGCCTCAGCCAGAAGCCACAGGCACTGGTGTGGTGTAAGTGGCCTCAGCCAGCAGCAAAAGGGCCCTGGTGTGGTGTAAGTGGCCTCAGCCAGCAGCCACAGGCCTTGGTGTGGTGTAAGTGGCCTCAGCCAGCAGCCACAGGCCCTGGTGTGGTGTAAGTCTTCTCAGCCAGAAGCCACAGGCACTGGTGTGGTGTAAGTGGCCTCAGCCAGCAGCCACAGGCCCTGGTGTGGTGTAGGTGGCCTCAGCCAGCAGCCACAGGCCCTAGTGTGGTGTAGGTTGCCTCAGCCAGCAGCCACAGGCCCTGGTGTGGTGTAAGTGGCCTCAGCCAGCAGCCACAGGCCCTGGTGTGGTGTAAGTGGCCTGAGCAAGAGCCACAGGCCCTGTTGTGGTGTAAGTGGCCTCAGCCAGCAGCCACAGGCCCTGGTGTGGTGTAAGTGGCCTGAGCAAGTGCCACAGGCCCTGGTGTGGTGTAAGTGGCCTGAGCAAGTGCCACAGGCCCTGGTGTGGTGTAAGTGGCCTCAATAGCAAATAAGGCCCTGGTGTGGTGTAAGTGGCCTGAGCAAGAACCACAGGGCCTGGTTTGGTGAAGATGGCCTCGGCCAGAAGCGCAGGGCCTGGTGTGATGTGAGTTGCCTGAGCAAGAGCCACAGGCCCTGGTGTGGTGTAAGTGGCCTCAGCCAGCAGCCACAGGCCCTGGTGTGGTGTAAGTGGCCTCAGCCAGAAGCCACAGGCACTGGTGTGGTGTAAGTGGCCTCAGCCAGCAGCAAAAGGGCCCTGGTGTGGTGTAGGTGGCCTCAGCCAGCAGCCACAGGCCCTGGTGTGGTGTAAGTGGCCTCAATAGCAACTAAGGCCCTGGTGTGGTGTAAGTGGCTTCAGCCAGCAGCCACAGGCTCTGGTGTGGTGTAACTGGCCTCAGCCAGCAGCCACAGGCCCTGATGTGGTGTAAGTGGCCCCAGCCGGTCACTCAGGCCCTGGTGTGGTGTAGGTGGCATCAGCCAGCAGCCACAGGCCCTGGTGTGGTGTAAGTCGCCTCAGCCAGAAGCCACAGGCACTGGTGTGGTGTAAGTGGCCTCAGCCAGCAGCAAAAGGGCCCTGGTGTGGTGTAAGTCGCCTCAGCCAGCAGCCACAGGCCCTGGTGTGGTGTAGGTGGCCTCAGCCAGCAGCCACAGGCCCTGGTGTGGTGTAAGTGGCCTCAGCCAGCAGCAAAAGGGCCCTGGTGTGGTGTAAGTCGCCTCAGCCAGCAGCCACAGGCCCTGGTGTGGTGTAGGTGGCCTCAGCCAGCAGCCACAGGCCCTGGTGTGGTGTAAGTGGCCTGAGCAAGAGCCACAGGCCCTGGTGTGGTGTAAGTGGCCTGAGCAAGAGCCACAGACCCTGGTGTGGTGTAATTGGCCTCAATAGCAACTAATGCCCTGGTGTGGTGTAGGTGGCCTCAGCCAGCAGCCACAGGCCCTGGTGTGGTGTAAGTGGCCTGAGCAAGTGCCACAGGCCCTGGTGTGGTGTAAGTGGCCTGAGCAAGTGCCACAGGCCCTGGTGTGGTGTAAGTGGCCTCAATAGCAAATAAGGCCCTGGTGTGGTGTAAGTGGCCTGAGCAAGAACCACAGGGCCTGGTTTGGTGAAGATGGCCTCGGCCAGAAGCGCAGGGCCTGGTGTGATGTGAGTGGCCTGAGCAAGAGCCACAGGCCCTGGTGTGGTGTAAGTGGCCTCAGCCAGCAGCCACAGGCCCTGGTGTGGTGTAAGTGGCCTCAGCCAGAAGCCACAGGCACTGGTGTGGTATAAGTGGCCTCAGCCAGCAGCAAAAGGGCCCTGGTGTGGTGTAGGTGGCCTCAGCCAGCAGCCACAGGCCCTGGTGTGGTGTAAGTGGCCTCAATAGCAACTAAGGCCCTGGTGTGGTGTAAGTGGCTTCAGCCAGCAGCCACAGGCTCTGGTGTGGTGTAACTGGCCTCAGCCAGCAGCCACAGGCCCTGATGTGGTGTAAGTGGCCCCAGCCGGTCACTCAGGCCCTGGTGTGGTGTAGGTGGCATCAGCCAGAAGCCACAGGCACTGGTGTGGTGTAAGTGGCCTCAGCCAGCAGCAAAAGGGCCCTGGTGTGGTGTAAGTCGCCTCAGCCAGCAGCCACAGGCCCTGGTGTGGTGTAGGTGGCCTCAGCCAGCAGCCACAGGCCCTGGTGTGGTGTAAGTGGCCTCAGCCAGCAGCAAAAGGGCCCTGGTGTGGTGTAAGTCGCCTCAGCCAGCAGCCACAGGCCCTGGTGTGGTGTAGGTGGCCTCAGCCAGCAGCCACAGGCCCTGGTGTGGTGTAAGTGGCCTGAGCAAGAGCCACAGGCCCTGGTGTGGTGTAAGTGGCCTGAGCAAGAGCCACAGACCCTGGTGTGGTGTAATTGGCCTCAATAGCAACTAATGCCCTGGTGTGGTGTAGGTGGCCTCAGCCAGCAGCCACAGGCCCTGGTGTGGTGTAAGTGGCCTGAGCAAGAGCCACAGGCCCTGGTGTGGTGTAAGTGGCCTGAGCAAGAGCCACAGACCCTGGTGTGGTGTAATTGGCCTCAATAGCAACTAATGCCCTGGTGTGGTGTAGGTGGCCTCAGCCAGCAGCCACAGGCCCTGGTGTGGTGAAAGTGGCCTCAGCCAGAGCCACAGGCCCTGATGTGGTGTAAGTGGCCCCAGCCGGTCCCTCAGGCCCTTGTGTGGTGTAGGTTGCATCAGCTAGCAGCACAAGACATTGGAAAAGAGCCAAAAGCAATGTCGTTAATGTGCCCTCATTAATGGGCAGCTGCTTTTGGTCTTTTAATACACCCCTTCTCTGGATCAAAAGCGGTTCAATGACATGAAAATCAAAGGCTTACAGCACCAGGTATTCCCAGGCAGTCTCCCATCCAAGTACTAACCAAGCCCAGCCCTGCTTAGCTTCCGAGATCAGACGAGGTCGGGCGTGCTCAGGGTGGTATGGCCGTAAGCTGCTGGCTCCAGCACAATGTCTCAATTTATGGATTCAAGTGATTAGGTGGCAAGTACCTGAAGTTACGAAGACAATGCTATAACCATACCTGCATGTTTGCATAATACCCTAACCCAAAGGCTCAGTTTGGCATTTATCCAACAGCACAGGCCCTGGATTGTTGAAGATGGCCTCAGGAACCAGCACAGGGCCTGGTGTGTTGTACATGGCCACAGCAAGGAGCACAGGGCCTGGTTTGGTGAAGATGGCCTCGGCCAGAAGCACAGGGCCTGGTGTGATGTGAGTGGCCTGAGCAAGAGCCACAGGCCTTGGTGTGGTGTAAGTGGCCTCAGCCAGCAGCCACAGGCCCTGGTGTGGTGTAAGTCGCCTCAGCCAGAAGCCACAGGCACTGGTGTGGTGTAAGTGGCCTCAGCCAGCAGCCACAGGCCCTGGTGTGGTGTAGGTGGCCTCAGCCAGCCGCCACAGGCCCTGGTGTGGTGTAGGTGGCCTCAGCCAGCAGCCACAGGCCCTGGTGTGGTGTAAGTTGCCTCAGCCAGCAGCCACAGGCCGTGGTGTGGTGTAAGTGGCCTGAGCAAGAGCCACAGGCACTGGTGTGGTGTAAGTGGCCTCAGCCAGCAGCCACAGGCCCTGGTGTGGTGTAGGTGGCCTCAGCCAGCCGCCACAGGCCCTGGTGTGGTGTAGGTGGCCTCAGCCAGCAGCCACAGGCCCTGGTGTGGTGTAAGTCGCCTCAGCCAGAAGCCACAGGCACTGGTGTGGTGTAAGTGGCCTCAGCCAGCAGCCACAGGCCCTGGTGTGGTGTAGGTGGCCTCAGCCAGCCGCCACAGGGCCTGGTGTGGTGTAGGTGGCCTCAGCCAGTAGCCACAGGCCCTGGTGTGGTGTAAGTGGCCTCAGCCAGCAGCCACAGGCCCTGGTGTGGTGTAAGTGGCCTGAGCAAGAGCCACAGGCCCTGGTGTGGTGTAAGTGGCCTGAGCAAGAGCCACAGACCCTGGTGTGGTGTAATTGGCCTCAATAGCAACTAATGCCCTGGTGTGGTGTAGGTGGCCTCAGCCAGCAGCCACAGGCCCTGGTGTGGTGTAAGTGGCCTCAGCCAGCAGCCACAGGCCCTGGTGTGGTGTAAGTCGCCTCAGCCAGAAGCCACAGGCACTGGTGTGGTGTAAGTGGCCTCAGCCAGCAGCAAAAGGGCCCTGGTGTGGTGTAAGTGGCCTCAGCCAGCAGCCACAGGCCCTGGTGTGGTGTAGGTGGCCTCAGCCAGCAGCCACAGGCCCTTGTGTGGTGTAATTGGCCTCAATAGCAACTAAGGCCCTGGTGTGGTGTAGGTGGCCTAAGCCAGCAGCCACAGGCCCTGGTGTGGTGTAAGTGGCCTCAGCCAGTGCCACAGGCCCTGGTGTGGTGTAAGTGGCCTGAGCAAGAGCCACAGGCCCTGGTGAGGTGTAAGTGGCCTCAGCCAGCAGCCACAGGCCCTGGTGTGGTGTAAGTGGCCTCAGCCAGCAGCCACAGGCCCTGGTGTGGTGTAAGTGGCCTCAGCCAGTGCCACAGGCCCTGGTGTGGTGTAAGTGGCCTGAGCAAGAGCCACAGGCCCTGGTGTGGTGTAAGTGGCCTGAGCAAGAGCCACAGACCCTGGTGTGGTGTAATTGGCCTCAATAGCAACTAATGCCCTGGTGTGGTGTAGGTGGCCTCAGCCAGCAGCCACAGGCCCTGGTGTGGTGTAAGTGGCCTGAGCAAGAGCCACAGGCCCTGGTGTGGTGTAAGTGGCCTGAGCAAGAGCCACAGACCCTGGTGTGGTGTAATTGGCCTCAATAGCAACTAATGCCCTGGTGTGGTGTAGGTGGCCTCAGCCAGCAGCCACAGGCCCTGATGTGGTGTAAGTGGCCCCAGCCGGTCACTCAGGCCCTGGTGTGGTGTAGGTGGCATCAGCTAGCAGCACAAGACATTGGAAAAGAGCCAAAAGCAATGTCGTTAATGTGCCCTCATTAATGGGCAGCTGCTTTTGGTCTTTTAATACACCCCTTCTCTGGATCAAAAGCGGTTCAATGACATGAAAATGAAAGGCTTACAGCACCAGGTATTCCCAGGCAGTCTCCCATCCAAGTACTAACCAAGCCCAGCCCTGCTTAGCTTCCGAGATCAGACGAGGTCGGGTGTGCTCAGGGTGGTATGGCCGTAAGCTGCTGGCCCCAGCACAATGACTCAATTTATGGATTCAAGTGATTAGGTGGCAAGTACCTGAAGTTTCGAAGACAATCCTATAACCATACCTGCATGTTTGCATAATACCCTAACCCAAAGGCTCAGTTTAGCATTTATCCAACAGCACAGGCCCTGGATTGTTGAAGATGGCCTCAGGAACCAGCACAGGGCCTGGTGTATTGTACATGGCCACAGCTAGCAGCACAGGGCCTGGTTTGGTGAAGATGGCCTCGGCCAGAAGAGCAGGGCCTGGTGTGATGTGAGTGGCCTGAGCAAGAGCCACAGGCCCTGGTGTGGTGTAAGTGGCCTGAGCAAGAGCCACAGGCCCTGGTGTGGTGTAAGTGGCCTCAGCCAGCAGCCACAGGCCCTGGTGTGGTGTAAGTCACCTCAGCCAGAAGCCACAGTCCCTGGTGTGGTGTATGTGGCCTCAGCCAGCAGCCACAGGCCCTGTTGTGGTGTAACTGGCCTCAGCCAGAGCAACAGGCCCTGATGTGGTGTAAGTGGCCCCAGCCGGTCACTCAGGCCCTGGTGTGGTGTAGGTGGCATCAGCTAGCAGCACAAGACATTGGAAAAGAGCCAAAAGCAATGTCGTTAATGTGCCCTCATTAATGGGGAGCTGCTTTTGGTCTTTTAATACACCCCTTCTCTGGATCAAAAGCGGTTCAATGACATGAAAATGAAAGGCTTACAGTACCAGGTATTCCCAGGCAGTCTCCCATCCAAGTACTAACCAAGCCCAGCCCTGCTTAGCTTCCGAGATCAGACGAGGTCGGGCTTGCTTAGGGTGGTATGGCCGTAAGCTGCTGGCCCCAGCACAATGTCTCAATTTATGGATTCAAGTGATTAGGTGGCAAGTACCTGAAGTTACGAAGACAATCCTATAACCATACCTGCATGTTTGCATAATACCCTAACCCAAAGGCTCAGTTTGGCATTTATCCAACAGCACAGGCCCTGGATTGTTGAAGATGGCCTCAGGAACCAGCACAGGGCCTGGTGTGTTGTACATGGCCACAGCAAGCAGCACAGGGCCTGGTTTGGTGAAGATGGCCTCAGCCAGAAGCACAGGGCCTGGTGTGATATGAGTGGCCTGAGCAAGAGCCACAGGCCCTGGTGTGGTGTAAGTGGCCTGAGCAAGAGCCACAGGCCCTGGTGTGGTGTAAGTGGCCTGAGCAAGAGCCACAGGCCCTGGTGTGGTGTAGGTGGCCTCAGCCAGCAGCCACAGGCCCTGGTGTGGTGTAGGTGGCCTCAGCCAGCAGCCACAAGCCCTTGTGTGGTGTAAGTGGCCTGAGCCAGAGCCACAGGCCCTGGTGTGGTGTAACTGGCCTGAATAGCAAATAAGGCCCTGGTGTGGTGTAAGTGGCCTCAGCCAGAGCCACAGGCCCTGGTGTGGTGTAAGTGGCCTCAATAGCAACTAAGGCTCTGGTGTGGTGTAAGTGGCCTCAGCCAACAGCCACAGGCCCTGGTATGGTGTAAGTGGCCTCAGCCAGCAGCCACAGGCCCTGGTGTGGCGTAAGTGGCCAGAAGCACAGGGCCTGGTGTGATGTGAGTGGCCTGAGCAAGAGCCACAGACCCTGGTGTGGTGTAATTGGCCTCAATAGCAACTAAGGCCCTGGTGTCGTGTATGTGGCCTCAGCCAGCAGCCACAGGCCCTGGTGTGGTGTAACTGGCCTCAGCCAGCAGCCACAGGCCCTGGTGTGGTGTAAGTGGCCTCAGCCAGAGCCAAAGGCCCTGATGTGGTGTAAGTCGCCTCAGCTAGCAGCACAGGGCCTGGTTTGGTGAAGATGGGCTCAGCCAGAAGCACAGGACCTGGTTTGATATGAGTGGCCTGAGCCAGCAGCCACAGGCCCTGGTGTGGTGTAAGTGGCCTCAGCCAGCAGCAACAGGCCCTGGTGTGGTGTAAGTCGCCTCAGCCAGAAGCCACAGGCACTGGTGTGGTGTAAGTGGCCTCAGCCAGCAGCAACAGGCCCTGGTGTGGTGTAAGTCGCCTCAGCAAGCAGCCACAGGCCCTGGTGTGGTGTAGGTGGTCTCAGCCAGCAGCCACAGGCCCTGGTGTGGTGTAAGTGGCATCAGCCAGCAGCCACAGGCCCTGGTGTGGTGTAAGTGGCCTCAGCAAGAGCCACAGACCCTGGTGTGGTGTAATTGGCCTAAGCCAGAGCCACAGGCCCTGGTGTGGTGTAAGTGGCCTGAGCAAGCAGCACAGGGCCTGGTTTGGTGAAGATGGCCTCAGCAAGCAGCCACAGGCCCTGGTTTGGTGTAAGTGGCCTCAGCTAGCAGCCACAGGCCCTGGTGTGGTGTGAGTGGCCTCAGCCAGCAGCCACAGGCCCTGGTGTGGTCTAAGTGGCCTCAGCCAGTGCCACAGGCCCTGGTGTGGTGTAAGTGGCCTGAGCAAGAGCCACAGGCCCTGGTGTGGTGTAAGTGGCCTGAGCAAGTGCCACAGGCCCTGGTGTGGTGTAAGTGGCCTGAGCAAGTGCCACAGGCCCTGGTGTGGTGTAAGTGGCCTCAATAGCAAATAAGGCCCTGGTGTGGTGTAAGTGGCCTGAGCAAGAACCACAGGGCCTGGTTTGGTGAAGATGGCCTCGGCCAGAAGCGCAGGGCCTGGTGTGATGTGAGTGGCCTGAGCAAGAGCCACAGGCCCTGGTGTGGTGTAAGTGGCCTCAGCCAGCAGCCACAGGCCCTGGTGTGGTGTAAGTGGCCTCAGCCAGAAGCCACAGGCACTGGTGTGGTGTAAGTGGCCTCAGCCAGCAGCAAAAGGGCCCTGGTGTGGTGTAGGTGGCCTCAGCCAGCAGCCACAAGCCCTTGTGTGGTGTAAGTGGCCTCAGCCAGCAGCCACAGGCCCTGGTGTGGTGTAGGTGGCCTCAGCCAGCAGCCACAGGCCCTTGTGTGGTGTAATTGGCCTCAATAGCAACTAAGGCCCTGGTGTGGTGTAGGTGGCCTAAGCCAGCAGCCACAGGCCCTGGTGTGGTGTAAGTGGCCTCAGCCAGTGCCACAGGCCCTGGTGTGGTGTAAGTGGCCTCAGCCAGTGCCACAGGCCCTGGTGTGGTGTAAGTGGCCTGAGCAAGAGCCACAGACCCTGGTGTGGTGTAATTGGCCTCAATAGCAACTAAGGCCCTGGTGTGGTGTAGGTGGCCTCAGCCAGCAGCCACAGGCCCTGGTGTGGTGTAAGTGGCCTAAGCCAGAGCCACAGGCCCTGGTGTGGTGTAAGTGGCCTGAGCAAGAGCCACAGGGCCTGGTTTGGTGAAGATGGCCTCGGTCAGAAGCGCAGGGCCTGGTGTGATGTGAGTGGCCTGAGCAAGAGCCACAGGCCCTGGTGTGGTGTAAGTGGCCTCAGCCAGCAGCCACAGGCCCTGGTGTGGTGTAAGTCGCCTCAGCCAGAAGCCACAGGCACTGGTGTGGTGTAAGTGGCCTCAGCCAGCAGCAAAAGGGCCCTGGTGTGGTGTAAGTCGCCTCAGCCAGCAGCCACAGGCCCTGGTGTGGTGTAGATGGCCTCAGCCAGCAGCCACAGGCCCTGGTGTGGTGTAAGTGGCCTCAGCCAGCAGCCACAGGCCCTGGTGTGGTCTAAGTGGCCTCAGCAAGAAGCACAGGGCCTGGTGTGATATGAGTGGCCTGAGCAAGAGCCACAGGCCCTGGTGTGGTGTAAGTGGCCTGAGCAAGAGCCACAGGCCCTGGTGTGGTGTAAGTGGCCTGAGCTAGAGCCACAGGCCCTGGTGTGGTGTAGGTGGCCTCAGCCAGCAGCCACAGGCCCTGGTGTGGTGTAGGTGGCCTCAGCCAGCAGCCACAAGCCCTTGTGTGGTGTAAGTGGCCTCAGCCAGCAGCCACAGGCCCTGGTGTGGTGTAAGTGGCCTCAGCCAGTGCCACAGGCCCTGGTGTGGTGTAAGTGGCCTGAGCAAGAGCCACAGACCATGGTGTGGTGTAATTGGCCTCAATAGCAACTAAGGCCCTGGTGTGGTGTAAGTGGCCTCAGCCAGCAGCCACAGGCCCTGGTGTGGTGTAAGTGGCCTCAGCCAGAGCCACAGGCCCTTATGTGGTGTAAGTGGCCCCAGCCGTTCACTCAGGCCCTGGTGTGGTGTAGGTGGCATCAGCTAGCAGCACAAGACATTGGAAAACAGCCAAAAGCAATGTCGTTAATGTGCCCTCATTAATGGGCAGCTGCTTTTGGTCTTTTAATACACCCCTTCTCTGGATCAAAAGCGGTTCAATGACATGAAAATGAAAGGCTTACAGCACCAGGTATTCCCAGGCAGTCTCCCATCCAAGTACTAACCAAGCCCAGCCCTGCTTAGCTTCCGAGATCAGACGAGGTCGGGCGTGCTCAGGGTGGTATGGCCGTAAGCTGCTGGCCCCAGCACAATGTCTCAATTTATGGATTCAAGTGACTAGGTGGCAAGTACCTGAAGTTACGAAGACAATCCTATAACCATACCTGCATGTTTGCATAATACCCTAACCCAAAGGCTCAGTTTGGCATTTATCCAACAGCACAGGCCCTGGATTGTTGAAGATGGCGTCAGGAACCAGCACAGGGCCTGGTGTGTTGTACATGGCCACAGCAAGCAGCACAGGGCCTGGTTTGGTGAAGATGGCCTCGGCCAGAAGCACAGGGCCTGGTGTGATATGAGTGGCCTGAGCAAGAGCCACAGGCCCTGGTGTGTTGTAAGTGGCCTCAGCCAGCAGCCACAGGCCCTGGTGTGGTGTAGGTGGCCTCAGCCAGCAGCCACAGGCCCTTGTGTGGTGTAATTGGCCTCAATAGCAACTAAGGCCCTGGTGTGGTGTAGGTGGCCTCAGCCAGCAGCCACAGGCCCTGGTGTGGTGTAAGTGGCCTCAGCCAGTGCCACAGGCCCTGGTGTGGTGTAAGTGGCCTGAGCAAGAGCCACAGACCCTGGTGTGGTGTAATTGGCCTCAATAGCAACTAAGGCCCTGGTGTGGTGTAGGTGGCCTCAGCCAGCAGCCACAGGCCCTGGTGTGGTGAAAGTGGCCTCAGCCAGAGCCACAGGCCCTGGTGTGGTGTAAGTCGCCTCAGCCAGAAGCCACAGGCACTGGTGTGGTGTAAGTGGCCTCAGCCAGCAGCAAAAGGGCCCTGGTGTGGTGTAAGTGGCCTCAGCCAGCAGCCACAGGCCCTGGTGTGGTGTATGTGGCCTCAGCCAGCAGCCACAGGCCCTGGTTTGGTGAAGATGGCCTCGGCCAGCAGCAACAGGACCTGGTTTGATATGAGTGGCCTGAGCCAGCAGCCACAGGCCCTGGTGTGGTGTAAGTGGCCTCAGCCAGCAGCAACAGGCCCTGGTGTGGTGTAAGTCGCCTCAGCCAGAAGCCACAGGCACTGGTGTGGTGTAAGTGGCCTCAGCCAGCAGCAACAGGCCCTGGTGTGGTGTAAGTCGCCTCAGCAAGCAGCCACAGGCCCTGGTGTGGTGTAGGTGGTCTCAGCCAGCAGCCACAGGCCCTGGTGTGGTGTAAGTGGCCTCAGCCAGCAGCCACAGGCCCTGGTGTGGTGTAAGTGGCCTCAGCAAGAGCCACAGACCCTGGTGTGGTGTAATTGGCCTAAGCCAGAGCTACAGGCCCTGGTGTGGTGTAAGTGGCCTGAGCAAGAACCACAGGGCCTGGTTTGGTGAAGATGGCCTCGGCCAGAAGCGCAGGGCCTGGTGTGATGTGAGTGGCCTGAGCAAGAGCCACAGGCCCTGGTGTGGTGTAAGTGGCCTCAGCCAGCAGCCACAGGCCCTGGTGTGGTGTAAGTGGCCTCAGCCAGCAGCCACAGGCCCTGGTGTGGTGTAAGTGGCCTGAGCAAGAGCCACAGGCCCTGGTGTGGTGTAAGTGGCCTGAGCAAGAGCCACAGACCCTGGTGTGGTGTAATTGGCCTCAATAGCAACTAATGCCCTGGTGTGGTGTAAGTGGCCTCAGCCAGCAGCCACAGGCCCTGGTGTGGTGTAAGTGGCCTCAGCTAGCAGCCACAGGCCCTGGTGTGGTGTGAGTGGCCTCAGCCAGCAGCCACAGGCCCTGGTGTGGTCTAAGTGGCCTCAGCCAGTGCCACAGGCCCTGGTGTGGTGTAAGTGGCCTGAGCAAGAGCCACAGGCCCTGGTGTGGTGTAAGTGGCCTCAGCCAGCAGCCACAGGCCCTGGTGTGGTGTAAGTGGCCTGAGCAAGTGCCACAGGTCCTGGTGTGGTGTAAGTGGCCTAAGCCAGAGCCACAGGCCCTGGTGTGGTGTAAGTGGCCTCAATAGCAAATAAGGCCCTGGTGTGGTGTAAGTGGCCTGAGCAAGAACCACAGGGCCTGGTTTGGTGAAGATGGCCTCGGCCAGAAGCGCAGGGCCTGGTGTGATGTGAGTGGCCTGAGCAAGAGCCACAGGCCCTGGTGTGGTGTAAGTGGCCTCAGCCAGCAGCCACAGGCCCTGGTGTGGTGTAAGTGGCCTCAGCCAGAAGCCACAGGCACTGGTGTGGTGTAAGTGGCCTCAGCCAGCAGCAAAAGGGCCCTGGTGTGGTGTAGGTGGCCTCAGCCAGCAGCCACAGGCCCTGGTGTGGTGTAAGTGGTCTCAATAGCAACTAAGGCCCTGGTGTGGTGTAAGTGGCTTCAGCCAGCAGCCACAGGACCTGGTGTGGTGTAAGTGGCCTCAATAGCAACTAAGGCCCTGGTGTGGTGTAAATGGCCTCAGCCAGCAGCCACAGGCCCTGGTGTGGTGTAGGTGGCCTCAGCCAGCAGCCACAGGCCCTGGTGTGGTGTAAGTGGCCTCAATAGCAACTAAGGCCCTGGTGTGGTGTAAGTGGCTTCAGCCAGCAGCCACAGGCTCTGGTGTGGTGTAACTGGCCTCAGCCAGCAGCCACAGGCCCTGGTGTGGTGTAAGTGGCCTCAGCCAGAGCCACAGGCCCTGATGTGGTGTAAGTGGCCCCAGCCGGTCACTCAGGCCCTGGTGTGGTGTAGGTGGCATCAGCTAGCAGCACAAGACATTGGAAAACAGCCAAAAGCAGTGTCGTTAATGTGCCCTCATTAATGGGCAGCTGCTTTTGGTCTTTTAATACACCCCTTCTCTGGATCAAAAGCGGTTCAATGACATGAAAATGAAAGGCTTACAGCACCAGGTATTCCCAGGCAGTCTCCCATCCAAGTACTAACCAAGCCCAGCCCTGCTTAGCTTCCGAGATCAGACGAGGTCGGGCTTGCTTAGGGTGGTATGGCCGTAAGCTGCTGGCCCCAGCACAATGTCTCAATTTATGGATTCAAGTGATTAGGTGGCAAGTACCTGAAGTTACGAAGACAATGCTATAACCATACCTGCATGTTTGCATAATACCCTAACCCAAAGGCTCAGTTTGGCATTTATCCAACAGCACAGGCCCTGGATTGTTGAAGATGGCCTCAGGAACCAGCACAGGGCCTGGTGTGTTGTACATGGCCACAGCAAGCAGCACAGGGCCTGGTTTGGTGAAGATGGCCTCAGCCAGAAGCACAGGGCCTGGTGTGATATGAGTGGCCTGAGCAAGAGCCACAGGCCCTGGTGTGGTGTAAGTGGCCTGAGCAAGAGCCACAGGCCCTGGTGTGGTGTAAGTGGCCTGAGCAAGAGCCACAGGCCCTGGTGTGGTGTAGGTGGCCTCAGCCAGCAGCCACAGGCCCTGGTGTGGTGTAGGTGGCCTCAGCCAGCAGCCACAAGCCCTTGTGTGGTGTAAGTGGCCTGAGCCAGAGCCACAGGCCCTGGTGTGGTGTAACTGGCCTGAATAGCAAATAAGGCCCTGGTGTGGTGTAAGTGGCCTCAGCCAGAGCCACAGGCCCTGGTGTGGTGTAAGTGGCCTCAATAGCAACTAAGGCTCTGGTGTGGTGTAAGTGGCCTCAGCCAACAGCCACAGGCCCTGGTATGGTGTAAGTGGCCTCAGCCAGCAGCCACAGGCCCTGGTGTGGCGTAAGTGGCCAGAAGCACAGGGCCTGGTGTGATGTGAGTGGCCTGAGCAAGAGCCACAGACCCTGGTGTGGTGTAATTGGCCTCAATAGCAACTAAGGCCCTGGTGTGGTGTATGTGGCCTCAGCCAGCAGCCACAGGCCCTGGTGTGGTGTAACTGGCCTCAGCCAGCAGCCACAGGCCCTGGTGTGGTGTAAGTGGCCTCAGCCAGAGCCAAAGGCCCTGATGTGGTGTAAGTCGCCTCAGCTAGCAGCACAGGGCCTGGTTTGGTGAAGATGGCCTCGGCCAGAAGCACAGGACCTGGTTTGATATGAGTGGCCTGAGCCAGCAGCCACAGGCCCTGGTGTGGTGTAAGTGGCCTCAGCCAGCAGCAACAGGCCCTGGTGTGGTGTAAGTCTCCTCAGCCAGAAGCCACAGGCACTGGTGTGGTGTAAGTGGCCTCAGCCAGCAGCAACAGGCCCTGGTGTGGTGTAAGTCGCCTCAGCAAGCAGCCACAGGCCCTGGTGTGGTGTAGGTGGTCTCAGCCAGCAGCCACAGGCCCTGGTGTGGTGTAAGTGGCATCAGCCAGCAGCCACAGGCCCTGGTGTGGTGTAAGTGGCCTCAGCAAGAGCCACAGACCCTGGTGTGGTGTAATTGGCCTAAGCCAGAGCCACAGGCCCTGGTGTGGTGTAAGTGGCCTGAGCAAGCAGCACAGGGCCTGGTTTGGTGAAGATGGCCTCAGCAAGCAGCCACAGGCCCTGGTTTGGTGTAAGTGGCCTCAGCTAGCAGCCACAGGCCCTGGTGTGGTGTGAGTGGCCTCAGCCAGCAGCCACAGGCCCTGGTGTGGTCTAAGTGGCCTCAGCCAGTGCCACAGGCCCTGGTGTGGTGTAAGTGGCCTGAGCAAGAGCCACAGGCCCTGGTGTGGTGTAAGTGGCCTGAGCAAGTGCCACAGGCCCTGGTGTGGTGTAAGTGGCCTGAGCAAGTGCCACAGGCCCTGGTGTGGTGTAAGTGGCCTCAATAGCAAATAAGGCCCTGGTGTGGTGTAAGTGGCCTGAGCAAGAACCACAGGGCCTGGTTTGGTGAAGATGGCCTCGGCCAGAAGCGCAGGGCCTGGTGTGATGTGAGTGGCCTGAGCAAGAGCCACAGGCCCTGGTGTGGTGTAAGTGGCCTCAGCCAGCAGCAAAAGGGCCCTGGTGTGGTGTAAGTGGCCTCAGCCAGCAGCCACAGGCCCTGGTGTGGTGTATGTGGCCTCAGCCAGCAGCCACAGGCCCTGGTTTGGTGAAGATGGCCTCGGCCAGCAGCAACAGGACCTGGTTTGATATGAGTAGCCTGAGCCAGCAGCCACAGACCCTGGTGTGGTGTAAGTGGCCTCAGCCAGCAGCAACAGGCCCTGGTGTGGTGTAAGTCGCCTCAGCCAGAAGCCACAGGCACTGGTGTGGTGTAAGTGGCCTCAGCCAGCAGCAACAGGCCCTGGTGTGGTGTAAGTCGCCTCAGCAAGCAGCCACAGGCCCTGGTGTGGTGTAGGTGGTCTCAGCCAGCAGCCACAGGCCCTGGTGTGGTGTAAGTGGCCTCAGCCAGCAGCCACAGGCCCTGGTGTGGTGTAAGTGGCCTCAGCAAGAGCCACAGACCCTGGTGTGGTGTAATTGGCCTAAGCCAGAGCCACAGGCCCTGGTGTGGTGTAAGTGGCCTGAGCAAGAACCACAGGGCCTGGTTTGGTGAAGATGGCCTCGGCCAGAAGCGCAGGGCCTGGTGTGATGTGAGTGGCCTGAGCAAGAGCCACAGGCCCTGGTGTGGTGTAAGTGGCCTCAGCCAGCAGCCACAGGCCCTGGTGTGGTGTAAGTGGCCTCAGCCAGCAGCCACAGGCCCTGGTGTGGTGTAAGTGGCCTGAGCAAGAGCCACAGGCCCTGGTGTGGTGTAAGTGGCCTGAGCAAGAGCCACAGACCCTGGTGTGGTGTAATTGGCCTCAATAGCAACTAATGCCCTGGTGTGGTGTAAGTGGCCTCAGCCAGCAGCCACAGGCCCTGGTGTGGTGTAAGTGGCCTCAGCTAGCAGCCACAGGCCCTGGTGTGGTGTGAGTGGCCTCAGCCAGCAGCCACAGGCCCTGGTGTGGTCTAAGTGGCCTCAGCCAGTGCCACAGGCCCTGGTGTGGTGTAAGTGGCCTGAGCAAGAGCCACAGGCCCTGGTGTGGTGTAAGTGGCCTCAGCCAGCAGCCACAGGCCCTGGTGTGGTGTAAGTGGCCTGAGCAAGTGCCACAGGTCCTGGTGTGGTGTAAGTGGCCTAAGCCAGAGCCACAGGCCCTGGTGTGGTGTAAGTGGCCTCAATAGCAAATAAGGCCCTGGTGTGGTGTAAGTGGCCTGAGCAAGAACCACAGGGCCTGGTTTGGTGAAGATGGCCTCGGTCAGAAGCGCAGGGCCTGGTGTGATGTGAGTGGCCTGAGCAAGAGCCACAGGCCCTGGTGTGGTGTAAGTGGCCTCAGCCAGCAGCCACAGGCCCTGGTGTGGTGTAAGTGGCCTCAGCCAGAAGCCACAGGCACTGGTGTGGTGTAAGTGGCCTCAGCCAGCAGCAAAAGGGCCCTGGTGTGGTGTAGGTGGCCTCAGCCAGCAGCCACAGGCCCTGGTGTGGTGTAAGTGGTCTCAATAGCAACTAAGGCCCTGGTGTGGTGTAAGTGGCTTCAGCCAGCAGCCACAGGACCTGGTGTGGTGTAAGTGGCCTCAATAGCAACTAAGGCCCTGGTGTGGTGTAAATGGCCTCAGCCAGCAGCCACAGGCCCTGGTGTGGTGTAGGTGGCCTCAGCCAGCAGCCACAGGCCCTGGTGTGGTGTAAGTGGCCTCAATAGCAACTAAGGCCCTGGTGTGGTTTAAGTGGCTTCAGCCAGCAGCCACAGGCTCTGGTGTGGTGTAACTGGCCTCAGCCAGCAGCCACAGGCCCTGGTGTGGTGTAAGTGGCCTCAGCCAGAGCCACAGGCCCTGATGTGGTGTAAGTGGCCCCAGCCGGTCACTCAGGCCCTGGTGTGGTGTAGGTGGCATCAGCTAGCAGCACAAGACATTGGAAAACAGCCAAAAGCAGTGTCGTTAATGTGCCCTCATTAATGGGCAGCTGCTTTTGGTCTTTTAATACACCCCTTCTCTGGATCAAAAGCGGTTCAATGACATGAAAATGAAAGGCTTACAGCACCAGGTATTCCCAGGCAGTCTCCCATCCAAGTACTAACCAAGCCCAGCCCTGCTTAGCTTCCGAGATCAGACGAGGTCGGGCTTGCTTAGGGTGGTATGGCCGTAAGCTGCTGGCCCCAGCACAATGTCTCAATTTATGGATTCAAGTGATTAGGTGGCAAGTACCTGAAGTTACGAAGACAATGCTATAACCATACCTGCATGTTTGCATAATACCCTAACCCAAAGGCTCAGTTTGGCATTTATCCAACAGCACAGGACCTGGATTGTTGAAGATGGCCTCAGGAACCAGCACAGGGCCTGGTGTGTTGTACATGGCCACAGCAAGCAGCACAGGGCCTGGTTTGGTGAAGATGGCCTCAGCCAGAAGCACAGGGCCTGGTGTGATATGAGTGGCCTGAGCAAGAGCCACAGGCCCTGGTGTGGTGTAAGTGGCCTGAGCAAGAGCCACAGGCCCTGGTGTGGTGTAAGTGGCCTGAGCAAGAGCCACAGGCCCTGGTGTGGTGTAGGTGGCCTCAGCCAGCAGCCACAGGCCCTGGTGTGGTGTAGGTGGCCTCAGCCAGCAGCCACAAGCCCTTGTGTGGTGTAAGTGGCCTGAGCCAGAGCCACAGGCCCTGGTGTGGTGTAACTGGCCTGAATAGCAAATAAGGCCCTGGTGTGGTGTAAGTGGCCTCAGCCAGAGCCACAGGCCCTGGTGTGGTGTAAGTGGCCTCAATAGCAACTAAGGCTCTGGTGTGGTGTAAGTGGCCTCAGCCAACAGCCACAGGCCCTGGTATGGTGTAAGTGGCCTCAGCCAGCAGCCACAGGCCCTGGTGTGGCGTAAGTGGCCAGAAGCACAGGGCCTGGTGTGATGTGAGTGGCCTGAGCAAGAGCCACAGACCCTGGTGTGGTGTAATTGGCCTCAATAGCAACTAAGGCCCTGGTGTGGTGTATGTGGCCTCAGCCAGCAGCCACAGGCCCTGGTGTGGTGTAACTGGCCTCAGCCAGCAGCCACAGGCCCTGGTGTGGTGTAAGTGGCCTCAGCCAGAGCCAAAGGCCCTGATGTGGTGTAAGTCGCCTCAGCTAGCAGCACAGGGCCTGGTTTGGTGAAGATGGCCTCGGCCAGAAGCACAGGACCTGGTTTGATATGAGTGGCCTGAGCCAGCAGCCACAGGCCCTGGTGTGGTGTAAGTGGCCTCAGCCAGCAGCAACAGGCCCTGGTGTGGTGTAAGTCTCCTCAGCCAGAAGCCACAGGCACTGGTGTGGTGTAAGTGGCCTCAGCCAGCAGCAACAGGCCCTGGTGTGGTGTAAGTCGCCTCAGCAAGCAGCCACAGGCCCTGGTGTGGTGTAGGTGGTCTCAGCCAGCAGCCACAGGCCCTGGTGTGGTGTAAGTGGCATCAGCCAGCAGCCACAGGCCCTGGTGTGGTGTAAGTGGCCTCAGCAAGAGCCACAGACCCTGGTGTGGTGTAATTGGCCTAAGCCAGAGCCACAGGCCCTGGTGTGGTGTAAGTGGCCTGAGCAAGCAGCACAGGGCCTGGTTTGGTGAAGATGGCCTCAGCAAGCAGCCACAGGCCCTGGTTTGGTGTAAGTGGCCTCAGCTAGCAGCCACAGGCCCTGGTGTGGTGTGAGTGGCCTCAGCCAGCAGCCACAGGCCCTGGTGTGGTCTAAGTGGCCTCAGCCAGTGCCACAGGCCCTGGTGTGGTGTAAGTGGCCTGAGCAAGAGCCACAGGCCCTGGTGTGGTGTAAGTGGCCTGAGCAAGTGCCACAGGCCCTGGTGTGGTGTAAGTGGCCTGAGCAAGTGCCACAGGCCCTGGTGTGGTGTAAGTGGCCTCAATAGCAAATAAGGCCCTGGTGTGGTGTAAGTGGCCTGAGCAAGAACCACAGGGCCTGGTTTGGTGAAGATGGCCTCGGCCAGAAGCGCAGGGCCTGGTGTGATGTGAGTGGCCTGAGCAAGAGCCACAGGCCCTGGTGTGGTGTAAGTGGCCTCAGCCAGCAGCCACAGGCCCTGGTGTGGTGTAAGTGGCCTCAGCCAGAAGCCACAGGCACTGGTGTGGTGTAAGTGGCCTCAGCCAGCAGCCACAGGCCCTTGTGTGGTGTAATTGGCCTCAATAGCAACTAAGGCCCTGGTGTGGTGTAGGTGGCCTAAGCCAGCAGCCACAGGCCCTGGTGTGGTGTAAGTGGCCTCAGCCAGTGCCACAGGCCCTGGTGTGGTGTAAGTGGCCTCAGCCAGTGCCACAGGCCCTGGTGTGGTGTAAGTGGCCTGAGCAAGAGCCACAGACCCTGGTGTGGTGTAATTGGCCTCAATAGCAACTAAGGCCCTGGTGTGGTGTAGGTGGCCTCAGCCAGCAGCCACAGGCCCTGGTGTGGTGTAAGTGGCCTAAGCCAGAGCCACAGGCCCTGGTGTGGTGTAAGTGGCCTGAGCAAGAGCCACAGGGCCTGGTTTGGTGAAGATGGCCTCGGCCAGAAGCGCAGGGCCTGGTGTGATGTGAGTGGCCTGAGCAAGAGCCACAGGCCCTGGTGTGGTGTAAGTGGCCTCAGCCAGCAGCCACAGGCCCTGGTGTGGTGTAAGTCGCCTCAGCCAGAAGCCACAGGCACTGGTGTGGTGTAAGTGGCCTCAGCCAGCAGCAAAAGGGCCCTGGTGTGGTGTAAGTCGCCTCAGCCAGCAGCCACAGGCCCTGGTGTGGTGTAGATGGCCTCAGCCAGCAGCCACAGGCCCTGGTGTGGTGTAAGTGGCCTCAGCCAGCAGCCACAGGCCCTGGTGTGGTCTAAGTGGCCTCAGCCAGAAGCACAGGGCCTGGTGTGATATGAGTGGCCTGAGCAAGAGCCACAGGCCCTGGTGTGGTGTAAGTGGCCTGAGCAAGAGCCACAGGCCCTGGTGTGGTGTAAGTGGCCTGAGCAAGAGCCACAGGCCCTGGTGTGGTGTAGGTGGCCTCAGCCAGCAGCCACAAGCCCTTGTGTGGTGTAAGTGGCCTCAGCCAGCAGCCACAGGCCCTGGTGTGGTGTAAGTGGCCTCAGCCAGTGCCACAGGCCCTGGTGTGGTGTAAGTGGCCTGAGCAAGAGCCACAGACCATGGTGTGGTGTAATTGGCCTCAATAGCAACTAAGGCCCTGGTGTGGTGTAAGTGGCCTCAGCCAGCAGCCACAGGCCCTGGTGTGGTGTAAGTGGCCTCAGCCAGAGCCACAGGCCCTTATGTGGTGTAAGTGGCCCCAGCCGTTCACTCAGGCCCTGGTGTGGTGTAGGTGGCATCAGCTAGCAGCACAAGACATTGGAAAACAGCCAAAAGCAATGTCGTTAATGTGCCCTCATTAATGGGCAGCTGCTTTTGGTCTTTTAATACACCCCTTCTCTGGATCAAAAGCGGTTCAATGACATGAAAATGAAAGGCTTACAGCACCAGGTATTCCCAGGCAGTCTCCCATCCAAGTACTAACCAAGCCCAGCCCTGCTTAGCTTCCGAGATCAGACGAGGTCGGGCGTGCTCAGGGTGGTATGGCCGTAAGCTGCTGGCCCCAGCACAATGTCTCAATTTATGGATTCAAGTGACTAGGTGGCAAGTACCTGAAGTTACGAAGACAATCCTATAACCATACCTGCATGTTTGCATAATACCCTAACCCAAAGGCTCAGTTTGGCATTTATCCAACAGCACAGGCCCTGGATTGTTGAAGATGGCGTCAGGAACCAGCACAGGGCCTGGTGTATTGTACATGGCCACAGCAAGCAGCACAGGGCCTGGTTTGGTGAAGATGGCCTCGGCCAGAAGCACAGGGCCTGGTGTGATATGAGTGGCCTGAGCAAGAGCCACAGGCCCTGGTGTGTTGTAAGTGGCCTCAGCAAGCAGCCACAGGCCCTGGTGTGGTGTAGGTGGCCTCAGCCAGCAGCCACAGGCCCTTGTGTGGTGTAATTGGCCTCAATAGCAACTAAGGCCCTGGTGTGGTGTAGGTGGCCTCAGCCAGCAGCCACAGGCCCTGGTGTGGTGTAAGTGGCCTCAGCCAGTGCCACAGGCCCTGGTGTGGTGTAAGTGGCCTGAGCAAGAGCCACAGACCCTGGTGTGGTGTAATTGGCCTCAATAGCAACTAAGGCCCTGGTGTGGTGTAGGTGGCCTCAGCCAGCAGCCACAGGCCCTGGTGTGGTGTAAGTGGCCTCAGCCAGCAGCCACAGGCCCTGGTGTGGTGTAAGTGGCCTGAGCAAGAGCCACAGGCCCTGGTGTGGTGTAAGTGGCCTGAGCAAGAGCCACAGACCCTGGTGTGGTGTAATTGGCCTCAATAGCAACTAATGCCCTGGTGTGGTGTAGGTGGCCTCAGCCAGCAGCCACAGGCCCTGGTGTGGTGTAAGTGGCCTCAGCCAGCAGCCACAGGCCCTGGTGTGGTGTAAGTCGCCTCAGCCAGAAGCCACAGGCACTGGTGTGGTGTAAGTGGCCTCAGCCAGCAGCAAAAGGGCCCTGGTGTGGTGTAAGTGGCCTCAGCCAGCAGCCACAGGCCCTGGTGTGGTGTATGTGGCCTCAGCCAGCAGCCACAGGCCCTGGTTTGGTGAAGATGGCCTCGGCCAGCAGCAACAGGACCTGGTTTGATATGAGTGGCCTGAGCCAGCAGCCACAGGCCCTGGTGTGGTGTAAGTGGCCTCAGCCAGCAGCAACAGGCCCTGGTGTGGTGTAAGTCGCCTCAGCCAGAAGCCACAGGCACTGGTGTGGTGTAAGTGGCCTCAGCCAGCAGCAACAGGCCCTGGTGTGGTGTAAGTCGCCTCAGCAAGCAGCCACAGGCCCTGGTGTGGTGTAGGTGGTCTCAGCCAGCAGCCACAGGCCCTGGTGTGGTGTAAGTGGCCTCAGCCAGCAGCCACAGGCCCTGGTGTGGTGTAAGTGGCCTCAGCAAGAGCCACAGACCCTGGTGTGGTGTAATTGGCCTAAGCCAGAGCCACAGGCCCTGGTGTGGTGTAAGTGGCCTGAGCAAGAACCACAGGGCCTGGTTTGGTGAAGATGGCCTCGGCCAGAAGCGCAGGGCCTGGTGTGATGTGAGTGGCCTGAGCAAGAGCCACAGGCCCTGGTGTGGTGTAAGTGGCCTCAGCCAGCAGCCACAGGCCCTGGTGTGGTGTAAGTGGCCTCAGCCAGCAGCCACAGGCCCTGGTGTGGTGTAAGTGGCCTGAGCAAGAGCCACAGGCCCTGGTGTGGTGTAAGTGGCCTGAGCAAGAGCCACAGACCCTGGTGTGGTGTAATTGGCCTCAATAGCAACTAATGCCCTGGTGTGGTGTAAGTGGCCTCAGCCAGCAGCCACAGGCCCTGGTGTGGTGTAAGTGGCCTCAGCTAGCAGCCACAGGCCCTGGTGTGGTGTGAGTGGCCTCAGCCAGCAGCCACAGGCCCTGGTGTGGTCTAAGTGGCCTCAGCCAGTGCCACAGGCCCTGGTGTGGTGTAAGTGGCCTGAGCAAGAGCCACAGGCCCTGGTGTGGTGTAAGTGGCCTCAGCCAGCAGCCACAGGCCCTGGTGTGGTGTAAGTGGCCTGAGCAAGTGCCACAGGCCCTGGTGTGGTGTAAGTGGCCTAAGCCAGAGCCACAGGCCCTGGTGTGGTGTAAGTGGCCTCAATAGTAAATAAGGCCCTGGTGTGGTGTAAGTGGCCTGAGCAAGAACCACAGGGCCTGGTTTGGTGAAGATGGCCTCGGCCAGAAGCGCAGGGCCTGGTGTGATGTGAGTGGCCTGAGCAAGAGCCACAGGCCCTGGTGTGGTGTAAGTGGCCTCAGCCAGCAGCCACAGGCACTGGTGTGGTGTAAGTGGCCTCAGCCAGAAGCCACAGGCACTGGTGTGGTGTAAGTGGCCTCAGCCAACAGCAAAAGGGCCCTGGTGTGGTGTAGGTGGCCTCAGCCAGCAGCCACAGGCCCTGGTGTGGTGTAAGTGGTCTCAATAGCAACTAAGGCCCTGGTGTGGTGTAAGTGGCTTCAGCCAGCAGCCACAGGCCCTGGTGTGGTGTAAGTGGCCTCAATAGCAACTAAGGCCCTGGTGTGGTGTAAATGGCCTCAGCCAGCAGCCACAGGCCCTGGTGTGGTGTAGGTGGCCTCAGCCAGCAGCCACAGGCCCTGGTGTGGTGTAAGTGGCCTCAATAGCAACTAAGGCCCTGGTGTGGTGTAAGTGGCTTCAGCCAGCAGCCACAGGCTCTGGTGTGGTGTAACTGGCCTCAGCCAGCAGCCACAGGCCCTGGTGTGGTGTAAGTGGCCTCAGCCAGAGCCACAGGCCCTGATGTGGTGTAATTGGCCTCAATAGCAACTAATGCCCTGGTGTGGTGTAGGTGGCCTCAGCCAGCAGCCACAGGCCCTGGTGTGGTGTAAGTGGCCTGAGCAAGAGCCACAGGCCCTGGTGTGGTGTAAGTGGCCTGAGCAAGAGCCACAGACCCTGGTGTGGTGTAATTGGCCTCAATAGCAACTAATGCCCTGGTGTGGTGTAGGTGGCCTCAGCCAGCAGCCACAGGCCCTGGTGTGGTGAAAGTGGCCTCAGCCAGAGCCACAGGCCCTGATGTGGTGTAAGTGGCCCCAGCCGGTCACTCAGGCCCTTGTGTGGTGTAGGTTGCATCAGCTAGCAGCACAAGACATTGGAAAAGAGCCAAAAGCAGTGTCATTAATGTGCCCTCATTAATGGGCAGCTGCTTTTGGTCTTTTAATACACCCCTTCTCTGGATCAAAAGCGGTTCAATGACATGAAAATGAAAGGCTTACAGCACCAGGTATTCCCAGGCAGTCTCCCATCCAAGTACTAACCAAGCCCAGCCCTGCTTAGCTTCCGAGATCAGACGAGGTCGGGCGTGCTCAGGGTGGTATGGCCGTAAGCTGCTGGCTCCAGCACAATGTCTCAATTTGTGGATTCAAGTGATTAGGTGGCAAGTACCTGAAGTTACGAAGACAATGCTATAACCATACCTGCATGTTTGCATAATACCCTAACCCAAAGGCTCAGTTTGGCATTTATCCAACAGCACAGGCCCTGGATTGTTGAAGATGGCCTCAGGAACCAGCACAGGGCCTGGTGTGTTGTACATGGCCACAGCAAGGAGCACAGGGCCTGGTTTGGTGAAGATGGCCTCGGCCAGAAGCGCAGGGCCTGGTGTGATGTGAGTGGCCTGAGCAAGAGCCACAGGCCTTGGTGTGGTGTAAGTGGCCTCAGCCAGCAGCCACAGGCCCTGGTGTGGTGTAAGTCGCCTCAGCCAGAAGCCACAGGCACTGGTGTGGTGTAAGTGGCCTCAGCCAGCAGCCACAGGCCCTGGTGTGGTGTAGGTGGCCTCAGCCAGCAGCCACAGGCCCTGGTGTGGTGTAGGTGGCCTCAGCCAGCAGCCACAGGCACTGGTGTGGTGTAAGTGGCCTCAGCCAGCAGCCACAGGCCCTGGTGTGGTGTAAGTGGCCTGAGCAAGAGCCACAGGCCCTGGTGTGGTGTAATTGGCCTCAATAGCAACTAATGCCCTGGTGTGGTGTAGGTGGCCTCAGCCAGCAGCCACAGGCCCTGGTGTGGTGTAAGTGGCCTCAGCCAGCAGCCACAGGCCGTGGTGTGGTGTAAGTGGCCTGAGCAAGTGCCACAGGCCTGGTGTGGTGTAAGTGGCCTGAGCAAGAGCCACAGACCCTGGTGTGGTGTAATTGGCCTCAATAGCAACTAATGCCCGGGTGCGGTGTAGGTGGCGTCAGCCAGCAGCCACAGGCCCTGGTGTGGTGTAAGTGGCCTCAGCCAGCAGCCACAGGCCCTGGTGTGGTGTAAGTGGCCTCAGCCAGCAGCCACAGGCCCTGGTGTGGTGTAAGTGGCCTCAGCCAGAGCCACAGGCCCTTATGTGGTGTAAGTGGCCCCAGCCGTTCACTCAGGCCCTGGTGTGGTGTAGGTGGCATCGGCTAGCAGCACAAGACATTGGAAAACAGCCAAAAGCAATGTCGTTAATGTGCCCTCATCAATGGGCAGCTGCTTTTGGTCTTTTAATACACCCCTTCTCTGGATCAAAAGCGGTTCAATGACATGAAAATGAAAGGCTTACAGCACTAGGTATTCCCAGGCAGTCTCCCATCCAAGTACTAACCAAGCCCAGCCCTGCTCAGCTTCCGAGATCAGACGAGGTCGGGCGTGCTCAGGGTGGTATGGCCGTAAGCTGCTGGCCCCAGCACAATGTCTCAATTTATGGATTCAGGTGATTAGTTGGCAAGTACCTGAAGTTACGAAGACAATCCTATAACCCTACCTTCATGTTTGCATAATACCCTAACCCAAAGGCTCAGTTTAGCATTTATCCAACAGCACAGGCCCTGGATTGTTGAAGATGGCCTCAGGAACCAGCACAGGGCCTGGTGTGTTGTACATGGCCACAGCTAGCAGCACAGGGCCTGGTTTGGTGAAGATGGCCTCGGCCAGAAGCGCAGGGCCTGGTGTGATGTGAGTGGCCTGAGCAAGAGCCACAGGCCCTGGTGTGGTGTAATTGGCCTCAGCCAGCAGCCACAGGCCCTGGTGTGGTGTAAGTCGCCTCAGACAGAAGCCACAGGCACTGGTGTGGTGTAAGTGGCCTCAGCCAGCAGCAAAAGGGCCCTGGTGTGGTGTAAGTCGCCTCAGCCAGCAGCCACAGGCCCTGGTGTGGTGTAGGTGGCCTCAGCCAGCAGCCACAGGCCCTGGTGTGGTGTAAGTGGCCTGAGCAAGAGCCACAGGCCCTGGTGTGGTGTAAGTGGCCTGAGCAAGAGCCACAGACCCTGGTGTGGTGTAATTGGCCTCAATAGCAACTAATGCCCTGGTGTGGTGTAGGTGGCCTCAGCCAGCAGCCACAGGCCCTGGTGTGGTGTAAGTGGCCTGAGCAAGAGCCACAGGCCCTGGTGTGGTGTAAGTGGCCTGAGCAAGAGCCACAGACCCTGGTGTGGTGTAATTGGCCTCAATAGCAACTAATGCCCTGGTGTGGTGTAGGTGGCCTCAGCCAGCAGCCACAGGCCCTGGTGTGGTGAAAGTGGCCTCAGCCAGAGCCACAGGCCCTGATGTGGTGTAAGTGGCCCCAGCCGGTCCCTCAGGCCCTTGTGTGGTGTAGGTTGCATCAGCTAGCAGCACAAGACATTGGAAAAGAGCCAAAAGCAATGTCGTTAATGTGCCCTCATTAATGGGCAGCTGCTTTTGGTCTTTTAATACACCCCTTCTCTGGATCAAAAGCGGTTCAATGACATGAAAATGAAAGGCTTACAGCACCAGGTATTCCCAGGCAGTCTCCCATCCAAGTACTAACCAAGCCCAGCCCTGCTTAGCTTCCGAGATCAGACGAGGTCGGGCGTGCTCAGGGTGGTATGGCCGTAAGCTGCTGGCTCCAGCACAATGTCTCAATTTATGGATTCAAGTGATTAGGTGGCAAGTACCTGAAGTTACGAAGACAATGCTATAACCATACCTGCATGTTTGCATAATACCCTAACCCAAAGGCTCAGTTTGGCATTTATCCAACAGCACAGGCCCTGGATTGTTGAAGATGGCCTCAGGAACCAGCACAGGGCCTGGTGTGTTGTACATGGCCACAGCAAGGAGCACAGGGCCTGGTTTGGTGAAGATGGCCTCGGCCAGAAGCGCAGGGCCTGGTGTGATGTGAGTGGCCTGAGCAAGAGCCACAGGCCTTGGTGTGGTGTAAGTGGCCTCAGCCAGCAGCCACAGGCCCTGGTGTGGTGTAAGTCGCCTCAGCCAGAAGCCACAGGCACTGGTGTGGTGTAAGTGGCCTCAGCCAGCAGCCACAGGCCCTGGTGTGGTGTAGGTGGCCTCAGCCAGCCGCCACAGGGCCTGGTGTGGTGTAGGTGGCCTCAGCCAGCAGCCACAGGCCCTGGTGTGGTGTAAGTGGCCTCAGCCAGCAGCCACAGGCCCTGGTGTGGTGTAAGTGGCCTGAGCAAAAGCCACAGGCCCTGGTGTGGTGTAAGTGGCCTGAGCAAGAGCCACAGACCCTGGTGTGGTGTAATTGGCCTCAATAGCAACTAATGCCCTGGTGTGGTGTAGGTGGCCTCAGCCAGCAGCCACAGGCCCTGGTGTGGTGTAAGTCGCCTCAGCCAGAAGCCACAGGCACTGGTGTGGTGTAAGTGGCCTCAGCCAGCAGCAAAAGGGCCCTGGTGTGGTGTAAGTGGCCTCAGCCAGCAGCCACAGGCCCTGGTGTGGTGTAGGTGGCCTCAGCCAGCAGCCACAGGCCCTTGTGTGGTGTAATTGGCCTCAATAGCAACTAAGGCCCTGGTGTGGTGTAGGTGGCCTAAGCCAGCAGCCACAGGCCCTGGTGTGGTGTAAGTGGCCTCAGCCAGTGCCACAGGCCCTGGTGTGGTGTAAGTGGCCTGAGCAAGAGCCACAGGCCCTGGTGTGGTGTAAGTGGCCTCAGCCAGCAGCCACAGGCCCTGGTGTGGTGTAAGTGGCCTCAGCCAGCAGCCACAGGCCCTGGTGTGGTGTAAGTGGCCTCAGCCAGTGCCACAGGCCCTGGTGTGGTGTAAGTGGCCTGAGCAAGAGCCACAGGCCCTGGTGTGGTGTAAGTGGCCTGAGCAAGAGCCACAGACCCTGGTGTGGTGTAATTGGCCTCAATAGCAACTAATGCCCTGGTGTGGTGTAGGTGGCCTCAGCCAGCAGCCACAGGCCCTGGTGTGGTGTAAGTGGCCTGAGCAAGAGCCACAGGCCCTGGTGTGGTGTAATTGGCCTCAATAGCAACTAAGGCCCTGGTGTGGTGTAGGTGGCCTCAGCCAGCAGCCACAGGCCCTGGTGTGGTGTAAGTGGCCTCAATAGCAACTAAGGCCCTGGTGTGGTGTAAGTGGCCTGAGCAAGAGCCACATACCCTGGTGTGGTGTAATTGGCCTCAATAGCAACTAAGGCCCCGGTGTGGTGTAGGTGGCCTCAGCCAGGAGCCACAGGCCCTGGTGTGGTGTAAGTGGCCCCAGCCGGTCACTCAGACCCTGGTGTGGTGTAGGTGGCATCAGCTAGCAGCACAAGACATTGGAAAACAGCCAAAAGCAATGTCGTTAATGTGCCCTCATTAATGGGGAGCTGCTTCTGGTCTTTTAATACACCCCTTCTCTGGATCAAAAGCGGTTCAATGACATGAAAATGAAAGGCTTACAGCACCAGGTATTCCCAGGCAGTCTCCCATCCAAGTACTAACCAAGCCCAGCCCTGCTTAGCTTCCGAGATCAGACGAGGTCAGGCGTGCTCAGGGTGGTATGGCCGTAAGCTGCTGGCCCCAGCACAATGTCTCAATTTATGGATTCAAGTGATTAGGTGGCAAGTACCTGAAGTTACGAAGACAATCCTATAACCATACCTGCATGTTTGCATAATACCCTAACCAAAAGGCTCAGTTTGGCATTTATCCAACAGCACAGGCCCTGGATTGTTGAAGATGGCCTCAAGAACCAGCACAGGACCTGGTGTGTTTTACATGGCCACAGCAAGCAGCACAGGGCCTGGTTTGGTGAAGATGGCCTCAGCAAGCAGCCACAGGCCCTGGTTTGGTGTAAGTGGCCTCAGCTAGCAGCCACAGGCCCTGGTGTGGTGTGAGTGGCCTCAGCCAGCAGCCACAGGCCCTGGTGTGGTCTAAGTGGCCTCAGCCAGTGCCACAGGCCCTGGTGTGGTGTAAGTGGCCTGAGCAAGAGCCACAGGCCCTGGTGTGGTGTAAGTGGCCTCAGCCAGCAGCCACAGGCCCTGGTGTGGTGTAAGTGGCCTGAGCAAGTGCCACAGGCCCTGGTGTGGTGTAAGTGGCCTGAGCAAGTGCCACAGGCCCTGGTGTGGTGTAAGTGGCCTCAATAGCAAATAAGGCCCTGGTGTGGTGTAAGTGGCCTGAGCAAGAACCACAGGGCCTGGTTTGGTGAAGATGGCCTCGGCCAGAAGCGCAGGGCCTGGTGTGATGTGAGTGGCCTGAGCAAGAGCCACAGGCCCTGGTGTGGTGTAAGTGGCCTCAGCCAGCAGCCACAGGCCCTGGTGTGGTGTAAGTGGCCTCAGCCAGAAGCCACAGGCACTGGTGTGGTGTAAGTGGCCTCAGCCAGCAGCAAAAGGGCCCTGGTGTGGTGTAGGTGGCCTCAGCCAGCAGCCACAGGCCCTGGTGTGGTGTAAGTGGCCTCAATAGCAACTAAGGCCCTGGTGTGGTGTAAGTGGCTTCAGCCAGCAGCCACAGGCCCTGGTGTGGTGTAAGTGGCCTCAGCCAGCAGCCACAGGCCCTGGTGTGGTGTAGGTGGCCTCAGCCAGCAGCCACAGGCCCTGGTGTGGTGTAAGTGGCCTATATAGCAACTAAGGCCCTGGTGTGGTGTAAGTGGCCTCAGCCAGTGCCACAGGCCCTGGTGTGGTGTAAGTGGCCTGAGCAAGAGCCACAGGCCCTGGTGTGGTGTAAGTGGCCTGAGCAAGAGCCACAGACCCTGGTGTGGTGTAATTGGCCTCAATAGCAACTAATGCCCTGGTGTGGTGTAGGTGGCCTCAGCCAGCAGCCACAGGCCCTGGTGTGGTGTAAGTGGCCTCAGCCAGCAGCCACAGGCCATGGTGTGGTGTAAGTCGCCTCAGCCAGAAGCCACAGGCACTGGTGTGGTGTAAGTGGCCTCAGCCAGCAGCAAAAGGGCCCTGGTGTGGTGTAAGTGGCCTCAGCCAGCAGCCACAGGCCCTGGTGTGGTGTAGGTGGCCTCAGCCAGCAGCCACAGGCCCTTGTGTGGTGTAATTGGCCTCAATAGCAACTAAGGCCCTGGTGTGGTGTAGGTGGCCTAAGCCAGCAGCCACAGGCCCTGGTGTGGTGTAAGTGGCCTCAGCCAGTGCCACAGGCCCTGGTGTGGTGTAAGTGGCCTCAGCCAGTGCCACAGGCCCTGGTGTGGTGTAAGTGGCCTGAGCAAGAGGCACAGACCCTGGTGTGGTGTAATTGGCCTCAATAGCAACTAAGGCCCTGGTGTGGTGTAGGTGGCCTCAGCCAGCAGCCACAGGCCCTGGTGTGGTGTAAGTGGCCTAAGCCAGAGCCACAGGCCCTGGTGTGGTGTAAGTGGCCTGAGCAAGAGCCACAGGGCCTGGTTTGGTGAAGATGGCCTCGGCCAGAAGCGCAGGGCCTGGTGTGATGTGAGTGGCCTGAGCAAGAGCCACAGGCCCTGGTGTGGTGTAAGTGGCCTCAG
Source organism: Mchenga conophoros (assembly GCF_057382185.1). NCBI lineage: Eukaryota > Metazoa > Chordata > Actinopteri > Cichliformes > Cichlidae > Mchenga > Mchenga conophoros. The sequence continues at coordinate 82,379,924 of NC_140528.1, read as the reverse complement.
CCAGTAGCCACAGGCCCTGGTGTGGTGTAAGTCGCCTCAGCCAGAAGCCACAGGCACTGGTGTGGTGTAATTGGCCTCAGCCAGCAGCAAAAGGGCCCTGGTGTGGTGTAAGTGGCCTCAGCCAGCAGCCACAGGCCCTGGTGTGGTGTAGATGGCCTCAGCCAGCAGCCACAGGCCCTGGTGTGGTGTAAGTTGCCTCAGCCAGCAGCCACAGGCCCTGGTGTGGTCTAAGTGGCCTCAGCCAGAAGCACAGGGCCTGGTGTGATATGAGTGGCCTGAGCAAGAGCCACAGGCCCTGGTGTGGTGTAAGTGGCCTGAGCAAGAGCCACAGGCCCTGGTGTGGTGTAAGTGGCCTGAGCAAGAGCCACAGGCCCTGGTGTGGTGTAGGTGGCCTCAGCCAGCAGCCACAGGCCCTGGTGTGGTGTAGGTGGCCTCAGCCAGCAGCCACAAGCCCTTGTGTGGTGTAAGTGGCCTCAGCCAGCAGCCACAGGCCCTGGTGTGGTGTAAGTGGCCTCAGCCAGTGCCACAGGCCCTGGTGTGGTGTAAGTGGCCTGAGCAAGAGCCACAGACCATGGTGTGGTGTAATTGGCCTCAATAGCAACTAAGGCCCTGGTGTGGTGTAAGTGGCCTCAGCCAGCAGCCACAGGCCCTGGTGTGGTGTAAGTGGCCTCAGCCAGCAGCCACAGGCCCTGGTGTGGTGTAAGTGGCCTCAGCCAGAGCCACAGGCCCTTATGTGGTGTAAGTGGCCCCAGCCGTTCACTCAGGCCCTGGTGTGGTGTAGGTGGCATCAGCTAGCAGCACAAGACATTGGAAAACAGCCAAAAGCAATGTCGTTAATGTGCCCTCATTAATGGGCAGCTGCTTTTGGTCTTTTAATACACCCCTTCTCTGGATCAAAAGCGGTTCAATGACATGAAAATGAAAGGCTTACAGCACTAGGTATTCCCAGGCAGTCTCCCATCCAAGTACTAACCAAGCCCAGCCCTGCTCAGCTTCCGAGATCAGACGAGGTCGGGCGTGCTCAGGGTGGTATGGCCGTAAGCTGCTGGCCCCAGCACAATGTCTCAATTTATGGATTCAGGTGATTAGGTGGCAAGTACCTGAAGTTACGAAGACAATCCTATAACCCTACCTTCATGTTTGCATAATACCCTAACCCAAAGGCTCAGTTTAGCATTTATCCAACATCACAGGCCCTGGATTGTTGAAGATGGCCTCAGGAACCAGCACAGGGCCTGGTGTGTTGTACATGGCCACAGCTAGCAGCACAGGGCCTGGTTTGGTGAAGATGGCCTCGGCCAGAAGCGCAGGGCCTGGTGTGATGTGAGTGGCCTGAGCAAGAGCCACAGGCCCTGGTGTGGTGTAAGTGGCCTCAGCCAGCAGCCACAGGCCCTGGTTTGGTGTAAGTCGCCACAGCCAGAACCCACAGGCCCTGGTGTGGTGTAACTGGCCTCAGCCAGAGCCACAGCCCCTGATGTGGTGTAAGTGGCCCCAGCCGGTCACTCAGGCCCTGGTGTGTTGTACATGGCCACAGCAAGCAGCACAGGGCCTGGTTTGGTGAAGATGGCCTCAGCCAGAAGCACAGGGCCTGGTGTGATATGAGTGGCCTGAGCAAGAGCCACAGGCCCTGGTGTGGTGTAAGTGGCCTCAGCCAGCAGCCACAGGCCCTTGTGTGGTGTAAGTGGCCTCAATAGCAGCCACAGGCCCTGGTGTGGTGTAGGTGGCCTCAGCCAGCAGCCACAGGCCCTGGTGTGGTGTAAGTGGCCTCAATAGCAACTAAGGCCCTGGTGTGGTGTAGGTGGCCTAAGCCAGCAGCCACAGGCCCTGGTGTGGTGTAAGTGGCCTCAGCCAGTGCCACAGGCCCTGGTGTGGTGTAAGTGGCCTGAGCAAGAGCCACAGGCCCTGGTGTGGTGTAAGTGGCCTCAGCCAGCAGCCACAGGCCCTGGTGTGGTGTAAGTGGCCTCAGCCAGCAGCCACAGGCCCTGGTGTGGTGTAAGTGGCCTCAGCCAGTGCCACAGGCCCTGGTGTGGTGTAAGTGGCCTGAGCAAGAGCCACAGGCCCTGGTGTGGTGTAAGTGGCCTGAGCAAGAGCCACAGACCCTGGTGTGGTGTAATTGGCCTCAATAGCAACTAATGCCCTGGTGTGGTGTAGGTGGCCTCAGCCAGCAGCCACAGGCCCTGGTGTGGTGTAAGTGGCCTGAGCAAGAGCCACAGGCCCTGGTGTGGTGTAAGTGGCCTGAGCAAGAGCCACAGACCCTGGTGTGGTGTAATTGGCCTCAATAGCAACTAATGCCCTGGTGTGGTGTAGGTGGCCTCAGCCAGCAGCCACAGGCCCTGATGTGGTGTAAGTGGCCCCAGCCGGTCACTCAGGCCCTTGTGTGGTGTAGGTGGCATCAGCTAGCAGCACAAGACATTGGAAAAGAGCCAAAAGCAGTGTCGTTAATGTGCCCTCATTAATGGGCAGCTGCTTTTGGTCTTTTAATACACCCCTTCTCTGGATCAAAAGCGGTTCAATGACATGAAAATCAAAGGCTTACAGCACCAGGTATTCCCAGGCAGTCTCCCATCCAAGTACTAACCAAGCCCAGCCCTGCTTAGCTTCCGAGATCAGACGAGGTCGGGCGTGCTCAGGGTGGTATGGCCATAAGCTGCTGGCCCCAGCACAATGACTCAATTTATGGATTCAAGTGATTAGGTGGCAAGTACCTGAAGTTACGAAGACAATCCTATAACCATACCTGCATGTTTGCATAATACCCTAACCCAAAGGCTCAGTTTAGCATTTATCCAACAGCACAGGCCCTGGATTGTTGAAGATGGCCTCAGGAACCAGCACAGGGCCTGGTGTGTTGTACATGGCCACAGCTAGCAGCACAGGGCCTGGTTTGGTGAAGATGGCCTAGGCCAGAAGAGCAGGGCCTGGTGTGATGTGAGTGGCCTGAGCAAGAGCCACATACCCTGGTGTGGTGTAATTGGCCTCAATAGCAACTAAGGCCCTGGTGTGGTGTAGGTGGCCTCAGCCAGCAGCCACAGGCCCTGGTGTGGTGTAAGTGGCCTCAATAGCAACTAAGGCCCTGGTGTGGTGTAAGTGGCCTGAGCAAGAGCCACATACCCTGGTGTGGTGTAAGTGGCCTCAGCCAGTGCCACAGGCCCTGGTGTGGTGTAAGTGGCCTGAGCAAGAGCCACAGACCCTGGTGTGGTGTAATTGGCCTCAATAGCAACTAAGGCCCTGGTGTGGTGTAGGTGGCCTCAGCCAGCAGCCACAGGCCCTGGTGTGGTGTAAGTGGCCTCAGCCAGCAGCCACAGGCCCTGGTGTGGTGTAAGTGGCCTGAGCAAGAGCCACAGGCCCTGGTGTGGTGTAAGTGGCCTGAGCAAGAGCCACAGACCCTGGTGTGGTGTAATTGGCCTCAATAGCAACTAATGCCCTGGTGTGGTGTAGGTGGCCTCAGCCAGCAGCCACAGGCCCTGGTGTGGTGTAAGTGGCCTCAGCCAGCAGCCACAGGCCCTGGTGTGGTGTAAGTCGCCTCAGCCAGAAGCCACAGGCACTGGTGTGGTGTAAGTGGCCTCAGCCAGCAGCAAAAGGGCCCTGGTGTGGTGTAAGTGGCCTCAGCCAGCAGCCACAGGCCCTGGTGTGGTGTATGTGGCCTCAGCCAGCAGCCACAGGCCCTGGTTTGGTGAAGATGGCCTCGGCCAGCAGCAACAGGACCTGGTTTGATATGAGTGGCCTGAGCCAGCAGCCACAGGCCCTGGTGTGGTGTAAGTGGCCTCAGCCAGCAGCAACAGGCCCTGGTGTGGTGTAAGTCGCCTCAGCCAGAAGCCACAGGCACTGGTGTGGTGTAAGTGGCCTCAGCCAGCAGCAACAGGCCCTGGTGTGGTGTAAGTCGCCTCAGCAAGCAGCCACAGACCCTGGTGTGGTGTAGGTGGTCTCAGCCAGCAGCCACAGGCCCTGGTGTGGTGTAAGTGGCCTCAGCCAGCAGCCACAGGCCCTGGTGTGGTGTAAGTGGCCTCAGCAAGAGCCACAGACCCTGGTGTGGTGTAATTGGCCTAAGCCAGAGCCACAGGCCCTGGTGTGGTGTAAGTGGCCTGAGCAAGAACCACAGGGCCTGGTTTGGTGAAGATGGCCTCGGCCAGAAGCGCAGGGCCTGGTGTGATGTGAGTGGCCTGAGCAAGAGCCACAGGCCCTGGTGTGGTGTAAGTGGCCTCAGCCAGCAGCCACAGGCCCTGGTGTGGTGTAAGTGGCCTCAGCCAGCAGCCACAGGCCCTGGTGTGGTGTAAGTGGCCTGAGCAAGAGCCACAGGCCCTGGTGTGGTGTAAGTGGCCTGAGCAAGAGCCACAGACCCTGGTGTGGTGTAATTGGCCTCAATAGCAACTAATGCCCTGGTGTGGTGTAAGTGGCCTCAGCCAGCAGCCACAGGCCCTGGTGTGGTGTAAGTGGCCTCAGCTAGCAGCCACAGGCCCTGGTGTGGTGTGAGTGGCCTCAGCCAGCAGCCACAGGCCCTGGTGTGGTCTAAGTGGCCTCAGCCAGTGCCACAGGCCCTGGTGTGGTGTAAGTGGCCTGAGCAAGAGCCACAGGCCCTGGTGTGGTGTAAGTGGCCTCAGCCAGCAGCCACAGGCCCTGGTGTGGTGTAAGTGGCCTGAGCAAGTGCCACAGGCCCTGGTGTGGTGTAAGTGGCCTAAGCCAGAGCCACAGGCCCTGGTGTGGTGTAAGTGGCCTCAATAGTAAATAAGGCCCTGGTGTGGTGTAAGTGGCCTGAGCAAGAACCACAGGGCCTGGTTTGGTGAAGATGGCCTCGGCCAGAAGCGCAGGGCCTGGTGTGATGTGAGTGGCCTGAGCAAGAGCCACAGGCCCTGGTGTGGTGTAAGTGGCCTCAGCCAGCAGCCACAGGCACTGGTGTGGTGTAAGTGGCCTCAGCCAGAAGCCACAGGCACTGGTGTGGTGTAAGTGGCCTCAGCCAACAGCAAAAGGGCCCTGGTGTGGTGTAGGTGGCCTCAGCCAGCAGCCACAGGCCCTGGTGTGGTGTAAGTGGTCTCAATAGCAACTAAGGCCCTGGTGTGGTGTAAGTGGCTTCAGCCAGCAGCCACAGGCCCTGGTGTGGTGTAAGTGGCCTCAATAGCAACTAAGGCCCTGGTGTGGTGTAAATGGCCTCAGCCAGCAGCCACAGGCCCTGGTGTGGTGTAGGTGGCCTCAGCCAGCAGCCACAGGCCCTGGTGTGGTGTAAGTGGCCTCAATAGCAACTAAGGCCCTGGTGTGGTGTAAGTGGCTTCAGCCAGCAGCCACAGGCTCTGGTGTGGTGTAACTGGCCTCAGCCAGCAGCCACAGGCCCTGGTGTGGTGTAAGTGGCCTCAGCCAGAGCCACAGGCCCTGATGTGGTGTAATTGGCCTCAATAGCAACTAATGCCCTGGTGTGGTGTAGGTGGCCTCAGCCAGCAGCCACAGGCCCTGGTGTGGTGTAAGTGGCCTGAGCAAGAGCCACAGGCCCTGGTGTGGTGTAAGTGGCCTGAGCAAGAGCCACAGACCCTGGTGTGGTGTAATTGGCCTCAATAGCAACTAATGCCCTGGTGTGGTGTAGGTGGCCTCAGCCAGCAGCCACAGGCCCTGGTGTGGTGAAAGTGGCCTCAGCCAGAGCCACAGGCCCTGATGTGGTGTAAGTGGCCCCAGCCGGTCACTCAGGCCCTTGTGTGGTGTAGGTTGCATCAGCTAGCAGCACAAGACATTGGAAAAGAGCCAAAAGCAGTGTCATTAATGTGCCCTCATTAATGGGCAGCTGCTTTTGGTCTTTTAATACACCCCTTCTCTGGATCAAAAGCGGTTCAATGACATGAAAATGAAAGGCTTACAGCACCAGGTATTCCCAGGCAGTCTCCCATCCAAGTACTAACCAAGCCCAGCCCTGCTTAGCTTCCGAGATCAGACGAGGTCGGGCGTGCTCAGGGTGGTATGGCCGTAAGCTGCTGGCTCCAGCAGAATGTCTCAATTTGTGGATTCAAGTGATTAGGTGGCAAGTACCTGAAGTTACGAAGACAATGCTATAACCATACCTGCATGTTTGCATAATACCCTAACCCAAAGGCTCAGTTTGGCATTTATCCAACAGCACAGGCCCTGGATTGTTGAAGATGGCCTCAGGAACCAGCACAGGGCCTGGTGTGTTGTACATGGCCACAGCAAGGAGCACAGGGCCTGGTTTGGTGAAGATGGCCTCGGCCAGAAGCGCAGGGCCTGGTGTGATGTGAGTGGCCTGAGCAAGAGCCACAGGCCTTGGTGTGGTGTAAGTGGCCTCAGCCAGCAGCCACAGGCCCTGGTGTGGTGTAAGTCGCCTCAGCCAGAAGCCACAGGCACTGGTGTGGTGTAAGTGGCCTCAGCCAGCAGCCACAGGCCCTGGTGTGGTGTAGGTGGCCTCAGCCAGCAGCCACAGGCCCTGGTGTGGTGTAGGTGGCCTCAGCCAGCAGCCACAGGCACTGGTGTGGTGTAAGTGGCCTCAGCCAGCAGCCACAGGCCCTGGTGTGGTGTAAGTGGCCTGAGCAAGAGCCACAGGCCCTGGTGTGGTGTAATTGGCCTCAATAGCAACTAATGCCCTGGTGTGGTGTAGGTGGCCTCAGCCAGCAGCCACAGGCCCTGGTGTGGTGTAAGTGGCCTCAGCCAGCAGCCACAGGCCGTGGTGTGGTGTAAGTGGCCTGAGCAAGTGCCACAGGCCTGGTGTGGTGTAAGTGGCCTGAGCAAGAGCCACAGACCCTGGTGTGGTGTAATTGGCCTCAATAGCAACTAATGCCCTGGTGTGGTGTAGGTGGCGTCAGCCAGCAGCCACAGGCCCTGGTGTGGTGTAAGTGGCCTCAGCCAGCAGCCACAGGCCCTGGTGTGGTGTAAGTGGCCTCAGCCAGCAGCCACAGGCCCTGGTGTGGTGTAAGTGGCCTCAGCCAGAGCCACAGGCCCTTATGTGGTGTAAGTGGCCCCAGCCGTTCACTCAGGCCCTGGTGTGGTGTAGGTGGCATCGGCTAGCAGCACAAGACATTGGAAAACAGCCAAAAGCAATGTCGTTAATGTGCCCTCATCAATGGGCAGCTGCTTTTGGTCTTTTAATACACCCCTTCTCTGGATCAAAAGCGGTTCAATGACATGAAAATGAAAGGCTTACAGCACTAGGTATTCCCAGGCAGTCTCCCATCCAAGTACTAACCAAGCCCAGCCCTGCTCAGCTTCCGAGATCAGACGAGGTCGGGCGTGCTCAGGGTGGTATGGCCGTAAGCTGCTGGCCCCAGCACAATGTCTCAATTTATGGATTCAGGTGATTAGTTGGCAAGTACCTGAAGTTACGAAGACAATCCTATAACCCTACCTTCATGTTTGCATAATACCCTAACCCAAAGGCTCAGTTTAGCATTTATCCAACAGCACAGGCCCTGGATTGTTGAAGATGGCCTCAGGAACCAGCACAGGGCCTGGTGTGTTGTACATGGCCACAGCTAGCAGCACAGGGCCTGGTTTGGTGAAGATGGCCTCGGCCAGAAGCGCAGGGCCTGGTGTGATGTGAGTGGCCTGAGCAAGAGCCACAGGCCCTGGTGTGGTGTAATTGGCCTCAGCCAGCAGCCACAGGCCCTGGTGTGGTGTAAGTCGCCTCAGACAGAAGCCACAGGCACTGGTGTGGTGTAAGTGGCCTCAGCCAGCAGCAAAAGGGCCCTGGTGTGGTGTAAGTCGCCTCAGCCAGCAGCCACAGGCCCTGGTGTGGTGTAGGTGGCCTCAGCCAGCAGCCACAGGCCCTGGTGTGGTGTAAGTGGCCTGAGCAAGAGCCACAGGCCCTGGTGTGGTGTAAGTGGCCTGAGCAAGAGCCACAGACCCTGGTGTGGTGTAATTGGCCTCAATAGCAACTAATGCCCTGGTGTGGTGTAGGTGGCCTCAGCCAGCAGCCACAGGCCCTGGTGTGGTGTAAGTGGCCTGAGCAAGAGCCACAGGCCCTGGTGTGGTGTAAGTGGCCTGAGCAAGAGCCACAGACCCTGGTGTGGTGTAATTGGCCTCAATAGCAACTAATGCCCTGGTGTGGTGTAGGTGGCCTCAGCCAGCAGCCACAGGCCCTGGTGTGGTGAAAGTGGACTCAGCCAGAGCCACAGGCCCTGATGTGGTGTAAGTGGCCCCAGCCGGTCCCTCAGGCCCTTGTGTGGTGTAAGTGGCCTCAATAGCAACTAAGGCCCTGGTGTGGTGTAAGTGGCCTGAGCAAGAGCCACATACCCTGGTGTGGTGTAATTGGCCTCAATAGCAACTAAGGCCCCGGTGTGGTGTAGGTGGCCTCAGCCAGGAGCCACAGGCCCTGGTGTGGTGTAAGTGGCCCCAGCCGGTCACTCAGACCCTGGTGTGGTGTAGGTGGCATCAGCTAGCAGCACAAGACATTGGAAAACAGCCAAAAGCAATGTCGTTAATGTGCCCTCATTAATGGGGAGCTGCTTCTGGTCTTTTAATACACCCCTTCTCTGGATCAAAAGCGGTTCAATGACATGAAAATGAAAGGCTTACAGCACCAGGTATTCCCAGGCAGTCTCCCATCCAAGTACTAACCAAGCCCAGCCCTGCTTAGCTTCCGAGATCAGACGAGGTCAGGCGTGCTCAGGGTGGTATGGCCGTAAGCTGCTGGCCCCAGCACAATGTCTCAATTTATGGATTCAAGTGATTAGGTGGCAAGTACCTGAAGTTACGAAGACAATCCTATAACCATACCTGCATGTTTGCATAATACCCTAACCAAAAGGCTCAGTTTGGCATTTATCCAACAGCACAGGCCCTGGATTGTTGAAGATGGCCTCAAGAACCAGCACAGGACCTGGTGTGTTTTACATGGCCACAGCAAGCAGCACAGGGCCTGGTTTGGTGAAGATGGCCTCAGCAAGCAGCCACAGGCCCTGGTTTGGTGTAAGTGGCCTCAGCTAGCAGCCACAGGCCCTGGTGTGGTGTGAGTGGCCTCAGCCAGCAGCCACAGGCCCTGGTGTGGTCTAAGTGGCCTCAGCCAGTGCCACAGGCCCTGGTGTGGTGTAAGTGGCCTGAGCAAGAGCCACAGGCCCTGGTGTGGTGTAAGTGGCCTCAGCCAGCAGCCACAGGCCCTGGTGTGGTGTAAGTGGCCTGAGCAAGTGCCACAGGCCCTGGTGTGGTGTAAGTGGCCTGAGCAAGTGCCACAGGCCCTGGTGTGGTGTAAGTGGCCTCAATAGCAAATAAGGCCCTGGTGTGGTGTAAGTGGCCTGAGCAAGAACCACAGGGCCTGGTTTGGTGAAGATGGCCTCGGCCAGAAGCGCAGGGCCTGGTGTGATGTGAGTGGCCTGAGCAAGAGCCACAGGCCCTGGTGTGGTGTAAGTGGCCTCAGCCAGCAGCCACAGGCCCTGGTGTGGTGTAAGTGGCCTCAGCCAGAAGCCACAGGCACTGGTGTGGTGTAAGTGGCCTCAGCCAGCAGCAAAAGGGCCCTGGTGTGGTGTAGGTGGCCTCAGCCAGCAGCCACAGGCCCTGGTGTGGTGTAAGTGGCCTCAATAGCAACTAAGGCCCTGGTGTGGTGTAAGTGGCTTCAGCCAGCAGCCACAGGCCCTGGTGTGGTGTAAGTGGCCTCAGCCAGCAGCCACAGGCCCTGGTGTGGTGTAGGTGGCCTCAGCCAGCAGCCACAGGCCCTGGTGTGGTGTAAGTGGCCTATATAGCAACTAAGGCCCTGGTGTGGTGTAAGTGGCTTCAGCCAGCAGCCACAGGCTCTGGTGTGGTGTAAGTGGCCTCAGCCAGCAGCCACAGGCCCTGGTGTGGTGTAAGTGGCCTCAGCCAGAGCCACAGGCCCTGATGTGGTGTAAGTGGCCCCAGCCGGTCACTCAGGCCCTGGTGTGGTGTAGGTGGCATCAGCTAGCAGCATAAGACATTGGAAAACAGCCAAAAGCAGTGTCGTTAATGTGCCCTCATTAATGGGCAGCTGCTTTTGGTCTTTTAATACACCCCTTCTCTGGATCAAAAGCGGTTCAATGACATGAAAATGAAAGGCTTACAGCACCAGGTATTCCCAGGCAGTCTCCCATCCAAGTACTAACCAAGCCCAGCCCTGCTTAGCTTCCGAGATCAGACGAGGTCGGGCCTGCTCAGGGTGGTATGGCCGTAAGCTGCTGGCCCCAGCACAATGTCTCAATTTATGGATTCAAGTGATTAGGTGGCAAGTACCTGAAGTTACGAAGACAATCCTATAACCATACCTGCATGTTTGCATAATACCCTAACCCAAAGGCTCAGTTTGGCATTTATCCAACAGCACAGGCCCTGGATTGTTGAAGATGGCCTCACGAACCAGCACAGGGCCTGGTGTGTTGTACATGGCCACAGCAAGCAGCACAGGGCCTGGTTTGGTGAAGATGGCCTCGGCCAGAAGCGCAGGGCCTGGTGTGATGTGAGTGGCCTGAGCAAGAGCCACAGGCCCTGGTGTGGTGTAAGTCGCCTCAGCCAGAAGCCACAGGCACTGGTGTGGTGTAAGTGGCCTCAGCCAGCAGCAAAAGGGCCCTGGTGTGGTGTAAGTGGCCTCAGCCAGCAGCCACAGGCCCTGGTGTGGTGTAGGTGGCCTCAGCCAGCAGCCACAGGCCCTGGTGTGGTGTAAGTGGCCTCAGCCAGCAGCCACAGGCCCTGGTGTGGTGTAAGTGGCCTCAGCCAGCAGCCACAGGCCCTGGTGTGGTGTAAGTGGCCTCAGCCAGTGCCACAGGCCCTGGTGTGGTGTAAGTGGCCTGAGCAAGAGCCACAGACCCTGGTGTGGTGTAATTGGCCTCAGCCAGCAGCCACAGGCCCTGGTGTGGTGTAAGTCGCCTCAGACAGAAGCCACAGGCACTGGTGTGGTGTAAGTGGCCTCAGCCAGCAGCAAAAGGGCCCTGGTGTGGTATAAGTCGCCTCAGCCAGCAGCCACAGGCCCTGGTGTGGTGTAGGTGGCCTCAGCCACCAGCCACAGGCCCTGGTGTGGTGTAAGTGGCCTCAGCCAGCAGCCACAGGCCCTGGTGTGGTGTAAGTGGCCTCAGCCAGCAGCCACAGGCCCTGGTGTGGTGTAAGTGGCCTCAGCCAGTGCCACAGGCCCTGGTGTGGTGTAAGTGGCCTGAGCAAGAGCCACAGGCCCTGGTGTGGTGTAAGTGGCCTGAGCAAGAGCCACAGACCCTGGTGTGGTGTAATTGGCCTCAATAGCAACTAATGCCCTGGTGTGGTGCAGGTGGCCTCAGCCAGCAGCCACAGGCCCTGGTGTGGTGTAAGTGGCCTGAGCAAGAGCCACAGGTCCTGGTGTGGTGTAAGTGGCCTGAGCAAGAGCCACAGACCCTGGTGTGGTGTAATTGTCCTCAATAGCAACTAATGCCCTGGTGTGGTGTAGGTGGCCTCAGCCAGCAGCCACAGGCCCTGGTGTGGTGTAAGTGGCCTCAGCCAGCAGCCACAGGCCATGGTGTGGTGTAAGTCGCCTCAGCCAGAAGCCACAGGCACTGGTGTGGTGTAAGTGGCCTCAGCCAGCAGCAAAAGGGCCCTGGTGTGGTGTAAGTGGCCTCAGCCAGCAGCCACAGGCCCTGGTGTGGTGTAGGTGGCCTCAGCCAGCAGCCACAGGCCCTTGTGTGGTGTAATTGGCCTCAATAGCAACTAAGGCCCTGGTGTGGTGTAGGTGGCCTAAGCCAGCAGCCACAGGCCCTGGTGTGGTGTAAGTGGCCTCAGCCAGTGCCACAGGCCCTGGTGTGGTGTAAGTGGCCTCAGCCAGTGCCACAGGCCCTGGTGTGGTGTAAGTGGCCTGAGCAAGAGCCACAGACCCTGGTGTGGTGTAATTGGCCTCAATAGCAACTAAGGCCCTGGTGTGGTGTAGGTGGCCTCAGCCAGCAGCCACAGGCCCTGGTGTGGTGTAAGTGGCCTAAGCCAGAGCCACAGGCCCTGGTGTGGTGTAAGTGGCCTGAGCAAGAGCCACAGGGCCTGGTTTGGTGAAGATGGCCTCGGCCAGAAGCGCAGGGCCTGGTGTGATGTGAGTGGCCTGAGCAAGAGCCACAGGCCCTGGTGTGGTGTAAGTGGCCTCAGCCAGCAGCCACAGGCCCTGGTGTGGTGTAAGTCGCCTCAGCCAGAAGCCACAGGCACTGGTGTGGTGTAAGTGGCCTCAGCCAGCAGCAAAAGGGCCCTGGTGTGGTGTAAGTCGCCTCAGCCAGCAGCCACAGGCCCTGGTGTGGTGTAGATGGCCTCAGCCAGCAGCCACAGGCCCTGGTGTGGTGTAAGTGGCCTCAGCCAGCAGCCACAGGCCCTGGTGTGGTCTAAGTGGCCTCAGCCAGAAGCACAGGGCCTGGTGTGATATGAGTGGCCTGAGCAAGAGCCACAGGCCCTGGTGTGGTGTAAGTGGCCTGAGCAAGAGCCACAGGCCCTGGTGTGGTGTAAGTGGCCTGAGCAAGAGCCACAGGCCCTGGTGTGGTGTAGGTGGCCTCAGCCAGCAGCCACAGGCCCTGGTGTGGTGTAGGTGGCCTCAGCCAGCAGCCACAAGCCCTTGTGTGGTGTAAGTGGCCTCAGCCAGCAGCCACAGGCCCTGGTGTGGTGTAAGTGGCCTCAGCCAGTGCCACAGGCCCTGGTGTGGTGTAAGTGGCCTGAGCAAGAGCCACAGACCATGGTGTGGTGTAATTGGCCTCAATAGCAACTAAGGCCCTGGTGTGGTGTAAGTGGCCTCAGCCAGCAGCCACAGGCCCTGGTGTGGTGTAAGTGGCCTCAGCCAGCAGCCACAGGCCCTGGTTTGGTGTAAGTCGCCACAGCCAGAACCCACAGGCCCTGGTGTGGTGTAACTGGCCTCAGCCAGAGCCACAGCCCCTGATGTGGTGTAAGTGGCCCCAGCCGGTCACTCAGGCCCTGGTGTGGTGTAGGTGGCATCAGCTAGCAGCACAAGACATTGGAAAAGAGCCAAAAGCAATGTGATTAATGTGCCCTTATTAATGGGCAGCTGCTTTTGGTCTTTTAATACACCCCTTCTCTGGATCAAAAGCGGTTCAATGACATGAAAATTAAAGGCTTACAGCACCAGGTATTCCCAGGCAGTCTCCCATCCAAGTACTAACCAAGCCCAGCCCTGCTTAGCTTCCGAGATCAGAAGAGGTCGGGCGTGCTCAGGGTGGTATGGCCGTAAGCTGCTGGGCCCAGCACAATGTCTCAATTTATGGATTCAAGTGATTAGGTGGCAAGTACCTGAAGTTACGAAGACAATCCTATAACCATACCTGCATGTTTGCATAATACCCTAACCCAAAGGCTCAGTTTGGCATTTATCCAACAGCACAGGCCCTGGATTGTTGAAGATGGCCTCAGGAAACAGCACAGGGCCTGGTGTGTTGTACATGGCCACAGCAAGCAGCACAGGGCCTGGTTTGGTGAAGATGGCCTCAGCCAGAAGCACAGGGCCTGGTGTGATATGAGTGGCCTGAGCAAGAGCCACAGGCCCTGGTGTGGTGTAAGTGGCCTGAGCAAGAGCCACAGGCCCTGGTGTGGTGTAAGTGGCCTGAGCAAGAGCCACAGGCCCTGGTGTGGTGTAGGTGGCCTCAGCCAGCAGCCACAGGCCCTGGTGTGGTGTAGGTGGCCTCAGCCAGCAGCCACAAGCCCTTGTGTGGTGTAAGTGGCCTCAGCCAGCAGCCACAGGCCCTGGTGTGGTGTAAGTGGCCTCAGCCAGTGCCACAGGCCCTGGTGTGGTGTAAGTGGCCTGAGCAAGAGCCACAGACCATGGTGTGGTGTAATTGGCCTCAATAGCAACTAAGGCCCTGGTGTGGTGTAGGTGGCCTAAGCCAGAAGCCACAGGCCCTGGTGTGGTGTAAGTGGCCTCAGCCAGCAGCCACAGGCCCTGGTGTGGTGTAAGTGGCCTCAGCCAGAAGCCACAGGCACTGGTGTGGTGTAAGTGGCCTCAGCCAGCAGCAAAAGGGCCCTGGTGTGGTGTAAGTGGCCTCAGCCAGCAGCCACAGGCCTTGGTGTGGTGTAAGTGGCCTCAGCCAGCAGCCACAGGCCCTGGTGTGGTGTAAGTCGCCTCAGCCAGAAGCCACAGGCACTGGTGTGGTGTAAGTGGCCTCAGCCACCAGCCACAGGCCCTGGTGTGGTGTAGGTGGCCTCAGCCAGCAGCCACAGGCCCTGGTGTGGTGTAAGTGGCCTCAGCCAGCAGCCACAGGCCCTGGTGTGGTGTAAGTGGCCTGAGCAAGAGCCACAGGCCCTGTTGTGGTGTAAGTGGCCTCAGCCAGCAGCCACAGGCCCTGGTGTGGTGTAAGTGGCCTGAGCAAGTGCCACAGGCCCTGGTGTGGTGTAAGTGGCCTGAGCAAGTGCCACAGGCCCTGGTGTGGTGTAAGTGGCCTCAATAGCAAATAAGGCCCTGGTGTGGTGTAAGTGGCCTGAGCAAGAACCACAGGGCCTGGTTTGGTGAAGATGGCCTCGGCCAGAAGCGCAGGGCCTGGTGTGATGTGAGTGGCCTGAGCAAGAGCCACAGGCCCTGGTGTGGTGTAAGTGGCCTCAGCCAGCAGCCACAGGCCCTGGTGTGGTGTAGGTGGCCTCAGCCAGCAGCCACAGGCCCTGGTGTGGTGTAAGTGGCCTCAGCCAGCAGCCACAGGCCCTGGTGTGGTGTAAGTGGCCTGAGCAAGAGCCACAGACCCTGGTGTGGTGTAATTGGCCTCAATAGCAACTAATGCCCTGGTGTGGTGTAGGTGGCCTCAGCCAGCAGCCACAGGCCCTGGTGTGGTGAAAGTGGCCTCAGCCAGAGCCACAGGCCCTGATGTGGTGTAAGTGGCCCCAGCCGGTCACTCAGGCCCTTGTGTGGTGTAGGTTGCATCAGCTAGCAGCACAAGACATTGGAAAAGAGCCAAAAGCAGTGTCGTTAATGTGCCCTCATTAATGGGCAGCTGCTTTTGGTCTTTTAATACACCCCTTCTCTGGATCAAAAGCGGTTCAATGACATGAAAGGTTTACAGCACCAGGTATTCCCAGGCAGTCTCCCATCCAAGTACTAACCAAGCCCAGCCCTGCTTAGCTTCCGAGATCAGACGAGGTCGGGCGTGCTCAGGGTGGTATGGCCGTAAGCTGCTGGCTCCAGCACAATGTCTCAATTTATGGATTCAAGTGATTAGGTGGCAAGTACCTGAAGTTACGAAGACAATGCTATAACCATACCTGCATGTTTGCATAATACCCTAACCCAAAGGCTCAGTTTGGCATTTATCCAACAGCACAGGCCCTGGATTGTTGAAGATGGCCTCAGGAACCAGCACAGGGCCTGGTGTGTTGTACATGGCCACAGCAAGGAGCACAGGGCCTGGTTTGGTGAAGATGGCCTCGGCCAGAAGCGCAGGGCCTGGTGTGATGTGAGTGGCCTGAGCAAGAGCCACAGGCCTTGGTGTGGTGTAAGTGGCCTCAGCCAGCAGCCACAGGCCCTGGTGTGGTGTAAGTCGCCTCAGCCAGAAGCCACAGGCACTGGTGTGGTGTAAGTGGCCTCAGCCAGCAGCCACAGGCCCTGGTGTGGTGTAGGTGGCCTCAGCCAGCAGCCACAGGCCCTGGTGTGGTGTAGGTGGCCTCAGCCAGCAGCCACAGGCCCTGGTGTGGTGTAAGTGGCCTCAGCCAGCAGCCACAGGCCCTGGTGTGGTGTAAGTGGCCTGAGCAAGAGCCACAGGCCCTGGTGTGGTGTAAGTGGCCTCAGCCAGCAGCCACAGGCCCTGGTGTGGTGTAAGTGGCCTGAGCAAGTGCCACAGGCCCTGGTGTGGTGTAAGTGGCCTGAGCAAGTGCCACAGGCCCTGGTGTGGTGTAAGTGGCCTCAATAGCAAATAAGGCCCTGGTGTGGTGTAAGTGGCCTGAGCAAGAACCACAGGGCCTGGTTTGGTGAAGATGGCCTCGGCCAGAAGCGCAGGGCCTGGTGTGATGTGAGTGGCCTGAGCAAGAGCCACAGGCCCTGGTGTGGTGTAAGTGGCCTCAGCCAGCAGCCACAGGCCCTGGTGTGGTGTAAGTGGCCTCAGCCAGAAGCCACAGGCACTGGTGTGGTGTAAGTGGCCTCAGCCAGCAGCAAAAGGGCCCTGGTGTGGTGTAGGTGGCCTCAGCCAGCAGCCACAGGCCCTGGTGTGGTGTAAGTGGCCTCAATAGCAACTAAGGCCCTGGTGTGGTGTAAGTGGCTTCAGCCAGCAGCCACAGGCTCTGGTGTGGTGTAACTGGCCTCAGCCAGCAGCCACAGGCCCTGATGTGGTGTAAGTGGCCCCAGCCGGTCACTCAGGCCCTGGTGTGGTGTAGGTGGCATCAGCCAGCAGCCACAGGCCCTGGTGTGGTGTAAGTCGCCTCAGCCAGCAGCAAAAGGGCCCTGGTGTGGTGTAAGTGGCCTCAGCCAGCAGCCACAGGCCCTGGTGTGGTGTAGGTGGCCTCAGCCAGCAGCCACAGGCCCTGGTGTGGTGTAAGTGGCCTCAGCCAGCAGCCACAGGCCCTGGTGTGGTGTAAGTGGCCTCAGCCAGCAGCCACAGGCCCTGGTGTGGTGTAAGTGGCCTCAGCCAGTGCCACAGGCCCTGGTGTGGTGTAAGTGGCCTGAGCAAGAGCCACAGACCCTGGTGTGGTGTAATTGGCCTCAGCCAGCAGCCACAGGCCCTGGTGTGGTGTAAGTCGCCTCAGACAGAAGCCACAGGCACTGGTGTGGTGTAAGTGGCCTCAGCCAGCAGCAAAAGGGCCCTGGTGTGGTGTAAGTCGCCTCAGCCAGCAGCCACAGGCCCTGGTGTGGTGTAGGTGGCCTCAGCCAGCAGCCACAGGCCCTGGTGTGGTGTAAGTGGCCTGAGCAAGAGCCACAGGCCCTGGTGTGGTGTAAGTGGCCTGAGCAAGAGCCACAGACCCTGGTGTGGTGTAATTGGCCTCAATAGCAACTAATGCCCTGGTGTGGTGTAGGTGGCCTCAGCCAGCAGCCACAGGCCCTGGTGTGGTGTAAGTGGCCTGAGCAAGAGCCACAGGCCCTGGTGTGGTGTAAGTGGCCTGAGCAAGAGCCACAGACCCTGGTGTGGTGTAATTGGCCTCAATAGCAACTAATGCCCTGGTGTGGTGTAGGTGGCCTCAGCCAGCAGCCACAGGCCCTGGTGTGGTGAAAGTGGCCTCAGCCAGAGCCACAGGCCCTGATGTGGTGTAAGTGGCCCCAGCCGGTCCCTCAGGCCCTTGTGTGGTGTAAGTCGCCTCAGCCAGAAGCCACAGGCACTGGTGTGGTGTAAGTGGCCTCAGCCAGCAGCAAAAGGGCCCTGGTGTGGTGTAAGTCGCCTCAGCCAGCAGCCACAGGCCCTGGTGTGGTGTAGATGGCCTCAGCCAGCAGCCACAGGCCCTGGTGTGGTGTAAGTGGCCTCAGCCAGCAGCCACAGGCCCTGGTGTGGTCTAAGTGGCCTCAGCCAGAAGCACAGGGCCTGGTGTGATATGAGTGGCCTGAGCAAGAGCCACAGGCCCTGTTGTGGTGTAAGTGGCCTCAGCCAGCAGCCACAGGCCCTGGTGTGGTGTAAGTGGCCTGAGCAAGTGCCACAGGCCCTGGTGTGGTGTAAGTGGCCTGAGCAAGTGCCACAGGCCCTGGTGTGGTGTAAGTGGCCTCAATAGCAAATAAGGCCCTGGTGTGGTGTAAGTGGCCTGAGCAAGAACCACAGGGCCTGGTTTGGTGAAGATGGCCTCGGCCAGAAGCGCAGGGCCTGGTGTGATGTGAGTGGCCTGAGCAAGAGCCACAGGCCCTGGTGTGGTGTAAGTGGCCTCAGCCAGCAGCCACAGGCCCTGGTGTGGTGTAAGTGGCCTCAGCCAGAAGCCACAGGCACTGGTGTGGTGTAAGTGGCCTCAGCCAGCAGCAAAAGGGCCCTGGTGTGGTGTAGGTGGCCTCAGCCAGCAGCCA
Organism: Mchenga conophoros; assembly: GCF_057382185.1. NCBI lineage: Eukaryota > Metazoa > Chordata > Actinopteri > Cichliformes > Cichlidae > Mchenga > Mchenga conophoros. The sequence continues at coordinate 82,362,103 of NC_140528.1, read as the reverse complement.
CAGGCCCTGGTGTGGTGTAAGTGGCCTCAATAGCAACTAAGGCCCTGGTGTGGTGTAAGTGGCTTCAGCCAGCAGCCACAGGCTCTGGTGTGGTGTAACTGGCCTCAGCCAGCAGCCACAGGCCCTGATGTGGTGTAAGTGGCCCCAGCCGGTCACTCAGGCCCTGGTGTGGTGTAGGTGGCATCAGCCAGCAGCCACAGGCCCTGGTGTGGTGTAAGTCGCCTCAGCCAGAAGCCACAGGCACTGGTGTGGTGTAAGTGGCCTCAGCCAGCAGCAAAAGGGCCCTGGTGTGGTGTAAGTCGCCTCAGCCAGCAGCCACAGGCCCTGGTGTGGTGTAGGTGGCCTCAGCCAGCAGCCACAGGCCCTGGTGTGGTGTAAGTGGCCTCAGCCAGCAGCCACAGGCCCTGGTGTGGTGTAAGTGGCCTCAGCCAGTGCCACAGGCCCTGGTGTGGTGTAAGTGGCCTGAGCAAGAGCCACAGACCCTGGTGTGGTGTAATTGGCCTCAGCCAGCAGCCACAGGCCCTGGTGTGGTGTAAGTCGCCTCAGACAGAAGCCACAGGCACTGGTGTGGTGTAAGTGGCCTCAGCCAGCAGTAAAAGGGCCCTGGTGTGGTGTAAGTCGCCTCAGCCAGCAGCCACAGGCCCTGGTGTGGTGTAGGTGGCCTCAGCCAGCAGCCACAGGCCCTGGTGTGGTGTAAGTGGCCTGAGCAAGAGCCACAGGCCCTGGTGTGGTGTAAGTGGCCTGAGCAAGAGCCACAGGCCCTGGTGTGGTGTAGGTGGCCTCAGCCAGCAGCCACAGGCCCTGGTGTGGTGTAGGTGGCCTCAGCCAGCAGCCACAAGCCCTTGTGTGGTGTAAGTGGCCTCAGCCAGCAGCCACAGGCCCTGGTGTGGTGTAAGTGGCCTCAGCCAGTGCCACAGGCCCTGGTGTGGTGTAAGTGGCCTGAGCAAGAGCCACAGACCATGGTGTGGTGTAATTGGCCTCAATAGCAACTAAGGCCCTGGTGTGGTGTAAGTGGCCTCAGCCAGCAGCCACAGGCCCTGGTGTGGTGTAAGTGGCCTCAGCCAGCAGCCACAGGCCCTGGTGTGGTGTAAGTGGCCTCAGCCAGAGCCACAGGCCCTTATGTGGTGTAAGTGGCCCCAGCCGTTCACTCAGGCCCTGGTGTGGTGTAGGTGGCATCAGCTAGCAGCACAAGACATTGGAAAACAGCCAAAAGCAATGTCGTTAATGTGCCCTCATTAATGGGCAGCTGCTTTTGGTCTTTTAATACACCCCTTCTCTGGATCAAAAGCGGTTCAATGACATGAAAATGAAAGGCTTACAGCACTAGGTATTCCCAGGCAGTCTCCCATCCAAGTACTAACCAAGCACAGCCCTGCTCAGCTTCCGAGATCAGACGAGGTCGGGCGTGCTCAGGGTGGTATGGCCGTAAGCTGCTGGCCCCAGCACAATGTCTCAATTTATGGATTCAGGTGATTAGGTGGCAAGTACCTGAAGTTACGAAGACAATCCTATAACCCTACCTTCATGTTTGCATAATACCCTAACCCAAAGGCTCAGTTTAGCATTTATCCAACAGCACAGGCCCTGGATTGTTGAAGATGGCCTCAGGAACCAGCACAGGGCCTGGTGTGTTGTACATGGCCACAGCTAGCAGCACAGGGCCTGGTTTGGTGAAGATGGCCTCGGCCAGAAGCGCAGGGCCTGGTGTGATGTGAGTGGCCTGAGCAAGAGCCACAGGCCCTGGTGTGGTGTAAGTGGCCTCAGCCAGCAGCCACAGGCCCTGGTTTGGTGTAAGTCGCCACAGCCGAAACCCACAGGCCCTGGTGTGGTGTAGGTGGCCTCAGCCAGCAGCCACAAGCCCTTGTGTGGTGTAAGTGGCCTCAGCCAGCAGCCACAGGCCCTGGTGTGGTGTAAGTGGCCTCAGCCAGTGCCACAGGCCCTGGTGTGGTGTAAGTGGCCTGAGCAAGAGCCACAGACCATGGTGTGGTGTAATTGGCCTCAATAGCAACTAAGGCCCTGGTGTGGTGTAGGTGGCCTAAGCCAGAAGCCACAGGCCCTGGTGTGGTGTAAGTGGCCTCAGCCAGCAGCCACAGGCCCTGGTGTGGTGTAAGTGGCCTCAGCCAGAAGCCACAGGCACTGGTGTGGTGTAAGTGGCCTCAGCCAGCAGCAAAAGGGCCCTGGTGTGGTGTAAGTGGCCTCAGCCAGCAGCCACAGGCCTTGGTGTGGTGTAAGTGGCCTCAGCCAGCAGCCACAGGCCCTGGTGTGGTGTAAGTCGCCTCAGCCAGAAGCCACAGGCACTGGTGTGGTGTAAGTGGCCTCAGCCAGCAGCCACAGGCCCTGGTGTGGTGTAGGTGGCCTCAGCCAGCAGCCACAGGCCCTGGTGTGGTGTAGGTGGCCTCAGCCAGCAGCCACAGGCCCTGGTGTGGTGTAAGTGGCCTCAGCCAGCAGCCACAGGCCCTGGTGTGGTGTAAGTGGCCTGAGCAAGAGCCACAGGCCCTGTTGTGGTGTAAGTGGCCTCAGCCAGCAGCCACAGGCCCTGGTGTGGTGTAAGTGGCCTGAGCAAGTGCCACAGGCCCTGGTGTGGTGTAAGTGGCCTGAGCAAGTGCCACAGGCCCTGGTGTGGTGTAAGTGGCCTCAATAGCAAATAAGGCCCTGGTGTGGTGTAAGTGGCCTGAGCAAGAACCACAGGGCCTGGTTTGGTGAAGATGGCCTCGGCCAGAAGCGCAGGGCCTGGTGTGATGTGAGTGGCCTGAGCAAGAGCCACAGGCCCTGGTGTGGTGTAAGTGGCCTCAGCCAGCAGCCACAGGCCCTGGTGTGGTGTAAGTGGCCTCAGCCAGAAGCCACAGGCACTGGTGTGGTGTAAGTGGCCTCAGCCAGCAGCAAAAGGGCCCTGGTGTGGTGTAGGTGGCCTCAGCCAGCAGCCACAGGCCCTGGTGTGGTGTAAGTGGCCTCAATAGCAACTAAGGCCCTGGTGTGGTGTAAGTGGCTTCAGCCAGCAGCCACAGGCTCTGGTGTGGTGTAACTGGCCTCAGCCAGCAGCCACAGGCCCTGATGTGGTGTAAGTGGCCCCAGCCGGTCACTCAGGCCCTGGTGTGGTGTAGGTGGCATCAGCCAGCAGCCACAGGCCCTGGTGTGGTGTAAGTCGCCTCAGCCAGAAGCCACAGGCACTGGTGTGGTGTAAGTGGCCTCAGCCAGCAGCAAAAGGGCCCTGGTGTGGTGTAAGTCGCCTCAGCCAGCAGCCACAGGCCCTGGTGTGGTGTAGGTGGCCTCAGCCAGCAGCCACAGGCCCTGGTGTGGTGTAAGTGGCCTCAGCCAGCAGCAAAAGGGCCCTGGTGTGGTGTAAGTCGCCTCAGCCAGCAGCCACAGGCCCTGGTGTGGTGTAGGTGGCCTCAGCCAGCAGCCACAGGCCCTGGTGTGGTGTAAGTGGCCTGAGCAAGAGCCACAGGCCCTGGTGTGGTGTAAGTGGCCTGAGCAAGAGCCACAGACCCTGGTGTGGTGTAATTGGCCTCAATAGCAACTAATGCCCTGGTGTGGTGTAGGTGGCCTCAGCCAGCAGCCACAGGCCCTGGTGTGGTGTAAGTGGCCTGAGCAAGTGCCACAGGCCCTGGTGTGGTGTAAGTGGCCTGAGCAAGTGCCACAGGCCCTGGTGTGGTGTAAGTGGCCTCAATAGCAAATAAGGCCCTGGTGTGGTGTAAGTGGCCTGAGCAAGAACCACAGGGCCTGGTTTGGTGAAGATGGCCTCGGCCAGAAGCGCAGGGCCTGGTGTGATGTGAGTGGCCTGAGCAAGAGCCACAGGCCCTGGTGTGGTGTAAGTGGCCTCAGCCAGCAGCCACAGGCCCTGGTGTGGTGTAAGTGGCCTCAGCCAGAAGCCACAGGCACTGGTGTGGTGTAAGTGGCCTCAGCCAGCAGCAAAAGGGCCCTGGTGTGGTGTAGGTGGCCTCAGCCAGCAGCCACAGGCCCTGGTGTGGTGTAAGTGGCCTCAATAGCAACTAAGGCCCTGGTGTGGTGTAAGTGGCTTCAGCCAGCAGCCACAGGCTCTGGTGTGGTGTAACTGGCCTCAGCCAGCAGCCACAGGCCCTGATGTGGTGTAAGTGGCCCCAGCCGGTCACTCAGGCCCTGGTGTGGTGTAGGTGGCATCAGCCAGCAGCCACAGGCCCTGGTGTGGTGTAAGTCGCCTCAGCCAGAAGACACAGGCACTGGTGTGGTGTAAGTGGCCTCAGCCAGCAGCAAAAGGGCCCTGGTGTGGTGTAAGTCGCCTCAGCCAGCAGCCACAGGCCCTGGTGTGGTGTAGGTGGCCTCAGCCAGCAGCCACAGGCCCTGGTGTGGTGTAAGTGGCCTCAGCCAGCAGCAAAAGGGCCCTGGTGTGGTGTAAGTCGCCTCAGCCAGCAGCCACAGGCCCTGGTGTGGTGTAGGTGGCCTCAGCCAGCAGCCACAGGCCCTGGTGTGGTGTAAGTGGCCTGAGCAAGAGCCACAGGCCCTGGTGTGGTGTAAGTGGCCTGAGCAAGAGCCACAGACCCTGGTGTGGTGTAATTGGCCTCAATAGCAACTAATGCCCTGGTGTGGTGTAGGTGGCCTCAGCCAGCAGCCACAGGCCCTGGTGTGGTGTAAGTGGCCTGAGCAAGAGCCACAGGCCCTGGTGTGGTGTAAGTGGCCTGAGCAAGAGCCACAGACCCTGGTGTGGTGTAATTGGCCTCAATAGCAACTAATGCCCTGGTGTGGTGTAGGTGGCCTCAGCCAGCAGCCACAGGCCCTGGTGTGGTGAAAGTGGCCTCAGCCAGAGCCACAGGCCCTGATGTGGTGTAAGTGGCCCCAGCCGGTCCCTCAGGCCCTTGTGTGGTGTAGGTTGCATCAGCTAGCAGCACAAGACATTGGAAAAGAGCCAAAAGCAATGTCGTTAATGTGCCCTCATTAATGGGCAGCTGCTTCTGGTCTTTTAATACACCCCTTCTCTGGATCAAAAGCGGTTCAATGACATGAAAATCAAAGGCTTACAGCACCAGGTATTCCCAGGCAGTCTCCCATCCAAGTACTAACCAAGCCCAGCCCTGCTTAGCTTCCGAGATCAGACGAGGTCGGGCGTGCTCAGGGTGGTATGGCCGTAAGCTGCTGGCTCCAGCACAATGTCTCAATTTATGGATTCAAGTGATTAGGTGGCAAGTACCTGAAGTTACGAAGACAATGCTATAACCATACCTGCATGTTTGCATAATACCCTAACCCAAAGGCTCAGTTTGGCATTTATCCAACAGCACAGGCCCTGGATTGTTGAAGATGGCCTCAGGAACCAGCACAGGGCCTGGTGTGTTGTACATGGCCACAGCAAGGAGCACAGGGCCTGGTTTGGTGAAGATGGCCTCGGCCAGAAGCGCAGGGCCTGGTGTGATGTGAGTGGCCTGAGCAAGAGCCACAGGCCTTGGTGTGGTGTAAGTGGCCTCAGCCAGCAGCCACAGGCCCTGGTGTGGTGTAAGTCGCCTCAGCCAGAAGCCACAGGCACTGGTGTGGTGTAAGTGGCCTCAGCCAGCAGCCACAGGCCCTGGTGTGGTGTAGGTGGCCTCAGCCAGCCGCCACAGGGCCTGGTGTGGTGTAGGTGGCCTCAGCCAGCAGCCACAGGCCCTGGTGTGGTGTAAGTGGCCTCAGCCAGCAGCCACAGGCCGTGGTGTGGTGTAAGTGGCCTGAGCAAGAGCCACAGGCCCTGGTGTGGTGTAAGTGGCCTGAGCAAGAGCCACAGGCCCTGGTGTGGTGTAGGTGGCCTCAGCCAGCAGCCACAGGCCCTGGTGTGGTGTAGGTGGCCTCAGCCAGCAGCCACAAGCCCTTGTGTGGTGTAAGTGGCCTCAGCCAGCAGCCACAGGCCCTGGTGTGGTGTAAGTGGCCTCAGCCAGTGCCACAGACCCTGGTGTGGTGTAAGTGGCCTGAGCAAGAGCCACAGAACATGGTGTGGTGTAATTGGCCTCAATAGCAACTAAGGCCCTGGTGTGGTGTAGGTGGCCTAAGCCAGAAGCCACAGGCCCTGGTGTGGTGTAAGTGGCCTCAGCCAGCAGCCACAGGCCCTGGTGTGGTGTAAGTGGCCTCAGCCAGAAGCCACAGGCACTGGTGTGGTGTAAGTGGCCTCAGCCAGCAGCAAAAGGGCCCTGGTGTGGTGTAAGTGGCCTCAGCCAGCAGCCACAGGCCTTGGTGTGGTGTAAGTGGCCTCAGCCAGCAGCCACAGGCCCTGGTGTGGTGTAAGTCGCCTCAGCCAGAAGCCACAGGCACTGGTGTGGTGTAAGTGGCCTCAGCCAGCAGCCACAGGCCCTGGTGTGGTGTAGGTGGCCTCAGCCAGCAGCCACAGGCCCTGGTGTGGTGTAGGTGGCCTCAGCCAGCAGCCACAGGCCCTGGTGTGGTGTAAGTGGCCTCAGCCAGCAGCCACAGGCCCTGGTGTGGTGTAAGTGGCCTGAGCAAGAGCCACAGGCCCTGTTGTGGTGTAAGTGGCCTCAGCCAGCAGCCACAGGCCCTGGTGTGGTGTAAGTGGCCTGAGCAAGTGCCACAGGCCCTGGTGTGGTGTAAGTGGCCTGAGCAAGTGCCACAGGCCCTGGTGTGGTGTAAGTGGCCTCAATAGCAAATAAGGCCCTGGTGTGGTGTAAGTGGCCTGAGCAAGAACCACAGGGCCTGGTTTGGTGAAGATGGCCTCGGCCAGAAGCGCAGGGCCTGGTGTGATGTGAGTGGCCTGAGCAAGAGCCACAGGCCCTGGTGTGGTGTAAGTGGCCTCAGCCAGCAGCCACAGGCCCTGGTGTGGTGTAAGTGGCCTCAGCCAGAAGCCACAGGCACTGGTGTGGTGTAAGTGGCCTCAGCCAGCAGCAAAAGGGCCCTGGTGTGGTGTAGGTGGCCTCAGCCAGCAGCCACAGGCCCTGGTGTGGTGTAAGTGGCCTCAATAGCAACTAAGGCCCTGGTGTGGTGTAAGTGGCTTCAGCCAGCAGCCACAGGCTCTGGTGTGGTGTAACTGGCCTCAGCCAGCAGCCACAGGCCCTGATGTGGTGTAAGTGGCCCCAGCCGGTCACTCAGGCCCTGGTGTGGTGTAGGTGGCATCAGCCAGCAGCCACAGGCCCTGGTGTGGTGTAAGTCGCCTCAGCCAGAAGCCACAGGCACTGGTGTGGTGTAAGTGGCCTCAGCCAGCAGCAAAAGGGCCCTGGTGTGGTGTAAGTCGCCTCAGCCAGCAGCCACAGGCCCTGGTGTGGTGTAGGTGGCCTCAGCCAGCAGCCACAGGCCCTGGTGTGGTGTAAGTGGCCTCAGCCAGCAGCAAAAGGGCCCTGGTGTGGTGTAAGTCGCCTCAGCCAGCAGCCACAGGCCCTGGTGTGGTGTAGGTGGCCTCAGCCAGCAGCCACAGGCCCTGGTGTGGTGTAAGTGGCCTGAGCAAGAGCCACAGGCCCTGGTGTGGTGTAAGTGGCCTGAGCAAGAGCCACAGACCCTGGTGTGGTGTAATTGGCCTCAATAGCAACTAATGCCCTGGTGTGGTGTAGGTGGCCTCAGCCAGCAGCCACAGGCCCTGGTGTGGTGTAAGTGGCCTGAGCAAGTGCCACAGGCCCTGGTGTGGTGTAAGTGGCCTGAGCAAGTGCCACAGGCCCTGGTGTGGTGTAAGTGGCCTCAATAGCAAATAAGGCCCTGGTGTGGTGTAAGTGGCCTGAGCAAGAACCACAGGGCCTGGTTTGGTGAAGATGGCCTCGGCCAGAAGCGCAGGGCCTGGTGTGATGTGAGTGGCCTGAGCAAGAGCCACAGGCCCTGGTGTGGTGTAAGTGGCCTCAGCCAGCAGCCACAGGCCCTGGTGTGGTGTAAGTGGCCTCAGCCAGAATCCACAGGCACTGGTGTGGTGTAAGTGGCCTCAGCCAGCAGCAAAAGGGCCCTGGTGTGGTGTAGGTGGCCTCAGCCAGCAGCCACAGGCCCTGGTGTGGTGTAAGTGGCCTCAATAGCAACTAAGGCCCTGGTGTGGTGTAAGTGGCTTCAGCCAGCAGCCACAGGCTCTGGTGTGGTGTAACTGGCCTCAGCCAGCAGCCACAGGCCCTGATGTGGTGTAAGTGGCCCCAGCCGGTCACTCAGGCCCTGGTGTGGTGTAGGTGGCATCAGCCAGCAGCCACAGGCCCTGGTGTGGTGTAAGTCGCCTCAGCCAGAAGCCACAGGCACTGGTGTGGTGTAAGTGGCCTCAGCCAGCAGCAAAAGGGCCCTGGTGTGGTGTAAGTCGCCTCAGCCAGCAGCCACAGGCCCTGGTGTGGTGTAGGTGGCCTCAGCCAGCAGCCACAGGCCCTGGTGTGGTGTAAGTGGCCTCAGCCAGCAGCCACAGGCCCTGGTGTGGTGTAAGTGGCCTCAGCCAGCAGCCACAGGCCCTGGTGTGGTGTAAGTGGCCTCAGCCAGTGCCACAGGCCCTGGTGTGGTGTAAGTGGCCTCAGCCAGCAGCCACAGGCCCTGGTGTGGTGTAAGTCGCCTCAGACAGAAGCCACAGGCACTGGTGTGGTGTAAGTGGCCTCAGCCAGCAGCAAAAGGGCCCTGGTGTGGTGTAAGTCGCCTCAGCCAGCAGCCACAGGCCCTGGTGTGGTGTAGGTGGCCTCAGCCAGCAGCCACAGGCCCTGGTGTGGTGTAAGTGGCCTGAGCAAGAGCCACAGGCCCTGGTGTGGTGTAAGTGGCCTGAGCAAGAGCCACAGACCCTGGTGTGGTGTAATTGGCCTCAATAGCAACTAATGCCCTGGTGTGGTGTAGGTGGCCTCAGCCAGCAGCCACAGGCCCTGGTGTGGTGTAAGTGGCCTGAGCAAGAGCCACATGCCCTGGTGTGGTGTAAGTGGCCTGAGCAAGAGCCACAGACCCTGGTGTGGTGTAATTGGCCTCAATAGCAACTAATGCCCTGGTGTGGTGTAGGTGGCCTCAGCCAGCAGCCACAGGCCCTGGTGTGGTGAAAGTGGCCTCAGCCAGAGCCACAGGCCCTGATGTGGTGTAAGTGGCCCCAGCCGGTCCCTCAGGCCCTTGTGTGGTGTAGGTTGCATCAGCTAGCAGCACAAGACATTGGAAAAGAGCCAAAAGCAATGTCGTTAATGTGCCCTCATTAATGGGCAGCTGCTTTTGGTCTTTTAATACACCCCTTCTCTGGATCAAAAGCGGTTCAATGACATGAAAATCAAAGGCTTACAGCACCAGGTATTACCAGGCAGTCTCCCATCCAAGTACTAACCAAGCCCAGCCCTGCTTAGCTTCCGAGATCAGACGAGGTCGGGCGTGCTCAGGGTGGTATGGCCGTAAGCTGCTGGCTCCAGCACAATGTCTCAATTTATGGATTCAAGTGATTAGGTGGCAAGTACCTGAAGTTACGAAGACAATGCTATAACCATACCTGCATGTTTGCATAATACCCTAACCCAAAGGCTCAGTTTGGCATTTATCCAACAGCACAGGCCCTGGATTGTTGAAGATGGCCTCAGGAACCAGCACAGGGCCTGGTGTGTTGTACATGGCCACAGCAAGGCGCACAGGGCCTGGTTTGGTGAAGATGGCCTCGGCCAGAAGCGCAGGGCCTGGTGTGATGTGAGTGGCCTGAGCAAGAGCCACAGGCCTTGGTGTGGTGTAAGTGGCCTCAGCCAGCAGCCACAGGCCCTGGTGTGGTGTAAGTCGCCTCAGCCAGAAGCCACAGGCACTGGTGTGGTGTAAGTGGCCTCAGCCAGCAGCCACAGGCCCTGGTGTGGTGTAGGTGGCCTCAGCCAGCCGCAACAGGGCCTGGTGTGGTGTAGGTGGCCTCAGCCAGCAGCCACAGGCCCTGGTGTGGTGTAAGTGGCCTCAGCCAGCAGCCACAGGCCCTGGTGTGGTGTAAGTGGCCTGAGCAAGAGCCACAGGCCCTGGTGTGGTGTAAGTGGCCTGAGCAAGAGCCACAGACCCTGGTGTGGTGTAATTGGCCTCAATAGCAACTAATGCCCTGGTGTGGTGTAGGTGGCCTCAGCCAGCAGCCACAGGCCCTGGTGTGGTGTAAGTGGCCTCAGCCAGCAGCCACAGGCCCTGGTGTGGTGTAAGTGGCCTCAGCCAGCAGCCACAGGCCCTGGTGTGGTGTAAGTCGCCTCAGCCAGAAGCCACAGGCACTGGTGTGGTGTAAGTGGCCTCAGCCAGCAGCAAAAGGGCCCTGGTGTGGTGTAAGTGGCCTCAGCCAGCAGCCACAGGCCCTGGTGTGGTGTAGGTGGCCTCAGCCAGCAGCCACAGGCCCTTGTGTGGTGTAATTGGCCTCAATAGCAACTAAGGCCCTGGTGTGGTGTAGGTGGCCTAAGCCAGCAGCCACAGGCCCTGGTGTGGTGTAAGTGGCCTCAGCCAGTGCCACAGGCCCTGGTGTGGTGTAAGTGGCCTGAGCAAGAGCCACAGGCCCTGGTGTGGTGTAAGTGGCCTCAGCCAGCAGCCACAGGCCCTGGTGTGGTGTAAGTGGCCTCAGCCAGCAGCCACAGGCCCTGGTGTGGTGTAAGTGGCCTCAGCCAGTGCCACAGGCCCTGGTGTGGTGTAAGTGGCCTGAGCAAGAGCCACAGGCCCTGGTGTGGTGTAAGTGGCCTGAGCAAGAGCCACAGACCCTGGTGTGGTGTAATTGGCCTCAATAGCAACTAATGCCCTGGTGTGGTGTAGGTGGCCTCAGCCAGCAGCCACAGGCCCTGGTGTGGTGTAAGTGGCCTGAGCAAGAGCCACAGGCCCTGGTGTGGTGTAAGTGGCCTGAGCAAGAGCCACAGACCCTGGTGTGGTGTAATTGGCCTCAATAGCAACTAATGCCCTGGTGTGGTGTAGGTGGCCTCAGCCAGCAGCCACAGGCCCTGATGTGGTGTAAGTGGCCCCAGCCGGTCACTCAGGCCCTTGTGTGGTGTAGGTTGCATCAGCTAGCAGCACAAGACATTGGAAAAGAGCCAAAAGCAGTGTCGTTAATGTGCCCTCATTAATGGGCAGCTGCTTTTGGTCTTTTAATACACCCCTTCTCTGGATCAAAAGCGGTTCAATGACATGAAAATGAAAGGCTTACAGCACCAGGTATTCCCAGGCAGTCTCCCATCCAAGTACTAACCAAGCCCAGCCCTGCTTAGCTTCCGAGATCAGACGAGGTCGGGCGTGCTCAGGGTGGTATGGCCATAAGCTGCTGGCCCCAGCACAATGACTCAATTTATGGATTCAAGTGATTAGGTGGCAAGTACCTGAAGTTACGAAGACAATCCTATAACCATACCTGCATGTTTGCATAATACCCTAACCCAAAGGCTCAGTTTAGCATTTATCCAACAGCACAGGCCCTGGATTGTTGAAGATGGCCTCAGGAACCAGCACAGGGCCTGGTGTGTTGTACATGGCCACAGCTAGCAGCACAGGGCCTGGTTTGGTGAAGATGGCCTCGGCCAGAAGAGCAGGGCCTGGTGTGATGTGAGTGGCCTGAGCAAGAGCCACATACCCTGGTGTGGTGTAATTGGCCTCAATAGCAACTAAGGCCCTGGTGTGGTGTAGGTGGCCTCAGCCAGCAGCCACAGGCCCTGGTGTGGTGTAAGTGGCCTCAATAGCAACTAAGGCCCTGGTGTGGTGTAAGTGGCCTGAGCAAGAGCCACATACCCTGGTGTGGTGTAATTGGCCTCAATAGCAACTAAGGCCCCGGTGTGGTGTAGGTGGCCTCAGCCAGGAGCCACAGGCCCTGGTGTGGTGTAAGTGGCCCCAGCCGGTCACTCAGACCCTGGTGTGGTGTAGGTGGCATCAGCTAGCAGCACAAGACATTGGAAAACAGCCAAAAGCAATGTCGTTAATGTGCCCTCATTAATGGGGAGCTGCTTCTGGTCTTTTAATACACCCCTTCTCTGGATCAAAAGCGGTTCAATGACATGAAAATGAAAGGCTTACAGCACCAGGTATTCCCAGGCAGTCTCCCATCCAAGTACTAACCAAGCCCAGCCCTGCTTAGCTTCCGAGATCAGACGAGGTCAGGCGTGCTCAGGGTGGTATGGCCGTAAGCTGCTGGCCCCAGCACAATGTCTCAATTTATGGATTCAAGTGATTAGGTGGCAAGTACCTGAAGTTACGAAGACAATCCTATAACCATACCTGCATGTTTGCATAATACCCTAACCAAAAGGCTCAGTTTGGCATTTATCCAACAGCACAGGCCCTGGATTGTTGAAGATGGCCTCAAGAACCAGCACAGGACCTGGTGTGTTTTACATGGCCACAGCAAGCAGCACAGGGCCTGGTTTGGTGAAGATGGCCTCAGCAAGCAGCCACAGGCCCTGGTTTGGTGTAAGTGGCCTCAGCTAGCAGCCACAGGCCCTGGTGTGGTGTGAGTGGCCTCTGCCAGCAGCCACAGGCCCTGGTGTGGTCTAAGTGGCCTCAGCCAGTGCCACAGGCCCTGGTGTGGTGTAAGTGGCCTGAGCAAGAGCCACAAGCCCTGGTGTGGTGTAAGTGGCCTCAGCCAGCAGCCACAGGCCCTGGTGTGGTGTAAGTGGCCTGAGCAAGTGCCACAGGCCCTGGTGTGGTGTAAGTGGCCTGAGCAAGTGCCACAGACCCTGGTGTGGTGTAAGTGGCCTCAATAGCAAATAAGGCCCTGGTGTGGTGTAAGTGGCCTGAGCAAGAACCACAGGGCCTGGTTTGGTGAAGATGGCCTCGGCCAGAAGCGCAGGGCCTGGTGTGATGTGAGTGGCCTGAGCAAGAGCCACAGGCCCTGGTGTGGTGTAAGTGGCCTCAGCCAGCAGCCACAGGCCCTGGTGTGGTGTAAGTGGCCTCAGCCAGAAGCCACAGGCACTGGTGTGGTGTAAGTGGCCTCAGCCAGCAGCAAAAGGGCCCTGGTGTGGTGTAGGTGGCCTCAGCCAGCAGCCACAGGCCCTGGTGTGGTGTAAGTGGCCTCAATAGCAACTAAGGCCCTGGTGTGGTGTAGGTGGCCTCAGCCAGCAGCCACAGGCCCTTGTGTGGTGTAATTGGCCTCAATAGCAACTAAGGCCCTGGTGTGGTGTAGGTGGCCTAAGCCAGCAGCCACAGGCCCTGGTGTGGTGTAAGTGGCCTCAGCCAGTGCCACAGGCCCTGGTGTGGTGTAAGTGGCCTCAGCCAGTGCCACAGGCCCTGGTGTGGTGTAAGTGGCCTCAGCCAGTGCCACAGGCCCTGGTGTGGTGTAAGTGGCCTGAGCAAGAGCCACAGACCCTGGTGTGGTGTAATTGGCCTCAATAGCAACTAAGGCCCTGGTGTGGTGTAGGTGGCCTCAGCCAGCAGCCACAGGCCCTGGTGTGGTGTAAGTGGCCTAAGCCAGAGCCACAGGCCCTGGTGTGGTGTAAGTGGCCTGAGCAAGAGCCACAGGGCCTGGTTTGGTGAAGATGGCCTCGGCCAGAGCCACAGGGCCTGGTGTGATGTGAGTGGCCTGAGCAAGAGCCACAGGCCCTGGTGTGGTGTAAGTCGCCTCAGCCAGAAGCCACAGGCACTGGTGTGGTGTAAGTGGCCTCAGCCAGCAGCAAAAGGGCCCTGGTGTGGTGTAAGTGGCCTCAGCCAGCAGCCACAGGCCCTGGTGTGGTGTAGATGGCCTCAGCCAGCAGCCACAGGCCCTGGTGTGGTGTAAGTGGCCTCAGCCAGCAGCCACAGGCCCTGGTGTGGTGTAATTGGCCTGAGCAAGAGCCACAGACCCTGGTGTGGTGTAAGTGGCCTCAGCCAGCAGCCACAGGCCCTGGTGTGGTGTAAGTGGCCTGAGCAAGTGCCACAGGCCCTGGTGTGGTGTAAGTGGCCTGAGCAAGTGCCACAGGCCCTGGTGTGGTGTAAGTGGCCTCAATAGCAAATAAGGCCCTGGTGTGGTGTAAGTGGCCTGAGCAAGAACCACAGGGCCTGGTTTGGTGAAGATGGCCTCGGCCAGAAGCGCAGGGCCTGGTGTGATGTCAGTGGCCTGAGCAAGAGCCACAGGCCCTGGTGTGGTGTAAGTGGCCTCAGCCAGCAGCCACAGGCCCTGGTGTGGTGTAAGTGGCCTCAGCCAGAAACCACAGGCACTGGTGTGGTGTAAGTGGCCTCAGCCAGCAGCAAAAGGGCCCTGGTGTGGTGTAGGTGGCCTCAGCCAGCAGCCACAGGCCCTGGTGTGGTGTAAGTGGCCTCAATAGCAACTAAGGCCCTGGTGTGGTGTAAGTGGCTTCAGCCAGCAGCCACAGGCTCTGGTGTGGTGTAACTGGCCTCAGCCAGCAGCCACAGGCCCTGATGTGGTGTAAGTGGCCCCAGCCGGTCACTCAGGCCCTGGTGTGGTGTAGGTGGCATCAGCCAGCAGCCACAGGCCCTGGTGTGGTGTAAGTCGCCTCAGCCAGAAGCCACAGGCACTGGTGTGGTGTAAGTGGCCTCAGCCAGCAGCAAAAGGGCCCTGGTGTGGTGTAAGTCGCCTCAGCCAGCAGCCACAGGCCCTGGTGTGGTGTAGGTGGCCTCAGCCAGCAGCCACAGGCCCTGGTGTGGTGTAAGTGGTCTCAGCCAGCAGCCACAGGCCCTGGTGTGGTGTAAGTGGCCTCAGCCAGCAGCCACAGGCCCTGGTGTGGTGTAAGTGGCCTCAGCCAGTGCCACAGGCCCTGGTGTGGTGTAAGTGGCCTGAGCAAGAGCCACAGACCCTGGTGTGGTGTAATTGGCCTCAGCCAGCAGCCACAGGCCCTGGTGTGGTGTAAGTCGCCTCAGACAGAAGCCACAGGCACTGGTGTGGTGTAAGTGGCCTCAGCCAGCAGCAAAAGGGCCCTGGTGTGGTGTAAGTCGCCTCAGCCAGCAGCCACAGGCCCTGGTGTGGTGTAGGTGGCCTCAGCCAGCAGCCACAGGCCCTGGTGTGGTGTAAGTGGCCTGAGCAAGAGCCACAGGCCCTGGTGTGGTGTAAGTGGCCTGAGCAAGAGCCACAGACCCTGGTGTGGTGTAATTGGCCTCAATAGCAACTAATGCCCTGGTGTGGTGTAGGTGGCCTCAGCCAGCAGCCACAGGCCCTGGTGTGGTGTAAGTGGCCTGAGCAAGAGCCACAGGCCCTGGTGTGGTGTAAGTGGCCTGAGCAAGAGCCACAGACCCTGGTGTGGTGTAATTGGCCTCAATAGCAACTAATGCCCTGGTGTGGTGCAGGTTGCCTCAGCCAGCAGCCACAGGCCCTGGTGTGGTGAAAGTGGCCTCAGCCAGAGCCACAGGCCCTGATGTGGTGTAAGTGGCCCCAGCCGGTCCCTCAGGCCCTTGTGTGGTGTAGGTTGCATCAGCTAGCAGCACAAGACATTGGAAAAGAGCCAAAAGCAATGTCGTTAATGTGCCCTCATTAATGGGCAGCTGCTTTTGGTCTTTTAATACACCCCTTCTCTGGATCAAAAGCGGTTCAATGACATGAAAATGAAAGGCTTACAGCACCAGGTATTCCCAGGCAGTCTCCCATCCAAGTACTAACCAAGCCCAGCCCTGCTTAGCTTCCGAGATCAGACGAGGTCGGGCGTGCTCAGGGTGGTATGGCCGTAAGCTGCTGGCTCCAGCACAATGTCTCAATTTATGGATTCAAGTGATTAGGTGGCAAGTACCTGAAGTTACGAAGACAATGCTATAACCATACCTGCATGTTTGCATAATACCCTAACCCAAAGGCTCAGTTTGGCATTTATCCAACAGCACAGGCCCTGGATTGTTGAAGATGGCCTCAGGAACCAGCACAGGGCCTGGTGTGTTGTACATGGCCACAGCAAGGAGCACAGGGCCTGGTTTGGTGAAGATGGCCTCGGCCAGAAGCGCAGGGCCTGGTGTGATGTGAGTGGCCTGAGCAAGAGCCACAGGCCTTGGTGTGGTGTAAGTGGCCTCAGCCAGCAGCCACAGGCCCTGGTGTGGTGTAAGTCGCCTCAGCCAGAAGCCACAGGCACTGGTGTGGTGTAAGTGGCCTCAGCCAGCAGCCACAGGCCCTGGTGTGGTGTAGGTGGCCTCAGCCAGCCGCCACAGGGCCTGGTGTGGTGTAGGTGGCCTCAGCCAGCAGCCACAGGCCCTGGTGTGGTGTAAGTGGCCTCAGCCAGCAGCCACAGGCCCTGGTGTGGTGTAAGTGGCCTGAGCAAGAGCCACAGGCCCTGGTGTGGTGTAAGTGGCCTGAGCAAGAGCCACAGACCCTGGTGTGGTGTAATTGGCCTCAATAGCAACTAATGCCCTGGTGTGGTGTAGGTGGCCTCAGCCAGCAGCCACAGGCCCTGGTGTGGTGTAAGTGGCCTCAGCCAGCAGCCACAGGCCCTGGTGTGGTGTAAGTCGCCTCAGCCAGAAGCCACAGGCACTGGTGTGGTGTAAGTGGCCTCAGCCAGCAGCAAAAGGGCCCTGGTGTGGTGTAAGTGGCCTCAGCCAGCAGCCACAGGCCCTGGTGTGGTGTAGGTGGCCTCAGCCAGCAGCCACAGGCCCTTGTGTGGTGTAATTGGCCTCAATAGCAACTAAGGCCCTCGTGTGGTGTAGGTGGCCTAAGCCAGCAGCCACAGGCCCTGGTGTGGTGTAAGTGGCCTGAGCAAGAGCCACAGGCCCTGGTGTGGTGTAAGTGGCCTCAGCCAGCAGCCACAGGCCCTGGTGTGGTGTAAGTGGCCTCAGCCAGCAGCCACAGGCCCTGGTGTGGTGTAAGTGGCCTCAGCCAGTGCCACAGGCCCTGGTGTGGTGTAAGTGGCCTGAGCAAGAGCCACAGGCCCTGGTGTGGTGTAAGTGGCCTCAGCCAGCAGCCACAGGCCCTGGTGTGGTGTAAGTGGCCTCAGCCAGCAGCCACAGGCCCTGGTGTGGTGTAAGTGGCCTCAGCCAGTGCCACAGGCCCTGGTGTGGTGTAAGTGGCCTGAGCAAGAGCCACAGGCCCTGGTGTGGTGTAAGTGGCCTGAGCAAGAGCCACAGACCCTGGTGTGGTGTAATTGGCCTCAATAGCAACTAATGCCCTGGTGTGGTGTAGGTGGCCTCAGCCAGCAGCCACAGGCCCTGGTGTGGTGTAAGTGGCCTGAGCAAGAGCCACAGGCCCTGGTGTGGTGTAAGTGGCCTGAGCAAGAGCCACAGACCCTGGTGTGGTGTAATTGGCCTCAATAGCAACTAATGCCCTGGTGTGGTGTAGGTGGCCTCAGCCAGCAGCCACAGGCCCTGGTGTGGTGTAAGTGGCCTGAGCAAGAGCCACAGGCCCTGGTGTGGTGTAAGTGGCCTGAGCAAGAGCCACAGACCCTGGTGTGGTGTAATTGGCCTCAATAGCAACTAATGCCCTGGTGTGGTGTAGGTGGCCTCAGCCAGCAGCCACAGGCCCTGATGTGGTGTAAGTGGCCCCAGCCGGTCACTCAGGCCCTTGTGTGGTGTAGGTTGCATCAGCTAGCAGCACAAGACATTGGAAAAGAGCCAAAAGCAGTGTCGTTAATGTGCCCTCATTAATGGGCAGCTGCTTTTGGTCTTTTAATACACCCCTTCTCTGGATCAAAAGCGGTTCAATGACATGAAAATCAAAGGCTTACAGCACCAGGTATTCCCAGGCAGTCTCCCATCCAAGTACTAACCAAGCCCAGCCCTGCTTAGCTTCCGAGATCAGACGAGGTCGGGCGTGCTCAGGGTGGTATGGCCGTAAGCTGCTGGCTCCAGCACAATGTCTCAATTTATGGATTCAAGTGATTAGGTGGCAAGTACCTGAAGTTACGAAGACAATGCTATAACCATACCTGCATGTTTGCATAATACCCTAACCCAAAGGCTCAGTTTGGCATTTATCCAACAGCACAGGCCCTGGATTGTTGAAGATGGCCTCAGGAACCAGCACAGGGCCTGGTGTGTTGTACATGGCCACAGCAAGGAGCACAGGGCCTGGTTTGGTGAAGATGGCCTCGGCCAGAAGCGCAGGGCCTGGTGTGATGTGAGTGGCCTGAGCAAGAGCCACAGGCCTTGGTGTGGTGTAAGTGGCCTCAGCCAGCAGCCACAGGCCCTGGTGTGGTGTAAGTCGCCTCAGCCAGAAGCCACAGGCACTGGTGTGGTGTAAGTGGCCTCAGCCAGCAGCCACAGGCCCTGGTGTGGTGTAGGTGGCCTCAGCCAGCAGCCACAGGCCCTGGTGTGGTGTAGGTGGCCTCAGCCAGCAGCCACAGGCCCTGGTGTGGTGTAAGTGGCCTCAGCCAGCAGCCACAGGCCCTGGTGTGGTGTAAGTGGCCTGAGCAAGAGCCACAGGCCCTGGTGTGGTGTAAGTGGCCTCAGCCAGCAGCCACAGGCCCTGGTGTGGTGTAAGTGGCCTGAGCAAGTGCCACAGGCCCTGGTGTGGTGTAAGTGGCCTGAGCAAGTGCCACAGGCCCTGGTGTGGTGTAAGTGGCCTCAATAGCAAATAAGGCCCTGGTGTGGTGTAAGTGGCCTGAGCAAGAACCACAGGGCCTGGTTTGGTGAAGATGGCCTCGGCCAGAAGCGCAGGGCCTGGTGTGATGTGAGTGGCCTGAGCAAGAGCCACAGGCCCTGGTGTGGTGTAAGTGGCCTCAGCCAGCAGCCACAGGCCCTGGTGTGGTGTAAGTGGCCTCAGCCAGAAGCCACAGGCACTGGTGTGGTGTAAGTGGCCTCAGCCAGCAGCAAAAGGGCCCTGGTGTGGTGTAGGTGGCCTCAGCCAGCAGCCACAGGCCCTGGTGTGGTGTAAGTGGCCTCAATAGCAACTAAGGCCCTGGTGTGGTGTAAGTGGCTTCAGCCAGCAGCCACAGGCTCTGGTGTGGTGTAACTGGCCTCAGCCAGCAGCCACAGGCCCTGATGTGGTGTAAGTGGCCCCAGCCGGTCACTCAGGCCCTGGTGTGGTGTAGGTGGCATCAGCCAGCAGCCACAGGCCCTGGTGTGGTGTAAGTCGCCTCAGCCAGCAGCAAAAGGGCCCTGGTGTGGTGTAAGTGGCCTCAGCCAGCAGCCACAGGCCCTGGTGTGGTGTAGGTGGCCTCAGCCAGCAGCCACAGGCCCTGGTGTGGTGTAAGTGGCCTCAGCCAGCAGCCACAGGCCCTGGTGTGGTGTAAGTGGCCTCAGCCAGCAGCCACAGGCCCTGGTGTGGTGTAAGTGGCCTCAGCCAGTGCCACAGGCCCTGGTGTGGTGTAAGTGGCCTGAGCAAGAGCCACAGACCCTGGTGTGGTGTAATTGGCCTCAGCCAGCAGCCACAGGCCCTGGTGTGGTGTAAGTCGCCTCAGACAGAAGCCACAGGCACTGGTGTGGTGTAAGTGGCCTCAGCCAGCAGCAAAAGGGCCCTGGTGTGGTGTAAGTCGCCTCAGCCAGCAGCCACAGGCCCTGGTGTGGTGTAGGTGGCCTCAGCCAGCAGCCACAGGCCCTGGTGTGGTGTAAGTGGCCTGAGCAAGAGCCACAGGCCCTGGTGTGGTGTAAGTGGCCTGAGCAAGAGCCACAGACCCTGGTGTGGTGTAATTGGCCTCAATAGCAACTAATGCCCTGGTGTGGTGTAGGTGGCCTCAGCCAGCAGCCACAGGCCCTGGTGTGGTGTAAGTGGCCTGAGCAAGAGCCACAGGCCCTGGTGTGGTGTAAGTGGCCTGAGCAAGAGCCACAGACCCTGGTGTGGTGTAATTGGCCTCAATAGCAACTAATGCCCTGGTGTGGTGTAGGTGGCCTCAGCCAGCAGCCACAGGCCCTGGTGTGGTGAAAGTGGCCTCAGCCAGAGCCACAGGCCCTGATGTGGTGTAAGTGGCCCCAGCCGGTCCCTCAGGCCCTTGTGTGGTGTAAGTCGCCTCAGCCAGAAGCCACAGGCACTGGTGTGGTGTAAGTGGCCTCAGCCAGCAGCAAAAGGGCCCTGGTGTGGTGTAAGTCGCCTCAGCCAGCAGCCACAGGCCCTGGTGTGGTGTAGATGGCCTCAGCCAGCAGCCACAGGCCCTGGTGTGGTGTAAGTGGCCTCAGCCAGCAGCCACAGGCCCTGGTGTGGTCTAAGTGGCCTCAGCCAGAAGCACAGGGCCTGGTGTGATATGAGTGGCCTGAGCAAGAGCCACAGGCCCTGTTGTGGTGTAAGTGGCCTCAGCCAGCAGCCACAGGCCCTGGTGTGGTGTAAGTGGCCTGAGCAAGTGCCACAGGCCCTGGTGTGGTGTAAGTGGCCTGAGCAAGTGCCACAGGCCCTGGTGTGGTGTAAGTGGCCTCAATAGCAAATAAGGCCCTGGTGTGGTGTAAGTGGCCTGAGCAAGAACCACAGGGCCTGGTTTGGTGAAGATGGCCTCGGCCAGAAGCGCAGGGCCTGGTGTGATGTGAGTGGCCTGAGCAAGAGCCACAGGCCCTGGTGTGGTGTAAGTGGCCTCAGCCAGCAGCCACAGGCCCTGGTGTGGTGTAAGTGGCCTCAGCCAGAAGCCACAGGCACTGGTGTGGTGTAAGTGGCCTCAGCCAGCAGCAAAAGGGCCCTGGTGTGGTGTAGGTGGCCTCAGCCAGCAGCCACAGGCCCTGGTGTGGTGTAAGTGGCCTCAATAGCAACTAAGGCCCTGGTGTGGTGTAAGTGGCTTCAGCCAGCAGCCACAGGCTCTGGTGTGGTGTAACTGGCCTCAGCCAGCAGCCACAGGCCCTGATGTGGTGTAAGTGGCCCCAGCCGGTCACTCAGGCCCTGGTGTGGTGTAGGTGGCATCAGCCAGCAGCCACAGGCCCTGGTGTGGTGTAAGTCGCCTCAGCCAGAAGCCACAGGCACTGGTGTGGTGTAAGTGGCCTCAGCCAGCAGCAAAAGGGCCCTGGTGTGGTGTAAGTCGCCTCAGCCAGCAGCCACAGGCCCTGGTGTGGTGTAGGTGGCCTCAGCCAGCAGCCACAGGCCCTGGTGTGGTGTAAGTGGCCTCAGCCAGCAGCCACAGGCCCTGGTGTGGTGTAAGTGGCCTCAGCCAGTGCCACAGGCCCTGGTGTGGTGTAAGTGGCCTGAGCAAGAGCCACAGACCCTGGTGTGGTGTAATTGGCCTCAGCCAGCAGCCACAGGCCCTGGTGTGGTGTAAGTCGCCTCAGACAGAAGCCACAGGCACTGGTGTGGTGTAAGTGGCCTCAGCCAGCAGTAAAAGGGCCCTGGTGTGGTGTAAGTCGCCTCAGCCAGCAGCCACAGGCCCTGGTGTGGTGTAGGTGGCCTCAGCCAGCAGCCACAGGCCCTGGTGTGGTGTAAGTGGCCTGAGCAAGAGCCACAGGCCCTGGTGTGGTGTAAGTGGCCTGAGCAAGAGCCACAGGCCCTGGTGTGGTGTAGGTGGCCTCAGCCAGCAGCCACAGGCCCTGGTGTGGTGTAGGTGGCCTCAGCCAGCAGCCACAAGCCCTTGTGTGGTGTAAGTGGCCTCAGCCAGCAGCCACAGGCCCTGGTGTGGTGTAAGTGGCCTCAGCCAGTGCCACAGGCCCTGGTGTGGTGTAAGTGGCCTGAGCAAGAGCCACAGACCATGGTGTGGTGTAATTGGCCTCAATAGCAACTAAGGCCCTGGTGTGGTGTAAGTGGCCTCAGCCAGCAGCCACAGGCCCTGGTGTGGTGTAAGTGGCCTCAGCCAGCAGCCACAGGCCCTGGTGTGGTGTAAGTGGCCTCAGCCAGAGCCACAGGCCCTTATGTGGTGTAAGTGGCCCCAGCCGTTCACTCAGGCCCTGGTGTGGTGTAGGTGGCATCAGCTAGCAGCACAAGACATTGGAAAACAGCCAAAAGCAATGTCGTTAATGTGCCCTCATTAATGGGCAGCTGCTTTTGGTCTTTTAATACACCCCTTCTCTGGATCAAAAGCGGTTCAATGACATGAAAATGAAAGGCTTACAGCACTAGGTATTCCCAGGCAGTCTCCCATCCAAGTACTAACCAAGCACAGCCCTGCTCAGCTTCCGAGATCAGACGAGGTCGGGCGTGCTCAGGGTGGTATGGCCGTAAGCTGCTGGCCCCAGCACAATGTCTCAATTTATGGATTCAGGTGATTAGGTGGCAAGTACCTGAAGTTACGAAGACAATCCTATAACCCTACCTTCATGTTTGCATAATACCCTAACCCAAAGGCTCAGTTTAGCATTTATCCAACAGCACAGGCCCTGGATTGTTGAAGATGGCCTCAGGAACCAGCACAGGGCCTGGTGTGTTGTACATGGCCACAGCTAGCAGCACAGGGCCTGGTTTGGTGAAGATGGCCTCGGCCAGAAGCGCAGGGCCTGGTGTGATGTGAGTGGCCTGAGCAAGAGCCACAGGCCCTGGTGTGGTGTAAGTGGCCTCAGCCAGCAGCCACAGGCCCTGGTTTGGTGTAAGTCGCCACAGCCGAAACCCACAGGCCCTGGTGTGGTGTAGGTGGCCTCAGCCAGCAGCCACAAGCCCTTGTGTGGTGTAAGTGGCCTCAGCCAGCAGCCACAGGCCCTGGTGTGGTGTAAGTGGCCTCAGCCAGTGCCACAGGCCCTGGTGTGGTGTAAGTGGCCTGAGCAAGAGCCACAGACCATGGTGTGGTGTAATTGGCCTCAATAGCAACTAAGGCCCTGGTGTGGTGTAGGTGGCCTAAGCCAGAAGCCACAGGCCCTGGTGTGGTGTAAGTGGCCTCAGCCAGCAGCCACAGGCCCTGGTGTGGTGTAAGTGGCCTCAGCCAGAAGCCACAGGCACTGGTGTGGTGTAAGTGGCCTCAGCCAGCAGCAAAAGGGCCCTGGTGTGGTGTAAGTGGCCTCAGCCAGCAGCCACAGGCCTTGGTGTGGTGTAAGTGGCCTCAGCCAGCAGCCACAGGCCCTGGTGTGGTGTAAGTCGCCTCAGCCAGAAGCCACAGGCACTGGTGTGGTGTAAGTGGCCTCAGCCAGCAGCCACAGGCCCTGGTGTGGTGTAGGTGGCCTCAGCCAGCAGCCACAGGCCCTGGTGTGGTGTAGGTGGCCTCAGCCAGCAGCCACAGGCCCTGGTGTGGTGTAAGTGGCCTCAGCCAGCAGCCACAGGCCCTGGTGTGGTGTAAGTGGCCTGAGCAAGAGCCACAGGCCCTGTTGTGGTGTAAGTGGCCTCAGCCAGCAGCCACAGGCCCTGGTGTGGTGTAAGTGGCCTGAGCAAGTGCCACAGGCCCTGGTGTGGTGTAAGTGGCCTGAGCAAGTGCCACAGGCCCTGGTGTGGTGTAAGTGGCCTCAATAGCAAATAAGGCCCTGGTGTGGTGTAAGTGGCCTGAGCAAGAACCACAGGGCCTGGTTTGGTGAAGATGGCCTCGGCCAGAAGCGCAGGGCCTGGTGTGATGTGAGTGGCCTGAGCAAGAGCCACAGGCCCTGGTGTGGTGTAAGTGGCCTCAGCCAGCAGCCACAGGCCCTGGTGTGGTGTAAGTGGCCTCAGCCAGAAGCCACAGGCACTGGTGTGGTGTAAGTGGCCTCAGCCAGCAGCAAAAGGGCCCTGGTGTGGTGTAGGTGGCCTCAGCCAGCAGCCACAGGCCCTGGTGTGGTGTAAGTGGCCTCAATAGCAACTAAGGCCCTGGTGTGGTGTAAGTGGCTTCAGCCAGCAGCCACAGGCTCTGGTGTGGTGTAACTGGCCTCAGCCAGCAGCCACAGGCCCTGATGTGGTGTAAGTGGCCCCAGCCGGTCACTCAGGCCCTGGTGTGGTGTAGGTGGCATCAGCCAGCAGCCACAGGCCCTGGTGTGGTGTAAGTCGCCTCAGCCAGAAGCCACAGGCACTGGTGTGGTGTAAGTGGCCTCAGCCAGCAGCAAAAGGGCCCTGGTGTGGTGTAAGTCGCCTCAGCCAGCAGCCACAGGCCCTGGTGTGGTGTAGGTGGCCTCAGCCAGCAGCCACAGGCCCTGGTGTGGTGTAAGTGGCCTCAGCCAGCAGCAAAAGGGCCCTGGTGTGGTGTAAGTCGCCTCAGCCAGCAGCCACAGGCCCTGGTGTGGTGTAGGTGGCCTCAGCCAGCAGCCACAGGCCCTGGTGTGGTGTAAGTGGCCTGAGCAAGAGCCACAGGCCCTGGTGTGGTGTAAGTGGCCTGAGCAAGAGCCACAGACCCTGGTGTGGTGTAATTGGCCTCAATAGCAACTAATGCCCTGGTGTGGTGTAGGTGGCCTCAGCCAGCAGCCACAGGCCCTGGTGTGGTGTAAGTGGCCTGAGCAAGTGCCACAGGCCCTGGTGTGGTGTAAGTGGCCTGAGCAAGTGCCACAGGCCCTGGTGTGGTGTAAGTGGCCTCAATAGCAAATAAGGCCCTGGTGTGGTGTAAGTGGCCTGAGCAAGAACCACAGGGCCTGGTTTGGTGAAGATGGCCTCGGCCAGAAGCGCAGGGCCTGGTGTGATGTGAGTGGCCTGAGCAAGAGCCACAGGCCCTGGTGTGGTGTAAGTGGCCTCAGCCAGCAGCCACAGGCCCTGGTGTGGTGTAAGTGGCCTCAGCCAGAAGCCACAGGCACTGGTGTGGTGTAAGTGGCCTCAGCCAGCAGCAAAAGGGCCCTGGTGTGGTGTAGGTGGCCTCAGCCAGCAGCCACAGGCCCTGGTGTGGTGTAAGTGGCCTCAATAGCAACTAAGGCCCTGGTGTGGTGTAAGTGGCTTCAGCCAGCAGCCACAGGCTCTGGTGTGGTGTAACTGGCCTCAGCCAGCAGCCACAGGCCCTGATGTGGTGTAAGTGGCCCCAGCCGGTCACTCAGGCCCTGGTGTGGTGTAGGTGGCATCAGCCAGCAGCCACAGGCCCTGGTGTGGTGTAAGTCGCCTCAGCCAGAAGACACAGGCACTGGTGTGGTGTAAGTGGCCTCAGCCAGCAGCAAAAGGGCCCTGGTGTGGTGTAAGTCGCCTCAGCCAGCAGCCACAGGCCCTGGTGTGGTGTAGGTGGCCTCAGCCAGCAGCCACAGGCCCTGGTGTGGTGTAAGTGGCCTCAGCCAGCAGCAAAAGGGCCCTGGTGTGGTGTAAGTCGCCTCAGCCAGCAGCCACAGGCCCTGGTGTGGTGTAGGTGGCCTCAGCCAGCAGCCACAGGCCCTGGTGTGGTGTAAGTGGCCTGAGCAAGAGCCACAGGCCCTGGTGTGGTGTAAGTGGCCTGAGCAAGAGCCACAGACCCTGGTGTGGTGTAATTGGCCTCAATAGCAACTAATGCCCTGGTGTGGTGTAGGTGGCCTCAGCCAGCAGCCACAGGCCCTGGTGTGGTGTAAGTGGCCTGAGCAAGAGCCACAGGCCCTGGTGTGGTGTAAGTGGCCTGAGCAAGAGCCACAGACCCTGGTGTGGTGTAATTGGCCTCAATAGCAACTAATGCCCTGGTGTGGTGTAGGTGGCCTCAGCCAGCAGCCACAGGCCCTGGTGTGGTGAAAGTGGCCTCAGCCAGAGCCACAGGCCCTGATGTGGTGTAAGTGGCCCCAGCCGGTCCCTCAGGCCCTTGTGTGGTGTAGGTTGCATCAGCTAGCAGCACAAGACATTGGAAAAGAGCCAAAAGCAATGTCGTTAATGTGCCCTCATTAATGGGCAGCTGCTTCTGGTCTTTTAATACACCCCTTCTCTGGATCAAAAGCGGTTCAATGACATGAAAATCAAAGGCTTACAGCACCAGGTATTCCCAGGCAGTCTCCCATCCAAGTACTAACCAAGCCCAGCCCTGCTTAGCTTCCGAGATCAGACGAGGTCGGGCGTGCTCAGGGTGGTATGGCCGTAAGCTGCTGGCTCCAGCACAATGTCTCAATTTATGGATTCAAGTGATTAGGTGGCAAGTACCTGAAGTTACGAAGACAATGCTATAACCATACCTGCATGTTTGCATAATACCCTAACCCAAAGGCTCAGTTTGGCATTTATCCAACAGCACAGGCCCTGGATTGTTGAAGATGGCCTCAGGAACCAGCACAGGGCCTGGTGTGTTGTACATGGCCACAGCAAGGAGCACAGGGCCTGGTTTGGTGAAGATGGCCTCGGCCAGAAGCGCAGGGCCTGGTGTGATGTGAGTGGCCTGAGCAAGAGCCACAGGCCTTGGTGTGGTGTAAGTGGCCTCAGCCAGCAGCCACAGGCCCTGGTGTGGTGTAAGTCGCCTCAGCCAGAAGCCACAGGCACTGGTGTGGTGTAAGTGGCCTCAGCCAGCAGCCACAGGCCCTGGTGTGGTGTAGGTGGCCTCAGCCAGCCGCCACAGGGCCTGGTGTGGTGTAGGTGGCCTCAGCCAGCAGCCACAGGCCCTGGTGTGGTGTAAGTGGCCTCAGCCAGCAGCCACAGGCCGTGGTGTGGTGTAAGTGGCCTGAGCAAGAGCCACAGGCCCTGGTGTGGTGTAAGTGGCCTGAGCAAGAGCCACAGGCCCTGGTGTGGTGTAGGTGGCCTCAGCCAGCAGCCACAGGCCCTGGTGTGGTGTAGGTGGCCTCAGCCAGCAGCCACAAGCCCTTGTGTGGTGTAAGTGGCCTCAGCCAGCAGCCACAGGCCCTGGTGTGGTGTAAGTGGCCTCAGCCAGTGCCACAGACCCTGGTGTGGTGTAAGTGGCCTGAGCAAGAGCCACAGAACATGGTGTGGTGTAATTGGCCTCAATAGCAACTAAGGCCCTGGTGTGGTGTAGGTGGCCTAAGCCAGAAGCCACAGGCCCTGGTGTGGTGTAAGTGGCCTCAGCCAGCAGCCACAGGCCCTGGTGTGGTGTAAGTGGCCTCAGCCAGAAGCCACAGGCACTGGTGTGGTGTAAGTGGCCTCAGCCAGCAGCAAAAGGGCCCTGGTGTGGTGTAAGTGGCCTCAGCCAGCAGCCACAGGCCTTGGTGTGGTGTAAGTGGCCTCAGCCAGCAGCCACAGGCCCTGGTGTGGTGTAAGTCGCCTCAGCCAGAAGCCACAGGCACTGGTGTGGTGTAAGTGGCCTCAGCCAGCAGCCACAGGCCCTGGTGTGGTGTAGGTGGCCTCAGCCAGCAGCCACAGGCCCTGGTGTGGTGTAGGTGGCCTCAGCCAGCAGCCACAGGCCCTGGTGTGGTGTAAGTGGCCTCAGCCAGCAGCCACAGGCCCTGGTGTGGTGTAAGTGGCCTGAGCAAGAGCCACAGGCCCTGTTGTGGTGTAAGTGGCCTCAGCCAGCAGCCACAGGCCCTGGTGTGGTGTAAGTGGCCTGAGCAAGTGCCACAGGCCCTGGTGTGGTGTAAGTGGCCTGAGCAAGTGCCACAGGCCCTGGTGTGGTGTAAGTGGCCTCAATAGCAAATAAGGCCCTGGTGTGGTGTAAGTGGCCTGAGCAAGAACCACAGGGCCTGGTTTGGTGAAGATGGCCTCGGCCAGAAGCGCAGGGCCTGGTGTGATGTGAGTGGCCTGAGCAAGAGCCACAGGCCCTGGTGTGGTGTAAGTGGCCTCAGCCAGCAGCCACAGGCCCTGGTGTGGTGTAAGTGGCCTCAGCCAGAAGCCACAGGCACTGGTGTGGTGTAAGTGGCCTCAGCCAGCAGCAAAAGGGCCCTGGTGTGGTGTAGGTGGCCTCAGCCAGCAGCCACAGGCCCTGGTGTGGTGTAAGTGGCCTCAATAGCAACTAAGGCCCTGGTGTGGTGTAAGTGGCTTCAGCCAGCAGCCACAGGCTCTGGTGTGGTGTAACTGGCCTCAGCCAGCAGCCACAGGCCCTGATGTGGTGTAAGTGGCCCCAGCCGGTCACTCAGGCCCTGGTGTGGTGTAGGTGGCATCAGCCAGCAGCCACAGGCCCTGGTGTGGTGTAAGTCGCCTCAGCCAGAAGCCACAGGCACTGGTGTGGTGTAAGTGGCCTCAGCCAGCAGCAAAAGGGCCCTGGTGTGGTGTAAGTCGCCTCAGCCAGCAGCCACAGGCCCTGGTGTGGTGTAGGTGGCCTCAGCCAGCAGCCACAGGCCCTGGTGTGGTGTAAGTGGCCTCAGCCAGCAGCAAAAGGGCCCTGGTGTGGTGTAAGTCGCCTCAGCCAGCAGCCACAGGCCCTGGTGTGGTGTAGGTGGCCTCAGCCAGCAGCCACAGGCCCTGGTGTGGTGTAAGTGGCCTGAGCAAGAGCCACAGGCCCTGGTGTGGTGTAAGTGGCCTGAGCAAGAGCCACAGACCCTGGTGTGGTGTAATTGGCCTCAATAGCAACTAATGCCCTGGTGTGGTGTAGGTGGCCTCAGCCAGCAGCCACAGGCCCTGGTGTGGTGTAAGTGGCCTGAGCAAGTGCCACAGGCCCTGGTGTGGTGTAAGTGGCCTGAGCAAGTGCCACAGGCCCTGGTGTGGTGTAAGTGGCCTCAATAGCAAATAAGGCCCTGGTGTGGTGTAAGTGGCCTGAGCAAGAACCACAGGGCCTGGTTTGGTGAAGATGGCCTCGGCCAGAAGCGCAGGGCCTGGTGTGATGTGAGTGGCCTGAGCAAGAGCCACAGGCCCTGGTGTGGTGTAAGTGGCCTCAGCCAGCAGCCACAGGCCCTGGTGTGGTGTAAGTGGCCTCAGCCAGAAGCCACAGGCACTGGTGTGGTATAAGTGGCCTCAGCCAGCAGCAAAAGGGCCCTGGTGTGGTGTAGGTGGCCTCAGCCAGCAGCCAAAGGCCCTGGTGTGGTGTAAGTGGCCTCAATAGCAACTAAGGCCCTGGTGTGGTGTAAGTGGCTTCAGCCAGCAGCCACAGGCTCTGGTGTGGTGTAACTGGCCTCAGCCAGCAGCCACAGGCCCTGATGTGGTGTAAGTGGCCCCAGCCGGTCACTCAGGCCCTGGTGTGGTGTAGGTGGCATCAGCCAGCAGCCACAGGCCCTGGTGTGGTGTAAGTCGCCTCAGCCAGAAGCCACAGGCACTGGTGTGGTGTAAGTGGCCTCAGCCAGCAGCAAAAGGGCCCTGGTGTGGTGTAAGTCGCCTCAGCCAGCAGCCACAGGCCCTGGTGTGGTGTAGGTGGCCTCAGCCAGCAGCCACAGGCTCTGGTGTGGTGTAAGTGGCCTCAGCCAGCAGCAAAAGGGCCCTGGTGTGGTGTAAGTCGCCTCAGCCAGCAGCCACAGGCCCTGGTGTGGTGTAGGTGGCCTCAGCCAGCAGCCACAGGCCCTGGTGTGGTGTAAGTGGCCTGAGCAAGAGCCACAGGCCCTGGTGTGGTGTAAGTGGCCTGAGCAAGAGCCACAGACCCTGGTGTGGTGTAATTGGCCTCAATAGCAACTAATGCCCTGGTGTGGTGTAGGTGGCCTCAGCCAGCAGCCACAGGCCCTGGTGTGGTGTAAGTGGCCTGAGCAAGAGCCACAGGCCCTGGTGTGGTGTAAGTGGCCTGAGCAAGAGCCACAGACCCTGGTGTGGTGTAATTGGCCTCAATAGCAACTAATGCCCTGGTGTGGTGTAGGTGGCCTCAGCCAGCAGCCACAGGCCCTGGTGTGGTGAAAGTGGCCTCAGCCAGAGCCACAGGCCCTGATGTGGTGTAAGTGGCCCCAGCCGGTCCCTCAGGCCCTTGTGTGGTGTAGGTTGCATCAGCTAGCAGCACAAGACATTGGAAAAGAGCCAAAAGCAATGTCGTTAATGTGCCCTCATTAATGGGCAGCTGCTTTTGGTCTTTTAATACACCCCTTCTCTGGATCAAAAGCGGTTCAATGACATGAAAATCAAAGGCTTACAGCACCAGGTATTCCCAGGCAGTCTCCCATCCAAGTACTAACCAAGCCCAGCCCTGCTTAGCTTCCGAGATCAGACGAGGTCGGGCGTGCTCAGGGTGGTATGGCCGTAAGCTGCTGGCTCCAGCACAATGTCTCAATTTATGGATTCAAGTGATTAGGTGGCAAGTACCTGAAGTTACGAAGACAATGCTATAACCATACCTGCATGTTTGCATAATACCCTAACCCAAAGGCTCAGTTTGGCATTTATCCAACAGCACAGGCCCTGGATTGTTGAAGATGGCCTCAGGAACCAGCACAGGGCCTGGTGTGTTGTACATGGCCACAGCAAGGAGCACAGGGCCTGGTTTGGTGAAGATGGCCTCGGCCAGAAGCACAGGGCCTGGTGTGATGTGAGTGGCCTGAGCAAGAGCCACAGGCCTTGGTGTGGTGTAAGTGGCCTCAGCCAGCAGCCACAGGCCCTGGTGTGGTGTAAGTCGCCTCAGCCAGAAGCCACAGGCACTGGTGTGGTGTAAGTGGCCTCAGCCAGCAGCCACAGGCCCTGGTGTGGTGTAGGTGGCCTCAGCCAGCCGCCACAGGCCCTGGTGTGGTGTAGGTGGCCTCAGCCAGCAGCCACAGGCCCTGGTGTGGTGTAAGTTGCCTCAGCCAGCAGCCACAGGCCGTGGTGTGGTGTAAGTGGCCTGAGCAAGAGCCACAGGCCCTGGTGTGGTGTAAGTGGCCTGAGCAAGAGCCACAGACCCTGGTGTGGTGTAATTGGCCTCAATAGCAACTAATGCCCTGGTGTGGTGTAGGTGGCCTCAGCCAGCAGCCACAGGCCCTGGTGTGGTGTAAGTGGCCTCAGCCAGCAGCCACAGGCCCTGGTGTGGTGTAAGTCGCCTCAGCCAGAAGCCACAGGCACTGGTGTGGTGTAAGTGGCCTCAGCCAGCAGCCACAGGCCCTGGTGTGGTGTAGGTGGCCTCAGCCAGCCGCCACAGGGCCTGGTGTGGTGTAGGTGGCCTCAGCCAGTAGCCACAGGCCCTGGTGTGGTGTAAGTGGCCTCAGCCAGCAGCCACAGGCCCTGGTGTGGTGTAAGTGGCCTGAGCAAGAGCCACAGGCCCTGGTGTGGTGTAAGTGGCCTGAGCAAGAGCCACAGACCCTGGTGTGGTGTAATTGGCCTCAATAGCAACTAATGCCCTGGTGTGGTGTAGGTGGCCTCAGCCAGCAGCCACAGGCCCTGGTGTGGTGTAAGTGGCCTCAGCCAGCAGCCACAGGCCCTGGTGTGGTGTAAGTCGCCTCAGCCAGAAGCCACAGGCACTGGTGTGGTGTAAGTGGCCTCAGCCAGCAGCAAAAGGGCCCTGGTGTGGTGTAAGTGGCCTCAGCCAGCAGCCACAGGCCCTGGTGTGGTGTAGGTGGCCTCAGCCAGCAGCCACAGGCCCTTGTGTGGTGTAATTGGCCTCAATAGCAACTAAGGCCCTGGTGTGGTGTAGGTGGCCTAAGCCAGCAGCCACAGGCCCTGGTGTGGTGTAAGTGGCCTCAGCCAGTGCCACAGGCCCTGGTGTGGTGTAAGTGGCCTGAGCAAGAGCCACAGGCCCTGGTGAGGTGTAAGTGGCCTCAGCCAGCAGCCACAGGCCCTGGTGTGGTGTAAGTGGCCTCAGCCAGCAGCCACAGGCCCTGGTGTGGTGTAAGTGGCCTCAGCCAGTGCCACAGGCCCTGGTGTGGTGTAAGTGGCCTGAGCAAGAGCCACAGGCCCTGGTGTGGTGTAAGTGGCCTGAGCAAGAGCCACAGACCCTGGTGTGGTGTAATTGGCCTCAATAGCAACTAATGCCCTGGTGTGGTGTAGGTGGCCTCAGCCAGCAGCCACAGGCCCTGGTGTGGTGTAAGTGGCCTGAGCAAGAGCCCCAGGCCCTGGTGTGGTGTAAGTGGCCTGAGCAAGAGCCACAGACCCTGGTGTGGTGTAATTGGCCTCAATAGCAACTAATGCCCTGGTGTGGTGTAGGTGGCCTCAGCCAGCAGCCACAGGCCCTGATGTGGTGTAAGTGGCCCCAGCCGGTCACTCAGGCCCTTGTGTGGTGTAGGTTGCATCAGCTAGCAGCACAAGACATTGGAAAAGAGCCAAAAGCAGTGTCGTTAATGTGCCCTCATTAATGGGCAGCTGCTTTTGGTCTTTTAATACACCCCTTCTCTGGATCAAAAGCGGTTCAATGACATGAAAATCAAAGGCTTACAGCACCAGGTATTCCCAGGCAGTCTCCCATCCAAGTACTAACCAAGCCCAGCCCTGCTTAGCTTCCGAGATCAGACGAGGTCGGGCGTGCTCAGGGTGGTATGGCCATAAGCTGCTGGCCCCAGCACAATGACTCAATTTATGGATTCAAGTGATTAGGTGGCAAGTACCTGAAGTTACGAAGACAATCCTATAACCATACCTGCATGTTTGCATAATACCCTAACCCAAAGGCTCAGTTTAGCATTTATCCAACAGCACAGGCCCTGGATTGTTGAAGATGGCCTCAGGAACCAGCACAGGGCCTGGTGTGTTGTACATGGCCACAGCTAGCAGCACAGGGCCTGGTTTGGTGAAGATGGCCTAGGCCAGAAGAGCAGGGCCTGGTGTGATGTGAGTGGCCTGAGCAAGAGCCACATACCCTGGTGTGGTGTAATTGGCCTCAATAGCAACTAAGGCCCTGGTGTGGTGTAGGTGGCCTCAGCCAGCAGCCACAGGCCCTGGTGTGGTGTAAGTGGCCTCAATAGCAACTAAGGCCCTGGTGTGGTGTAAGTGGCCTGAGCAAGAGCCACATACCCTGGTGTGGTGTAATTGGCCTCAATAGCAACTAAGGCCCCGGTGTGGTGTAGGTGGCCTCAGCCAGGAGCCACAGGCCCTGGTGTGGTGTAAGTGGCCTGAGCAAGAGCCACAGGCCCTGGTGTGGTGTAAGTGGCCTGAGCAAGAGCCACAGGCCTGGTGTGGTGTAAGTGGCCTGAGCAAGAGCCACAGACCCTGATGTGGTGTAATTGGCCTCAATAGCAACTAAGGCCCTGGTGTGGTGTAGGTGGCCTCAGCCAGCAGCCACAGGCCCTGGTGTGGTGTAAGTGGCCTCAGCCAGAGCCACAGGCCCTGATGTGGTGTAAGTGGCCCCAGCCGGTCACTCAGGCCCTGGTGTGGTGTAGGTGGCATCAGCTAGCAGCACAAGACATTGGAAAAGAGCCAAAAGCAATGTCGTTAATGTGCCCTCATTAATGGGCAGCTGCTTTTGGTCTTTTAATACACCCCTTCTCTGGATCAAAAGCGGTTCAATGACATGAAAATGAAAGGCTTACAGCACCAGGTATTCCCAGGCAGTCTCCCATCCAAGTACTAACCAAGCCCAGCCCTGCTTAGCTTCCGAGATCAGACGAGGTCGGGTGTGCTCAGGGTGGTATGGCCGTAAGCTGCTGGCCCCAGCACAATGACTCAATTTATGGATTCAAGTGATTAGGTGGCAAGTACCTGAAGTTTCGAAGACAATCCTATAACCATACCTGCATGTTTGCATAATACCCTAACCCAAAGGCTCAGTTTAGCATTTATCCAACAGCACAGGCCCTGGATTGTTGAAGATGGCCTCAGGAACCAGCACAGGGCCTGGTGTATTGTACATGGCCACAGCTAGCAGCACAGGGCCTGGTTTGGTGAAGATGGCCTCGGCCAGAAGAGCAGGGCCTGGTGTGATGTGAGTGGCCTGAGCAAGAGCCACAGGCCCTGGTGTGGTGTAAGTGGCCTGAGCAAGAGCCACAGGCCCTGGTGTGGTGTAAGTGGCCTCAGCCAGCAGCCACAGGCCCTGGTGTGGTGTAAGTCACCTCAGCCAGAAGCCACAGTCCCTGGTGTGGTGTATGTGGCCTCAGCCAGCAGCCACAGGCCCTGTTGTGGTGTAACTGGCCTCAGCCAGAGCAACAGGCCCTGATGTGGTGTAAGTGGCCCCAGCCGGTCACTCAGGCCCTGGTGTGGTGTAGGTGGCATCAGCTAGCAGCACAAGACATTGGAAAAGAGCCAAAAGCAATGTCGTTAATGTGCCCTCATTAATGGGGAGCTGCTTTTGGTCTTTTAATACACCCCTTCTCTGGATCAAAAGCGGTTCAATGACATGAAAATGAAAGGCTTACAGTACCAGGTATTCCCAGGCAGTCTCCCATCCAAGTACTAACCAAGCCCAGCCCTGCTTAGCTTCCGAGATCAGACGAGGTCGGGCTTGCTTAGGGTGGTATGGCCGTAAGCTGCTGGCCCCAGCACAATGTCTCAATTTATGGATTCAAGTGATTAGGTGGCAAGTACCTGAAGTTACGAAGACAATCCTATAACCATACCTGCATGTTTGCATAATACCCTAACCCAAAGGCTCAGTTTGGCATTTATCCAACAGCACAGGCCCTGGATTGTTGAAGATGGCCTCAGGAACCAGCACAGGGCCTGGTGTGTTGTACATGGCCACAGCAAGCAGCACAGGGCCTGGTTTGGTGAAGATGGCCTCAGCCAGAAGCACAGGGCCTGGTGTGATATGAGTGGCCTGAGCAAGAGCCACAGGCCCTGGTGTGGTGTAAGTGGCCTGAGCAAGAGCCACAGGCCCTGGTGTGGTGTAAGTGGCCTGAGCAAGAGCCACAGGCCCTGGTGTGGTGTAGGTGGCCTCAGCCAGCAGCCACATGCCCTGGTGTGGTGTAGGTGGCCTCAGCCAGCAGCCACAAGCCCTTGTGTGGTGTAAGTGGCCTGAGCCAGAGCCACAGGCCCTGGTGTGGTGTAACTGGCCTGAATAGCAAATAAGGCCCTGGTGTGGTGTAAGTGGCCTCAGCCAGAGCCACAGGCCCTGGTGTGGTGTAAGTGGCCTCAATAGCAACTAAGGCTCTGGTGTGGTGTAAGTGGCCTCAGCCAACAGCCACAGGCCCTGGTATGGTGTAAGTGGCCTCAGCCAGCAGCCACAGGCCCTGGTGTGGCGTAAGTGGCCAGAAGCACAGGGCCTGGTGTGATGTGAGTGGCCTGAGCAAGAGCCACAGACCCTGGTGTGGTGTAATTGGCCTCAATAGCAACTAAGGCCCTGGTGTCGTGTATGTGGCCTCAGCCAGCAGCCACAGGCCCTGGTGTGGTGTAACTGGCCTCAGCCAGCAGCCACAGGCCCTGGTGTGGTGTAAGTGGCCTCAGCCAGAGCCAAAGGCCCTGATGTGGTGTAAGTCGCCTCAGCTAGCAGCACAGGGCCTGGTTTGGTGAAGATGGGCTCGGCCAGAAGCACAGGACCTGGTTTGATATGAGTGGCCTGAGCCAGCAGCCACAGGCCCTGGTGTGGTGTAAGTGGCCTCAGCCAGCAGCAACAGGCCCTGGTGTGGTGTAAGTCGCCTCAGCCAGAAGCCACAGGCACTGGTGTGGTGTAAGTGGCCTCAGCCAGCAGCAACAGGCCCTGGTGTGGTGTAAGTCGCCTCAGCAAGCAGCCACAGGCCCTGGTGTGGTGTAGGTGGTCTCAGCCAGCAGCCACAGGCCCTGGTGTGGTGTAAGTGGCATCAGCCAGCAGCCACAGGCCCTGGTGTGGTGTAAGTGGCCTCAGCAAGAGCCACAGACCCTGGTGTGGTGTAATTGGCCTAAGCCAGAGCCACAGGCCCTGGTGTGGTGTAAGTGGCCTGAGCAAGCAGCACAGGGCCTGGTTTGGTGAAGATGGCCTCAGCAAGCAGCCACAGGCCCTGGTTTGGTGTAAGTGGCCTCAGCTAGCAGCCACAGGCCCTGGTGTGGTGTGAGTGGCCTCAGCCAGCAGCCACAGGCCCTGGTGTGGTGTAAGTGGCCTGAGCAAGTGCCACAGGCCCTGGTGTGGTGTAAGTGGCCTGAGCAAGTGCCACAGGCCCTGGTGTGGTGTAAGTGGCCTCAATAGCAAATAAGGCCCTGGTGTGGTGTAAGTGGCCTGAGCAAGAACCACAGGGCCTGGTTTGGTGAAGATGGCCTCGGCCAGAAGCGCAGGGCCTGGTGTGATGTGAGTGGCCTGAGCAAGAGCCACAGGCCCTGGTGTGGTGTAAGTGGCCTCAGCCAGCAGCCACAGGCCCTGGTGTGGTGTAAGTGGCCTCAGCCAGAAGCCACAGGCACTGGTGTGGTGTAAGTGGCCTCAGCCAGCAGCAAAAGGGCCCTGGTGTGGTGTAGGTGGCCTCAGCCAGCAGCCACAAGCCCTTGTGTGGTGTAAGTGGCCTCAGCCAGCAGCCACAGGCCCTGGTGTGGTGTAGGTGGCCTCAGCCAGCAGCCACAGGCCCTTGTGTGGTGTAATTGGCCTCAATAGCAACTAAGGCCCTGGTGTGGTGTAGGTGGCCTAAGCCAGCAGCCACAGGCCCTGGTGTGGTGTAAGTGGCCTCAGCCAGTGCCACAGGCCCTGGTGTGGTGTAAGTGGCCTCAGCCAGTGCCACAGGCCCTGGTGTGGTGTAAGTGGCCTGAGCAAGAGCCACAGACCCTGGTGTGGTGTAATTGGCCTCAATAGCAACTAAGGCCCTGGTGTGGTGTAGGTGGCCTCAGCCAGCAGCCACAGGCCCTGGTGTGGTGTAAGTGGCCTAAGCCAGAGCCACAGGCCCTGGTGTGGTGTAAGTGGCCTGAGCAAGAGCCACAGGGCCTGGTTTGGTGAAGATGGCCTCGGTCAGAAGCGCAGGGCCTGGTGTGATGTGAGTGGCCTGAGCAAGAGCCACAGGCCCTGGTGTGGTGTAAGTGGCCTCAGCCAGCAGCCACAGGCCCTGGTGTGGTGTAAGTCGCCTCAGCCAGAAGCCACAGGCACTGGTGTGGTGTAAGTGGCCTCAGCCAGCAGCAAAAGGGCCCTGGTGTGGTGTAAGTCGCCTCAGCCAGCAGCCACAGGCCCTGGTGTGGTGTAGATGGCCTCAGCCAGCAGCCACAGGCCCTGGTGTGGTGTAAGTGGCCTCAGCCAGCAGCCACAGGCCCTGGTGTGGTCTAAGTGACCTCAGCAAGAAGCACAGGGCCTGGTGTGATATGAGTGGCCTGAGCAAGAGCCACAGGCCCTGGTGTGGTGTAAGTGGCCTGAGCAAGAGCCACAGGCCCTGGTGTGGTGTAAGTGGCCTGAGCAAGAGCCACAGGCCCTGGTGTGGTGTAGGTGGCCTCAGCCAGCAGCCACAGGCCCTGGTGTGGTGTAGGTGGCCTCAGCCAGCAGCCACAAGCCCTTGTGTGGTGTAAGTGGCCTCAGCCAGCAGCCACAGGCCCTGGTGTGGTGTAAGTGGCCTCAGCCAGTGCCACAGGCCCTGGTGTGGTGTAAGTGGCCTGAGCAAGAGCCACAGACCATGGTGTGGTGTAATTGGCCTCAATAGCAACTAAGGCCCTGGTGTGGTGTAAGTGGCCTCAGCCAGCAGCCACAGGCCCTGGTGTGGTGTAAGTGGCCTCAGCCAGAGCCACAGGCCCTTATGTGGTGTAAGTGGCCCCAGCCGTTCACTCAGGCCCTGGTGTGGTGTAGGTGGCATCAGCTAGCAGCACAAGACATTGGAAAACAGCCAAAAGCAATGTCGTTAATGTGCCCTCATTAATGGGCAGCTGCTTTTGGTCTTTTAATACACCCCTTCTCTGGATCAAAAGCGGTTCAATGACATGAAAATGAAAGGCTTACAGCACCAGGTATTCCCAGGCAGTCTCCCATCCAAGTACTAACCAAGCCCAGCCCTGCTTAGCTTCCGAGATCAGACGAGGTCGGGCGTGCTCAGGGTGGTATGGCCGTAAGCTGCTGGCCCCAGCACAATGTCTCAATTTATGGATTCAAGTGACTAGGTGGCAAGTACCTGAAGTTACGAAGACAATCCTATAACCATACCTGCATGTTTGCATAATACCCTAACCCAAAGGCTCAGTTTGGCATTTATCCAACAGCACAGGCCCTGGATTGTTGAAGATGGCGTCAGGAACCAGCACAGGGCCTGGTGTGTTGTACATGGCCACAGCAAGCAGCACAGGGCCTGGTTTGGTGAAGATGGCCTCGGCCAGAAGCACAGGGCCTGGTGTGATATGAGTGGCCTGAGCAAGAGCCACAGGCCCTGGTGTGTTGTAAGTGGCCTCAGCCAGCAGCCACAGGCCCTGGTGTGGTGTAGGTGGCCTCAGCCAGCAGCCACAGGCCCTTGTGTGGTGTAATTGGCCTCAATAGCAACTAAGGCCCTGGTGTGGTGTAGGTGGCCTCAGCCAGCAGCCACAGGCCCTGGTGTGGTGTAAGTGGCCTCAGCCAGTGCCACAGGCCCTGGTGTGGTGTAAGTGGCCTGAGCAAGAGCCACAGACCCTGGTGTGGTGTAATTGGCCTCAATAGCAACTAAGGCCCTGGTGTGGTGTAGGTGGCCTCAGCCAGCAGCCACAGGCCCTGGTGTGGTGAAAGTGGCCTCAGCCAGAGCCACAGGCCCTGGTGTGGTGTAAGTCGCCTCAGCCAGAAGCCACAGGCACTGGTGTGGTGTAAGTGGCCTCAGCCAGCAGCAAAAGGGCCCTGGTGTGGTGTAAGTGGCCTCAGCCAGCAGCCACAGGCCCTGGTGTGGTGTATGTGGCCTCAGCCAGCAGCCACAGGCCCTGGTTTGGTGAAGATGGCCTCGGCCAGCAGCAACAGGACCTGGTTTGATATGAGTGGCCTGAGCCAGCAGCCACAGGCCCTGGTGTGGTGTAAGTGGCCTCAGCCAGCAGCAACAGGCCCTGGTGTGGTGTAAGTCGCCTCAGCCAGAAGCCACAGGCACTGGTGTGGTGTAAGTGGCCTCAGCCAGCAGCAACAGGCCCTGGTGTGGTGTAAGTCGCCTCAGCAAGCAGCCACAGGCCCTGGTGTGGTGTAGGTGGTCTCAGCCAGCAGCCACAGGCCCTGGTGTGGTGTAAGTGGCCTCAGCCAGCAGCCACAGGCCCTGGTGTGGTGTAAGTGGCCTCAGCAAGAGCCACAGACCCTGGTGTGGTGTAATTGGCCTAAGCCAGAGCTACAGGCCCTGGTGTGGTGTAAGTGGCCTGAGCAAGAACCACAGGGCCTGGTTTGGTGAAGATGGCCTCGGCCAGAAGCGCAGGGCCTGGTGTGATGTGAGTGGCCTGAGCAAGAGCCACAGGCCCTGGTGTGGTGTAAGTGGCCTCAGCCAGCAGCCACAGGCCCTGGTGTGGTGTAAGTGGCCTCAGCCAGCAGCCACAGGCCCTGGTGTGGTGTAAGTGGCCTGAGCAAGAGCCACAGGCCCTGGTGTGGTGTAAGTGGCCTGAGCAAGAGCCACAGACCCTGGTGTGGTGTAATTGGCCTCAATAGCAACTAATGCCCTGGTGTGGTGTAAGTGGCCTCAGCCAGCAGCCACAGGCCCTGGTGTGGTGTAAGTGGCCTCAGCTAGCAGCCACAGGCCCTGGTGTGGTGTGAGTGGCCTCAGCCAGCAGCCACAGGCCCTGGTGTGGTCTAAGTGGCCTCAGCCAGTGCCACAGGCCCTGGTGTGGTGTAAGTGGCCTGAGCAAGAGCCACAGGCCCTGGTGTGGTGTAAGTGGCCTCAGCCAGCAGCCACAGGCCCTGGTGTGGTGTAAGTGGCCTGAGCAAGTGCCACAGGTCCTGGTGTGGTGTAAGTGGCCTAAGCCAGAGCCACAGGCCCTGGTGTGGTGTAAGTGGCCTCAATAGCAAATAAGGCCCTGGTGTGGTGTAAGTGGCCTGAGCAAGAACCACAGGGCCTGGTTTGGTGAAGATGGCCTCGGCCAGAAGCGCAGGGCCTGGTGTGATGTGAGTGGCCTGAGCAAGAGCCACAGGCCCTGGTGTGGTGTAAGTGGCCTCAGCCAGCAGCCACAGGCCCTGGTGTGGTGTAAGTGGCCTCAGCCAGAAGCCACAGGCACTGGTGTGGTGTAAGTGGCCTCAGCCAGCAGCAAAAGGGCCCTGGTGTGGTGTAGGTGGCCTCAGCCAGCAGCCACAGGCCCTGGTGTGGTGTAAGTGGTCTCAATAGCAACTAAGGCCCTGGTGTGGTGTAAGTGGCTTCAGCCAGCAGCCACAGGACCTGGTGTGGTGTAAGTGGCCTCAATAGCAACTAAGGCCCTGGTGTGGTGTAAATGGCCTCAGCCAGCAGCCACAGGCCCTGGTGTGGTGTAGGTGGCCTCAGCCAGCAGCCACAGGCCCTGGTGTGGTGTAAGTGGCCTCAATAGCAACTAAGGCCCTGGTGTGGTGTAAGTGGCTTCAGCCAGCAGCCACAGGCTCTGGTGTGGTGTAACTGGCCTCAGCCAGCAGCCACAGGCCCTGGTGTGGTGTAAGTGGCCTCAGCCAGAGCCACAGGCCCTGATGTGGTGTAAGTGGCCCCAGCCGGTCACTCAGGCCCTGGTGTGGTGTAGGTGGCATCAGCTAGCAGCACAAGACATTGGAAAACAGCCAAAAGCAGTGTCGTTAATGTGCCCTCATTAATGGGCAGCTGCTTTTGGTCTTTTAATACACCCCTTCTCTGGATCAAAAGCGGTTCAATGACATGAAAATGAAAGGCTTACAGCACCAGGTATTCCCAGGCAGTCTCCCATCCAAGTACTAACCAAGCCCAGCCCTGCTTAGCTTCCGAGATCAGACGAGGTCGGGCTTGCTTAGGGTGGTATGGCCGTAAGCTGCTGGCCCCAGCACAATGTCTCAATTTATGGATTCAAGTGATTAGGTGGCAAGTACCTGAAGTTACGAAGACAATGCTATAACCATACCTGCATGTTTGCATAATACCCTAACCCAAAGGCTCAGTTTGGCATTTATCCAACAGCACAGGCCCTGGATTGTTGAAGATGGCCTCAGGAACCAGCACAGGGCCTGGTGTGTTGTACATGGCCACAGCAAGCAGCACAGGGCCTGGTTTGGTGAAGATGGCCTCAGCCAGAAGCACAGGGCCTGGTGTGATATGAGTGGCCTGAGCAAGAGCCACAGGCCCTGGTGTGGTGTAAGTGGCCTGAGCAAGAGCCACAGGCCCTGGTGTGGTGTAAGTGGCCTGAGCAAGAGCCACAGGCCCTGGTGTGGTGTAGGTGGCCTCAGCCAGCAGCCACAGGCCCTGGTGTGGTGTAGGTGGCCTCAGCCAGCAGCCACAAGCCCTTGTGTGGTGTAAGTGGCCTGAGCCAGAGCCACAGGCCCTGGTGTGGTGTAACTGGCCTGAATAGCAAATAAGGCCCTGGTGTGGTGTAAGTGGCCTCAGCCAGAGCCACAGGCCCTGGTGTGGTGTAAGTGGCCTCAATAGCAACTAAGGCTCTGGTGTGGTGTAAGTGGCCTCAGCCAACAGCCACAGGCCCTGGTATGGTGTAAGTGGCCTCAGCCAGCAGCCACAGGCCCTGGTGTGGCGTAAGTGGCCAGAAGCACAGGGCCTGGTGTGATGTGAGTGGCCTGAGCAAGAGCCACAGACCCTGGTGTGGTGTAATTGGCCTCAATAGCAACTAAGGCCCTGGTGTGGTGTATGTGGCCTCAGCCAGCAGCCACAGGCCCTGGTGTGGTGTAACTGGCCTCAGCCAGCAGCCACAGGCCCTGGTGTGGTGTAAGTGGCCTCAGCCAGAGCCAAAGGCCCTGATGTGGTGTAAGTCGCCTCAGCTAGCAGCACAGGGCCTGGTTTGGTGAAGATGGCCTCGGCCAGAAGCACAGGACCTGGTTTGATATGAGTGGCCTGAGCCAGCAGCCACAGGCCCTGGTGTGGTGTAAGTGGCCTCAGCCAGCAGCAACAGGCCCTGGTGTGGTGTAAGTCTCCTCAGCCAGAAGCCACAGGCACTGGTGTGGTGTAAGTGGCCTCAGCCAGCAGCAACAGGCCCTGGTGTGGTGTAAGTCGCCTCAGCAAGCAGCCACAGGCCCTGGTGTGGTGTAGGTGGTCTCAGCCAGCAGCCACAGGCCCTGGTGTGGTGTAAGTGGCATCAGCCAGCAGCCACAGGCCCTGGTGTGGTGTAAGTGGCCTCAGCAAGAGCCACAGACCCTGGTGTGGTGTAATTGGCCTAAGCCAGAGCCACAGGCCCTGGTGTGGTGTAAGTGGCCTGAGCAAGCAGCACAGGGCCTGGTTTGGTGAAGATGGCCTCAGCAAGCAGCCACAGGCCCTGGTTTGGTGTAAGTGGCCTCAGCTAGCAGCCACAGGCCCTGGTGTGGTGTGAGTGGCCTCAGCCAGCAGCCACAGGCCCTGGTGTGGTCTAAGTGGCCTCAGCCAGTGCCACAGGCCCTGGTGTGGTGTAAGTGGCCTGAGCAAGAGCCACAGGCCCTGGTGTGGTGTAAGTGGCCTGAGCAAGTGCCACAGGCCCTGGTGTGGTGTAAGTGGCCTGAGCAAGTGCCACAGGCCCTGGTGTGGTGTAAGTGGCCTCAATAGCAAATAAGGCCCTGGTGTGGTGTAAGTGGCCTGAGCAAGAACCACAGGGCCTGGTTTGGTGAAGATGGCCTCGGCCAGAAGCGCAGGGCCTGGTGTGATGTGAGTGGCCTGAGCAAGAGCCACAGGCCCTGGTGTGGTGTAAGTGGCCTCAGCCAGCAGCAAAAGGGCCCTGGTGTGGTGTAAGTGGCCTCAGCCAGCAGCCACAGGCCCTGGTGTGGTGTATGTGGCCTCAGCCAGCAGCCACAGGCCCTGGTTTGGTGAAGATGGCCTCGGCCAGCAGCAACAGGACCTGGTTTGATATGAGTAGCCTGAGCCAGCAGCCACAGGCCCTGGTGTGGTGTAAGTGGCCTCAGCCAGCAGCAACAGGCCCTGGTGTGGTGTAAGTGGCCTCAGCCAGAAGCCACAGGCACTGGTGTGGTGTAAGTGGCCTCAGCCAGCAGCAACAGGCCCTGGTGTGGTGTAAGTCGCCTCAGCAAGCAGCCACAGGCCCTGGTGTGGTGTAGGTTGTCTCAGCCAGCAGCCACAGGCCCTGGTGTGGTGTAAGTGGCCTCAGCCAGCAGCCACAGGCCCTGGTGTGGTGTAAGTGGCCTCAGCAAGAGCCACAGACCCTGGTGTGGTGTAATTGGCCTAAGCCAGAGCCACAGGCCCTGGTGTGGTGTAAGTGGCCTGAGCAAGAACCACAGGGCCTGGTTTGGTGAAGATGGCCTCGGCCAGAAGCGCAGGGCCTGGTGTGATGTGAGTGGCCTGAGCAAGAGCCACAGGCCCTGGTGTGGTGTAAGTGGCCTCAGCCAGCAGCCACAGGCCCTGGTGTGGTGTAAGTGGCCTCAGCCAGCAGCCACAGGCCCTGGTGTGGTGTAAGTGGCCTGAGCAAGAGCCACAGGCCCTGGTGTGGTGTAAGTGGCCTGAGCAAGAGCCACAGACCCTGGTGTGGTGTAATTGGCCTCAATAGCAACTAATGCCCTGGTGTGGTGTAAGTGGCCTCAGCCAGCAGCCACAGGCCCTGGTGTGGTGTAAGTGGCCTCAGCTAGCAGCCACAGGCCCTGGTGTGGTGTGAGTGGCCTCAGCCAGCAGCCACAGGCCCTGGTGTGGTCTAAGTGGCCTCAGCCAGTGCCACAGGCCCTGGTGTGGTGTAAGTGGCCTGAGCAAGAGCCACAGGCCCTGGTGTGGTGTAAGTGGCCTCAGCCAGCAGCCACAGGCCCTGGTGTGGTGTAAGTGGCCTGAGCAAGTGCCACAGGTCCTGGTGTGGTGTAAGTGGCCTAAGCCAGAGCCACAGGCCCTGGTGTGGTGTAAGTGGCCTCAATAGCAAATAAGGCCCTGGTGTGGTGTAAGTGGCCTGAGCAAGAACCACAGGGCCTGGTTTGGTGAAGATGGCCTCGGCCAGAAGCGCAGGGCCTGGTGTGATGTGAGTGGCCTGAGCAAGAGCCACAGGCCCTGGTGTGGTGTAAGTGGCCTCAGCCAGCAGCCACAGGCCCTGGTGTGGTGTAAGTGGCCTCAGCCAGAAGCCACAGGCACTGGTGTGGTGTAAGTGGCCTCAGCCAGCAGCAAAAGGGCCCTGGTGTGGTGTAGGTGGCCTCAGCCAGCAGCCACAGGCCCTGGTGTGGTGTAAGTGGTCTCAATAGCAACTAAGGCCCTGGTGTGGTGTAAGTGGCTTCAGCCAGCAGCCACAGGACCTGGTGTGGTGTAAGTGGCCTCAATAGCAACTAAGGCCCTGGTGTGGTGTAAATGGCCTCAGCCAGCAGCCACAGGCCCTGGTGTGGTGTAGGTGGCCTCAGCCAGCAGCCACAGGCCCTGGTGTGGTGTAAGTGGCCTCAATAGCAACTAAGGCCCTGGTGTGGTGTAAGTGGCTTCAGCCAGCAGCCACAGGCTCTGGTGTGGTGTAACTGGCCTCAGCCAGCAGCCACAGGCCCTGGTGTGGTGTAAGTGGCCTCAGCCAGAGCCACAGGCCCTGATGTGGTGTAAGTGGCCCCAGCCGGTCACTCAGGCCCTGGTGTGGTGTAGGTGGCATCAGCTAGCAGCACAAGACATTGGAAAACAGCCAAAAGCAGTGTCGTTAATGTGCCCTCATTAATGGGCAGCTGCTTTTGGTCTTTTAATACACCCCTTCTCTGGATCAAAAGCGGTTCAATGACATGAAAATGAAAGGCTTACAGCACCAGGTATTCCCAGGCAGTCTCCCATCCAAGTACTAACCAAGCCCAGCCCTGCTTAGCTTCCGAGATCAGACGAGGTCGGGCTTGCTTAGGGTGGTATGGCCGTAAGCTGCTGGCCCCAGCACAATGTCTCAATTTATGGATTCAAGTGATTAGGTGGCAAGTACCTGAAGTTACGAAGACAATGCTATAACCATACCTGCATGTTTGCATAATACCCTAACCCAAAGGCTCAGTTTGGCATTTATCCAACAGCACAGGCCCTGGATTGTTGAAGATGGCCTCAGGAACCAG
Source organism: Mchenga conophoros (assembly GCF_057382185.1). NCBI lineage: Eukaryota > Metazoa > Chordata > Actinopteri > Cichliformes > Cichlidae > Mchenga > Mchenga conophoros. The sequence continues at coordinate 82,318,187 of NC_140528.1, read as the reverse complement.
CACAGGGCCTGGTGTGTTGTACATGGCCACAGCAAGCAGCACAGGGCCTGGTTTGGTGAAGATGGCCTCAGCCAGAAGCACAGGGCCTGGTGTGATATGAGTGGCCTGAGCAAGAGCCACAGGCCCTGGTGTGGTGTAAGTGGCCTGAGCAAGAGCCACAGGCCCTGGTGTGGTGTAAGTGGCCTGAGCAAGAGCCACAGGCCCTGGTGTGGTGTAGGTGGCCTCAGCCAGCAGCCACAGGCCCTGGTGTGGTGTAGGTGGCCTCAGCCAGCAGCCACAAGCCCTTGTGTGGTGTAAGTGGCCTGAGCCAGAGCCACAGGCCCTGGTGTGGTGTAACTGGCCTGAATAGCAAATAAGGCCCTGGTGTGGTGTAAGTGGCCTCAGCCAGAGCCACAGGCCCTGGTGTGGTGTAAGTGGCCTCAATAGCAACTAAGGCTCTGGTGTGGTGTAAGTGGCCTCAGCCAACAGCCACAGGCCCTGGTATGGTGTAAGTGGCCTCAGCCAGCAGCCACAGGCCCTGGTGTGGCGTAAGTGGCCAGAAGCACAGGGCCTGGTGTGATGTGAGTGGCCTGAGCAAGAGCCACAGACCCTGGTGTGGTGTAATTGGCCTCAATAGCAACTAAGGCCCTGGTGTGGTGTATGTGGCCTCAGCCAGCAGCCACAGGCCCTGGTGTGGTGTAACTGGCCTCAGCCAGCAGCCACAGGCCCTGGTGTGGTGTAAGTGGCCTCAGCCAGAGCCAAAGGCCCTGATGTGGTGTAAGTCGCCTCAGCTAGCAGCACAGGGCCTGGTTTGGTGAAGATGGCCTCGGCCAGAAGCACAGGACCTGGTTTGATATGAGTGGCCTGAGCCAGCAGCCACAGGCCCTGGTGTGGTGTAAGTGGCCTCAGCCAGCAGCAACAGGCCCTGGTGTGGTGTAAGTCTCCTCAGCCAGAAGCCACAGGCACTGGTGTGGTGTAAGTGGCCTCAGCCAGCAGCAACAGGCCCTGGTGTGGTGTAAGTCGCCTCAGCAAGCAGCCACAGGCCCTGGTGTGGTGTAGGTGGTCTCAGCCAGCAGCCACAGGCCCTGGTGTGGTGTAAGTGGCATCAGCCAGCAGCCACAGGCCCTGGTGTGGTGTAAGTGGCCTCAGCAAGAGCCACAGACCCTGGTGTGGTGTAATTGGCCTAAGCCAGAGCCACAGGCCCTGGTGTGGTGTAAGTGGCCTGAGCAAGCAGCACAGGGCCTGGTTTGGTGAAGATGGCCTCAGCAAGCAGCCACAGGCCCTGGTTTGGTGTAAGTGGCCTCAGCTAGCAGCCACAGGCCCTGGTGTGGTGTGAGTGGCCTCAGCCAGCAGCCACAGGCCCTGGTGTGGTCTAAGTGGCCTCAGCCAGTGCCACAGGCCCTGGTGTGGTGTAAGTGGCCTGAGCAAGAGCCACAGGCCCTGGTGTGGTGTAAGTGGCCTGAGCAAGTGCCACAGGCCCTGGTGTGGTGTAAGTGGCCTGAGCAAGTGCCACAGGCCCTGGTGTGGTGTAAGTGGCCTCAATAGCAAATAAGGCCCTGGTGTGGTGTAAGTGGCCTGAGCAAGAACCACAGGGCCTGGTTTGGTGAAGATGGCCTCGGCCAGAAGCGCAGGGCCTGGTGTGATGTGAGTGGCCTGAGCAAGAGCCACAGGCCCTGGTGTGGTGTAAGTGGCCTCAGCCAGCAGCCACAGGCCCTGGTGTGGTGTAAGTGGCCTCAGCCAGAAGCCACAGGCACTGGTGTGGTGTAAGTGGCCTCAGCCAGCAGCCACAGGCCCTTGTGTGGTGTAATTGGCCTCAATAGCAACTAAGGCCCTGGTGTGGTGTAGGTGGCCTAAGCCAGCAGCCACAGGCCCTGGTGTGGTGTAAGTGGCCTCAGCCAGTGCCACAGGCCCTGGTGTGGTGTAAGTGGCCTCAGCCAGTGCCACAGGCCCTGGTGTGGTGTAAGTGGCCTGAGCAAGAGCCACAGACCCTGGTGTGGTGTAATTGGCCTCAATAGCAACTAAGGCCCTGGTGTGGTGTAGGTGGCCTCAGCCAGCAGCCACAGGCCCTGGTGTGGTGTAAGTGGCCTAAGCCAGAGCCACAGGCCCTGGTGTGGTGTAAGTGGCCTGAGCAAGAGCCACAGGGCCTGGTTTGGTGAAGATGGCCTCGGCCAGAAGCACAGGGCCTGGTGTGATATGAGTGGCCTGAGCAAGAGCCACAGGCCCTGGTGTGGTGTAAGTGGCCTCAGCCAGCAGCCACAGGCCCTGGTGTGGTGTAAGTCGCCTCAGCCAGAAGCCACAGGCACTGGTGTGGTGTAAGTGGCCTCAGCCAGCAGCAAAAGGGCCCTGGTGTGGTGTAAGTCGCCTCAGCCAGCAGCCACAGGCCCTGGTGTGGTGTAGATGGCCTCAGCCAGCAGCCACAGGCCCTGGTGTGGTGTAAGTGGCCTCAGCCAGCAGCCACAGGCCCTGGTGTGGTCTAAGTGGCCTCAGCCAGAAGCACAGGGCCTGGTGTGATATGAGTGGCCTGAGCAAGAGCCACAGGCCCTGGTGTGGTGTAAGTGGCCTGAGCAAGAGCCACAGGCCCTGGTGTGGTGTAAGTGGCCTGAGCAAGAGCCACAGGCCCTGGTGTGGTGTAGGTGGCCTCAGCCAGCAGCCACAAGCCCTTGTGTGGTGTAAGTGGCCTCAGCCAGCAGCCACAGGCCCTGGTGTGGTGTAAGTGGCCTCAGCCAGTGCCACAGGCCCTGGTGTGGTGTAAGTGGCCTGAGCAAGAGCCACAGACCATGGTGTGGTGTAATTGGCCTCAATAGCAACTAAGGCCCTGGTGTGGTGTAAGTGGCCTCAGCCAGCAGCCACAGGCCCTGGTGTGGTGTAAGTGGCCTCAGCCAGAGCCACAGGCCCTTATGTGGTGTAAGTGGCCCCAGCCGTTCACTCAGGCCCTGGTGTGGTGTAGGTGGCATCAGCTAGCAGCACAAGACATTGGAAAACAGCCAAAAGCAATGTCGTTAATGTGCCCTCATTAATGGGCAGCTGCTTTTGGTCTTTTAATACACCCCTTCTCTGGATCAAAAGCGGTTCAATGACATGAAAATGAAAGGCTTACAGCACCAGGTATTCCCAGGCAGTCTCCCATCCAAGTACTAACCAAGCCCAGCCCTGCTTAGCTTCCGAGATCAGACGAGGTCGGGCGTGCTCAGGGTGGTATGGCCGTAAGCTGCTGGCCCCAGCACAATGTCTCAATTTATGGATTCAAGTGACTAGGTGGCAAGTACCTGAAGTTACGAAGACAATCCTATAACCATACCTGCATGTTTGCATAATACCCTAACCCAAAGGCTCAGTTTGGCATTTATCCAACAGCACAGGCCCTGGATTGTTGAAGATGGCGTCAGGAACCAGCACAGGGCCTGGTGTATTGTACATGGCCACAGCAAGCAGCACAGGGCCTGGTTTGGTGAAGATGGCCTCGGCCAGAAGCACAGGGCCTGGTGTGATATGAGTGGCCTGAGCAAGAGCCACAGGCCCTGGTGTGTTGTAAGTGGCCTCAGCAAGCAGCCACAGGCCCTGGTGTGGTGTAGGTGGCCTCAGCCAGCAGCCACAGGCCCTTGTGTGGTGTAATTGGCCTCAATAGCAACTAAGGCCCTGGTGTGGTGTAGGTGGCCTCAGCCAGCAGCCACAGGCCCTGGTGTGGTGTAAGTGGCCTCAGCCAGTGCCACAGGCCCTGGTGTGGTGTAAGTGGCCTGAGCAAGAGCCACAGACCCTGGTGTGGTGTAATTGGCCTCAATAGCAACTAAGGCCCTGGTGTGGTGTAGGTGGCCTCAGCCAGCAGCCACAGGCCCTGGTGTGGTGTAAGTGGCCTCAGCCAGCAGCCACAGGCCCTGGTGTGGTGTAAGTGGCCTGAGCAAGAGCCACAGGCCCTGGTGTGGTGTAAGTGGCCTGAGCAAGAGCCACAGACCCTGGTGTGGTGTAATTGGCCTCAATAGCAACTAATGCCCTGGTGTGGTGTAGGTGGCCTCAGCCAGCAGCCACAGGCCCTGGTGTGGTGTAAGTGGCCTCAGCCAGCAGCCACAGGCCCTGGTGTGGTGTAAGTCGCCTCAGCCAGAAGCCACAGGCACTGGTGTGGTGTAAGTGGCCTCAGCCAGCAGCAAAAGGGCCCTGGTGTGGTGTAAGTGGCCTCAGCCAGCAGCCACAGGCCCTGGTGTGGTGTATGTGGCCTCAGCCAGCAGCCACAGGCCCTGGTTTGGTGAAGATGGCCTCGGCCAGCAGCAACAGGACCTGGTTTGATATGAGTGGCCTGAGCCAGCAGCCACAGGCCCTGGTGTGGTGTAAGTGGCCTCAGCCAGCAGCCACAGGCCCTGGTGTGGTGTAAGTCACCTCAGCCAGAAGCCACAGTCCCTGGTGTGGTGTATGTGGCCTCAGCCAGCAGCCACAGGCCCTGTTGTGGTGTAACTGGCCTCAGCCAGAGCAACAGGCCCTGATGTGGTGTAAGTGGCCCCAGCCGGTCACTCAGGCCCTGGTGTGGTGTAGGTGGCATCAGCTAGCAGCACAAGACATTGGAAAAGAGCCAAAAGCAATGTCGTTAATGTGCCCTCATTAATGGGGAGCTGCTTTTGGTCTTTTAATACACCCCTTCTCTGGATCAAAAGCGGTTCAATGACATGAAAATGAAAGGCTTACAGTACCAGGTATTCCCAGGCAGTCTCCCATCCAAGTACTAACCAAGCCCAGCCCTGCTTAGCTTCCGAGATCAGACGAGGTCGGGCTTGCTTAGGGTGGTATGGCCGTAAGCTGCTGGCCCCAGCACAATGTCTCAATTTATGGATTCAAGTGATTAGGTGGCAAGTACCTGAAGTTACGAAGACAATCCTATAACCATACCTGCATGTTTGCATAATACCCTAACCCAAAGGCTCAGTTTGGCATTTATCCAACAGCACAGGCCCTGGATTGTTGAAGATGGCCTCAGGAACCAGCACAGGGCCTGGTGTGTTGTACATGGCCACAGCAAGCAGCACAGGGCCTGGTTTGGTGAAGATGGCCTCAGCCAGAAGCACAGGGCCTGGTGTGATATGAGTGGCCTGAGCAAGAGCCACAGGCCCTGGTGTGGTGTAAGTGGCCTGAGCAAGAGCCACAGGCCCTGGTGTGGTGTAAGTGGCCTGAGCAAGAGCCACAGGCCCTGGTGTGGTGTAGGTGGCCTCAGCCAGCAGCCACATGCCCTGGTGTGGTGTAGGTGGCCTCAGCCAGCAGCCACAAGCCCTTGTGTGGTGTAAGTGGCCTGAGCCAGAGCCACAGGCCCTGGTGTGGTGTAACTGGCCTGAATAGCAAATAAGGCCCTGGTGTGGTGTAAGTGGCCTCAGCCAGAGCCACAGGCCCTGGTGTGGTGTAAGTGGCCTCAATAGCAACTAAGGCTCTGGTGTGGTGTAAGTGGCCTCAGCCAACAGCCACAGGCCCTGGTATGGTGTAAGTGGCCTCAGCCAGCAGCCACAGGCCCTGGTGTGGCGTAAGTGGCCAGAAGCACAGGGCCTGGTGTGATGTGAGTGGCCTGAGCAAGAGCCACAGACCCTGGTGTGGTGTAATTGGCCTCAATAGCAACTAAGGCCCTGGTGTCGTGTATGTGGCCTCAGCCAGCAGCCACAGGCCCTGGTGTGGTGTAACTGGCCTCAGCCAGCAGCCACAGGCCCTGGTGTGGTGTAAGTGGCCTCAGCCAGAGCCAAAGGCCCTGATGTGGTGTAAGTCGCCTCAGCTAGCAGCACAGGGCCTGGTTTGGTGAAGATGGGCTCGGCCAGAAGCACAGGACCTGGTTTGATATGAGTGGCCTGAGCCAGCAGCCACAGGCCCTGGTGTGGTGTAAGTGGCCTCAGCCAGCAGCAACAGGCCCTGGTGTGGTGTAAGTCGCCTCAGCCAGAAGCCACAGGCACTGGTGTGGTGTAAGTGGCCTCAGCCAGCAGCAACAGGCCCTGGTGTGGTGTAAGTCGCCTCAGCAAGCAGCCACAGGCCCTGGTGTGGTGTAGGTGGTCTCAGCCAGCAGCCACAGGCCCTGGTGTGGTGTAAGTGGCATCAGCCAGCAGCCACAGGCCCTGGTGTGGTGTAAGTGGCCTCAGCAAGAGCCACAGACCCTGGTGTGGTGTAATTGGCCTAAGCCAGAGCCACAGGCCCTGGTGTGGTGTAAGTGGCCTGAGCAAGCAGCACAGGGCCTGGTTTGGTGAAGATGGCCTCAGCAAGCAGCCACAGGCCCTGGTTTGGTGTAAGTGGCCTCAGCTAGCAGCCACAGGCCCTGGTGTGGTGTGAGTGGCCTCAGCCAGCAGCCACAGGCCCTGGTGTGGTGTAAGTGGCCTGAGCAAGTGCCACAGGCCCTGGTGTGGTGTAAGTGGCCTGAGCAAGTGCCACAGGCCCTGGTGTGGTGTAAGTGGCCTCAATAGCAAATAAGGCCCTGGTGTGGTGTAAGTGGCCTGAGCAAGAACCACAGGGCCTGGTTTGGTGAAGATGGCCTCGGCCAGAAGCGCAGGGCCTGGTGTGATGTGAGTGGCCTGAGCAAGAGCCACAGGCCCTGGTGTGGTGTAAGTGGCCTCAGCCAGCAGCCACAGGCCCTGGTGTGGTGTAAGTGGCCTCAGCCAGAAGCCACAGGCACTGGTGTGGTGTAAGTGGCCTCAGCCAGCAGCAAAAGGGCCCTGGTGTGGTGTAGGTGGCCTCAGCCAGCAGCCACAAGCCCTTGTGTGGTGTAAGTGGCCTCAGCCAGCAGCCACAGGCCCTGGTGTGGTGTAGGTGGCCTCAGCCAGCAGCCACAGGCCCTTGTGTGGTGTAATTGGCCTCAATAGCAACTAAGGCCCTGGTGTGGTGTAGGTGGCCTAAGCCAGCAGCCACAGGCCCTGGTGTGGTGTAAGTGGCCTCAGCCAGTGCCACAGGCCCTGGTGTGGTGTAAGTGGCCTCAGCCAGTGCCACAGGCCCTGGTGTGGTGTAAGTGGCCTGAGCAAGAGCCACAGACCCTGGTGTGGTGTAATTGGCCTCAATAGCAACTAAGGCCCTGGTGTGGTGTAGGTGGCCTCAGCCAGCAGCCACAGGCCCTGGTGTGGTGTAAGTGGCCTAAGCCAGAGCCACAGGCCCTGGTGTGGTGTAAGTGGCCTGAGCAAGAGCCACAGGGCCTGGTTTGGTGAAGATGGCCTCGGTCAGAAGCGCAGGGCCTGGTGTGATGTGAGTGGCCTGAGCAAGAGCCACAGGCCCTGGTGTGGTGTAAGTGGCCTCAGCCAGCAGCCACAGGCCCTGGTGTGGTGTAAGTCGCCTCAGCCAGAAGCCACAGGCACTGGTGTGGTGTAAGTGGCCTCAGCCAGCAGCAAAAGGGCCCTGGTGTGGTGTAAGTCGCCTCAGCCAGCAGCCACAGGCCCTGGTGTGGTGTAGATGGCCTCAGCCAGCAGCCACAGGCCCTGGTGTGGTGTAAGTGGCCTCAGCCAGCAGCCACAGGCCCTGGTGTGGTCTAAGTGACCTCAGCAAGAAGCACAGGGCCTGGTGTGATATGAGTGGCCTGAGCAAGAGCCACAGGCCCTGGTGTGGTGTAAGTGGCCTGAGCAAGAGCCACAGGCCCTGGTGTGGTGTAAGTGGCCTGAGCAAGAGCCACAGGCCCTGGTGTGGTGTAGGTGGCCTCAGCCAGCAGCCACAGGCCCTGGTGTGGTGTAGGTGGCCTCAGCCAGCAGCCACAAGCCCTTGTGTGGTGTAAGTGGCCTCAGCCAGCAGCCACAGGCCCTGGTGTGGTGTAAGTGGCCTCAGCCAGTGCCACAGGCCCTGGTGTGGTGTAAGTGGCCTGAGCAAGAGCCACAGACCATGGTGTGGTGTAATTGGCCTCAATAGCAACTAAGGCCCTGGTGTGGTGTAAGTGGCCTCAGCCAGCAGCCACAGGCCCTGGTGTGGTGTAAGTGGCCTCAGCCAGAGCCACAGGCCCTTATGTGGTGTAAGTGGCCCCAGCCGTTCACTCAGGCCCTGGTGTGGTGTAGGTGGCATCAGCTAGCAGCACAAGACATTGGAAAACAGCCAAAAGCAATGTCGTTAATGTGCCCTCATTAATGGGCAGCTGCTTTTGGTCTTTTAATACACCCCTTCTCTGGATCAAAAGCGGTTCAATGACATGAAAATGAAAGGCTTACAGCACCAGGTATTCCCAGGCAGTCTCCCATCCAAGTACTAACCAAGCCCAGCCCTGCTTAGCTTCCGAGATCAGACGAGGTCGGGCGTGCTCAGGGTGGTATGGCCGTAAGCTGCTGGCCCCAGCACAATGTCTCAATTTATGGATTCAAGTGACTAGGTGGCAAGTACCTGAAGTTACGAAGACAATCCTATAACCATACCTGCATGTTTGCATAATACCCTAACCCAAAGGCTCAGTTTGGCATTTATCCAACAGCACAGGCCCTGGATTGTTGAAGATGGCGTCAGGAACCAGCACAGGGCCTGGTGTGTTGTACATGGCCACAGCAAGCAGCACAGGGCCTGGTTTGGTGAAGATGGCCTCGGCCAGAAGCACAGGGCCTGGTGTGATATGAGTGGCCTGAGCAAGAGCCACAGGCCCTGGTGTGTTGTAAGTGGCCTCAGCCAGCAGCCACAGGCCCTGGTGTGGTGTAGGTGGCCTCAGCCAGCAGCCACAGGCCCTTGTGTGGTGTAATTGGCCTCAATAGCAACTAAGGCCCTGGTGTGGTGTAGGTGGCCTCAGCCAGCAGCCACAGGCCCTGGTGTGGTGTAAGTGGCCTCAGCCAGTGCCACAGGCCCTGGTGTGGTGTAAGTGGCCTGAGCAAGAGCCACAGACCCTGGTGTGGTGTAATTGGCCTCAATAGCAACTAAGGCCCTGGTGTGGTGTAGGTGGCCTCAGCCAGCAGCCACAGGCCCTGGTGTGGTGAAAGTGGCCTCAGCCAGAGCCACAGGCCCTGGTGTGGTGTAAGTCGCCTCAGCCAGAAGCCACAGGCACTGGTGTGGTGTAAGTGGCCTCAGCCAGCAGCAAAAGGGCCCTGGTGTGGTGTAAGTGGCCTCAGCCAGCAGCCACAGGCCCTGGTGTGGTGTATGTGGCCTCAGCCAGCAGCCACAGGCCCTGGTTTGGTGAAGATGGCCTCGGCCAGCAGCAACAGGACCTGGTTTGATATGAGTGGCCTGAGCCAGCAGCCACAGGCCCTGGTGTGGTGTAAGTGGCCTCAGCCAGCAGCAACAGGCCCTGGTGTGGTGTAAGTCGCCTCAGCCAGAAGCCACAGGCACTGGTGTGGTGTAAGTGGCCTCAGCCAGCAGCAACAGGCCCTGGTGTGGTGTAAGTCGCCTCAGCAAGCAGCCACAGGCCCTGGTGTGGTGTAGGTGGTCTCAGCCAGCAGCCACAGGCCCTGGTGTGGTGTAAGTGGCCTCAGCCAGCAGCCACAGGCCCTGGTGTGGTGTAAGTGGCCTCAGCAAGAGCCACAGACCCTGGTGTGGTGTAATTGGCCTAAGCCAGAGCTACAGGCCCTGGTGTGGTGTAAGTGGCCTGAGCAAGAACCACAGGGCCTGGTTTGGTGAAGATGGCCTCGGCCAGAAGCGCAGGGCCTGGTGTGATGTGAGTGGCCTGAGCAAGAGCCACAGGCCCTGGTGTGGTGTAAGTGGCCTCAGCCAGCAGCCACAGGCCCTGGTGTGGTGTAAGTGGCCTCAGCCAGCAGCCACAGGCCCTGGTGTGGTGTAAGTGGCCTGAGCAAGAGCCACAGGCCCTGGTGTGGTGTAAGTGGCCTGAGCAAGAGCCACAGACCCTGGTGTGGTGTAATTGGCCTCAATAGCAACTAATGCCCTGGTGTGGTGTAAGTGGCCTCAGCCAGCAGCCACAGGCCCTGGTGTGGTGTAAGTGGCCTCAGCTAGCAGCCACAGGCCCTGGTGTGGTGTGAGTGGCCTCAGCCAGCAGCCACAGGCCCTGGTGTGGTCTAAGTGGCCTCAGCCAGTGCCACAGGCCCTGGTGTGGTGTAAGTGGCCTGAGCAAGAGCCACAGGCCCTGGTGTGGTGTAAGTGGCCTCAGCCAGCAGCCACAGGCCCTGGTGTGGTGTAAGTGGCCTGAGCAAGTGCCACAGGTCCTGGTGTGGTGTAAGTGGCCTAAGCCAGAGCCACAGGCCCTGGTGTGGTGTAAGTGGCCTCAATAGCAAATAAGGCCCTGGTGTGGTGTAAGTGGCCTGAGCAAGAACCACAGGGCCTGGTTTGGTGAAGATGGCCTCGGCCAGAAGCGCAGGGCCTGGTGTGATGTGAGTGGCCTGAGCAAGAGCCACAGGCCCTGGTGTGGTGTAAGTGGCCTCAGCCAGCAGCCACAGGCCCTGGTGTGGTGTAAGTGGCCTCAGCCAGAAGCCACAGGCACTGGTGTGGTGTAAGTGGCCTCAGCCAGCAGCAAAAGGGCCCTGGTGTGGTGTAGGTGGCCTCAGCCAGCAGCCACAGGCCCTGGTGTGGTGTAAGTGGTCTCAATAGCAACTAAGGCCCTGGTGTGGTGTAAGTGGCTTCAGCCAGCAGCCACAGGACCTGGTGTGGTGTAAGTGGCCTCAATAGCAACTAAGGCCCTGGTGTGGTGTAAATGGCCTCAGCCAGCAGCCACAGGCCCTGGTGTGGTGTAGGTGGCCTCAGCCAGCAGCCACAGGCCCTGGTGTGGTGTAAGTGGCCTCAATAGCAACTAAGGCCCTGGTGTGGTGTAAGTGGCTTCAGCCAGCAGCCACAGGCTCTGGTGTGGTGTAACTGGCCTCAGCCAGCAGCCACAGGCCCTGGTGTGGTGTAAGTGGCCTCAGCCAGAGCCACAGGCCCTGATGTGGTGTAAGTGGCCCCAGCCGGTCACTCAGGCCCTGGTGTGGTGTAGGTGGCATCAGCTAGCAGCACAAGACATTGGAAAACAGCCAAAAGCAGTGTCGTTAATGTGCCCTCATTAATGGGCAGCTGCTTTTGGTCTTTTAATACACCCCTTCTCTGGATCAAAAGCGGTTCAATGACATGAAAATGAAAGGCTTACAGCACCAGGTATTCCCAGGCAGTCTCCCATCCAAGTACTAACCAAGCCCAGCCCTGCTTAGCTTCCGAGATCAGACGAGGTCGGGCTTGCTTAGGGTGGTATGGCCGTAAGCTGCTGGCCCCAGCACAATGTCTCAATTTATGGATTCAAGTGATTAGGTGGCAAGTACCTGAAGTTACGAAGACAATGCTATAACCATACCTGCATGTTTGCATAATACCCTAACCCAAAGGCTCAGTTTGGCATTTATCCAACAGCACAGGCCCTGGATTGTTGAAGATGGCCTCAGGAACCAGCACAGGGCCTGGTGTGTTGTACATGGCCACAGCAAGCAGCACAGGGCCTGGTTTGGTGAAGATGGCCTCAGCCAGAAGCACAGGGCCTGGTGTGATATGAGTGGCCTGAGCAAGAGCCACAGGCCCTGGTGTGGTGTAAGTGGCCTGAGCAAGAGCCACAGGCCCTGGTGTGGTGTAAGTGGCCTGAGCAAGAGCCACAGGCCCTGGTGTGGTGTAGGTGGCCTCAGCCAGCAGCCACAGGCCCTGGTGTGGTGTAGGTGGCCTCAGCCAGCAGCCACAAGCCCTTGTGTGGTGTAAGTGGCCTGAGCCAGAGCCACAGGCCCTGGTGTGGTGTAACTGGCCTGAATAGCAAATAAGGCCCTGGTGTGGTGTAAGTGGCCTCAGCCAGAGCCACAGGCCCTGGTGTGGTGTAAGTGGCCTCAATAGCAACTAAGGCTCTGGTGTGGTGTAAGTGGCCTCAGCCAACAGCCACAGGCCCTGGTATGGTGTAAGTGGCCTCAGCCAGCAGCCACAGGCCCTGGTGTGGCGTAAGTGGCCAGAAGCACAGGGCCTGGTGTGATGTGAGTGGCCTGAGCAAGAGCCACAGACCCTGGTGTGGTGTAATTGGCCTCAATAGCAACTAAGGCCCTGGTGTGGTGTATGTGGCCTCAGCCAGCAGCCACAGGCCCTGGTGTGGTGTAACTGGCCTCAGCCAGCAGCCACAGGCCCTGGTGTGGTGTAAGTGGCCTCAGCCAGAGCCAAAGGCCCTGATGTGGTGTAAGTCGCCTCAGCTAGCAGCACAGGGCCTGGTTTGGTGAAGATGGCCTCGGCCAGAAGCACAGGACCTGGTTTGATATGAGTGGCCTGAGCCAGCAGCCACAGGCCCTGGTGTGGTGTAAGTGGCCTCAGCCAGCAGCAACAGGCCCTGGTGTGGTGTAAGTCTCCTCAGCCAGAAGCCACAGGCACTGGTGTGGTGTAAGTGGCCTCAGCCAGCAGCAACAGGCCCTGGTGTGGTGTAAGTCGCCTCAGCAAGCAGCCACAGGCCCTGGTGTGGTGTAGGTGGTCTCAGCCAGCAGCCACAGGCCCTGGTGTGGTGTAAGTGGCATCAGCCAGCAGCCACAGGCCCTGGTGTGGTGTAAGTGGCCTCAGCAAGAGCCACAGACCCTGGTGTGGTGTAATTGGCCTAAGCCAGAGCCACAGGCCCTGGTGTGGTGTAAGTGGCCTGAGCAAGCAGCACAGGGCCTGGTTTGGTGAAGATGGCCTCAGCAAGCAGCCACAGGCCCTGGTTTGGTGTAAGTGGCCTCAGCTAGCAGCCACAGGCCCTGGTGTGGTGTGAGTGGCCTCAGCCAGCAGCCACAGGCCCTGGTGTGGTCTAAGTGGCCTCAGCCAGTGCCACAGGCCCTGGTGTGGTGTAAGTGGCCTGAGCAAGAGCCACAGGCCCTGGTGTGGTGTAAGTGGCCTGAGCAAGTGCCACAGGCCCTGGTGTGGTGTAAGTGGCCTGAGCAAGTGCCACAGGCCCTGGTGTGGTGTAAGTGGCCTCAATAGCAAATAAGGCCCTGGTGTGGTGTAAGTGGCCTGAGCAAGAACCACAGGGCCTGGTTTGGTGAAGATGGCCTCGGCCAGAAGCGCAGGGCCTGGTGTGATGTGAGTGGCCTGAGCAAGAGCCACAGGCCCTGGTGTGGTGTAAGTGGCCTCAGCCAGCAGCAAAAGGGCCCTGGTGTGGTGTAAGTGGCCTCAGCCAGCAGCCACAGGCCCTGGTGTGGTGTATGTGGCCTCAGCCAGCAGCCACAGGCCCTGGTTTGGTGAAGATGGCCTCGGCCAGCAGCAACAGGACCTGGTTTGATATGAGTAGCCTGAGCCAGCAGCCACAGGCCCTGGTGTGGTGTAAGTGGCCTCAGCCAGCAGCAACAGGCCCTGGTGTGGTGTAAGTGGCCTCAGCCAGAAGCCACAGGCACTGGTGTGGTGTAAGTGGCCTCAGCCAGCAGCAACAGGCCCTGGTGTGGTGTAAGTCGCCTCAGCAAGCAGCCACAGGCCCTGGTGTGGTGTAGGTTGTCTCAGCCAGCAGCCACAGGCCCTGGTGTGGTGTAAGTGGCCTCAGCCAGCAGCCACAGGCCCTGGTGTGGTGTAAGTGGCCTCAGCAAGAGCCACAGACCCTGGTGTGGTGTAATTGGCCTAAGCCAGAGCCACAGGCCCTGGTGTGGTGTAAGTGGCCTGAGCAAGAACCACAGGGCCTGGTTTGGTGAAGATGGCCTCGGCCAGAAGCGCAGGGCCTGGTGTGATGTGAGTGGCCTGAGCAAGAGCCACAGGCCCTGGTGTGGTGTAAGTGGCCTCAGCCAGCAGCCACAGGCCCTGGTGTGGTGTAAGTGGCCTCAGCCAGCAGCCACAGGCCCTGGTGTGGTGTAAGTGGCCTGAGCAAGAGCCACAGGCCCTGGTGTGGTGTAAGTGGCCTGAGCAAGAGCCACAGACCCTGGTGTGGTGTAATTGGCCTCAATAGCAACTAATGCCCTGGTGTGGTGTAAGTGGCCTCAGCCAGCAGCCACAGGCCCTGGTGTGGTGTAAGTGGCCTCAGCTAGCAGCCACAGGCCCTGGTGTGGTGTGAGTGGCCTCAGCCAGCAGCCACAGGCCCTGGTGTGGTCTAAGTGGCCTCAGCCAGTGCCACAGGCCCTGGTGTGGTGTAAGTGGCCTGAGCAAGAGCCACAGGCCCTGGTGTGGTGTAAGTGGCCTCAGCCAGCAGCCACAGGCCCTGGTGTGGTGTAAGTGGCCTGAGCAAGTGCCACAGGTCCTGGTGTGGTGTAAGTGGCCTAAGCCAGAGCCACAGGCCCTGGTGTGGTGTAAGTGGCCTCAATAGCAAATAAGGCCCTGGTGTGGTGTAAGTGGCCTGAGCAAGAACCACAGGGCCTGGTTTGGTGAAGATGGCCTCGGCCAGAAGCGCAGGGCCTGGTGTGATGTGAGTGGCCTGAGCAAGAGCCACAGGCCCTGGTGTGGTGTAAGTGGCCTCAGCCAGCAGCCACAGGCCCTGGTGTGGTGTAAGTGGCCTCAGCCAGAAGCCACAGGCACTGGTGTGGTGTAAGTGGCCTCAGCCAGCAGCAAAAGGGCCCTGGTGTGGTGTAGGTGGCCTCAGCCAGCAGCCACAGGCCCTGGTGTGGTGTAAGTGGTCTCAATAGCAACTAAGGCCCTGGTGTGGTGTAAGTGGCTTCAGCCAGCAGCCACAGGACCTGGTGTGGTGTAAGTGGCCTCAATAGCAACTAAGGCCCTGGTGTGGTGTAAATGGCCTCAGCCAGCAGCCACAGGCCCTGGTGTGGTGTAGGTGGCCTCAGCCAGCAGCCACAGGCCCTGGTGTGGTGTAAGTGGCCTCAATAGCAACTAAGGCCCTGGTGTGGTGTAAGTGGCTTCAGCCAGCAGCCACAGGCTCTGGTGTGGTGTAACTGGCCTCAGCCAGCAGCCACAGGCCCTGGTGTGGTGTAAGTGGCCTCAGCCAGAGCCACAGGCCCTGATGTGGTGTAAGTGGCCCCAGCCGGTCACTCAGGCCCTGGTGTGGTGTAGGTGGCATCAGCTAGCAGCACAAGACATTGGAAAACAGCCAAAAGCAGTGTCGTTAATGTGCCCTCATTAATGGGCAGCTGCTTTTGGTCTTTTAATACACCCCTTCTCTGGATCAAAAGCGGTTCAATGACATGAAAATGAAAGGCTTACAGCACCAGGTATTCCCAGGCAGTCTCCCATCCAAGTACTAACCAAGCCCAGCCCTGCTTAGCTTCCGAGATCAGACGAGGTCGGGCTTGCTTAGGGTGGTATGGCCGTAAGCTGCTGGCCCCAGCACAATGTCTCAATTTATGGATTCAAGTGATTAGGTGGCAAGTACCTGAAGTTACGAAGACAATGCTATAACCATACCTGCATGTTTGCATAATACCCTAACCCAAAGGCTCAGTTTGGCATTTATCCAACAGCACAGGCCCTGGATTGTTGAAGATGGCCTCAGGAACCAGCACAGGGCCTGGTGTGTTGTACATGGCCACAGCAAGCAGCACAGGGCCTGGTTTGGTGAAGATGGCCTCAGCCAGAAGCACAGGGCCTGGTGTGATATGAGTGGCCTGAGCAAGAGCCACAGGCCCTGGTGTGGTGTAAGTGGCCTGAGCAAGAGCCACAGGCCCTGGTGTGGTGTAAGTGGCCTGAGCAAGAGCCACAGGCCCTGGTGTGGTGTAGGTGGCCTCAGCCAGCAGCCACAGGCCCTGGTGTGGTGTAGGTGGCCTCAGCCAGCAGCCACAAGCCCTTGTGTGGTGTAAGTGGCCTGAGCCAGAGCCACAGGCCCTGGTGTGGTGTAACTGGCCTGAATAGCAAATAAGGCCCTGGTGTGGTGTAAGTGGCCTCAGCCAGAGCCACAGGCCCTGGTGTGGTGTAAGTGGCCTCAATAGCAACTAAGGCTCTGGTGTGGTGTAAGTGGCCTCAGCCAACAGCCACAGGCCCTGGTATGGTGTAAGTGGCCTCAGCCAGCAGCCACAGGCCCTGGTGTGGCGTAAGTGGCCAGAAGCACAGGGCCTGGTGTGATGTGAGTGGCCTGAGCAAGAGCCACAGACCCTGGTGTGGTGTAATTGGCCTCAATAGCAACTAAGGCCCTGGTGTGGTGTATGTGGCCTCAGCCAGCAGCCACAGGCCCTGGTGTGGTGTAACTGGCCTCAGCCAGCAGCCACAGGCCCTGGTGTGGTGTAAGTGGCCTCAGCCAGAGCCAAAGGCCCTGATGTGGTGTAAGTCGCCTCAGCTAGCAGCACAGGGCCTGGTTTGGTGAAGATGGCCTCGGCCAGAAGCACAGGACCTGGTTTGATATGAGTGGCCTGAGCCAGCAGCCACAGGCCCTGGTGTGGTGTAAGTGGCCTCAGCCAGCAGCAACAGGCCCTGGTGTGGTGTAAGTCTCCTCAGCCAGAAGCCACAGGCACTGGTGTGGTGTAAGTGGCCTCAGCCAGCAGCAACAGGCCCTGGTGTGGTGTAAGTCGCCTCAGCAAGCAGCCACAGGCCCTGGTGTGGTGTAGGTGGTCTCAGCCAGCAGCCACAGGCCCTGGTGTGGTGTAAGTGGCATCAGCCAGCAGCCACAGGCCCTGG
Source organism: Mchenga conophoros (assembly GCF_057382185.1). Classification (NCBI taxonomy): domain Eukaryota; kingdom Metazoa; phylum Chordata; class Actinopteri; order Cichliformes; family Cichlidae; genus Mchenga; species Mchenga conophoros. Next base: position 82,301,876 of record NC_140528.1, on the reverse strand, counting down.
TGTGGTGTAAGTGGCCTCAGCAAGAGCCACAGACCCTGGTGTGGTGTAATTGGCCTAAGCCAGAGCCACAGGCCCTGGTGTGGTGTAAGTGGCCTGAGCAAGCAGCACAGGGCCTGGTTTGGTGAAGATGGCCTCAGCAAGCAGCCACAGGCCCTGGTTTGGTGTAAGTGGCCTCAGCTAGCAGCCACAGGCCCTGGTGTGGTGTGAGTGGCCTCAGCCAGCAGCCACAGGCCCTGGTGTGGTCTAAGTGGCCTCAGCCAGTGCCACAGGCCCTGGTGTGGTGTAAGTGGCCTGAGCAAGAGCCACAGGCCCTGGTGTGGTGTAAGTGGCCTGAGCAAGTGCCACAGGCCCTGGTGTGGTGTAAGTGGCCTGAGCAAGTGCCACAGGCCCTGGTGTGGTGTAAGTGGCCTCAATAGCAAATAAGGCCCTGGTGTGGTGTAAGTGGCCTGAGCAAGAACCACAGGGCCTGGTTTGGTGAAGATGGCCTCGGCCAGAAGCGCAGGGCCTGGTGTGATGTGAGTGGCCTGAGCAAGAGCCACAGGCCCTGGTGTGGTGTAAGTGGCCTCAGCCAGCAGCCACAGGCCCTGGTGTGGTGTAAGTGGCCTCAGCCAGAAGCCACAGGCACTGGTGTGGTGTAAGTGGCCTCAGCCAGCAGCCACAGGCCCTTGTGTGGTGTAATTGGCCTCAATAGCAACTAAGGCCCTGGTGTGGTGTAGGTGGCCTAAGCCAGCAGCCACAGGCCCTGGTGTGGTGTAAGTGGCCTCAGCCAGTGCCACAGGCCCTGGTGTGGTGTAAGTGGCCTCAGCCAGTGCCACAGGCCCTGGTGTGGTGTAAGTGGCCTGAGCAAGAGCCACAGACCCTGGTGTGGTGTAATTGGCCTCAATAGCAACTAAGGCCCTGGTGTGGTGTAGGTGGCCTCAGCCAGCAGCCACAGGCCCTGGTGTGGTGTAAGTGGCCTAAGCCAGAGCCACAGGCCCTGGTGTGGTGTAAGTGGCCTGAGCAAGAGCCACAGGGCCTGGTTTGGTGAAGATGGCCTCGGCCAGAAGCACAGGGCCTGGTGTGATATGAGTGGCCTGAGCAAGAGCCACAGGCCCTGGTGTGGTGTAAGTGGCCTCAGCCAGCAGCCACAGGCCCTGGTGTGGTGTAAGTCGCCTCAGCCAGAAGCCACAGGCACTGGTGTGGTGTAAGTGGCCTCAGCCAGCAGCAAAAGGGCCCTGGTGTGGTGTAAGTCGCCTCAGCCAGCAGCCACAGGCCCTGGTGTGGTGTAGATGGCCTCAGCCAGCAGCCACAGGCCCTGGTGTGGTGTAAGTGGCCTCAGCCAGCAGCCACAGGCCCTGGTGTGGTCTAAGTGGCCTCAGCCAGAAGCACAGGGCCTGGTGTGATATGAGTGGCCTGAGCAAGAGCCACAGGCCCTGGTGTGGTGTAAGTGGCCTGAGCAAGAGCCACAGGCCCTGGTGTGGTGTAAGTGGCCTGAGCAAGAGCCACAGGCCCTGGTGTGGTGTAGGTGGCCTCAGCCAGCAGCCACAAGCCCTTGTGTGGTGTAAGTGGCCTCAGCCAGCAGCCACAGGCCCTGGTGTGGTGTAAGTGGCCTCAGCCAGTGCCACAGGCCCTGGTGTGGTGTAAGTGGCCTGAGCAAGAGCCACAGACCATGGTGTGGTGTAATTGGCCTCAATAGCAACTAAGGCCCTGGTGTGGTGTAAGTGGCCTCAGCCAGCAGCCACAGGCCCTGGTGTGGTGTAAGTGGCCTCAGCCAGAGCCACAGGCCCTTATGTGGTGTAAGTGGCCCCAGCCGTTCACTCAGGCCCTGGTGTGGTGTAGGTGGCATCAGCTAGCAGCACAAGACATTGGAAAACAGCCAAAAGCAATGTCGTTAATGTGCCCTCATTAATGGGCAGCTGCTTTTGGTCTTTTAATACACCCCTTCTCTGGATCAAAAGCGGTTCAATGACATGAAAATGAAAGGCTTACAGCACCAGGTATTCCCAGGCAGTCTCCCATCCAAGTACTAACCAAGCCCAGCCCTGCTTAGCTTCCGAGATCAGACGAGGTCGGGCGTGCTCAGGGTGGTATGGCCGTAAGCTGCTGGCCCCAGCACAATGTCTCAATTTATGGATTCAAGTGACTAGGTGGCAAGTACCTGAAGTTACGAAGACAATCCTATAACCATACCTGCATGTTTGCATAATACCCTAACCCAAAGGCTCAGTTTGGCATTTATCCAACAGCACAGGCCCTGGATTGTTGAAGATGGCGTCAGGAACCAGCACAGGGCCTGGTGTATTGTACATGGCCACAGCAAGCAGCACAGGGCCTGGTTTGGTGAAGATGGCCTCGGCCAGAAGCACAGGGCCTGGTGTGATATGAGTGGCCTGAGCAAGAGCCACAGGCCCTGGTGTGTTGTAAGTGGCCTCAGCAAGCAGCCACAGGCCCTGGTGTGGTGTAGGTGGCCTCAGCCAGCAGCCACAGGCCCTTGTGTGGTGTAATTGGCCTCAATAGCAACTAAGGCCCTGGTGTGGTGTAGGTGGCCTCAGCCAGCAGCCACAGGCCCTGGTGTGGTGTAAGTGGCCTCAGCCAGTGCCACAGGCCCTGGTGTGGTGTAAGTGGCCTGAGCAAGAGCCACAGACCCTGGTGTGGTGTAATTGGCCTCAATAGCAACTAAGGCCCTGGTGTGGTGTAGGTGGCCTCAGCCAGCAGCCACAGGCCCTGGTGTGGTGTAAGTGGCCTCAGCCAGCAGCCACAGGCCCTGGTGTGGTGTAAGTGGCCTGAGCAAGAGCCACAGGCCCTGGTGTGGTGTAAGTGGCCTGAGCAAGAGCCACAGACCCTGGTGTGGTGTAATTGGCCTCAATAGCAACTAATGCCCTGGTGTGGTGTAGGTGGCCTCAGCCAGCAGCCACAGGCCCTGGTGTGGTGTAAGTGGCCTCAGCCAGCAGCCACAGGCCCTGGTGTGGTGTAAGTTGCCTCAGCCAGCAGCCACAGGCCCTGGTGTGGTCTAAGTGGCCTCAGCCAGAAGCACAGGGCCTGGTGTGATATGAGTGGCCTGAGCAAGAGCCACAGGCCCTGGTGTGGTGTAAGTGGCCTGAGCAAGAGCCACAGGCCCTGGTGTGGTGTAAGTGGCCTGAGCAAGAGCCACAGGCCCTGGTGTGGTGTAGGTGGCCTCAGCCAGCAGCCACAGGCCCTGGTGTGGTGTAGGTGGCCTCAGCCAGCAGCCACAAGCCCTTGTGTGGTGTAAGTGGCCTCAGCCAGCAGCCACAGGCCCTGGTGTGGTGTAAGTGGCCTCAGCCAGTGCCACAGGCCCTGGTGTGGTGTAAGTGGCCTGAGCAAGAGCCACAGACCATGGTGTGGTGTAATTGGCCTCAATAGCAACTAAGGCCCTGGTGTGGTGTGAGTGGCCTCAGCCAGCAGCAAAAGGGCCCTGGTGTGGTGTAAGTGGCCTCAGCCAGCAGCCACAGGCCCTGGTGTGGTGTAAGTCGCCTCAGCCAGAAGCCACAGGCACTGGTGTGGTGTAAGTGGCCTCAGCCAGCAGCAAAAGGGCCCTGGTGTGGTGTAAGTGGCCTCAGCCAGCAGCCACAGGCCCTGGTGTGGTGTATGTGGCCTCAGCCAGCAGCCACAGGCCCTGGTTTGGTGAAGATGGCCTCGGCCAGCAGCAACAGGACCTGGTTTGATATGAGTGGCCTGAGCCAGCAGCCACAGGCCCTGGTGTGGTGTAAGTGGCCTCAGCCAGCAGCAACAGGCCCTGGTGTGGTGTAAGTCGCCTCAGCCAGAAGCCACAGGCACTGGTGTGGTGTAAGTGGCCTCAGCCAGCAGCAACAGGCCCTGGTGTGGTGTAAGTCGCCTCAGCAAGCAGCCACAGGCCCTGGTGTGGTGTAGGTGGTCTCAGCCAGCAGCCACAGGCCCTGGTGTGGTGTAAGTGGCCTCAGCCAGCAGCCACAGGCCCTGGTGTGGTGTAAGTGGCCTCAGCAAGAGCCACAGACCCTGGTGTGGTGTAATTGGCCTAAGCCAGAGCCACAGGCCCTGGTGTGGTGTAAGTGGCCTGAGCAAGAACCACAGGGCCTGGTTTGGTGAAGATGGCCTCGGCCAGAAGCGCAGGGCCTGGTGTGATGTGAGTGGCCTGAGCAAGAGCCACAGGCCCTGGTGTGGTGTAAGTGGCCTCAGCCAGCAGCCACAGGCCCTGGTGTGGTGTAAGTGGCCTCAGCCAGCAGCCACAGGCCCTGGTGTGGTGTAAGTGGCCTGAGCAAGAGCCACAGGCCCTGGTGTGGTGTAAGTGGCCTGAGCAAGAGCCACAGACCCTGGTGTGGTGTAATTGGCCTCAATAGCAACTAATGCCCTGGTGTGGTGTAAGTGGCCTCAGCCAGCAGCCACAGGCCCTGGTGTGGTGTAAGTGGCCTCAGCTAGCAGCCACAGGCCCTGGTGTGGTGTGAGTGGCCTCAGCCAGCAGCCACAGGCCCTGGTGTGGTCTAAGTGGCCTCAGCCAGTGCCACAGGCCCTGGTGTGGTGTAAGTGGCCTGAGCAAGAGCCACAGGCCCTGGTGTGGTGTAAGTGGCCTCAGCCAGCAGCCACAGGCCCTGGTGTGGTGTAAGTGGCCTGAGCAAGTGCCACAGGCCCTGGTGTGGTGTAAGTGGCCTAAGCCAGAGCCACAGGCCCTGGTGTGGTGTAAGTGGCCTCAATAGTAAATAAGGCCCTGGTGTGGTGTAAGTGGCCTGAGCAAGAACCACAGGGCCTGGTTTGGTGAAGATGGCCTCGGCCAGAAGCGCAGGGCCTGGTGTGATGTGAGTGGCCTGAGCAAGAGCCACAGGCCCTGGTGTGGTGTAAGTGGCCTCAGCCAGCAGCCACAGGCACTGGTGTGGTGTAAGTGGCCTCAGCCAGAAGCCACAGGCACTGGTGTGATGTAAGTGGCCTCAGCCAACAGCAAAAGGGCCCTGGTGTGGTGTAGGTGGCCTCAGCCAGCAGCCACAGGCCCTGGTGTGGTGTAAGTGGTCTCAATAGCAACTAAGGCCCTGGTGTGGTGTAAGTGGCTTCAGCCAGCAGCCACAGGCCCTGGTGTGGTGTAAGTGGCCTCAATAGCAACTAAGGCCCTGGTGTGGTGTAAATGGCCTCAGCCAGCAGCCACAGGCCCTGGTGTGGTGTAGGTGGCCTCAGCCAGCAGCCACAGGCCCTGGTGTGGTGTAAGTGGCCTCAATAGCAACTAAGGCCCTGGTGTGGTGTAAGTGGCTTCAGCCAGCAGCCACAGGCTCTGGTGTGGTGTAACTGGCCTCAGCCAGCAGCCACAGGCCCTGGTGTGGTGTAAGTGGCCTCAGCCAGAGCCACAGGCCCTGATGTGGTGTAATTGGCCTCAATAGCAACTAATGCCCTGGTGTGGTGTAGGTGGCCTCAGCCAGCAGCCACAGGCCCTGGTGTGGTGTAAGTGGCCTGAGCAAGAGCCACAGGCCCTGGTGTGGTGTAAGTGGCCTGAGCAAGAGCCACAGACCCTGGTGTGGTGTAATTGGCCTCAATAGCAACTAATGCCCTGGTGTGGTGTAGGTGGCCTCAGCCAGCAGCCACAGGCCCTGGTGTGGTGAAAGTGGCCTCAGCCAGAGCCACAGGCCCTGATGTGGTGTAAGTGGCCCCAGCCGGTCACTCAGGCCCTTGTGTGGTGTAGGTTGCATCAGCTAGCAGCACAAGACATTGGAAAAGAGCCAAAAGCAGTGTCATTAATGTGCCCTCATTAATGGGCAGCTGCTTTTGGTCTTTTAATACACCCCTTCTCTGGATCAAAAGCGGTTCAATGACATGAAAATGAAAGGCTTACAGCACCAGGTATTCCCAGGCAGTCTCCCATCCAAGTACTAACCAAGCCCAGCCCTGCTTAGCTTCCGAGATCAGACGAGGTCGGGCGTGCTCAGGGTGGTATGGCCGTAAGCTGCTGGCTCCAGCACAATGTCTCAATTTGTGGATTCAAGTGATTAGGTGGCAAGTACCTGAAGTTACGAAGACAATGCTATAACCATACCTGCATGTTTGCATAATACCCTAACCCAAAGGCTCAGTTTGGCATTTATCCAACAGCACAGGCCCTGGATTGTTGAAGATGGCCTCAGGAACCAGCACAGGGCCTGGTGTGTTGTACATGGCCACAGCAAGGAGCACAGGGCCTGGTTTGGTGAAGATGGCCTCGGCCAGAAGCGCAGGGCCTGGTGTGATGTGAGTGGCCTGAGCAAGAGCCACAGGCCTTGGTGTGGTGTAAGTGGCCTCAGCCAGCAGCCACAGGCCCTGGTGTGGTGTAAGTCGCCTCAGCCAGAAGCCACAGGCACTGGTGTGGTGTAAGTGGCCTCAGCCAGCAGCCACAGGCCCTGGTGTGGTGTAGGTGGCCTCAGCCAGCAGCCACAGGCCCTGGTGTGGTGTAGGTGGCCTCAGCCAGCAGCCACAGGCACTGGTGTGGTGTAAGTGGCCTCAGCCAGCAGCCACAGGCCCTGGTGTGGTGTAAGTGGCCTGAGCAAGAGCCACAGGCCCTGGAGTGGTGTAATTGGCCTCAATAGCAACTAATGCCCTGGTGTGGTGTAGGTGGCCTCAGCCAGCAGCCACAGGCCCTGGTGTGGTGTAAGTGGCCTCAGCCAGCAGCCACAGGCCGTGGTGTGGTGTAAGTGGCCTGAGCAAGTGCCACAGGCCTGGTGTGGTGTAAGTGGCCTGAGCAAGAGCCACAGACCCTGGTGTGGTGTAATTGGCCTCAATAGCAACTAATGCCCGGGTGCGGTGTAGGTGGCGTCAGCCAGCAGCCACAGGCCCTGGTGTGGTGTAAGTGGCCTCAGCCAGCAGCCACAGGCCCTGGTGTGGTGTAAGTGGCCTCAGCCAGCAGCCACAGGCCCTGGTGTGGTGTAAGTGGCCTCAGCCAGAGCCACAGGCCCTTATGTGGTGTAAGTGGCCCCAGCCGTTCACTCAGGCCCTGGTGTGGTGTAGGTGGCATCGGCTAGCAGCACAAGACATTGGAAAACAGCCAAAAGCAATGTCGTTAATGTGCCCTCATCAATGGGCAGCTGCTTTTGGTCTTTTAATACACCCCTTCTCTGGATCAAAAGCGGTTCAATGACATGAAAATGAAAGGCTTACAGCACTAGGTATTCCCAGGCAGTCTCCCATCCAAGTACTAACCAAGCCCAGCCCTGCTCAGCTTCCGAGATCAGACGAGGTCGGGCGTGCTCAGGGTGGTATGGCCGTAAGCTGCTGGCCCCAGCACAATGTCTCAATTTATGGATTCAGGTGATTAGTTGGCAAGTACCTGAAGTTACGAAGACAATCCTATAACCCTACCTTCATGTTTGCATAATACCCTAACCCAAAGGCTCAGTTTAGCATTTATCCAACAGCACAGGCCCTGGATTGTTGAAGATGGCCTCAGGAACCAGCACAGGGCCTGGTGTGTTGTACATGGCCACAGCTAGCAGCACAGGGCCTGGTTTGGTGAAGATGGCCTCGGCCAGAAGCGCAGGGCCTGGTGTGATGTGAGTGGCCTGAGCAAGAGCCACAGGCCCTGGTGTGGTGTAATTGGCCTCAGCCAGCAGCCACAGGCCCTGGTGTGGTGTAAGTCGCCTCAGACAGAAGCCACAGGCACTGGTGTGGTGTAAGTGGCCTCAGCCAGCAGCAAAAGGGCCCTGGTGTGGTGTAAGTCGCCTCAGCCAGCAGCCACAGGCCCTGGTGTGGTGTAGGTGGCCTCAGCCAGCAGCCACAGGCCCTGGTGTGGTGTAAGTGGCCTGAGCAAGAGCCACAGGCCCTGGTGTGGTGTAAGTGGCCTGAGCAAGAGCCACAGACCCTGGTGTGGTGTAATTGGCCTCAATAGCAACTAATGCCCTGGTGTGGTGTAGGTGGCCTCAGCCAGCAGCCACAGGCCCTGGTGTGGTGTAAGTGGCCTGAGCAAGAGCCACAGGCCCTGGTGTGGTGTAAGTGGCCTGAGCAAGAGCCACAGACCCTGGTGTGGTGTAATTGGCCTCAATAGCAACTAATGCCCTGGTGTGGTGTAGGTGGCCTCAGCCAGCAGCCACAGGCCCTGGTGTGGTGAAAGTGGCCTCAGCCAGAGCCACAGGCCCTGATGTGGTGTAAGTGGCCCCAGCCGGTCCCTCAGGCCCTTGTGTGGTGTAGGTTGCATCAGCTAGCAGCACAAGACATTGGAAAAGAGCCAAAAGCAATGTCGTTAATGTGCCCTCATTAATGGGCAGCTGCTTTTGGTCTTTTAATACACCCCTTCTCTGGATCAAAAGCGGTTCAATGACATGAAAATGAAAGGCTTACAGCACCAGGTATTCCCAGGCAGTCTCCCATCCAAGTACTAACCAAGCCCAGCCCTGCTTAGCTTCCGAGATCAGACGAGGTCGGGCGTGCTCAGGGTGGTATGGCCGTAAGCTGCTGGCTCCAGCACAATGTCTCAATTTATGGATTCAAGTGATTAGGTGGCAAGTACCTGAAGTTACGAAGACAATGCTATAACCATACCTGCATGTTTGCATAATACCCTAACCCAAAGGCTCAGTTTGGCATTTATCCAACAGCACAGGCCCTGGATTGTTGAAGATGGCCTCAGGAACCAGCACAGGGCCTGGTGTGTTGTACATGGCCACAGCAAGGAGCACAGGGCCTGGTTTGGTGAAGATGGCCTCGGCCAGAAGCGCAGGGCCTGGTGTGATGTGAGTGGCCTGAGCAAGAGCCACAGGCCTTGGTGTGGTGTAAGTGGCCTCAGCCAGCAGCCACAGGCCCTGGTGTGGTGTAAGTCGCCTCAGCCAGAAGCCACAGGCACTGGTGTGGTGTAAGTGGCCTCAGCCAGCAGCCACAGGCCCTGGTGTGGTGTAGGTGGCCTCAGCCAGCCGCCACAGGGCCTGGTGTGGTGTAGGTGGCCTCAGCCAGCAGCCACAGGCCCTGGTGTGGTGTAAGTGGCCTCAGCCAGCAGCCACAGGCCCTGGTGTGGTGTAAGTGGCCTGAGCAAAAGCCACAGGCCCTGGTGTGGTGTAAGTGGCCTGAGCAAGAGCCACAGACCCTGGTGTGGTGTAATTGGCCTCAATAGCAACTAATGCCCTGGTGTGGTGTAGGTGGCCTCAGCCAGCAGCCACAGGCCCTGGTGTGGTGTAAGTCGCCTCAGCCAGAAGCCACAGGCACTGGTGTGGTGTAAGTGGCCTCAGCCAGCAGCAAAAGGGCCCTGGTGTGGTGTAAGTGGCCTCAGCCAGCAGCCACAGGCCCTGGTGTGGTGTAGGTGGCCTCAGCCAGCAGCCACAGGCCCTTGTGTGGTGTAATTGGCCTCAATAGCAACTAAGGCCCTGGTGTGGTGTAGGTGGCCTAAGCCAGCAGCCACAGGCCCTGGTGTGGTGTAAGTGGCCTCAGCCAGTGCCACAGGCCCTGGTGTGGTGTAAGTGGCCTGAGCAAGAGCCACAGGCCCTGGTGTGGTGTAAGTGGCCTCAGCCAGCAGCCACAGGCCCTGGTGTGGTGTAAGTGGCCTCAGCCAGCAGCCACAGGCCCTGGTGTGGTGTAAGTGGCCTCAGCCAGTGCCACAGGCCCTGGTGTGGTGTAAGTGGCCTGAGCAAGAGCCACAGGCCCTGGTGTGGTGTAAGTGGCCTGAGCAAGAGCCACAGACCCTGGTGTGGTGTAATTGGCCTCAATAGCAACTAATGCCCTGGTGTGGTGTAGGTGGCCTCAGCCAGCAGCCACAGGCCCTGGTGTGGTGTAAGTGGCCTGAGCAAGAGCCACAGGCCCTGGTGTGGTGTAAGTGGCCTGAGCAAGAGCCACAGACCCTGGTGTGGTGTAATTGGCCTCAATAGCAACTAATGCCCTGGTGTGGTGTAGGTGGCCTCAGCCAGCAGCCACAGGCCCTGATGTGGTGTAAGTGGCCCCAGCCGGTCACTCAGGCCCTTGTGTGGTGTAGGTTGCATCAGCTAGCAGCACAAGACATTGGAAAAGAGCCAAAAGCAGTGTCGTTAATGTGCCCTCATTAATGGGCAGCTGCTTTTGGTCTTTTAATACACCCCTTCTCTGGATCAAAAGCGGTTCAATGACATGAAAATCAAAGGCTTACAGCACCAGGTATTCCCAGGCAGTCTCCCATCCAAGTACTAACCAAGCCCAGCCCTGCTTAGCTTCCGAGATCAGACGAGGTCGGGCGTGCTCAGGGTGGTATGGCCATAAGCTGCTGGCCCCAGCACAATGACTCAATTTATGGATTCAAGTGATTAGGTGGCAAGTACCTGAAGTTACGAAGACAATCCTATAACCATACCTGCATGTTTGCATAATACCCTAACCCAAAGGCTCAGTTTAGCATTTATCCAACAGCACAGGCCCTGGATTGTTGAAGATGGCCTCAGGAACCAGCACAGGGCCTGGTGTGTTGTACATGGCCACAGCTAGCAGCACAGGGCCTGGTTTGGTGAAGATGGCCTAGGCCAGAAGAGCAGGGCCTGGTGTGATGTGAGTGGCCTGAGCAAGAGCCACATACCCTGGTGTGGTGTAATTGGCCTCAATAGCAACTAAGGCCCTGGTGTGGTGTAGGTGGCCTCAGCCAGCAGCCACAGGCCCTGGTGTGGTGTAAGTGGCCTCAATAGCAACTAAGGCCCTGGTGTGGTGTAAGTGGCCTGAGCAAGAGCCACATACCCTGGTGTGGTGTAATTGGCCTCAATAGCAACTAAGGCCCCGGTGTGGTGTAGGTGGCCTCAGCCAGGAGCCACAGGCCCTGGTGTGGTGTAAGTGGCCCCAGCCGGTCACTCAGACCCTGGTGTGGTGTAGGTGGCATCAGCTAGCAGCACAAGACATTGGAAAACAGCCAAAAGCAATGTCGTTAATGTGCCCTCATTAATGGGGAGCTGCTTCTGGTCTTTTAATACACCCCTTCTCTGGATCAAAAGCGGTTCAATGACATGAAAATGAAAGGCTTACAGCACCAGGTATTCCCAGGCAGTCTCCCATCCAAGTACTAACCAAGCCCAGCCCTGCTTAGCTTCCGAGATCAGACGAGGTCAGGCGTGCTCAGGGTGGTATGGCCGTAAGCTGCTGGCCCCAGCACAATGTCTCAATTTATGGATTCAAGTGATTAGGTGGCAAGTACCTGAAGTTACGAAGACAATCCTATAACCATACCTGCATGTTTGCATAATACCCTAACCAAAAGGCTCAGTTTGGCATTTATCCAACAGCACAGGCCCTGGATTGTTGAAGATGGCCTCAAGAACCAGCACAGGACCTGGTGTGTTTTACATGGCCACAGCAAGCAGCACAGGGCCTGGTTTGGTGAAGATGGCCTCAGCAAGCAGCCACAGGCCCTGGTTTGGTGTAAGTGGCCTCAGCTAGCAGCCACAGGCCCTGGTGTGGTGTGAGTGGCCTCAGCCAGCAGCCACAGGCCCTGGTGTGGTCTAAGTGGCCTCAGCCAGTGCCACAGGCCCTGGTGTGGTGTAAGTGGCCTGAGCAAGAGCCACAGGCCCTGGTGTGGTGTAAGTGGCCTCAGCCAGCAGCCACAGGCCCTGGTGTGGTGTAAGTGGCCTGAGCAAGTGCCACAGGCCCTGGTGTGGTGTAAGTGGCCTGAGCAAGTGCCACAGGCCCTGGTGTGGTGTAAGTGGCCTCAATAGCAAATAAGGCCCTGGTGTGGTGTAAGTGGCCTGAGCAAGAACCACAGGGCCTGGTTTGGTGAAGATGGCCTCGGCCAGAAGCGCAGGGCCTGGTGTGATGTGAGTGGCCTGAGCAAGAGCCACAGGCCCTGGTGTGGTGTAAGTGGCCTCAGCCAGCAGCCACAGGCCCTGGTGTGGTGTAAGTGGCCTCAGCCAGAAGCCACAGGCACTGGTGTGGTGTAAGTGGCCTCAGCCAGCAGCAAAAGGGCCCTGGTGTGGTGTAGGTGGCCTCAGCCAGCAGCCACAGGCCCTGGTGTGGTGTAAGTGGCCTCAATAGCAACTAAGGCCCTGGTGTGGTGTAAGTGGCTTCAGCCAGCAGCCACAGGCCCTGGTGTGGTGTAAGTGGCCTCAGCCAGCAGCCACAGGCCCTGGTGTGGTGTAGGTGGCCTCAGCCAGCAGCCACAGGCCCTGGTGTGGTGTAAGTGGCCTATATAGCAACTAAGGCCCTGGTGTGGTGTAAGTGGCCTCAGCCAGTGCCACAGGCCCTGGTGTGGTGTAAGTGGCCTGAGCAAGAGCCACAGGCCCTGGTGTGGTGTAAGTGGCCTGAGCAAGAGCCACAGACCCTGGTGTGGTGTAATTGGCCTCAATAGCAACTAATGCCCTGGTGTGGTGTAGGTGGCCTCAGCCAGCAGCCACAGGCCCTGGTGTGGTGTAAGTGGCCTCAGCCAGCAGCCACAGGCCATGGTGTGTTGTAAGTCGCCTCAGCCAGAAGCCACAGGCACTGGTGTGGTGTAAGTGGCCTCAGCCAGCAGCAAAAGGGCCCTGGTGTGGTGTAAGTGGCCTCAGCCAGCAGCCACAGGCCCTGGTGTGGTGTAGGTGGCCTCAGCCAGCAGCCACAGGCCCTTGTGTGGTGTAATTGGCCTCAATAGCAACTAAGGCCCTGGTGTGGTGTAGGTGGCCTAAGCCAGCAGCCACAGGCCCTGGTGTGGTGTAAGTGGCCTCAGCCAGTGCCACAGGCCCTGGTGTGGTGTAAGTGGCCTCAGCCAGTGCCACAGGCCCTGGTGTGGTGTAAGTGGCCTGAGCAAGAGGCACAGACCCTGGTGTGGTGTAATTGGCCTCAATAGCAACTAAGGCCCTGGTGTGGTGTAGGTGGCCTCAGCCAGCAGCCACAGGCCCTGGTGTGGTGTAAGTGGCCTAAGCCAGAGCCACAGGCCCTGGTGTGGTGTAAGTGGCCTGAGCAAGAGCCACAGGGCCTGGTTTGGTGAAGATGGCCTCGGCCAGAAGCGCAGGGCCTGGTGTGATGTGAGTGGCCTGAGCAAGAGCCACAGGCCCTGGTGTGGTGTAAGTGGCCTCAGCCAGTAGCCACAGGCCCTGGTGTGGTGTAAGTCGCCTCAGCCAGAAGCCACAGGCACTGGTGTGGTGTAATTGGCCTCAGCCAGCAGCAAAAGGGCCCTGGTGTGGTGTAAGTGGCCTCAGCCAGCAGCCACAGGCCCTGGTGTGGTGTAGATGGCCTCAGCCAGCAGCCACAGGCCCTGGTGTGGTGTAAGTTGCCTCAGCCAGCAGCCACAGGCCCTGGTGTGGTCTAAGTGGCCTCAGCCAGAAGCACAGGGCCTGGTGTGATATGAGTGGCCTGAGCAAGAGCCACAGGCCCTGGTGTGGTGTAAGTGGCCTGAGCAAGAGCCACAGGCCCTGGTGTGGTGTAAGTGGCCTGAGCAAGAGCCACAGGCCCTGGTGTGGTGTAGGTGGCCTCAGCCAGCAGCCACAGGCCCTGGTGTGGTGTAGGTGGCCTCAGCCAGCAGCCACAAGCCCTTGTGTGGTGTAAGTGGCCTCAGCCAGCAGCCACAGGCCCTGGTGTGGTGTAAGTGGCCTCAGCCAGTGCCACAGGCCCTGGTGTGGTGTAAGTGGCCTGAGCAAGAGCCACAGACCATGGTGTGGTGTAATTGGCCTCAATAGCAACTAAGGCCCTGGTGTGGTGTAAGTGGCCTCAGCCAGCAGCCACAGGCCCTGGTGTGGTGTAAGTGGCCTCAGCCAGCAGCCACAGGCCCTGGTGTGGTGTAAGTGGCCTCAGCCAGAGCCACAGGCCCTGATGTGGTGTAAGTGGCCCCAGCCGGTCACTCAGGCCCTTGTGTGGTGTAGGTTGCATCAGCTAGCAGCACAAGACATTGGAAAAGAGCCAAAAGCAGTGTCGTTAATGTGCCCTCATTAATGGGCAGCTGCTTTTGGTCTTTTAATACACCCCTTCTCTGGATCAAAAGCGGTTCAATGACATGAAAATGAAAGGCTTACAGCACTAGGTATTCCCAGGCAGTCTCCCATCCAAGTACTAACCAAGCCCAGCCCTGCTCAGCTTCCGAGATCAGACGAGGTCGGGCGTGCTCAGGGTGGTATGGCCGTAAGCTGCTGGCCCCAGCACAATGTCTCAATTTATGGATTCAGGTGATTAGGTGGCAAGTACCTGAAGTTACGAAGACAATCCTATAACCCTACCTTCATGTTTGCATAATACCCTAACCCAAAGGCTCAGTTTAGCATTTATCCAACATCACAGGCCCTGGATTGTTGAAGATGGCCTCAGGAACCAGCACAGGGCCTGGTGTGTTGTACATGGCCACAGCTAGCAGCACAGGGCCTGGTTTGGTGAAGATGGCCTCGGCCAGAAGCGCAGGGCCTGGTGTGATGTGAGTGGCCTGAGCAAGAGCCACAGGCCCTGGTGTGGTGTAAGTGGCCTCAGCCAGCAGCCACAGGCCCTGGTTTGGTGTAAGTCGCCACAGCCAGAACCCACAGGCCCTGGTGTGGTGTAACTGGCCTCAGCCAGAGCCACAGCCCCTGATGTGGTGTAAGTGGCCCCAGCCGGTCACTCAGGCCCTGGTGTGGTGTAGGTGGCATCAGCTAGCAGCACAAGACATTGGAAAAGAGCCAAAAGCAATGTGATTAATGTGCCCTTATTAATGGGCAGCTGCTTTTGGTCTTTTAATACACCCCTTCTCTGGATCAAAAGCGGTTCAATGACATGAAAATTAAAGGCTTACAGCACCAGGTATTCCCAGGCAGTCTCCCATCCAAGTACTAACCAAGCCCAGCCCTGCTTAGCTTCCGAGATCAGACGAGGTCGGGCGTGCTCAGGGTGGTATGGCCGTAAGCTGCTGGGCCCAGCACAATGTCTCAATTTATGGATTCAAGTGATTAGGTGGCAAGTACCTGAAGTTACGAAGACAATCCTATAACCATACCTGCATGTTTGCATAATACCCTAACCCAAAGGCTCAGTTTGGCATTTATCCAACAGCACAGGCCCTGGATTGTTGAAGATGGCCTCAGGAAACAGCACAGGGCCTGGTGTGTTGTACATGGCCACAGCAAGCAGCACAGGGCCTGGTTTGGTGAAGATGGCCTCAGCCAGAAGCACAGGGCCTGGTGTGATATGAGTGGCCTGAGCAAGAGCCACAGGCCCTGGTGTGGTGTAAGTGGCCTCAGCCAGCAGCCACAGGCCCTTGTGTGGTGTAAGTGGCCTCAATAGCAACTAAGGCCCTGGTGTGGTGTAGGTGGCCTCAGCCAGCAGCCACAGGCCCTGGTGTGGTGTAAGTGGCCTCAATAGCAACTAAGGCCCTGGTGTGGTGTAAGTGGCCTGAGCAAGAGCCACAGGCCCTGGTGTGGTGTAAGTGGCCTGAGCAAGAGCCACAGACCCTGGTGTGGTGTAATTGGCCTCAATAGCAACTAATGCCCTGGTGTGGTGTAGGTGGCCTCAGCCAGCAGCCACAGGCCCTGGTGTGGTGTAAGTGGCCTGAGCAAGAGCCACAGGCCCTGGTGTGGTGTAAGTGGCCTGAGCAAGAGCCACAGACCCTGGTGTGGTGTAATTGGCCTCAATAGCAACTAATGCCCTGGTGTGGTGTAGGTGGCCTCAGCCAGCAGCCACAGGCCCTGATGTGGTGTAAGTGGCCCCAGCCGGTCACTCAGGCCCTTGTGTGGTGTAGGTGGCATCAGCTAGCAGCACAAGACATTGGAAAAGAGCCAAAAGCAGTGTCGTTAATGTGCCCTCATTAATGGGCAGCTGCTTTTGGTCTTTTAATACACCCCTTCTCTGGATCAAAAGCGGTTCAATGACATGAAAATCAAAGGCTTACAGCACCAGGTATTCCCAGGCAGTCTCCCATCCAAGTACTAACCAAGCCCAGCCCTGCTTAGCTTCCGAGATCAGACGAGGTCGGGCGTGCTCAGGGTGGTATGGCCATAAGCTGCTGGCCCCAGCACAATGACTCAATTTATGGATTCAAGTGATTAGGTGGCAAGTACCTGAAGTTACGAAGACAATCCTATAACCATACCTGCATGTTTGCATAATACCCTAACCCAAAGGCTCAGTTTAGCATTTATCCAACAGCACAGGCCCTGGATTGTTGAAGATGGCCTCAGGAACCAGCACAGGGCCTGGTGTGTTGTACATGGCCACAGCTAGCAGCACAGGGCCTGGTTTGGTGAAGATGGCCTAGGCCAGAAGAGCAGGGCCTGGTGTGATGTGAGTGGCCTGAGCAAGAGCCACATACCCTGGTGTGGTGTAATTGGCCTCAATAGCAACTAAGGCCCTGGTGTGGTGTAGGTGGCCTCAGCCAGCAGCCACAGGCCCTGGTGTGGTGTAAGTGAACTCAATAGCAACTAAGGCCCTGGTGTGGTGTAAGTGGCCTGAGCAAGAGCCACATACCCTGGTGTGGTGTAAGTGGCCTCAGCCAGTGCCACAGGCCCTGGTGTGGTGTAAGTGGCCTGAGCAAGAGCCACAGACCCTGGTGTGGTGTAATTGGCCTCAATAGCAACTAAGGCCCTGGTGTGGTGTAGGTGGCCTCAGCCAGCAGCCACAGGCCCTGGTGTGGTGTAAGTGGCCTCAGCCAGCAGCCACAGGCCCTGGTGTGGTGTAAGTGGCCTGAGCAAGAGCCACAGGCCCTGGTGTGGTGTAAGTGGCCTGAGCAAGAGCCACAGACCCTGGTGTGGTGTAATTGGCCTCAATAGCAACTAATGCCCTGGTGTGGTGTAGGTGGCCTCAGCCAGCAGCCACAGGCCCTGGTGTGGTGTAAGTGGCCTCAGCCAGCAGCCACAGGCCCTGGTGTGGTGTAAGTCGCCTCAGCCAGAAGCCACAGGCACTGGTGTGGTGTAAGTGGCCTCAGCCAGCAGCAAAAGGGCCCTGGTGTGGTGTAAGTGGCCTCAGCCAGCAGCCACAGGCCCTGGTGTGGTGTATGTGGCCTCAGCCAGCAGCCACAGGCCCTGGTTTGGTGAAGATGGCCTCGGCCAGCAGCAACAGGACCTGGTTTGATATGAGTGGCCTGAGCCAGCAGCCACAGGCCCTGGTGTGGTGTAAGTGGCCTCAGCCAGCAGCAACAGGCCCTGGTGTGGTGTAAGTGGCCTCAGCCAGAAGCCACAGGCACTGGTGTGGTGTAAGTGGCCTCAGCCAGCAGCAACAGGCCCTGGTGTGGTGTAAGTCGCCTCAGCAAGCAGCCACAGGCCCTGGTGTGGTGTAGGTGGTCTCAGCCAGCAGCCACAGGCCCTGGTGTGGTGTAAGTGGCCTCAGCCAGCAGCCACAGGCCCTGGTGTGGTGTAAGTGGCCTCAGCAAGAGCCACAGACCCTGGTGTGGTGTAATTGGCCTAAGCCAGAGCCACAGGCCCTGGTGTGGTGTAAGTGGCCTGAGCAAGAACCACAGGGCCTGGTTTGGTGAAGATGGCCTCGGCCAGAAGCGCAGGGCCTGGTGTGATGTGAGTGGCCTGAGCAAGAGCCACAGGCCCTGGTGTGGTGTAAGTGGCCTCAGCCAGCAGCCACAGGCCCTGGTGTGGTGTAAGTGGCCTCAGCCAGCAGCCACAGGCCCTGGTGTGGTGTAAGTGGCCTGAGCAAGAGCCACAGGCCCTGGTGTGGTGTAAGTGGCCTGAGCAAGAGCCACAGACCCTGGTGTGGTGTAATTGGCCTCAATAGCAACTAATGCCCTGGTGTGGTGTAAGTGGCCTCAGCCAGCAGCCACAGGCCCTGGTGTGGTGTAAGTGGCCTCAGCTAGCAGCCACAGGCCCTGGTGTGGTGTGAGTGGCCTCAGCCAGCAGCCACAGGCCCTGGTGTGGTCTAAGTGGCCTCAGCCAGTGCCACAGGCCCTGGTGTGGTGTAAGTGGCCTGAGCAAGAGCCACAGGCCCTGGTGTGGTGTAAGTGGCCTCAGCCAGCAGCCACAGGCCCTGGTGTGGTGTAAGTGGCCTGAGCAAGTGCCACAGGCCCTGGTGTGGTGTAAGTGGCCTAAGCCAGAGCCACAGGCCCTGGTGTGGTGTAAGTGGCCTCAATAGTAAATAAGGCCCTGGTGTGGTGTAAGTGGCCTGAGCAAGAACCACAGGGCCTGGTTTGGTGAAAATGGCCTCGGCCAGAAGCGCAGGGCCTGGTGTGATGTGAGTGGCCTGAGCAAGAGCCACAGGCCCTGGTGTGGTGTAAGTGGCCTCAGCCAGCAGCCACAGGCACTGGTGTGGTGTAAGTGGCCTCAGCCAGAAGCCACAGGCACTGGTGTGGTGTAAGTGGCCTCAGCCAACAGCAAAAGGGCCCTGGTGTGGTGTAGGTGGCCTCAGCCAGCAGCCACAGGCCCTGGTGTGGTGTAAGTGGTCTCAATAGCAACTAAGGCCCTGGTGTGGTGTAAGTGGCTTCAGCCAGCAGCCACAGGCCCTGGTGTGGTGTAAGTGGCCTCAATAGCAACTAAGGCCCTGGTGTGGTGTAAATGGCCTCAGCCAGCAGCCACAGGCCCTGGTGTGGTGTAGGTGGCCTCAGCCAGCAGCCACAGGCCCTGGTGTGGTGTAAGTGGCCTCAATAGCAACTAAGGCCCTGGTGTGGTGTAAGTGGCTTCAGCCAGCAGCCACAGGCTCTGGTGTGGTGTAACTGGCCTCAGCCAGCAGCCACAGGCCCTGGTGTGGTGTAAGTGGCCTCAGCCAGAGCCACAGGCCCTGATGTGGTGTAATTGGCCTCAATAGCAACTAATGCCCTGGTGTGGTGTAGGTGGCCTCAGCCAGCAGCCACAGGCCCTGGTGTGGTGTAAGTGGCCTGAGCAAGAGCCACAGGCCCTGGTGTGGTGTAAGTGGCCTGAGCAAGAGCCACAGACCCTGGTGTGGTGTAATTGGCCTCAATAGCAACTAATGCCCTGGTGTGGTGTAGGTGGCCTCAGCCAGCAGCCACAGGCCCTGGTGTGGTGAAAGTGGCCTCAGCCAGAGCCACAGGCCCTGATGTGGTGTAAGTGGCCCCAGCCGGTCACTCAGGCCCTTGTGTGGTGTAGGTTGCATCAGCTAGCAGCACAAGACATTGGAAAAGAGCCAAAAGCAGTGTCATTAATGTGCCCTCATTAATGGGCAGCTGCTTTTGGTCTTTTAATACACCCCTTCTCTGGATCAAAAGCGGTTCAATGACATGAAAATGAAAGGCTTACAGCACCAGGTATTCCCAGGCAGTCTCCCATCCAAGTACTAACCAAGCCCAGCCCTGCTTAGCTTCCGAGATCAGACGAGGTCGGGCGTGCTCAGGGTGGTATGGCCGTAAGCTGCTGGCTCCAGCACAATGTCTCAATTTGTGGATTCAAGTGATTAGGTGGCAAGTACCTGAAGTTACGAAGACAATGCTATAACCATACCTGCATGTTTGCATAATACCCTAACCCAAAGGCTCAGTTTGGCATTTATCCAACAGCACAGGCCCTGGATTGTTGAAGATGGCCTCAGGAACCAGCACAGGGCCTGGTGTGTTGTACATGGCCACAGCAAGGAGCACAGGGCCTGGTTTGGTGAAGATGGCCTCGGCCAGAAGCGCAGGGCCTGGTGTGATGTGAGTGGCCTGAGCAAGAGCCACAGGCCTTGGTGTGGTGTAAGTGGCCTCAGCCAGCAGCCACAGGCCCTGGTGTGGTGTAAGTCGCCTCAGCCAGAAGCCACAGGCACTGGTGTGGTGTAAGTGGCCTCAGCCAGCAGCCACAGGCCCTGGTGTGGTGTAGGTGGCCTCAGCCAGCAGCCACAGGCCCTGGTGTGGTGTAGGTGGCCTCAGCCAGCAGCCACAGGCACTGGTGTGGTGTAAGTGGCCTCAGCCAGCAGCCACAGGCCCTGGTGTGGTGTAAGTGGCCTGAGCAAGAGCCACAGGCCCTGGTGTGGTGTAAGTGGCCTGAGCAAGAGCCACAGGCCCTGGTGTGGTGTAAGTGGCCTGAGCAAGAGCCACAGGCCCTGGTGTGGTGTAGGTGGCCTCAGCCAGCAGCCACAGGCCCTGGTGTGGTGTAGGTGGCCTCAGCCAGCAGCCACAAGCCCTTGTGTGGTGTAAGTGGCCTCAGCCAGCAGCCACAGGCCCTGGTGTGGTGTAAGTGGCCTCAGCCAGTGCCACAGGCCCTGGTGTGGTGTAAGTGGCCTGAGCAAGAGCCACAGACCATGGTGTGGTGTAATTGGCCTCAATAGCAACTAAGGCCCTGGTGTGGTGTAAGTGGCCTCAGCCAGCAGCCACAGGCCCTGGTGTGGTGTAAGTGGCCTCAGCCAGCAGCCACAGGCCCTGGTGTGGTGTAAGTGGCCTCAGCCAGAGCCACAGGCCCTGATGTGGTGTAAGTGGCCCCAGCCGGTCACTCAGGCCCTTGTGTGGTGTAGGTTGCATCAGCTAGCAGCACAAGACATTGGAAAAGAGCCAAAAGCAGTGTCGTTAATGTGCCCTCATTAATGGGCAGCTGCTTTTGGTCTTTTAATACACCCCTTCTCTGGATCAAAAGCGGTTCAATGACATGAAAATGAAAGGCTTACAGCACTAGGTATTCCCAGGCAGTCTCCCATCCAAGTACTAACCAAGCCCAGCCCTGCTCAGCTTCCGAGATCAGACGAGGTCGGGCGTGCTCAGGGTGGTATGGCCGTAAGCTGCTGGCCCCAGCACAATGTCTCAATTTATGGATTCAGGTGATTAGGTGGCAAGTACCTGAAGTTACGAAGACAATCCTATAACCCTACCTTCATGTTTGCATAATACCCTAACCCAAAGGCTCAGTTTAGCATTTATCCAACATCACAGGCCCTGGATTGTTGAAGATGGCCTCAGGAACCAGCACAGGGCCTGGTGTGTTGTACATGGCCACAGCTAGCAGCACAGGGCCTGGTTTGGTGAAGATGGCCTCGGCCAGAAGCGCAGGGCCTGGTGTGATGTGAGTGGCCTGAGCAAGAGCCACAGGCCCTGGTGTGGTGTAAGTGGCCTCAGCCAGCAGCCACAGGCCCTGGTTTGGTGTAAGTCGCCACAGCCAGAACCCACAGGCCCTGGTGTGGTGTAACTGGCCTCAGCCAGAGCCACAGCCCCTGATGTGGTGTAAGTGGCCCCAGCCGGTCACTCAGGCCCTGGTGTGGTGTAGGTGGCATCAGCTAGCAGCACAAGACATTGGAAAAGAGCCAAAAGCAATGTGATTAATGTGCCCTTATTAATGGGCAGCTGCTTTTGGTCTTTTAATACACCCCTTCTCTGGATCAAAAGCGGTTCAATGACATGAAAATTAAAGGCTTACAGCACCAGGTATTCCCAGGCAGTCTCCCATCCAAGTACTAACCAAGCCCAGCCCTGCTTAGCTTCCGAGATCAGACGAGGTCGGGCGTGCTCAGGGTGGTATGGCCGTAAGCTGCTGGGCCCAGCACAATGTCTCAATTTATGGATTCAAGTGATTAGGTGGCAAGTACCTGAAGTTACGAAGACAATCCTATAACCATACCTGCATGTTTGCATAATACCCTAACCCAAAGGCTCAGTTTGGCATTTATCCAACAGCACAGGCCCTGGATTGTTGAAGATGGCCTCAGGAAACAGCACAGGGCCTGGTGTGTTGTACATGGCCACAGCAAGCAGCACAGGGCCTGGTTTGGTGAAGATGGCCTCAGCCAGAAGCACAGGGCCTGGTGTGATATGAGTGGCCTGAGCAAGAGCCACAGGCCCTGGTGTGGTGTAAGTGGCCTCAGCCAGCAGCCACAGGCCCTTGTGTGGTGTAAGTGGCCTCAATAGCAACTAAGGCCCTGGTGTGGTGTAGGTGGCCTCAGCCAGCAGCCACAGGCCCTGGTGTGGTGTAAGTGGCCTCAATAGCAACTAAGGCCCTGGTGTGGTGTAAGTGGCCTGAGCAAGAGCCACAGGCCCTGGTGTGGTGTAAGTGGCCTGAGCAAGAGCCACAGACCCTGGTGTGGTGTAATTGGCCTCAATAGCAACTAATGCCCTGGTGTGGTGTAGGTGGCCTCAGCCAGCAGCCACAGGCCCTGGTGTGGTGTAAGTGGCCTGAGCAAGAGCCACAGGCCCTGGTGTGGTGTAAGTGGCCTGAGCAAGAGCCACAGACCCTGGTGTGGTGTAATTGGCCTCAATAGCAACTAATGCCCTGGTGTGGTGTAGGTGGCCTCAGCCAGCAGCCACAGGCCCTGATGTGGTGTAAGTGGCCCCAGCCGGTCACTCAGGCCCTTGTGTGGTGTAGGTGGCATCAGCTAGCAGCACAAGACATTGGAAAAGAGCCAAAAGCAGTGTCGTTAATGTGCCCTCATTAATGGGCAGCTGCTTTTGGTCTTTTAATACACCCCTTCTCTGGATCAAAAGCGGTTCAATGACATGAAAATCAAAGGCTTACAGCACCAGGTATTCCCAGGCAGTCTCCCATCCAAGTACTAACCAAGCCCAGCCCTGCTTAGCTTCCGAGATCAGACGAGGTCGGGCGTGCTCAGGGTGGTATGGCCATAAGCTGCTGGCCCCAGCACAATGACTCAATTTATGGATTCAAGTGATTAGGTGGCAAGTACCTGAAGTTACGAAGACAATCCTATAACCATACCTGCATGTTTGCATAATACCCTAACCCAAAGGCTCAGTTTAGCATTTATCCAACAGCACAGGCCCTGGATTGTTGAAGATGGCCTCAGGAACCAGCACAGGGCCTGGTGTGTTGTACATGGCCACAGCTAGCAGCACAGGGCCTGGTTTGGTGAAGATGGCCTAGGCCAGAAGAGCAGGGCCTGGTGTGATGTGAGTGGCCTGAGCAAGAGCCACATACCCTGGTGTGGTGTAATTGGCCTCAATAGCAACTAAGGCCCTGGTGTGGTGTAGGTGGCCTCAGCCAGCAGCCACAGGCCCTGGTGTGGTGTAAGTGAACTCAATAGCAACTAAGGCCCTGGTGTGGTGTAAGTGGCCTGAGCAAGAGCCACATACCCTGGTGTGGTGTAAGTGGCCTCAGCCAGTGCCACAGGCCCTGGTGTGGTGTAAGTGGCCTGAGCAAGAGCCACAGACCCTGGTGTGGTGTAATTGGCCTCAATAGCAACTAAGGCCCTGGTGTGGTGTAGGTGGCCTCAGCCAGCAGCCACAGGCCCTGGTGTGGTGTAAGTGGCCTCAGCCAGCAGCCACAGGCCCTGGTGTGGTGTAAGTGGCCTGAGCAAGAGCCACAGGCCCTGGTGTGGTGTAAGTGGCCTGAGCAAGAGCCACAGACCCTGGTGTGGTGTAATTGGCCTCAATAGCAACTAATGCCCTGGTGTGGTGTAGGTGGCCTCAGCCAGCAGCCACAGGCCCTGGTGTGGTGTAAGTGGCCTCAGCCAGCAGCCACAGGCCCTGGTGTGGTGTAAGTCGCCTCAGCCAGAAGCCACAGGCACTGGTGTGGTGTAAGTGGCCTCAGCCAGCAGCAAAAGGGCCCTGGTGTGGTGTAAGTGGCCTCAGCCAGCAGCCACAGGCCCTGGTGTGGTGTATGTGGCCTCAGCCAGCAGCCACAGGCCCTGGTTTGGTGAAGATGGCCTCGGCCAGCAGCAACAGGACCTGGTTTGATATGAGTGGCCTGAGCCAGCAGCCACAGGCCCTGGTGTGGTGTAAGTGGCCTCAGCCAGCAGCAACAGGCCCTGGTGTGGTGTAAGTGGCCTCAGCCAGAAGCCACAGGCACTGGTGTGGTGTAAGTGGCCTCAGCCAGCAGCAACAGGCCCTGGTGTGGTGTAAGTCGCCTCAGCAAGCAGCCACAGGCCCTGGTGTGGTGTAGGTGGTCTCAGCCAGCAGCCACAGGCCCTGGTGTGGTGTAAGTGGCCTCAGCCAGCAGCCACAGGCCCTGGTGTGGTGTAAGTGGCCTCAGCAAGAGCCACAGACCCTGGTGTGGTGTAATTGGCCTAAGCCAGAGCCACAGGCCCTGGTGTGGTGTAAGTGGCCTGAGCAAGAACCACAGGGCCTGGTTTGGTGAAGATGGCCTCGGCCAGAAGCGCAGGGCCTGGTGTGATGTGAGTGGCCTGAGCAAGAGCCACAGGCCCTGGTGTGGTGTAAGTGGCCTCAGCCAGCAGCCACAGGCCCTGGTGTGGTGTAAGTGGCCTCAGCCAGCAGCCACAGGCCCTGGTGTGGTGTAAGTGGCCTGAGCAAGAGCCACAGGCCCTGGTGTGGTGTAAGTGGCCTGAGCAAGAGCCACAGACCCTGGTGTGGTGTAATTGGCCTCAATAGCAACTAATGCCCTGGTGTGGTGTAAGTGGCCTCAGCCAGCAGCCACAGGCCCTGGTGTGGTGTAAGTGGCCTCAGCTAGCAGCCACAGGCCCTGGTGTGGTGTGAGTGGCCTCAGCCAGCAGCCACAGGCCCTGGTGTGGTCTAAGTGGCCTCAGCCAGTGCCACAGGCCCTGGTGTGGTGTAAGTGGCCTGAGCAAGAGCCACAGGCCCTGGTGTGGTGTAAGTGGCCTCAGCCAGCAGCCACAGGCCCTGGTGTGGTGTAAGTGGCCTGAGCAAGTGCCACAGGCCCTGGTGTGGTGTAAGTGGCCTAAGCCAGAGCCACAGGCCCTGGTGTGGTGTAAGTGGCCTCAATAGTAAATAAGGCCCTGGTGTGGTGTAAGTGGCCTGAGCAAGAACCACAGGGCCTGGTTTGGTGAAAATGGCCTCGGCCAGAAGCGCAGGGCCTGGTGTGATGTGAGTGGCCTGAGCAAGAGCCACAGGCCCTGGTGTGGTGTAAGTGGCCTCAGCCAGCAGCCACAGGCACTGGTGTGGTGTAAGTGGCCTCAGCCAGAAGCCACAGGCACTGGTGTGGTGTAAGTGGCCTCAGCCAACAGCAAAAGGGCCCTGGTGTGGTGTAGGTGGCCTCAGCCAGCAGCCACAGGCCCTGGTGTGGTGTAAGTGGTCTCAATAGCAACTAAGGCCCTGGTGTGGTGTAAGTGGCTTCAGCCAGCAGCCACAGGCCCTGGTGTGGTGTAAGTGGCCTCAATAGCAACTAAGGCCCTGGTGTGGTGTAAATGGCCTCAGCCAGCAGCCACAGGCCCTGGTGTGGTGTAGGTGGCCTCAGCCAGCAGCCACAGGCCCTGGTGTGGTGTAAGTGGCCTCAATAGCAACTAAGGCCCTGGTGTGGTGTAAGTGGCTTCAGCCAGCAGCCACAGGCTCTGGTGTGGTGTAACTGGCCTCAGCCAGCAGCCACAGGCCCTGGTGTGGTGTAAGTGGCCTCAGCCAGAGCCACAGGCCCTGATGTGGTGTAATTGGCCTCAATAGCAACTAATGCCCTGGTGTGGTGTAGGTGGCCTCAGCCAGCAGCCACAGGCCCTGGTGTGGTGTAAGTGGCCTGAGCAAGAGCCACAGGCCCTGGTGTGGTGTAAGTGGCCTGAGCAAGAGCCACAGACCCTGGTGTGGTGTAATTGGCCTCAATAGCAACTAATGCCCTGGTGTGGTGTAGGTGGCCTCAGCCAGCAGCCACAGGCCCTGGTGTGGTGAAAGTGGCCTCAGCCAGAGCCACAGGCCCTGATGTGGTGTAAGTGGCCCCAGCCGGTCACTCAGGCCCTTGTGTGGTGTAGGTTGCATCAGCTAGCAGCACAAGACATTGGAAAAGAGCCAAAAGCAGTGTCATTAATGTGCCCTCATTAATGGGCAGCTGCTTTTGGTCTTTTAATACACCCCTTCTCTGGATCAAAAGCGGTTCAATGACATGAAAATGAAAGGCTTACAGCACCAGGTATTCCCAGGCAGTCTCCCATCCAAGTACTAACCAAGCCCAGCCCTGCTTAGCTTCCGAGATCAGACGAGGTCGGGCGTGCTCAGGGTGGTATGGCCGTAAGCTGCTGGCTCCAGCACAATGTCTCAATTTGTGGATTCAAGTGATTAGGTGGCAAGTACCTGAAGTTACGAAGACAATGCTATAACCATACCTGCATGTTTGCATAATACCCTAACCCAAAGGCTCAGTTTGGCATTTATCCAACAGCACAGGCCCTGGATTGTTGAAGATGGCCTCAGGAACCAGCACAGGGCCTGGTGTGTTGTACATGGCCACAGCAAGGAGCACAGGGCCTGGTTTGGTGAAGATGGCCTCGGCCAGAAGCGCAGGGCCTGGTGTGATGTGAGTGGCCTGAGCAAGAGCCACAGGCCTTGGTGTGGTGTAAGTGGCCTCAGCCAGCAGCCACAGGCCCTGGTGTGGTGTAAGTCGCCTCAGCCAGAAGCCACAGGCACTGGTGTGGTGTAAGTGGCCTCAGCCAGCAGCCACAGGCCCTGGTGTGGTGTAGGTGGCCTCAGCCAGCAGCCACAGGCCCTGGTGTGGTGTAGGTGGCCTCAGCCAGCAGCCACAGGCACTGGTGTGGTGTAAGTGGCCTCAGCCAGCAGCCACAGGCCCTGGTGTGGTGTAAGTGGCCTGAGCAAGAGCCACAGGCCCTGGTGTGGTGTAATTGGCCTCAATAGCAACTAATGCCCTGGTGTGGTGTAGGTGGCCTCAGCCAGCAGCCACAGGCCCTGGTGTGGTGTAAGTGGCCTCAGCCAGCAGCCACAGGCCGTGGTGTGGTGTAAGTGGCCTGAGCAAGTGCCACAGGCCTGGTGTGGTGTAAGTGGCCTGAGCAAGAGCCACAGACCCTGGTGTGGTGTAATTGGCCTCAATAGCAACTAATGCCCTGGTGTGGTGTAGGTGGCGTCAGCCAGCAGCCACAGGCCCTGGTGTGGTGTAAGTGGCCTCAGCCAGCAGCCACAGGCCCTGGTGTGGTGTAAGTGGCCTCAGCCAGCAGCCACAGGCCCTGGTGTGGTGTAAGTGGCCTCAGCCAGAGCCACAGGCCCTTATGTGGTGTAAGTGGCCCCAGCCGTTCACTCAGGCCCTGGTGTGGTGTAGGTGGCATCGGCTAGCAGCACAAGACATTGGAAAACAGCCAAAAGCAATGTCGTTAATGTGCCCTCATCAATGGGCAGCTGCTTTTGGTCTTTTAATACACCCCTTCTCTGGATCAAAAGCGGTTCAATGACATGAAAATGAAAGGCTTACAGCACTAGGTATTCCCAGGCAGTCTCCCATCCAAGTACTAACCAAGCCCAGCCCTGCTCAGCTTCCGAGATCAGACGAGGTCGGGCGTGCTCAGGGTGGTATGGCCGTAAGCTGCTGGCCCCAGCACAATGTCTCAATTTATGGATTCAGGTGATTAGTTGGCAAGTACCTGAAGTTACGAAGACAATCCTATAACCCTACCTTCATGTTTGCATAATACCCTAACCCAAAGGCTCAGTTTAGCATTTATCCAACAGCACAGGCCCTGGATTGTTGAAGATGGCCTCAGGAACCAGCACAGGGCCTGGTGTGTTGTACATGGCCACAGCTAGCAGCACAGGGCCTGGTTTGGTGAAGATGGCCTCGGCCAGAAGCGCAGGGCCTGGTGTGATGTGAGTGGCCTGAGCAAGAGCCACAGGCCCTGGTGTGGTGTAATTGGCCTCAGCCAGCAGCCACAGGCCCTGGTGTGGTGTAAGTCGCCTCAGACAGAAGCCACAGGCACTGGTGTGGTGTAAGTGGCCTCAGCCAGCAGCAAAAGGGCCCTGGTGTGGTGTAAGTCGCCTCAGCCAGCAGCCACAGGCCCTGGTGTGGTGTAGGTGGCCTCAGCCAGCAGCCACAGGCCCTGGTGTGGTGTAAGTGGCCTGAGCAAGAGCCACAGGCCCTGGTGTGGTGTAAGTGGCCTGAGCAAGAGCCACAGACCCTGGTGTGGTGTAATTGGCCTCAATAGCAACTAATGCCCTGGTGTGGTGTAGGTGGCCTCAGCCAGCAGCCACAGGCCCTGGTGTGGTGTAAGTGGCCTGAGCAAGAGCCACAGGCCCTGGTGTGGTGTAAGTGGCCTGAGCAAGAGCCACAGACCCTGGTGTGGTGTAATTGGCCTCAATAGCAACTAATGCCCTGGTGTGGTGTAGGTGGCCTCAGCCAGCAGCCACAGGCCCTGGTGTGGTGAAAGTGGACTCAGCCAGAGCCACAGGCCCTGATGTGGTGTAAGTGGCCCCAGCCGGTCCCTCAGGCCCTTGTGTGGTGTAAGTGGCCTCAATAGCAACTAAGGCCCTGGTGTGGTGTAAGTGGCCTGAGCAAGAGCCACATACCCTGGTGTGGTGTAATTGGCCTCAATAGCAACTAAGGCCCCGGTGTGGTGTAGGTGGCCTCAGCCAGGAGCCACAGGCCCTGGTGTGGTGTAAGTGGCCCCAGCCGGTCACTCAGACCCTGGTGTGGTGTAGGTGGCATCAGCTAGCAGCACAAGACATTGGAAAACAGCCAAAAGCAATGTCGTTAATGTGCCCTCATTAATGGGGAGCTGCTTCTGGTCTTTTAATACACCCCTTCTCTGGATCAAAAGCGGTTCAATGACATGAAAATGAAAGGCTTACAGCACCAGGTATTCCCAGGCAGTCTCCCATCCAAGTACTAACCAAGCCCAGCCCTGCTTAGCTTCCGAGATCAGACGAGGTCAGGCGTGCTCAGGGTGGTATGGCCGTAAGCTGCTGGCCCCAGCACAATGTCTCAATTTATGGATTCAAGTGATTAGGTGGCAAGTACCTGAAGTTACGAAGACAATCCTATAACCATACCTGCATGTTTGCATAATACCCTAACCAAAAGGCTCAGTTTGGCATTTATCCAACAGCACAGGCCCTGGATTGTTGAAGATGGCCTCAAGAACCAGCACAGGACCTGGTGTGTTTTACATGGCCACAGCAAGCAGCACAGGGCCTGGTTTGGTGAAGATGGCCTCAGCAAGCAGCCACAGGCCCTGGTTTGGTGTAAGTGGCCTCAGCTAGCAGCCACAGGCCCTGGTGTGGTGTGAGTGGCCTCAGCCAGCAGCCACAGGCCCTGGTGTGGTCTAAGTGGCCTCAGCCAGTGCCACAGGCCCTGGTGTGGTGTAAGTGGCCTGAGCAAGAGCCACAGGCCCTGGTGTGGTGTAAGTGGCCTCAGCCAGCAGCCACAGGCCCTGGTGTGGTGTAAGTGGCCTGAGCAAGTGCCACAGGCCCTGGTGTGGTGTAAGTGGCCTGAGCAAGTGCCACAGGCCCTGGTGTGGTGTAAGTGGCCTCAATAGCAAATAAGGCCCTGGTGTGGTGTAAGTGGCCTGAGCAAGAACCACAGGGCCTGGTTTGGTGAAGATGGCCTCGGCCAGAAGCGCAGGGCCTGGTGTGATGTGAGTGGCCTGAGCAAGAGCCACAGGCCCTGGTGTGGTGTAAGTGGCCTCAGCCAGCAGCCACAGGCCCTGGTGTGGTGTAAGTGGCCTCAGCCAGAAGCCACAGGCACTGGTGTGGTGTAAGTGGCCTCAGCCAGCAGCAAAAGGGCCCTGGTGTGGTGTAGGTGGCCTCAGCCAGCAGCCACAGGCCCTGGTGTGGTGTAAGTGGCCTCAATAGCAACTAAGGCCCTGGTGTGGTGTAAGTGGCTTCAGCCAGCAGCCACAGGCCCTGGTGTGGTGTAAGTGGCCTCAGCCAGCAGCCACAGGCCCTGGTGTGGTGTAGGTGGCCTCAGCCAGCAGCCACAGGCCCTGGTGTGGTGTAAGTGGCCTATATAGCAACTAAGGCCCTGGTGTGGTGTAAGTGGCCTCAGCCAGTGCCACAGGCCCTGGTGTGGTGTAAGTGGCCTGAGCAAGAGCCACAGGCCCTGGTGTGGTGTAAGTGGCCTGAGCAAGAGCCACAGACCCTGGTGTGGTGTAATTGGCCTCAATAGCAACTAATGCCCTGGTGTGGTGTAGGTGGCCTCAGCCAGCAGCCACAGGCCCTGGTGTGGTGTAAGTGGCCTCAGCCAGCAGCCACAGGCCATGGTGTGGTGTAAGTCGCCTCAGCCAGAAGCCACAGGCACTGGTGTGGTGTAAGTGGCCTCAGCCAGCAGCAAAAGGGCCCTGGTGTGGTGTAAGTGGCCTCAGCCAGCAGCCACAGGCCCTGGTGTGGTGTAGGTGGCCTCAGCCAGCAGCCACAGGCCCTTGTGTGGTGTAATTGGCCTCAATAGCAACTAAGGCCCTGGTGTGGTGTAGGTGGCCTAAGCCAGCAGCCACAGGCCCTGGTGTGGTGTAAGTGGCCTCAGCCAGTGCCACAGGCCCTGGTGTGGTGTAAGTGGCCTCAGCCAGTGCCACAGGCCCTGGTGTGGTGTAAGTGGCCTGAGCAAGAGGCACAGACCCTGGTGTGGTGTAATTGGCCTCAATAGCAACTAAGGCCCTGGTGTGGTGTAGGTGGCCTCAGCCAGCAGCCACAGGCCCTGGTGTGGTGTAAGTGGCCTAAGCCAGAGCCACAGGCCCTGGTGTGGTGTAAGTGGCCTGAGCAAGAGCCACAGGGCCTGGTTTGGTGAAGATGGCCTCGGCCAGAAGCGCAGGGCCTGGTGTGATGTGAGTGGCCTGAGCAAGAGCCACAGGCCCTGGTGTGGTGTAAGTGGCCTCAGCCAGTAGCCACAGGCCCTGGTGTGGTGTAAGTCGCCTCAGCCAGAAGCCACAGGCACTGGTGTGGTGTAAGTGGCCTCAGCCAGCAGCAAAAGGGCCCTGGTGTGGTGTAAGTGGCCTCAGCCAGCAGCCACAGGCCCTGGTGTGGTGTAGATGGCCTCAGCCAGCAGCCACAGGCCCTGGTGTGGTGTAAGTTGCCTCAGCCAGCAGCCACAGGCCCTGGTGTGGTCTAAGTGGCCTCAGCCAGAAGCACAGGGCCTGGTGTGATATGAGTGGCCTGAGCAAGAGCCACAGGCCCTGGTGTGGTGTAAGTGGCCTGAGCAAGAGCCACAGGCCCTGGTGTGGTGTAAGTGGCCTGAGCAAGAGCCACAGGCCCTGGTGTGGTGTAGGTGGCCTCAGCCAGCAGCCACAGGCCCTGGTGTGGTGTAGGTGGCCTCAGCCAGCAGCCACAAGCCCTTGTGTGGTGTAAGTGGCCTCAGCCAGCAGCCACAGGCCCTGGTGTGGTGTAAGTGGCCTCAGCCAGTGCCACAGGCCCTGGTGTGGTGTAAGTGGCCTGAGCAAGAGCCACAGACCATGGTGTGGTGTAATTGGCCTCAATAGCAACTAAGGCCCTGGTGTGGTGTAAGTGGCCTCAGCCAGCAGCCACAGGCCCTGGTGTGGTGTAAGTGGCCTCAGCCAGCAGCCACAGGCCCTGGTGTGGTGTAAGTGGCCTCAGCCAGAGCCACAGGCCCTTATGTGGTGTAAGTGGCCCCAGCCGTTCACTCAGGCCCTGGTGTGGTGTAGGTGGCATCAGCTAGCAGCACAAGACATTGGAAAACAGCCAAAAGCAATGTCGTTAATGTGCCCTCATTAATGGGCAGCTGCTTTTGGTCTTTTAATACACCCCTTCTCTGGATCAAAAGCGGTTCAATGACATGAAAATGAAAGGCTTACAGCACTAGGTATTCCCAGGCAGTCTCCCATCCAAGTACTAACCAAGCCCAGCCCTGCTCAGCTTCCGAGATCAGACGAGGTCGGGCGTGCTCAGGGTGGTATGGCCGTAAGCTGCTGGCCCCAGCACAATGTCTCAATTTATGGATTCAGGTGATTAGGTGGCAAGTACCTGAAGTTACGAAGACAATCCTATAACCCTACCTTCATGTTTGCATAATACCCTAACCCAAAGGCTCAGTTTAGCATTTATCCAACATCACAGGCCCTGGATTGTTGAAGATGGCCTCAGGAACCAGCACAGGGCCTGGTGTGTTGTACATGGCCACAGCTAGCAGCACAGGGCCTGGTTTGGTGAAGATGGCCTCGGCCAGAAGCGCAGGGCCTGGTGTGATGTGAGTGGCCTGAGCAAGAGCCACAGGCCCTGGTGTGGTGTAAGTGGCCTCAGCCAGCAGCCACAGGCCCTGGTTTGGTGTAAGTCGCCACAGCCAGAACCCACAGGCCCTGGTGTGGTGTAACTGGCCTCAGCCAGAGCCACAGCCCCTGATGTGGTGTAAGTGGCCCCAGCCGGTCACTCAGGCCCTGGTGTGGTGTAGGTGGCATCAGCTAGCAGCACAAGACATTGGAAAAGAGCCAAAAGCAATGTGATTAATGTGCCCTTATTAATGGGCAGCTGCTTTTGGTCTTTTAATACACCCCTTCTCTGGATCAAAAGCGGTTCAATGACATGAAAATTAAAGGCTTACAGCACCAGGTATTCCCAGGCAGTCTCCCATCCAAGTACTAACCAAGCCCAGCCCTGCTTAGCTTCCGAGATCAGACGAGGTCGGGCGTGCTCAGGGTGGTATGGCCGTAAGCTGCTGGGCCCAGCACAATGTCTCAATTTATGGATTCAAGTGATTAGGCGGCAAGTACCTGAAGTTACGAAGACAATCCTATAACCATACCTGCATGTTTGCATAATACCCTAACCCAAAGGCTCAGTTTGGCATTTATCCAACAGCACAGGCCCTGGATTGTTGAAGATGGCCTCAGGAAACAGCACAGGGCCTGGTGTGTTGTACATGGCCACAGCAAGCAGCACAGGGCCTGGTTTGGTGAAGATGGCCTCAGCCAGAAGCACAGGGCCTGGTGTGATATGAGTGGCCTGAGCAAGAGCCACAGGCCCTGGTGTGGTGTAAGTGGCCTCAGCCAGCAGCCACAGGCCCTTGTGTGGTGTAAGTGGCCTCAATAGCAACTAAGGCCCTGGTGTGGTGTAGGTGGCCTCAGCCAGCAGCCACAGGCCCTGGTGTGGTGTAAGTGGCCTCAATAGCAACTAAGGCCCTGGTGTGGTGTAAGTGGCCTGAGCAAGAGCCACATACCCTGGTGTGGTGTAATTGGCCTCAATAGCAACTAAGGCCCCGGTGTGGTGTAGGTGGCCTCAGCCAGGAGCCACAGGCCCTGGTGTGGTGTAAGTGGCCCCAGCCGGTCACTCAGACCCTGGTGTGGTGTAGGTGGCATCAGCTAGCAGCACAAGACATTGGAAAACAGCCAAAAGCAATGTCGTTAATGTGCCCTCATTAATGGGGAGCTGCTTCTGGTCTTTTAATACACCCCTTCTCTGGATCAAAAGCGGTTCAATGACATGAAAATGAAAGGCTTACAGCACCAGGTATTCCCAGGCAGTCTCCCATCCAAGTACTAACCAAGCCCAGCCCTGCTTAGCTTCCGAGATCAGACGAGGTCAGGCGTGCTCAGGGTGGTATGGCCGTAAGCTGCTGGCCCCAACACAATGTCTCAATTTATGGATTCAAGTGATTAGGTGGCAAGTACCTGAAGTTACGAAGACAATCCTATAACCATACCTGCATGTTTGCATAATACCCTAACCAAAAGGCTCAGTTTGGCATTTATCCAACAGCACAGGCCCTGGATTGTTGAAGATGGCCTCAAGAACCAGCACAGGACCTGGTGTGTTTTACATGGCCACAGCAAGCAGCACAGGGCCTGGTTTGGTGAAGATGGCCTCAGCAAGCAGCCACAGGCCCTGGTTTGGTGTAAGTGGCCTCAGCTAGCAGCCACAGGCCCTGGTGTGGTGTGAGTGGCCTCAGCCAGCAGCCACAGGCCCTGGTGTGGTCTAAGTGGCCTCAGCCAGTGCCACAGGCCCTGGTGTGGTGTAAGTGGCCTGAGCAAGAGCCACAAGCCCTGGTGTGGTGTAAGTGGCCTCAGCCAGCAGCCACAGGCCCTGGTGTGGTGTAAGTGGCCTGAGCAAGTGCCACAGGCCCTGGTGTGGTGTAAGTGGCCTCAATAGCAAATAAGGCCCTGGTGTGGTGTAAGTGGCCTGAGCAAGAACCACAGGGCCTGGTTTGGTGAAGATGGCCTCGGCCAGAAGCGCAGGGCCTGGTGTGATGTGAGTGGCCTGAGCAAGAGCCACAGGCCCTGGTGTGGTGTAAGTGGCCTCAGCCAGCAGCCACAGGCCCTGGTGTGGTGTAAGTGGCCTCAGCCAGAAGCCACAGGCACTGGTGTGGTGTAAGTGGCCTCAGCCAGCAGCAAAAGGGCCCTGGTGTGGTGTAGGTGGCCTCAGCCAGCAGCCACAGGCCCTGGTGTGGTGTAAGTGGCCTCAATAGCAACTAAGGCCCTGGTGTGGTGTAGGTGGCCTCAGCCAGCAGCAAAAGGGCCCTGGTGTGGTGTAAGTGGCCTCAGCCAGCAGCCACAGGCCCTGGTGTGGTGTAGGTGGCCTCAGCCAGCAGCCACAGGCCCTTGTGTGGTGTAATTGGCCTCAATAGCAACTAAGGCCCTGGTGTGGTGTAGGTGGCCTAAGCCAGCAGCCACAGGCCCTGGTGTCGTGTAAGTGGCCTCAGCCAGTGCCACAGGCCCTGGTGTGGTGTAAGTGGCCTGAGCAAGAGCCACAGGCCCTGGTGTGGTGTAAGTGGCCTCAGCCAGCAGCCACAGGCCCTGGTGTGGTGTAAGTGGCCTCAGCCAGCAGCCACAGGCCCTGGTGTGGTGTAAGTGGCCTCAGCCAGTGCCACAGGCCCTGGTGTGGTGTAAGTGGCCTGAGCAAGAGCCACAGGCCCTGGTGTGGTGTAAGTGGCCTGAGCAAGAGCCACAGACCCTGGTGTGGTGTAATTGGCCTCAATAGCAACTAATGCCCTGGTGTGGTGTAGGTGGCCTCAGCCAGCAGCCACAGGCCCTGGTGTGGTGTAAGTGGCCTGAGCAAGAGCCACAGGCCCTGGTGTGGTGTAAGTGGCCTGAGCAAGAGCCACAGACCCTGGTGTGGTGTAATTG
Organism: Mchenga conophoros; assembly: GCF_057382185.1. NCBI lineage: Eukaryota > Metazoa > Chordata > Actinopteri > Cichliformes > Cichlidae > Mchenga > Mchenga conophoros. The sequence continues at coordinate 82,267,559 of NC_140528.1, read as the reverse complement.
GCCTCAATAGCAACTAATGCCCTGGTGTGGTGTAGGTGGCCTCAGCCAGCAGCCACAGGCCCTGATGTGGTGTAAGTGGCCCCAGCCGGTCACTCAGGCCCTTGTGTGGTGTAGGTGGCATCAGCTAGCAGCACAAGACATTGGAAAAGAGCCAAAAGCAGTGTCGTTAATGTGCCCTCATTAATGGGCAGCTGCTTTTGGTCTTTTAATACACCCCTTCTCTGGATCAAAAGCGGTTCAATGACATGAAAATCAAAGGCTTACAGCACCAGGTATTCCCAGGCAGTCTCCCATCCAAGTACTAACCAAGCCCAGCCCTGCTTAGCTTCCGAGATCAGACGAGGTCGGGCGTGCTCAGGGTGGTATGGCCATAAGCTGCTGGCCCCAGCACAATGACTCAATTTATGGATTCAAGTGATTAGGTGGCAAGTACCTGAAGTTACGAAGACAATCCTATAACCATACCTGCATGTTTGCATAATACCCTAACCCAAAGGCTCAGTTTAGCATTTATCCAACAGCACAGGCCCTGGATTGTTGAAGATGGCCTCAGGAACCAGCACAGGGCCTGGTGTGTTGTACATGGCCACAGCTAGCAGCACAGGGCCTGGTTTGGTGAAGATGGCCTAGGCCAGAAGAGCAGGGCCTGGTGTGATGTGAGTGGCCTGAGCAAGAGCCACATACCCTGGTGTGGTGTAATTGGCCTCAATAGCAACTAAGGCCCTGGTGTGGTGTAGGTGGCCTCAGCCAGCAGCCACAGGCCCTGGTGTGGTGTAAGTGGCCTCAATAGCAACTAAGGCCCTGGTGTGGTGTAAGTGGCCTGAGCAAGAGCCACATACCCTGGTGTGGTGTAATTGGCCTGAATAGCAACTAAGGCCCCGGTGTGGTGTAGGTGGCCACAGCCAGGAGCCACAGGCCCTGGTGTGGTGTAAGTGGCCCCAGCCGGTCACTCAGACCCTGGTGTGGTGTAGGTGGCATCAGCTAGCAGCACAAGACATTGGAAAACAGCCAAAAGCAATGTCGTTAATGTGCCCTCATTAATGGGGAGCTGCTTCTGGTCTTTTAATACACCCCTTCTCTGGATCAAAAGCGGTTCAATGACATGAAAATGAAAGGCTTACAGCACCAGGTATTCCCAGGCAGTCTCCCATCCAAGTACTAACCAAGCCCAGCCCTGCTTAGCTTCCGAGATCAGTCGAGGTCAGGCGTGCTCAGGGTGGTATGGCCGTAAGCTGCTGGCCCCAGCACAATGTCTCAATTTATGGATTCAAGTGATTAGGTGGCAAGTACCTGAAGTTACGAAGACAATCCTATAACCATACCTGCATGTTTGCATAATACCCTAACCAAAAGGCTCAGTTTGGCATTTATCCAACAGCACAGGCCCTGGATTGTTGAAGATGGCCTCAAGAACCAGCACAGGACCTGGTGTGTTTTACATGGCCACAGCAAGCAGCACAGGGCCTGGTTTGGTGAAGATGGCCTCAGCAAGCAGCCACAGGCCCTGGTTTGGTGTAAGTGGCCTCAGCTAGCAGCCACAGGCCCTGGTGTGGTGTGAGTGGCCTCAGCCAGCAGCCACAGGCCCTGGTGTGGTGTAAGTGGCCTCAGCCAGTGCCACAGGCCCTGGTGTGGTGTAAGTGGCCTGAGCAAGAGCCACAGACCATGGTGTGGTGTAATTGGCCTCAATAGCAACTAAGGCCCTGGTGTGGTGTAAGTGGCCTCAGCCAGCAGCCACAGGCCCTGGTGTGGTGTAAGTGGCCTCAGCCAGCAGCCACAGGCCCTGGTGTGGTGTAAGTGGCCTCAGCCAGAGCCACAGGCCCTTATGTGGTGTAAGTGGCCCCAGCCGTTCACTCAGGCCCTGGTGTGGTGTAGGTGGCATCAGCTAGCAGCACAAGACATTGGAAAACAGCCAAAAGCAATGTCGTTAATGTGCCCTCATTAATGGGCAGCTGCTTTTGGTCTTTTAATACACCCCTTCTCTGGATCAAAAGCGGTTCAATGACATGAAAATGAAAGGCTTACAGCACTAGGTATTCCCAGGCAGTCTCCCATCCAAGTACTAACCAAGCCCAGCCCTGCTCAGCTTCCGAGATCAGACGAGGTCGGGCGTGCTCAGGGTGGTATGGCCGTAAGCTGCTGGCCCCAGCACAATGTCTCAATTTATGGATTCAGGTGATTAGGTGGCAAGTACCTGAAGTTACGAAGACAATCCTATAACCCTACCTTCATGTTTGCATAATACCCTAACCCAAAGGCTCAGTTTAGCATTTATCCAACAGCACAGGCCCTGGATTGTTGAAGATGGCCTCAGGAACCAGCACAGGGCCTGGTGTGTTGTACATGGCCACAGCTAGCAGCACAGGGCCTGGTTTGGTGAAGATGGCCTCGGCCAGAAGCGCAGGGCCTGGTGTGATGTGAGTGGCCTGAGCAAGAGCCACAGGCCCTGGTGTGGTGTAAGTCGCCACAGCCAGAACCCACAGGCCCTGGTGTGGTGTAACTGGCCTCAGCCAGAGCCACAGCCCCTGATGTGGTGTAAGTGGCCCCAGCCGGTCACTCAGGCCCTGGTGTGGTGTAGGTGGCATCAGCCAGCAGCCACAGGCCCTGGTGTGGTGTAGGTGGCCTCAGCCAGCAGCCACAAGCCCTTGTGTGGTGTAAGTGGCCTCAGCCAGCAGCCACAGGCCCTGGTGTGGTGTAAGTGGCCTCAGCCAGTGCCACAGACCCTGGTGTGGTGTAAGTGGCCTGAGCAAGAGCCACAGACCATGGTGTGGTGTAATTGGCCTCAATAGCAACTAAGGCCCTGGTGTGGTGTAGGTGGCCTAAGCCAGAAGCCACAGGCCCTGGTGTGGTGTAAGTGGCCTCAGCCAGCAGCCACAGGCCCTGGTGTGGTGTAAGTGGCCTCAGCCAGAAGCCACAGGCACTGGTGTGGTGTAAGTGGCCTCAGCCAGCAGCAAAAGGGCCCTGGTGTGGTGTAAGTGGCCTCAGCCAGCAGCCACAGGCCTTGGTGTGGTGTAAGTGGCCTCAGCCAGCAGCCACAGGCCCTGGTGTGGTGTAAGTCGCCTCAGCCAGAAGCCACAGGCACTGGTGTGGTGTAAGTGGCCTCAGCCAGCAGCCACAGGCCCTGGTGTGGTGTAGGTGGCCTCAGCCAGCAGCCACAGGCCCTGGTGTGGTGTAGGTGGCCTCAGCCAGCAGCCACAGGCCCTGGTGTGGTGTAAGTGGCCTCAGCCAGCAGCCACAGGCCCTGGTGTGGTGTAAGTGGCCTGAGCAAGAGCCACAGGCCCTGTTGTGGTGTAAGTGGCCTCAGCCAGCAGCCACAGGCCCTGGTGTGGTGTAAGTGGCCTGAGCAAGTGCCACAGGCCCTGGTGTGGTGTAAGTGGCCTGAGCAAGTGCCACAGGCCCTGGTGTGGTGTAAGTGGCCTCAATAGCAAATAAGGCCCTGGTGTGGTGTAAGTGGCCTGAGCAAGAACCACAGGGCCTGGTTTGGTGAAGATGGCCTCGGCCAGAAGCGCAGGGCCTGGTGTGATGTGAGTGGCCTGAGCAAGAGCCACAGGCCCTGGTGTGGTGTAAGTGGCCTCAGCCAGCAGCCACAGGCCCTGGTGTGGTGTAAGTGGCCTCAGCCAGAAGCCACAGGCACTGGTGTGGTGTAAGTGGCCTCAGCCAGCAGCAAAAGGGCCCTGGTGTGGTGTAGGTGGCCTCAGCCAGCAGCCACAGGCCCTGGTGTGGTGTAGGTGGCCTCAGCCAGCAGCCACAGGCCCTGGTGTGGTGTAAGTGGCCTCAGCCAGCAGCAAAAGGGCCGTGGTGTGGTGTAAGTCGCCTCAGCCAGCAGCCACAGGCCCTGGTGTGGTGTAGGTGGCCTCAGCCAGCAGCCACAGGCCCTGGTGTGGTGTAAGTGGCCTGAGCAAGAGCCACAGGCCCTGGTGTGGTGTAAGTGGCCTGAGCAAGAGCCACAGACCCTGGTGTGGTGTAATTGGCCTCAATAGCAACTAATGCCCTGGTGTGGTGTAGGTGGCCTCAGCCAGCAGCCACAGGCCCTGGTGTGGTGTAAGTGGCCTGAGCAAGAGCCACAGGCCCTGGTGTGGTGTAAGTGGCCTGAGCAAGAGCCACAGACCCTGGTGTGGTGTAATTGGCCTCAATAGCAACTAATGCCCTGGTGTGGTGTAGGTGGCCTCAGCCAGCAGCCACAGGCCCTGGTGTGGTGAAAGTGGCCTCAGCCAGAGCCACAGGCCCTGATGTGGTGTAAGTGGCCCCAGCCGGTCCCTCAGGCCCTTGTGTGGTGTAGGTTGCATCAGCTAGCAGCACAAGACATTGGAAAAGAGCCAAAAGCAATGTCGTTAATGTGCCCTCATTAATGGGCAGCTGCTTTTGGTCTTTTAATACACCCCTTCTCTGGATCAAAAGCGGTTCAATGACATGAAAATCAAAGGCTTACAGCACCAGGTATTCCCAGGCAGTCTCCCATTCAAGTACTAACCAAGCCCAGCCCTGCTTAGCTTCCGAGATCAGACGAGGTCGGGCGTGCTCAGGGTGGTATGGCCGTAAGCTGCTGGCTCCAGCACAATGTCTCAATTTATGGATTCAAGTGATTAGGTGGCAAGTACCTGAAGTTACGAAGACAATGCTATAACCATACCTGCATGTTTGCATAATACCCTAACCCAAAGGCTCAGTTTGGCATTTATCCAACAGCACAGGCCCTGGATTGTTGAAGATGGCCTCAGGAAACAGCACAGGGCCTGGTGTGTTGTACATGGCCACAGCAAGCAGCACAGGGCCTGGTTTGGTGAAGATGGCCTCAGCCAGAAGCACAGGGCCTGGTGTGATATGAGTGGCCTGAGCAAGAGCCACAGGCCCTGGTGTGGTGTAAGTGGCCTGAGCAAGAGCCACAGGCCCTGGTGTGGTGTAGGTGGCCTCAGCCAGCAGCCACAGGCCCTGGTGTGGTGTAGGTGGCCTCAGCCAGCAGCCACAAGCCCTTGTGTGGTGTAAGTGGCCTCAGCCAGCAGCCACAGGCCCTGGTGTGGTGTAAGTGGCCTCAGCCAGTGCCACAGACCCTGGTGTGGTGTAAGTGGCCTGAGCAAGAGCCACAGACCATGGTGTGGTGTAATTGGCCTCAATAGCAACTAAGGCCCTGGTGTGGTGTAGGTGGCCTAAGCCAGAAGCCACAGGCCCTGGTGTGGTGTAAGTGGCCTCAGCCAGCAGCCACAGGCCCTGGTGTGGTGTAAGTGGCCTCAGCCAGAAGCCACAGGCACTGGTGTGGTGTAAGTGGCCTCAGCCAGCAGCAAAAGGGCCCTGGTGTGGTGTAAGTGGCCTCAGCCAGCAGCCACAGGCCTTGGTGTGGTGTAAGTGGCCTCAGCCAGCAGCCACAGGCCCTGGTGTGGTGTAAGTCGCCTCAGCCAGAAGCCACAGGCACTGGTGTGGTGTAAGTGGCCTCAGCCAGCAGCCACAGGCCCTGGTGTGGTGTAGGTGGCCTCAGCCAGCAGCCACAGGCCCTGGTGTGGTGTAGGTGGCCTCAGCCAGCAGCCACAGGCCCTGGTGTGGTGTAAGTGGCCTCAGCCAGCAGCCACAGGCCCTGGTGTGGTGTAAGTGGCCTGAGCAAGAGCCACAGGCCCTGTTGTGGTGTAAGTGGCCTCAGCCAGCAGCCACAGGCCCTGGTGTGGTGTAAGTGGCCTGAGCAAGTGCCACAGGCCCTGGTGTGGTGTAAGTGGCCTGAGCAAGTGCCACAGGCCCTGGTGTGGTGTAAGTGGCCTCAATAGCAAATAAGGCCCTGGTGTGGTGTAAGTGGCCTGAGCAAGAACCACAGGGCCTGGTTTGGTGAAGATGGCCTCGGCCAGAAGCGCAGGGCCTGGTGTGATGTGAGTGGCCTGAGCAAGAGCCACAGGCCCTGGTGTGGTGTAAGTGGCCTCAGCCAGCAGCCACAGGCCCTGGTGTGGTGTAAGTGGCCTCAGCCAGAAGCCACAGGCACTGGTGTGGTGTAAGTGGCCTCAGCCAGCAGCAAAAGGGCCCTGGTGTGGTGTAGGTGGCCTCAGCCAGCAGCCACAGGCCCTGGTGTGGTGTAGGTGGCCTCAGCCAGCAGCCACAGGCCCTGGTGTGGTGTAAGTGGCCTCAGCCAGCAGCAAAAGGGCCGTGGTGTGGTGTAAGTCGCCTCAGCCAGCAGCCACAGGCCCTGGTGTGGTGTAGGTGGCCTCAGCCAGCAGCCACAGGCCCTGGTGTGGTGTAAGTGGCCTGAGCAAGAGCCACAGGCCCTGGTGTGGTGTAAGTGGCCTGAGCAAGAGCCACAGACCCTGGTGTGGTGTAATTGGCCTCAATAGCAACTAATGCCCTGGTGTGGTGTAGGTGGCCTCAGCCAGCAGCCACAGGCCCTGGTGTGGTGTAAGTGGCCTGAGCAAGAGCCACAGGCCCTGGTGTGGTGTAAGTGGCCTGAGCAAGAGCCACAGACCCTGGTGTGGTGTAATTGGCCTCAATAGCAACTAATGCCCTGGTGTGGTGTAGGTGGCCTCAGCCAGCAGCCACAGGCCCTGGTGTGGTGAAAGTGGCCTCAGCCAGAGCCACAGGCCCTGATGTGGTGTAAGTGGCCCCAGCCGGTCCCTCAGGCCCTTGTGTGGTGTAGGTTGCATCAGCTAGCAGCACAAGACATTGGAAAAGAGCCAAAAGCAATGTCGTTAATGTGCCCTCATTAATGGGCAGCTGCTTTTGGTCTTTTAATACACCCCTTCTCTGGATCAAAAGCGGTTCAATGACATGAAAATCAAAGGCTTACAGCACCAGGTATTCCCAGGCAGTCTCCCATCCAAGTACTAACCAAGCCCAGCCCTGCTTAGCTTCCGAGATCAGACGAGGTCGGGCGTGCTCAGGGTGGTATGGCCGTAAGCTGCTGGCTCCAGCACAATGTCTCAATTTATGGATTCAAGTGATTAGGTGGCAAGTACCTGAAGTTACGAAGACAATGCTATAACCATACCTGCATGTTTGCATAATACCCTAACCCAAAGGCTCAGTTTGGCATTTATCCAACAGCACAGGCCCTGGATTGTTGAAGATGGCCTCAGGAACCAGCACAGGGCCTGGTGTGTTGTACATGGCCACAGCAAGGAGCACAGGGCCTGGTTTGGTGAAGATGGCCTCGGCCAGAAGCACAGGGCCTGGTGTGATGTGAGTGGCCTGAGCAAGAGCCACAGGCCTTGGTGTGGTGTAAGTGGCCTCAGCCAGCAGCCACAGGCCCTGGTGTGGTGTAAGTCGCCTCAGCCAGAAGCCACAGGCACTGGTGTGGTGTAAGTGGCCTCAGCCAGCAGCCACAGGCCCTGGTGTGGTGTAGGTGGCCTCAGCCAACCGCCACAGGGCCTGGTGTGGTGTAGGTGGCCTCAGCCAGCAGCCACAGGCCCTGGTGTGGTGTAAGTTGCCTCAGCCAGCAGCCACAGGCCGTGGTGTGGTGTAAGTGGCCTGAGCAAGAGCCACAGGCCCTGGTGTGGTGTAAGTGGCCTGAGCAAGAGCCACAGACCCTGGTGTGGTGTAATTGGCCTCAATAGCAACTAATGCCCTGGTGTGGTGTAGGTGGCCTCAGCCAGCAGCCACAGGCCCTGGTGTGGTGTAAGTGGCCTCAGCCAGCAGCCACAGGCCCTGGTGTGGTGTAAGTCGCCTCAGCCAGAAGCCACAGGCACTGGTGTGGTGTAAGTGGCCTCAGCCAGCAGCCACAGGCCCTGGTGTGGTGTAGGTGGCCTCAGCCAGCAGCCACAGGGCCTGGTGTGGTGTAGGTGGCCTCAGCCAGTAGCCACAGGCCCTGGTGTGGTGTAAGTGGCCTCAGCCAGCAGCCACAGGCCCTGGTGTGGTGTAAGTGGCCTGAGCAAGAGCCACAGGCCCTGGTGTGGTGTAAGTGGCCTGAGCAAGAGCCACAGACCCTGGTGTGGTGTAATTGGCCTCAATAGCAACTAATGCCCTGGTGTGGTGTAGGTGGCCTCAGCCAGCAGCCACAGGCCCTGGTGTGGTGTAAGTGGCCTCAGCCAGCAGCCACAGGCCCTGGTGTGGTGTAAGTCGCCTCAGCCAGAAGCCACAGGCACTGGTGTGGTGTAAGTGGCCTCAGCCAGCAGCAAAAGGGCCCTGGTGTGGTGTAAGTGGCCTCAGCCAGCAGCCACAGGCCCTGGTGTGGTGTAGGTGGCCTCAGCCAGCAGCCACAGGCCCTTGTGTGGTGTAATTGGCCTCAATAGCAACTAAGGCCCTGGTGTGGTGTAGGTGGCCTAAGCCAGCAGCCACAGGCCCTGGTGTGGTGTAAGTGGCCTCAGCCAGTACCACAGGCCCTGGTGTGGTGTAAGTGGCCTGAGCAAGAGCCACAGGCCCTGGTGTGGTGTAAGTGGCCTCAGCCAGCAGCCACAGGCCCTGGTGTGGTGTAAGTGGCCTCAGCCAGCAGCCACAGGCCCTGGTGTGGTGTAAGTGGCCTCAGCCAGTGCCACAGGCCCTGGTGTGGTGTAAGTGGCCTGAGCAAGAGCCACAGGCCCTGGTGTGGTGTAAGTGGCCTGAGCAAGAGCCACAGACCCTGGTGTGGTGTAATTGGCCTCAATAGCAACTAATGCCCTGGTGTGGTGTAGGTGGCCTCAGCCAGCAGCCACAGGCCCTGGTGTGGTGTAAGTGGCCTGAGCAAGAGCCACAGGCCCTGGTGTGGTGTAAGTGGCCTGAGCAAGAGCCACAGACCCTGGTGTGGTGTAATTGGCCTCAATAGCAACTAATGCCCTGGTGTGGTGTAGGTGGCCTCAGCCAGCAGCCACAGGCCCTGATGTGGTGTAAGTGGCCCCAGCCGGTCACTCAGGCCCTTGTGTGGTGTAGGTGGCATCAGCTAGCAGCACAAGACATTGGAAAAGAGCCAAAAGCAGTGTCGTTAATGTGCCCTCATTAATGGGCAGCTGCTTTTGGTCTTTTAATACACCCCTTCTCTGGATCAAAAGCGGTTCAATGACATGAAAATCAAAGGCTTACGGCACCAGGTATTCCCAGGCAGTCTCCCATCCAAGTACTAACCAAGCCCAGCCCTGCTTAGCTTCCGAGATCAGACGAGGTCGGGCGTGCTCAGGGTGGTATGGCCATAAGCTGCTGGCCCCAGCACAATGACTCAATTTATGGATTCAAGTGATTAGGTGGCAAGTACCTGAAGTTACGAAGACAATCCTATAACCATACCTGCATGTTTGCATAATACCCTAACCCAAAGGCTCAGTTTAGCATTTATCCAACAGCACAGGCCCTGGATTGTTGAAGATGGCCTCAGGAACCAGCACAGGGCCTGGTGTGTTGTACATGGCCACAGCTAGCAGCACAGGGCCTGGTTTGGTGAAGATGGCCTAGGCCAGAAGAGCAGGGCCTGGTGTGATGTGAGTGGCCTGAGCAAGAGCCACATACCCTGGTGTGGTGTAATTGGCCTCAATAGCAACTAAGGCCCTGGTGTGGTGTAGGTGGCCTCAGCCAGCAGCCACAGGCCCTGGTGTGGTGTAAGTGGCCTCAATAGCAACTAAGGCCCTGGTGTGGTGTAAGTGGCCTGAGCAAGAGCCACATACCCTGGTGTGGTGTAATTGGCCTGAATAGCAACTAAGGCCCCGGTGTGGTGTAGGTGGCCACAGCCAGGAGCCACAGGCCCTGGTGTGGTGTAAGTGGCCCCAGCCGGTCACTCAGACCCTGGTGTGGTGTAGGTGGCATCAGCTAGCAGCACAAGACATTGGAAAACAGCCAAAAGCAATGTCGTTAATGTGCCCTCATTAATGGGGAGCTGCTTCTGGTCTTTTAATACACCCCTTCTCTGGATCAAAAGCGGTTCAATGACATGAAAATGAAAGGCTTACAGCACCAGGTATTCCCAGGCAGTCTCCCATCCAAGTACTAACCAAGCCCAGCCCTGCTTAGCTTCCGAGATCAGTCGAGGTCAGGCGTGCTAAGGGTGGTATGGCCGTAAGCTGCTGGCCCCAGCACAATGTCTCAATTTATGGATTCAAGTGATTAGGTGGCAAGTACCTGAAGTTACGAAGACAATCCTATAACCATACCTGCATGTTTGCATAATACCCTAACCAAAAGGCTCAGTTTGGCATTTATCCAACAGCACAGGCCCTGGATTGTTGAAGATGGCCTCAAGAACCAGCACAGGACCTGGTGTGTTTTACATGGCCACAGCAAGCAGCACAGGGCCTGGTTTGGTGAAGATGGCCTCAGCAAGCAGCCACAGGCCCTGGTTTGGTGTAAGTGGCCTCAGCTAGCAGCCACAGGCCCTGGTGTGGTGTGAGTGGCCTCAGCCAGCAGCCACAGGCCCTGGTGTGGTGTAAGTGGCCTCAGCCAGTGCCACAGGCCCTGGTGTGGTGTAAGTGGCCTGAGCAAGAGCCACAGACCATGGTGTGGTGTAATTGGCCTCAATAGCAACTAAGGCCCTGGTGTGGTGTAAGTGGCCTCAGCCAGCAGCCACAGGCCCTGGTGTGGTGTAAGTGGCCTCAGCCAGCAGCCACAGGCCCTGGTGTGGTGTAAGTGGCCTCAGCCAGAGCCACAGGCCCTTATGTGGTGTAAGTGGCCCCAGCCGTTCACTCAGGCCCTGGTGTGGTGTAGGTGGCATCAGCTAGCAGCACAAGACATTGGAAAACAGCCAAAAGCAATGTCGTTAATGTGCCCTCATTAATGGGCAGCTGCTTTTGGTCTTTTAATACACCCCTTCTCTGGATCAAAAGCGGTTCAATGACATGAAAATGAAAGGCTTACAGCACTAGGTATTCCCAGGCAGTCTCCCATCCAAGTACTAACCAAGCCCAGCCCTGCTCAGCTTCCGAGATCAGACGAGGTCGGGCGTGCTCAGGGTGGTATGGCCGTAAGCTGCTGGCCCCAGCACAATGTCTCAATTTATGGATTCAGGTGATTAGGTGGCAAGTACCTGAAGTTACGAAGACAATCCTATAACCCTACCTTCATGTTTGCATAATACCCTAACCCAAAGGCTCAGTTTAGCATTTATCCAACAGCACAGGCCCTGGATTGTTGAAGATGGCCTCAGGAACCAGCACAGGGCCTGGTGTGTTGTACATGGCCACAGCTAGCAGCACAGGGCCTGGTTTGGTGAAGATGGCCTCGGCCAGAAGCGCAGGGCCTGGTGTGATGTGAGTGGCCTGAGCAAGAGCCACAGGCCCTGGTGTGGTGTAAGTCGCCACAGCCAGAACCCACAGGCCCTGGTGTGGTGTAACTGGCCTCAGCCAGAGCCACAGCCCCTGATGTGGTGTAAGTGGCCCCAGCCGGTCACTCAGGCCCTGGTGTGGTGTAGGTGGCATCAGCCAGCAGCCACAGGGCCTGGTGTGGTGTAGGTGGCCTCAGCCAGCAGCCACAAGCCCTTGTGTGGTGTAAGTGGCCTCAGCCAGCAGCCACAGGCCCTGGTGTGGTGTAAGTGGCCTCAGCCAGTGCCACAGACCCTGGTGTGGTGTAAGTGGCCTGAGCAAGAGCCACAGACCATGGTGTGGTGTAATTGGCCTCAATAGCAACTAAGGCCCTGGTGTGGTGTAGGTGGCCTAAGCCAGAAGCCACAGGCCCTGGTGTGGTGTAAGTGGCCTCAGCCAGCAGCCACAGGCCCTGGTGTGGTGTAAGTGGCCTCAGCCAGAAGCCACAGGCACTGGTGTGGTGTAAGTGGCCTCAGCCAGCAGCAAAAGGGCCCTGGTGTGGTGTAAGTGGCCTCAGCCAGCAGCCACAGGCCTTGGTGTGGTGTAAGTGGCCTCAGCCAGCAGCCACAGGCCCTGGTGTGGTGTAAGTCGCCTCAGCCAGAAGCCACAGGCACTGGTGTGGTGTAAGTGGCCTCAGCCAGCAGCCACAGGCCCTGGTGTGGTGTAGGTGGCCTCAGCCAGCAGCCACAGGCCCTGGTGTGGTGTAGGTGGCCTCAGCCAGCAGCCACAGGCCCTGGTGTGGTGTAAGTGGCCTCAGCCAGCAGCCACAGGCCCTGGTGTGGTGTAAGTGGCCTGAGCAAGAGCCACAGGCCCTGTTGTGGTGTAAGTGGCCTCAGCCAGCAGCCACAGGCCCTGGTGTGGTGTAAGTGGCCTGAGCAAGTGCCACAGGCCCTGGTGTGGTGTAAGTGGCCTGAGCAAGTGCCACAGGCCCTGGTGTGGTGTAAGTGGCCTCAATAGCAAATAAGGCCCTGGTGTGGTGTAAGTGGCCTGAGCAAGAACCACAGGGCCTGGTTTGGTGAAGATGGCCTCGGCCAGAAGCGCAGGGCCTGGTGTGATGTGAGTGGCCTGAGCAAGAGCCACAGGCCCTGGTGTGGTGTAAGTGGCCTCAGCCAGCAGCCACAGGCCCTGGTGTGGTGTAAGTGGCCTCAGCCAGAAGCCACAGGCACTGGTGTGGTGTAAGTGGCCTCAGCCAGCAGCAAAAGGGCCCTGGTGTGGTGTAGGTGGCCTCAGCCAGCAGCCACAGGCCCTGGTGTGGTGTAGGTGGCCTCAGCCAGCAGCCACAGGCCCTGGTGTGGTGTAAGTGGCCTCAGCCAGCAGCAAAAGGGCCGTGGTGTGGTGTAAGTCGCCTCAGCCAGCAGCCACAGGCCCTGGTGTGGTGTAGGTGGCCTCAGCCAGCAGCCACAGGCCCTGGTGTGGTGTAAGTGGCCTGAGCAAGAGCCACAGGCCCTGGTGTGGTGTAAGTGGCCTGAGCAAGAGCCACAGACCCTGGTGTGGTGTAATTGGCCTCAATAGCAACTAATGCCCTGGTGTGGTGTAGGTGGCCTCAGCCAGCAGCCACAGGCCCTGGTGTGGTGTAAGTGGCCTGAGCAAGAGCCACAGGCCCTGGTGTGGTGTAAGTGGCCTGAGCAAGAGCCACAGACCCTGGTGTGGTGTAATTGGCCTCAATAGCAACTAATGCCCTGGTGTGGTGTAGGTGGCCTCAGCCAGCAGCCACAGGCCCTGGTGTGGTGAAAGTGGCCTCAGCCAGAGCCACAGGCCCTGATGTGGTGTAAGTGGCCCCAGCCGGTCCCTCAGGCCCTTGTGTGGTGTAGGTTGCATCAGCTAGCAGCACAAGACATTGGAAAAGAGCCAAAAGCAATGTCGTTAATGTGCCCTCATTAATGGGCAGCTGCTTTTGGTCTTTTAATACACCCCTTCTCTGGATCAAAAGCGGTTCAATGACATGAAAATCAAAGGCTTACAGCACCAGGTATTCCCAGGCAGTCTCCCATTCAAGTACTAACCAAGCCCAGCCCTGCTTAGCTTCCGAGATCAGACGAGGTCGGGCGTGCTCAGGGTGGTATGGCCGTAAGCTGCTGGCTCCAGCACAATGTCTCAATTTATGGATTCAAGTGATTAGGTGGCAAGTACCTGAAGTTACGAAGACAATGCTATAACCATACCTGCATGTTTGCATAATACCCTAACCCAAAGGCTCAGTTTGGCATTTATCCAACAGCACAGGCCCTGGATTGTTGAAGATGGCCTCAGGAAACAGCACAGGGCCTGGTGTGTTGTACATGGCCACAGCAAGCAGCACAGGGCCTGGTTTGGTGAAGATGGCCTCAGCCAGAAGCACAGGGCCTGGTGTGATATGAGTGGCCTGAGCAAGAGCCACAGGCCCTGGTGTGGTGTAAGTGGCCTGAGCAAGAGCCACAGGCCCTGGTGTGGTGTAGGTGGCCTCAGCCAGCAGCCACAGGCCCTGGTGTGGTGTAGGTGGCCTCAGCCAGCAGCCACAAGCCCTTGTGTGGTGTAAGTGGCCTCAGCCAGCAGCCACAGGCCCTGGTGTGGTGTAAGTGGCCTCAGCCAGTGCCACAGACCCTGGTGTGGTGTAAGTGGCCTGAGCAAGAGCCACAGACCATGGTGTGGTGTAATTGGCCTCAATAGCAACTAAGGCCCTGGTGTGGTGTAGGTGGCCTAAGCCAGAAGCCACAGGCCCTGGTGTGGTGTAAGTGGCCTCAGCCAGCAGCCACAGGCCCTGGTGTGGTGTAAGTGGCCTCAGCCAGAAGCCACAGGCACTGGTGTGGTGTAAGTGGCCTCAGCCAGCAGCAAAAGGGCCCTGGTGTGGTGTAAGTGGCCTCAGCCAGCAGCCACAGGCCTTGGTGTGGTGTAAGTGGCCTCAGCCAGCAGCCACAGGCCCTGGTGTGGTGTAAGTCGCCTCAGCCAGAAGCCACAGGCACTGGTGTGGTGTAAGTGGCCTCAGCCAGCAGCCACAGGCCCTGGTGTGGTGTAGGTGGCCTCAGCCAGCAGCCACAGGCCCTGGTGTGGTGTAGGTGGCCTCAGCCAGCAGCCACAGGCCCTGGTGTGGTGTAAGTGGCCTCAGCCAGCAGCCACAGGCCCTGGTGTGGTGTAAGTGGCCTGAGCAAGAGCCACAGGCCCTGTTGTGGTGTAAGTGGCCTCAGCCAGCAGCCACAGGCCCTGGTGTGGTGTAAGTGGCCTGAGCAAGTGCCACAGGCCCTGGTGTGGTGTAAGTGGCCTGAGCAAGTGCCACAGGCCCTGGTGTGGTGTAAGTGGCCTCAATAGCAAATAAGGCCCTGGTGTGGTGTAAGTGGCCTGAGCAAGAACCACAGGGCCTGGTTTGGTGAAGATGGCCTCGGCCAGAAGCGCAGGGCCTGGTGTGATGTGAGTGGCCTGAGCAAGAGCCACAGGCCCTGGTGTGGTGTAAGTGGCCTCAGCCAGCAGCCACAGGCCCTGGTGTGGTGTAAGTGGCCTCAGCCAGAAGCCACAGGCACTGGTGTGGTGTAAGTGGCCTCAGCCAGCAGCAAAAGGGCCCTGGTGTGGTGTAGGTGGCCTCAGCCAGCAGCCACAGGCCCTGGTGTGGTGTAGGTGGCCTCAGCCAGCAGCCACAGGCCCTGGTGTGGTGTAAGTGGCCTCAGCCAGCAGCAAAAGGGCCGTGGTGTGGTGTAAGTCGCCTCAGCCAGCAGCCACAGGCCCTGGTGTGGTGTAGGTGGCCTCAGCCAGCAGCCACAGGCCCTGGTGTGGTGTAAGTGGCCTGAGCAAGAGCCACAGGCCCTGGTGTGGTGTAAGTGGCCTGAGCAAGAGCCACAGACCCTGGTGTGGTGTAATTGGCCTCAATAGCAACTAATGCCCTGGTGTGGTGTAGGTGGCCTCAGCCAGCAGCCACAGGCCCTGGTGTGGTGTAAGTGGCCTGAGCAAGAGCCACAGGCCCTGGTGTGGTGTAAGTGGCCTGAGCAAGAGCCACAGACCCTGGTGTGGTGTAATTGGCCTCAATAGCAACTAATGCCCTGGTGTGGTGTAGGTGGCCTCAGCCAGCAGCCACAGGCCCTGGTGTGGTGAAAGTGGCCTCAGCCAGAGCCACAGGCCCTGATGTGGTGTAAGTGGCCCCAGCCGGTCCCTCAGGCCCTTGTGTGGTGTAGGTTGCATCAGCTAGCAGCACAAGACATTGGAAAAGAGCCAAAAGCAATGTCGTTAATGTGCCCTCATTAATGGGCAGCTGCTTTTGGTCTTTTAATACACCCCTTCTCTGGATCAAAAGCGGTTCAATGACATGAAAATCAAAGGCTTACAGCACCAGGTATTCCCAGGCAGTCTCCCATCCAAGTACTAACCAAGCCCAGCCCTGCTTAGCTTCCGAGATCAGACGAGGTCGGGCGTGCTCAGGGTGGTATGGCCGTAAGCTGCTGGCTCCAGCACAATGTCTCAATTTATGGATTCAAGTGATTAGGTGGCAAGTACCTGAAGTTACGAAGACAATGCTATAACCATACCTGCATGTTTGCATAATACCCTAACCCAAAGGCTCAGTTTGGCATTTATCCAACAGCACAGGCCCTGGATTGTTGAAGATGGCCTCAGGAACCAGCACAGGGCCTGGTGTGTTGTACATGGCCACAGCAAGGAGCACAGGGCCTGGTTTGGTGAAGATGGCCTCGGCCAGAAGCACAGGGCCTGGTGTGATGTGAGTGGCCTGAGCAAGAGCCACAGGCCTTGGTGTGGTGTAAGTGGCCTCAGCCAGCAGCCACAGGCCCTGGTGTGGTGTAAGTCGCCTCAGCCAGAAGCCACAGGCACTGGTGTGGTGTAAGTGGCCTCAGCCAGCAGCCACAGGCCCTGGTGTGGTGTAGGTGGCCTCAGCCAACCGCCACAGGGCCTGGTGTGGTGTAGGTGGCCTCAGCCAGCAGCCACAGGCCCTGGTGTGGTGTAAGTTGCCTCAGCCAGCAGCCACAGGCCGTGGTGTGGTGTAAGTGGCCTGAGCAAGAGCCACAGGCCCTGGTGTGGTGTAAGTGGCCTGAGCAAGAGCCACAGACCCTGGTGTGGTGTAATTGGCCTCAATAGCAACTAATGCCCTGGTGTGGTGTAGGTGGCCTCAGCCAGCAGCCACAGGCCCTGGTGTGGTGTAAGTGGCCTCAGCCAGCAGCCACAGGCCCTGGTGTGGTGTAAGTCGCCTCAGCCAGAAGCCACAGGCACTGGTGTGGTGTAAGTGGCCTCAGCCAGCAGCCACAGGCCCTGGTGTGGTGTAGGTGGCCTCAGCCAGCCGCCACAGGGCCTGGTGTGGTGTAGGTGGCCTCAGCCAGTAGCCACAGGCCCTGGTGTGGTGTAAGTGGCCTCAGCCAGCAGCCACAGGCCCTGGTGTGGTGTAAGTGGCCTGAGCAAGAGCCACAGGCCCTGGTGTGGTGTAAGTGGCCTGAGCAAGAGCCACAGACCCTGGTGTGGTGTAATTGGCCTCAATAGCAACTAATGCCCTGGTGTGGTGTAGGTGGCCTCAGCCAGCAGCCACAGGCCCTGGTGTGGTGTAAGTGGCCTCAGCCAGCAGCCACAGGCCCTGGTGTGGTGTAAGTCGCCTCAGCCAGAAGCCACAGGCACTGGTGTGGTGTAAGTGGCCTCAGCCAGCAGCAAAAGGGCCCTGGTGTGGTGTAAGTGGCCTCAGCCAGCAGCCACAGGCCCTGGTGTGGTGTAGGTGGCCTCAGCCAGCAGCCACAGGCCCTTGTGTGGTGTAATTGGCCTCAATAGCAACTAAGGCCCTGGTGTGGTGTAGGTGGCCTAAGCCAGCAGCCACAGGCCCTGGTGTGGTGTAAGTGGCCTCAGCCAGTACCACAGGCCCTGGTGTGGTGTAAGTGGCCTGAGCAAGAGCCACAGGCCCTGGTGTGGTGTAAGTGGCCTCAGCCAGCAGCCACAGGCCCTGGTGTGGTGTAAGTGGCCTCAGCCAGCAGCCACAGGCCCTGGTGTGGTGTAAGTGGCCTCAGCCAGTGCCACAGGCCCTGGTGTGGTGTAAGTGGCCTGAGCAAGAGCCACAGGCCCTGGTGTGGTGTAAGTGGCCTGAGCAAGAGCCACAGACCCTGGTGTGGTGTAATTGGCCTCAATAGCAACTAATGCCCTGGTGTGGTGTAGGTGGCCTCAGCCAGCAGCCACAGGCCCTGGTGTGGTGTAAGTGGCCTGAGCAAGAGCCACAGGCCCTGGTGTGGTGTAAGTGGCCTGAGCAAGAGCCACAGACCCTGGTGTGGTGTAATTGGCCTCAATAGCAACTAATGCCCTGGTGTGGTGTAGGTGGCCTCAGCCAGCAGCCACAGGCCCTGATGTGGTGTAAGTGGCCCCAGCCGGTCACTCAGGCCCTTGTGTGGTGTAGGTGGCATCAGCTAGCAGCACAAGACATTGGAAAAGAGCCAAAAGCAGTGTCGTTAATGTGCCCTCATTAATGGGCAGCTGCTTTTGGTCTTTTAATACACCCCTTCTCTGGATCAAAAGCGGTTCAATGACATGAAAATCAAAGGCTTACAGCACCAGGTATTCCCAGGCAGTCTCCCATCCAAGTACTAACCAAGCCCAGCCCTGCTTAGCTTCCGAGATCAGACGAGGTCGGGCGTGCTCAGGGTGGTATGGCCATAAGCTGCTGGCCCCAGCACAATGACTCAATTTATGGATTCAAGTGATTAGGTGGCAAGTACCTGAAGTTACGAAGACAATCCTATAACCATACCTGCATGTTTGCATAATACCCTAACCCAAAGGCTCAGTTTAGCATTTATCCAACAGCACAGGCCCTGGATTGTTGAAGATGGCCTCAGGAACCAGCACAGGGCCTGGTGTGTTGTACATGGCCACAGCTAGCAGCACAGGGCCTGGTTTGGTGAAGATGGCCTAGGCCAGAAGAGCAGGGCCTGGTGTGATGTGAGTGGCCTGAGCAAGAGCCACATACCCTGGTGTGGTGTAATTGGCCTCAATAGCAACTAAGGCCCTGGTGTGGTGTAGGTGGCCTCAGCCAGCAGCCACAGGCCCTGGTGTGGTGTAAGTGGCCTCAATAGCAACTAAGGCCCTGGTGTGGTGTAAGTGGCCTGAGCAAGAGCCACATACCCTGGTGTGGTGTAATTGGCCTGAATAGCAACTAAGGCCCCGGTGTGGTGTAGGTGGCCACAGCCAGGAGCCACAGGCCCTGGTGTGGTGTAAGTGGCCCCAGCCGGTCACTCAGACCCTGGTGTGGTGTAGGTGGCATCAGCTAGCAGCACAAGACATTGGAAAACAGCCAAAAGCAATGTCGTTAATGTGCCCTCATTAATGGGGAGCTGCTTCTGGTCTTTTAATACACCCCTTCTCTGGATCAAAAGCGGTTCAATGACATGAAAATGAAAGGCTTACAGCACCAGGTATTCCCAGGCAGTCTCCCATCCAAGTACTAACCAAGCCCAGCCCTGCTTAGCTTCCGAGATCAGTCGAGGTCAGGCGTGCTCAGGGTGGTATGGCCGTAAGCTGCTGGCCCCAGCACAATGTCTCAATTTATGGATTCAAGTGATTAGGTGGCAAGTACCTGAAGTTACGAAGACAATCCTATAACCATACCTGCATGTTTGCATAATACCCTAACCAAAAGGCTCAGTTTGGCATTTATCCAACAGCACAGGCCCTGGATTGTTGAAGATGGCCTCAAGAACCAGCACAGAACCTGGTGTGTTTTACATGGCCACAGCAAGCAGCACAGGGCCTGGTTTGGTGAAGATGGCCTCAGCAAGCAGCCACAGGCCCTGGTTTGGTGTAAGTGGCCTCAGCTAGCAGCCACAGGCCCTGGTGTGGTGTGAGTGGCCTCAGCCAGCAGCCACAGGCCCTGGTGTGGTGTAAGTGGCCTCAGCCAGTGCCACAGGCCCTGGTGTGGTGTAAGTGGCCTGAGCAAGAGCCACAGACCATGGTGTGGTGTAATTGGCCTCAATAGCAACTAAGGCCCTGGTGTGGTGTAAGTGGCCTCAGCCAGCAGCCACAGGCCCTGGTGTGGTGTAAGTGGCCTCAGCCAGCAGCCACAGGCCCTGGTGTGGTGTAAGTGGCCTCAGCCAGAGCCACAGGCCCTTATGTGGTGTAAGTGGCCCCAGCCGTTCACTCAGGCCCTGGTGTGGTGTAGGTGGCATCAGCTAGCAGCACAAGACATTGGAAAACAGCCAAAAGCAATGTCGTTAATGTGCCCTCATTAATGGGCAGCTGCTTTTGGTCTTTTAATACACCCCTTCTCTGGATCAAAAGCGGTTCAATGACATGAAAATGAAAGGCTTACAGTACTAGGTATTCCCAGGCAGTCTCCCATCCAAGTACTAACCAAGCCCAGCCCTGCTCAGCTTCCGAGATCAGACGAGGTCGGGCGTGCTCAGGGTGGTATGGCCGTAAGCTGCTGGCCCCAGCACAATGTCTCAATTTATGGATTCAGGTGATTAGGTGGCAAGTACCTGAAGTTACGAAGACAATCCTATAACCCTACCTTCATGTTTGCATAATACCCTAACCCAAAGGCTCAGTTTAGCATTTATCCAACAGCACAGGCCCTGGATTGTTGAAGATGGCCTCAGGAACCAGCACAGGGCCTGGTGTGTTGTACATGGCCACAGCTAGCAGCACAGGGCCTGGTTTGGTGAAGATGGCCTCGGCCAGAAGCGCAGGGCCTGGTGTGATGTGAGTGGCCTGAGCAAGAGCCACAGGCCCTGGTGTGGTGTAAGTCGCCACAGCCAGAACCCACAGGCCCTGGTGTGGTGTAACTGGCCTCAGCCAGAGCCACAGCCCCTGATGTGGTGTAAGTGGCCCCAGCCGGTCACTCAGGCCCTGGTGTGGTGTAGGTGGCATCAGCTAGCAGCACAAGACATTGGAAAAGAGCCAAAAGCAATGTGATAAATGTGCCCTTATTAATGGGCAGCTGCTTTTGGTCTTTTAATACACCCCTTCTCTGGATCAAAAGCGGTTCAATGACATGAAAATTAAAGGCTTACAGCACCAGGTATTCCCAGGCAGTCTCCCATCCAAGTACTAACCAAGCCCAGCCCTGCTTAGCTTCCGAGATCAGACGAGGTCGGGCGTGCTCAGGGTGGTATGGCCATAAGCTGCTGGGCCCAGCACAATGTCTCAATTTATGGATTCAAGTGATTAGGTGGCAAGTACCTGAAGTTACGAAGACAATCCTATAACCATACCTGCATGTTTGCATAATACCCTAACCCAAAGGCTCAGTTTGGCATTTATCCAACAGCACAGGCCCTGGATTGTTGAAGATGGCCTCAGGAAACAGCACAGGGCCTGGTGTGTTGTACATGGCCACAGCAAGCAGCACAGGGCCTGGTTTGGTGAAGATGGCCTCAGCCAGAAGCACAGGGCCTGGTGTGATATGAGTGGCCTGAGCAAGAGCCACAGGCCCTGGTGTGGTGTAAGTGGCCTGAGCAAGAGCCACAGGCCCTGGTGTGGTGTAGGTGGCCTCAGCCAGCAGCCACAGGCCCTGGTGTGGTGTAGGTGGCCTCAGCCAGCAGCCACAAGCCCTTGTGTGGTGTAAGTGGCCTCAGCCAGCAGCCACAGGCCCTGGTGTGGTGTAAGTGGCCTCAGCCAGTGCCACAGACCCTGGTGTGGTGTAAGTGGCCTGAGCAAGAGCCACAGACCATGGTGTGGTGTAATTGGCCTCAATAGCAACTAAGGCCCTGGTGTGGTGTAGGTGGCCTCAGCCAGCAGCCACAGGCCCTGGTGTGGTGTAAGTGGCCTAAGCCAGAGCCACAGGCCCTGGTGTGGTGTAAGTGGCCTGAGCAAGAGCCACAGGGCCTGGTTTGGTGAAGATGGCCTCGGCCAGAAGCGCAGGGCCTGGTGTGATGTGAGTGGCCTGAGCAAGAGCCACAGGCCCTGGTGTGGTGTAAGTGGCCTCAGCCAGCAGCCACAGGCCCTGGTGTGGTGTAAGTCGCCTCAGCCAGAAGCCACAGGCACTGGTGTGGTGTAAGTGGCCTCAGCCAGCAGCAAAAGGGCCCTGGTGTGGTGTAAGTCGCCTCAGCCAGCAGCCACAGGCCCTGGTGTGGTGTAGATGGCCTCAGCCAGCAGCCACAGGCCCTGGTGTGGTGTAAGTGGCCTCAGCCAGCAGCCACAGGCCCTGGTGTGGTCTAAGTGGCCTCAGCCAGAAGCACAGGGCCTGGTGTGATATGAGTGGCCTGAGCAAGAGCCACAGGCCCTGGTGTGGTGTAAGTGGCCTGAGCAAGAGCCACAGGCCCTGGTGTGGTGTAAGTGGCCTGAGCAAGAGCCACAGGCCCTGGTGTGGTGTAGGTGGCCTCAGCCAGCAGCCACAGGCCCTGGTGTGGTGTAGGTGGCCTCAGCCAGCAGCCACAAGCCCTTGTGTGGTGTAAGTGGACTCAGCCAGCAGCCACAGGCCCTGGTGTGGTGTAAGTGGCCTCAGCCAGTGCCACAGGCCCTGGTGTGGTGTAAGTGGCCTGAGCAAGAGCCACAGACCATGGTGTGGTGTAATTGGCCTCAATAGCAACTAAGGCCCTGGTGTGGTGTAAGTGGCCTCAGCCAGCAGCCACAGGCCCTGGTGTGGTGTAAGTGGCCTCAGCCAGCAGCCACAGGCCCTGGTGTGGTGTAAGTGGCCTCAGCCAGAGCCACAGGCCCTTATGTGGTGTAAGTGGCCCCAGCCGTTCACTCAGGCCCTGGTGTGGTGTAGGTGGCATCAGCTAGCAGCACAAGACATTGGAAAACAGCCAAAAGCAATGTCGTTAATGTGCCCTCATTAATGGGCAGCTGCTTTTGGTCTTTTAATACACCCCTTCTCTGGATCAAAAGCGGTTCAATGACATGAAAATGAAAGGCTTACAGCACTAGGTATTCCCAGGCAGTCTCCCATCCAAGTACTAACCAAGCCCAGCCCTGCTCAGCTTCCGAGATCAGACGAGGTCGGGCGTGCTCAGGGTGGTATGGCCGTAAGCTGCTGGCCGCAGCACAATGTCTCAATTTATGGATTCAGGTGATTAGGTGGCAAGTACCTGAAGTTACGAAGACAATCCTATAACCCTACCTTCATGTTTGCATAATACCCTAACCCAAAGGCTCAGTTTTGCATTTATCCAACAGCACAGGCCCTGGATTGTTGAAGATGGCCTCAGGAACCAGCACAGGGCCTGGTGTGTTGTACATGGCCACAGCTAGCAGCACAGGGCCTGGTTTGGTGAAGATGGCCTCGGCCAGAAGCGCAGGGCCTGGTGTGATGTGAGTGGCCTGAGCAAGAGCCACAGGCCCTGGTGTGGTGTAAGTCGCCACAGCCAGAACCCACAGGCCCTGGTGTGGTGTAACTGGCCTCAGCCAGAGCCACAGCCCCTGATGTGGTGTAAGTGGCCCCAGCCGGTCACTCAGGCCCTGGTGTGGTGTAGGTGGCATCAGCTAGCAGCACAAGACATTGGAAAAGAGCCAAAAGCAATGTGATTAATGTGCCCTTATTAATGGGCAGCTGCTTTTGGTCTTTTAATACACCCCTTCTCTGGATCAAAAGCGGTTCAATGACATGAAAATTAAAGGCTTACAGCACCAGGTATTCCCAGGCAGTCTCCCATCCAAGTACTAACCAAGCCCAGCCCTGCTTAGCTTCCGAGATCAGACGAGGTCGGGCGTGCTCAGGGTGGTATGGCCGTAAGCTGCTGGGCCCAGCACAATGTCTCAATTTATGGATTCAAGTGATTAGGTGGCAAGTACCTGAAGTTACGAAGACAATCCTATAACCATACCTGCATGTTTGCATAATACCCTAACCCAAAGGCTCAGTTTGGCATTTATCCAACAGCACAGGCCCTGGATTGTTGAAGATGGCCTCAGGAAACAGCACAGGGCCTGGTGTGTTGTACATGGCCACAGCAAGCAGCACAGGGCCTGGTTTGGTGAAGATGGCCTCAGCCAGAAGCACAGGGCCTGGTGTGATATGAGTGGCCTGAGCAAGAGCCACAGGCCCTGGTGTGGTGTAAGTGGCCTGAGCAAGAGCCACAGGCCCTGGTGTGGTGTAAGTGGCCTGAGCAAGAGCCACCGGCCCTGGTGTGGTGTAGGTGGCCTCAGCCAGCAGCCACAGGCCCTGGTGTGGTGTAGGTGGCCTCAGCCAGCAGCCACAAGCCCTTGTGTGGTGTAAGTGGCCTCAGCCAGCAGCCACAGGCCCTGGTGTGGTGTAAGTGGCCTCAGCCAGTGCCACAGACCCTGGTGTGGTGTAAGTGGCCTGAGCAAGAGCCACAGACCATGGTGTGGTGTAATTGGCCTCAATAGCAACTAAGGCCCTGGTGTGGTGTAGGTGGCCTAAGCCAGAAGCCACAGGCCCTGGTGTGGTGTAAGTGGCCTCAGCCAGCAGCCACAGGCCCTGGTGTGGTGTAAGTGGCCTCAGCCAGAAGCCACAGGCACTGGTGTGGTGTAAGTGGCCTCAGCCAGCAGCAAAAGGGCCCTGGTGTGGTGTAAGTGGCCTCAGCCAGCAGCCACAGGCCTTGGTGTGGTGTAAGTGGCCTCAGCCAGCAGCCACAGGCCCTGGTGTGGTGTAAGTCGCCTCAGCCAGAAGCCACAGGCACTGGTGTGGTGTAAGTGGCCTCAGCCAGCAGCCACAGGCCCTGGTGTGGTGTAGGTGGCCTCAGCCAGCAGCCACAGGCCCTGGTGTGGTGTAGGTGGCCTCAGCCAGCAGCCACAGGCCCTGGTGTGGTGTAAGTGGCCTCAGCCAGCAGCCACAGGCCCTGGTGTGGTGTAAGTGGCCTGAGCAAGAGCCACAGGCCCTGTTGTGGTGTAAGTGGCCTCAGCCAGCAGCCACAGGCCCTGGTGTGGTGTAAGTGGCCTGAGCAAGTGCCACAGGCCCTGGTGTGGTGTAAGTGGCCTCAATAGCAACTAAGGCCCTGGTGTGGTGTAAGTGGCTTCAGCCAGCAGCCACAGGCTCTGGTGTGGTGTAACTGGCCTCAGCCAGCAGCCACAGGCCCTGGTGTGGTGTAAGTGGCCTCAGCCAGTGCCACAGGCCCTGGTGTGGTGTAAGTGGCCTGAGCAAGAGCCACAGACCATGGTGTGGTGTAATTGGCCTCAATAGCAACTAAGGCCCTGGTGTGGTGTAAGTGGCCTCAGCCAGCAGCCACAGGCCCTGGTGTGGTGTAAGTGGCCTCAGCCAGCAGCCACAGGCCCTGGTGTGGTGTAAGTGGCCTCAGCCAGAGCCACAGGCCCTTATGTGGTGTAAGTGGCCCCAGCCGTTCACTCAGGCCCTGGTGTGGTGTAGGTGGCATCAGCTAGCAGCACAAGACATTGGAAAACAGCCAAAAGCAATGTCGTTAATGTGCCCTCATTAATGGGCAGCTGCTTTTGGTCTTTTAATACACCCCTTCTCTGGATCAAAAGCGGTTCAATGACATGAAAATGAAAGGCTTACAGCACTAGGTATTCCCAGGCAGTCTCCCATCCAAGTACTAACCAAGCCCAGCCCTGCTCAGCTTCCGAGATCAGACGAGGTCGGGCGTGCTCAGGGTGGTATGGCCGTAAGCTGCTGGCCGCAGCACAATGTCTCAATTTATGGATTCAGGTGATTAGGTGGCAAGTACCTGAAGTTACGAAGACAATCCTATAACCCTACCTTCATGTTTGCATAATACCCTAACCCAAAGGCTCAGTTTTGCATTTATCCAACAGCACAGGCCCTGGATTGTTGAAGATGGCCTCAGGAACCAGCACAGGGCCTGGTGTGTTGTACATGGCCACAGCTAGCAGCACAGGGCCTGGTTTGGTGAAGATGGCCTCGGCCAGAAGCGCAGGGCCTGGTGTGATGTGAGTGGCCTGAGCAAGAGCCACAGGCCCTGGTGTGGTGTAAGTCGCCACAGCCAGAACCCACAGGCCCTGGTGTGGTGTAACTGGCCTCAGCCAGAGCCACAGCCCCTGATGTGGTGTAAGTGGCCCCAGCCGGTCACTCAGGCCCTGGTGTGGTGTAGGTGGCATCAGCTAGCAGCACAAGACATTGGAAAAGAGCCAAAAGCAATGTGATTAATGTGCCCTTATTAATGGGCAGCTGCTTTTGGTCTTTTAATACACCCCTTCTCTGGATCAAAAGCGGTTCAATGACATGAAAATTAAAGGCTTACAGCACCAGGTATTCCCAGGCAGTCTCCCATCCAAGTACTAACCAAGCCCAGCCCTGCTTAGCTTCCGAGATCAGACGAGGTCGGGCGTGCTCAGGGTGGTATGGCCGTAAGCTGCTGGGCCCAGCACAATGTCTCAATTTATGGATTCAAGTGATTAGGTGGCAAGTACCTGAAGTTACGAAGACAATCCTATAACCATACCTGCATGTTTGCATAATACCCTAACCCAAAGGCTCAGTTTGGCATTTATCCAACAGCACAGGCCCTGGATTGTTGAAGATGGCCTCAGGAAACAGCACAGGGCCTGGTGTGTTGTACATGGCCACAGCAAGCAGCACAGGGCCTGGTTTGGTGAAGATGGCCTCAGCCAGAAGCACAGGGCCTGGTGTGATATGAGTGGCCTGAGCAAGAGCCACAGGCCCTGGTGTGGTGTAAGTGGCCTGAGCAAGAGCCACAGGCCCTGGTGTGGTGTAAGTGGCCTGAGCAAGAGCCACCGGCCCTGGTGTGGTGTAGGTGGCCTCAGCCAGCAGCCACAGGCCCTGGTGTGGTGTAGGTGGCCTCAGCCAGCAGCCACAAGCCCTTGTGTGGTGTAAGTGGCCTCAGCCAGCAGCCACAGGCCCTGGTGTGGTGTAAGTGGCCTCAGCCAGTGCCACAGACCCTGGTGTGGTGTAAGTGGCCTGAGCAAGAGCCACAGACCATGGTGTGGTGTAATTGGCCTCAATAGCAACTAAGGCCCTGGTGTGGTGTAGGTGGCCTAAGCCAGAAGCCACAGGCCCTGGTGTGGTGTAAGTGGCCTCAGCCAGCAGCCACAGGCCCTGGTGTGGTGTAAGTGGCCTCAGCCAGAAGCCACAGGCACTGGTGTGGTGTAAGTGGCCTCAGCCAGCAGCAAAAGGGCCCTGGTGTGGTGTAAGTGGCCTCAGCCAGCAGCCACAGGCCTTGGTGTGGTGTAAGTGGCCTCAGCCAGCAGCCACAGGCCCTGGTGTGGTGTAAGTCGCCTCAGCCAGAAGCCACAGGCACTGGTGTGGTGTAAGTGGCCTCAGCCAGCAGCCACAGGCCCTGGTGTGGTGTAGGTGGCCTCAGCCAGCAGCCACAGGCCCTGGTGTGGTGTAGGTGGCCTCAGCCAGCAGCCACAGGCCCTGGTGTGGTGTAAGTGGCCTCAGCCAGCAGCCACAGGCCCTGGTGTGGTGTAAGTGGCCTGAGCAAGAGCCACAGGCCCTGTTGTGGTGTAAGTGGCCTCAGCCAGCAGCCACAGGCCCTGGTGTGGTGTAAGTGGCCTGAGCAAGTGCCACAGGCCCTGGTGTGGTGTAAGTGGCCTGAGCAAGTGCCACAGGCCCTGGTGTGGTGTAAGTGGCCTCAATAGCAAATAAGGCCCTGGTGTGGTGTAAGTGGCCTGAGCAAGAACCACAGGGCCTGGTTTGGTGAAGATGGCCTCGGCCAGAAGCGCAGGGCCTGGTGTGATGTGAGTGGCCTGAGCAAGAGCCACAGGCCCTGGTGTGGTGTAAGTGGCCTCAGCCAGCAGCCACAGGCCCTGGTGTGGTGTAAGTGGCCTCAGCCAGAAGCCACAGGCACTGGTGTGGTGTAAGTGGCCTCAGCCAGCAGCCACAGGCCCTGGTGTGGTGTAGGTGGCCTCAGCCAGCAGCCACAGGCCCTGGTGTGGTGTAGGTGGCCTCAGCCAGCAGCCACAGGCCCTGGTGTGGTGTAAGTGGCCTCAGCCAGCAGCAAAAGGGCCGTGGTGTGGTGTAAGTCGCCTCAGCCAGCAGCCACAGGCCCTGGTGTGGTGTAGGTGGCCTCAGCCAGCAGCCACAGGCCCTGGTGTGGTGTAAGTGGCCTGAGCAAGAGCCACAGGCCCTGGTGTGGTGTAAGTGGCCTGAGCAAGAGCCACAGACCCTGGTGTGGTGTAATTGGCCTCAATAGCAACTAATGCCCTGGTGTGGTGTAGGTGGCCTCAGCCAGCAGCCACAGGCCCTGGTGTGGTGTAAGTGGCCTGAGCAAGAGCCACAGGCCCTGGTGTGGTGTAAGTGGCCTGAGCAAGAGCCACAGACCCTGGTGTGGTGTAATTGGCCTCAATAGCAACTAATGCCCTGGTGTGGTGTAGGTGGCCTCAGCCAGCAGCCACAGGCCCTGGTGTGGTGAAAGTGGCCTCAGCCAGAGCCACAGGCCCTGATGTGGTGTAAGTGGCCCCAGCCGGTCCCTCAGGCCCTTGTGTGGTGTAGGTTGCATCAGCTAGCAGCACAAGACATTGGAAAAGAGCCAAAAGCAATGTCGTTAATGTGCCCTCATTAATGGGCAGCTGCTTTTGGTCTTTTAATACACCCCTTCTCTGGATCAAAAGCGGTTCAATGACATGAAAATCAAAGGCTTACAGCACCAGGTATTCCCAGGCAGTCTCCCATCCAAGTACTAACCAAGCCCAGCCCTGCTTAGCTTCCGAGATCAGACGAGGTCGGGCGTGCTCAGGGTGGTATGGCCGTAAGCTGCTGGCTCCAGCACAATGTCTCAATTTATGGATTCAAGTGATTAGGTGGCAAGTACCTGAAGTTACGAAGACAATGCTATAACCATACCTGCATGTTTGCATAATACCCTAACCCAAAGGCTCAGTTTGGCATTTATCCAACAGCACAGGCCCTGGATTGTTGAAGATGGCCTCAGGAACCAGCACAGGGCCTGGTGTGTTGTACATGGCCACAGCAAGGAGCACAGGGCCTGGTTTGGTGAAGATGGCCTCGGCCAGAAGCACAGGGCCTGGTGTGATGTGAGTGGCCTGAGCAAGAGCCACAGGCCTTGGTGTGGTGTAAGTGGCCTCAGCCAGCAGCCACAGGCCCTGGTGTGGTGTAAGTCGCCTCAGCCAGAAGCCACAGGCACTGGTGTGGTGTAAGTGGCCTCAGCCAGCAGCCACAGGCCCTGGTGTGGTGTAGGTGGCCTCAGCCAGCCGCCACAGGGCCTGGTGTGGTGTAGGTGGCCTCAGCCAGCAGCCACAGGCCCTGGTGTGGTGTAAGTTGCCTCAGCCAGCAGCCACAGGCCGTGGTGTGGTGTAAGTGGCCTGAGCAAGAGCCACAGGCCCTGGTGTGGTGTAAGTGGCCTGAGCAAGAGCCACAGACCCTGGTGTGGTGTAATTGGCCTCAATAGCAACTAATGCCCTGGTGTGGTGTAGGTGGCCTCAGCCAGCAGCCACAGGCCCTGGTGTGGTGTAAGTGGCCTCAGCCAGCAGCCACAGGCCCTGGTGTGGTGTAAGTCGCCTCAGCCAGAAGCCACAGGCACTGGTGTGGTGTAAGTGGCCTCAGCCAGCAGCCACAGGCCCTGGTGTGGTGTAGGTGGCCTCAGCCAGCCGCCACAGGGCCTGGTGTGGTGTAGGTGGCCTCAGCCAGTAGCCACAGGCCCTGGTGTGGTGTAAGTGGCCTCAGCCAGCAGCCACAGGCCCTGGTGTGGTGTAAGTGGCCTGAGCAAGAGCCACAGGCCCTGGTGTGGTGTAAGTGGCCTGAGCAAGAGCCACAGACCCTGGTGTGGTGTAATTGGCCTCAATAGCAACTAATGCCCTGGTGTGGTGTAGGTGGCCTCAGCCAGCAGCCACAGGCCCTGGTGTGGTGTAAGTGGCCTCAGCCAGCAGCCACAGGCCCTGGTGTGGTGTAAGTCGCCTCAGCCAGAAGCCACAGGCACTGGTGTGGTGTAAGTGGCCTCAGCCAGCAGCAAAAGGGCCCTGGTGTGGTGTAAGTGGCCTCAGCCAGCAGCCACAGGCCCTGGTGTGGTGTAGGTGGCCTCAGCCAGCAGCCACAGGCCCTTGTGTGGTGTAATTGGCCTCAATAGCAACTAAGGCCCTGGTGTGGTGTAGGTGGCCTAAGCCAGCAGCCACAGGCCCTGGTGTGGTGTAAGTGGCCTCAGCCAGTGCCACAGGCCCTGGTGTGGTGTAAGTGGCCTGAGCAAGAGCCACAGGCCCTGGTGTGGTGTAAGTGGCCTCAGCCAGCAGCCACAGGCCCTGGTGTGGTGTAAGTGGCCTCAGCCAGCAGCCACAGGCCCTGGTGTGGTGTAAGTGGCCTCAGCCAGTGCCACAGGCCCTGGTGTGGTGTAAGTGGCCTGAGCAAGAGCCACAGGCCCTGGTGTGGTGTAAGTGGCCTGAGCAAGAGCCACAGACCCTGGTGTGGTGTAATTGGCCTCAATAGCAACTAATGCCCTGGTGTGGTGTAGGTGGCCTCAGCCAGCAGCCACAGGCCCTGGTGTGGTGTAAGTGGCCTGAGCAAGAGCCACAGGCCCTGGTGTGGTGTAAGTGGCCTGAGCAAGAGCCACAGACCCTGGTGTGGTGTAATTGGCCTCAATAGCAACTAATGCCCTGGTGTGGTGTAGGTGGCCTCAGCCAGCAGCCACAGGCCCTGATGTGGTGTAAGTGGCCCCAGCCGGTCACTCAGGCCCTTGTGTGGTGTAGGTTGCATCAGCTAGCAGCACAAGACATTGGAAAAGAGCCAAAAGCAGTGTCGTTAATGTGCCCTCATTAATGGGCAGCTGCTTTTGGTCTTTTAATACACCCCTTCTCTGGATCAAAAGCGGTTCAATGACATGAAAATCAAAGGCTTACAGCACCAGGTATTCCCAGGCAGTCTCCCATCCAAGTACTAACCAAGCCCAGCCCTGCTTAGCTTCCGAGATCAGACGAGGTCGGGCGTGCTCAGGGTGGTATGGCCATAAGCTGCTGGCCCCAGCACAATGACTCAATTTATGGATTCAAGTGATTAGGTGGCAAGTACCTGAAGTTACGAAGACAATCCTATAACCATACCTGCATGTTTGCATAATACCCTAACCCAAAGGCTCAGTTTAGCATTTATCCAACAGCACAGGCCCTGGATTGTTGAAGATGGCCTCAGGAACCAGCACAGGGCCTGGTGTGTTGTACATGGCCACAGCTAGCAGCACAGGGCCTGGTTTGGTGAAGATGGCCTAGGCCAGAAGAGCAGGGCCTGGTGTGATGTGAGTGGCCTGAGCAAGAGCCACATACCCTGGTGTGGTGTAATTGGCCTCAATAGCAACTAAGGCCCTGGTGTGGTGTAGGTGGCCTCAGCCAGCAGCCACAGGCCCTGGTGTGGTGTAAGTGGCCTCAATAGCAACTAAGGCCCTGGTGTGGTGTAAGTGGCCTGAGCAAGAGCCACATACCCTGGTGTGGTGTAATTGGCCTCAATAGCAACTAAGGCCCCGGTGTGGTGTAGGTGGCCTCAGCCAGGAGCCACAGGCCCTGGTGTGGTGTAAGTGGCCTGAGCAAGAGCCACAGGCCCTGGTGTGGTGTAAGTGGCCTGAGCAAGAGCCACAGGCCTGGTGTGGTGTAAGTGGCCTGAGCAAGAGCCACAGACCCTGATGTGGTGTAATTGGCCTCAATAGCAACTAAGGCCCTGGTGTGGTGTAGGTGGCCTCAGCCAGCAGCCACAGGCCCTGGTGTGGTGTAAGTGGCCTCAGCCAGAGCCACAGGCCCTGATGTGGTGTAAGTGGCCCCAGCCGGTCACTCAGGCCCTGGTGTGGTGTAGGTGGCATCAGCTAGCAGCACAAGACATTGGAAAAGAGCCAAAAGCAATGTCGTTAATGTGCCCTCATTAATGGGCAGCTGCTTTTGGTCTTTTAATACACCCCTTCTCTGGATCAAAAGCGGTTCAATGACATGAAAATGAAAGGCTTACAGCACCAGGTATTCCCAGGCAGTCTCCCATCCAAGTACTAACCAAGCCCAGCCCTGCTTAGCTTCCGAGATCAGACGAGGTCGGGTGTGCTCAGGGTGGTATGGCCGTAAGCTGCTGGCCCCAGCACAATGACTCAATTTATGGATTCAAGTGATTAGGTGGCAAGTACCTGAAGTTTCGAAGACAATCCTATAACCATACCTGCATGTTTGCATAATACCCTAACCCAAAGGCTCAGTTTAGCATTTATCCAACAGCACAGGCCCTGGATTGTTGAAGATGGCCTCAGGAACCAGCACAGGGCCTGGTGTATTGTACATGGCCACAGCTAGCAGCACAGGGCCTGGTTTGGTGAAGATGGCCTCGGCCAGAAGAGCAGGGCCTGGTGTGATGTGAGTGGCCTGAGCAAGAGCCACAGGCCCTGGTGTGGTGTAAGTGGCCTGAGCAAGAGCCACAGGCCCTGGTGTGGTGTAAGTGGCCTCAGCCAGCAGCCACAGGCCCTGGTGTGGTGTAAGTCACCTCAGCCAGAAGCCACAGTCCCTGGTGTGGTGTATGTGGCCTCAGCCAGCAGCCACAGGCCCTGTTGTGGTGTAACTGGCCTCAGCCAGAGCAACAGGCCCTGATGTGGTGTAAGTGGCCGCAGCCGGTCACTCAGGCCCTGGTGTGGTGTAAGTGGCCTGAGCAAGAGCCACAGACCCTGGTGTGGTGTAAATGGCCTCAATAGCAACTAAGGCCCTGGTGTGGTGTATGTGGCCTCAGCCAGCAGCCACAGGCCCTGTTGTGGTGTAACTGGCCTCAGCCAGAGCAACAGGCCCTGATGTGGTGTAAGTGGCCCCAGCCGGTCACTCAGGCCCTGGTGTGGTGTAGGTGGCATCAGCTAGCAGCACAAGACATTGGAAAAGAGCCAAAAGCAATGTCGTTAATGTGCCCTCATTAATGGGGAGCTGCTTTTGGTCTTTTAATACACCCCTTCTCTGGATCAAAAGCGGTTCAATGACATGAAAATGAAAGGCTTACAGTACCAGGTATTCCCAGGCAGTCTCCCATCCAAGTACTAACCAAGCCCAGCCCTGCTTAGCTTCCGAGATCAGACGAGGTCGGGCTTGCTTAGGGTGGTATGGCCGTAAGCTGCTGGCCCCAGCACAATGTCTCAATTTATGGATTCAAGTGATTAGGTGGCAAGTACCTGAAGTTACGAAGACAATCCTATAACCATACCTGCATGTTTGCATAATACCCTAACCCAAAGGCTCAGTTTGGCATTTATCCAACAGCACAGGCCCTGGATTGTTGAAGATGGCCTCAGGAACCAGCACAGGGCCTGGTGTGTTGTACATGGCCACAGCAAGCAGCACAGGGCCTGGTTTGGTGAAGATGGCCTCAGCCAGAAGCACAGGGCCTGGTGTGATATGAGTGGCCTGAGCAAGAGCCACAGGCCCTGGTGTGGTGTAAGTGGCCTGAGCAAGAGCCACAGGCCCTGGTGTGGTGTAAGTGGCCTGAGCAAGAGCCACAGGCCCTGGTGTGGTGTAGGTGGCCTCAGCCAGCAGCCACAGGCCCTGGTGTGGTGTAGGTGGCCTCAGCCAGCAGCCACAAGCCCTTGTGTGGTGTAAGTGGCCTGAGCCAGAGCCACAGGCCCTGGTGTGGTGTAACTGGCCTGAATAGCAAATAAGGCCCTGGTGTGGTGTAAGTGGCCTCAGCCAGAGCCACAGGCCCTGGTGTGGTGTAAGTGGCCTCAATAGCAACTAAGGCTCTGGTGTGGTGTAAGTGGCCTCAGCCAACAGCCACAGGCCCTGGTATGGTGTAAGTGGCCTCAGCCAGCAGCCACAGGCCCTGGTGTGGCGTAAGTGGCCAGAAGCACAGGGCCTGGTGTGATGTGAGTGGCCTGAGCAAGAGCCACAGACCCTGGTGTGGTGTAATTGGCCTCAATAGCAACTAAGGCCCTGGTGTCGTGTATGTGGCCTCAGCCAGCAGCCACAGGCCCTGGTGTGGTGTAACTGGCCTCAGCCAGCAGCCACAGGCCCTGGTGTGGTGTAAGTGGCCTCAGCCAGAGCCAAAGGCCCTGATGTGGTGTAAGTCGCCTCAGCTAGCAGCACAGGGCCTGGTTTGGTGAAGATGGCCTCGGCCAGAAGCACAGGACCTGGTTTGATATGAGTGGCCTGAGCCAGCAGCCACAGGCCCTGGTGTGGTGTAAGTGGCCTCAGCCAGCAGCAACAGGCCCTGGTGTGGTGTAAGTCGCCTCAGCCAGAAGCCACAGGCACTGGTGTGGTGTAAGTGGCCTCAGCCAGCAGCAACAGGCCCTGGTGTGGTGTAAGTCGCCTCAGCAAGCAGCCACAGGCCCTGGTGTGGTGTAGGTGGTCTCAGCCAGCAGCCACAGGCCCTGGTGTGGTGTAAGTGGCATCAGCCAGCAGCCACAGGCCCTGGTGTGGTGTAAGTGGCCTCAGCAAGAGCCACAGACCCTGGTGTGGTGTAATTGGCCTAAGCCAGAGCCACAGGCCCTGGTGTGGTGTAAGTGGCCTGAGCAAGCAGCACAGGGCCTGGTTTGGTGAAGATGGCCTCAGCAAGCAGCCACAGGCCCTGGTTTGGTGTAAGTGGCCTCAGCTAGCAGCCACAGGCCCTGGTGTGGTGTGAGTGGCCTCAGCCAGCAGCCACAGGCCCTGGTGTGGTCTAAGTGGCCTCAGCCAGTGCCACAGGCCCTGGTGTGGTGTAAGTGGCCTGAGCAAGAGCCACAGGCCCTGGTGTGGTGTAAGTGGCCTGAGCAAGTGCCACAGGCCCTGGTGTGGTGTAAGTGGCCTGAGCAAGTGCCACAGGCCCTGGTGTGGTGTAAGTGGCCTCAATAGCAAATAAGGCCCTGGTGTGGTGTAAGTGGCCTGAGCAAGAACCACAGGGCCTGGTTTGGTGAAGATGGCCTCGGCCAGAAGCGCAGGGCCTGGTGTGATGTGAGTGGCCTGAGCAAGAGCCACAGGCCCTGGTGTGGTGTAAGTGGCCTCAGCCAGCAGCCACAGGCCCTGGTGTGGTGTAAGTGGCCTCAGCCAGAAGCCACAGGCACTGGTGTGGTGTAAGTGGCCTCAGCCAGCAGCAAAAGGGCCCTGGTGTGGTGTAGGTGGCCTCAGCCAGCAGCCACAAGCCCTTGTGTGGTGTAAGTGGCCTCAGCCAGCAGCCACAGGCCCTGGTGTGGTGTAGGTGGCCTCAGCCAGCAGCCACAGGCCCTTGTGTGGTGTAATTGGCCTCAATAGCAACTAAGGCCCTGGTGTGGTGTAGGTGGCCTAAGCCAGCAGCCACAGGCCCTGGTGTGGTGTAAGTGGCCTCAGCCAGTGCCACAGGCCCTGGTGTGGTGTAAGTGGCCTCAGCCAGTGCCACAGGCCCTGGTGTGGTGTAAGTGGCCTGAGCAAGAGCCACAGACCCTGGTGTGGTGTAATTGGCCTCAATAGCAACTAAGGCCCTGGTGTGGTGTAGGTGGCCTCAGCCAGCAGCCACAGGCCCTGGTGTGGTGTAAGTGGCCTAAGCCAGAGCCACAGGCCCTGGTGTGGTGTAAGTGGCCTGAGCAAGAGCCACAGGGCCTGGTTTGGTGAAGATGGCCTCGGCCAGAAGCGCAGGGCCTGGTGTGATGTGAGTGGCCTGAGCAAGAGCCACAGGCCCTGGTGTGGTGTAAGTGGCCTCAGCCAGCAGCCACAGGCCCTGGTGTGGTGTAAGTCGCCTCAGCCAGAAGCCACAGGCACTGGTGTGGTGTAAGTGGCCTCAGCCAGCAGCAAAAGGGCCCTGGTGTGGTGTAAGTGGCCTCAGCCAGCAGCCACAGGCCCTGGTGTGGTGTAGATGGCCTCAGCCAGCAGCCACAGGCCCTGGTGTGGTGTAAGTGGCCTCAGCCAGCAGCCACAGGCCCTGGTGTGGTCTAAGTGGCCTCAGCAAGAAGCACAGGGCCTGGTGTGATATGAGTGGCCTGAGCAAGAGCCACAGGCCCTGGTGTGGTGTAAGTGGCCTGAGCAAGAGCCACAGGCCCTGGTGTGGTGTAAGTGGCCTGAGCAAGAGCCACAGGCCCTGGTGTGGTGTAGGTGGCCTCAGCCAGCAGCCACAGGCCCTGGTGTGGTGTAGGTGGCCTCAGCCAGCAGCCACAAGCCCTTGTGTGGTGTAAGTGGCCTCAGCCAGCAGCCACAGGCCCTGGTGTGGTGTAAGTGGCCTCAGCCAGTGCCACAGGCCCTGGTGTGGTGTAAGTGGCCTGAGCAAGAGCCACAGACCATGGTGTGGTGTAATTGGCCTCAATAGCAACTAAGGCCCTGGTGTGGTGTAAGTGGCCTCAGCCAGCAGCCACAGGCCCTGGTGTGGTGTAAGTGGCCTCAGCCAGAGCCACAGGCCCTTATGTGGTGTAAGTGGCCCAAGCCGTTCACTCAGGCCCTGGTGTGGTGTAGGTGGCATCAGCTAGCAGCACAAGACATTGGAAAACAGCCAAAAGCAATGTCGTTAATGTGCCCTCATTAATGGGCAGCTGCTTTTGGTCTTTTAATACACCCCTTCTCTGGATCAAAAGCGGTTCAATGACATGAAAATCAAAGGCTTACAGCACCAGGTATTCCCAGGCAGTCTCCCATCCAAGTACTAACCAAGCCCAGCCCTGCTTAGCTTCCGAGATCAGACGAGGTCGGGCGTGCTCAGGGTGGTATGGCCGTAAGCTGCTGGCCCCAGCACAATGTCTCAATTTATGGATTCAAGTGACTAGGTGGCAAGTACCTGAAGTTACGAAGACAATCCTATAACCATACCTGCATGTTTGCATAATACCCTAACCCAAAGGCTCAGTTTGGCATTTATCCAACAGCACAGGCCCTGGATTGTTGAAGATGGCGTCAGGAACCAGCACAGGGCCTGGTGTGTTGTACATGGCCACAGCAAGCAGCACAGGGCCTGGTTTGGTGAAGATGGCCTCGGCCAGAAGCACAGGGCCTGGTGTGATATGAGTGGCCTGAGCAAGAGCCACAGGCCCTGGTGTGTTGTAAGTGGCCTCAGCCAGCAGCCACAGGCCCTGGTGTGGTGTAGGTGGCCTCAGCCAGCAGCCACAGGCCCTTGTGTGGTGTAATTGGCCTCAATAGCAACTAAGGCCCTGGTGTGGTGTAGGTGGCCTCAGCCAGCAGCCACAGGCCCTGGTGTGGTGTAAGTGGCCTCAGCCAGTGCCACAGGCCCTGGTGTGGTGTAAGTGGCCTGAGCAAGAGCCACAGACCCTGGTGTGGTGTAATTGGCCTCAATAGCAACTAAGGCCCTGGTGTGGTGTAGGTGGCCTCAGCCAGCAGCCACAGGCCCTGGT
The DNA here is from genome assembly GCF_057382185.1 of Mchenga conophoros. Lineage (NCBI taxonomy): Eukaryota > Metazoa > Chordata > Actinopteri > Cichliformes > Cichlidae > Mchenga > Mchenga conophoros. Next base: position 82,231,402 of record NC_140528.1, on the reverse strand, counting down.
GTGGTGAAAGTGGCCTCAGCCAGAGCCACAGGCCCTGGTGTGGTGTAAGTCGCCTCAGCCAGAAGCCACAGGCACTGGTGTGGTGTAAGTGGCCTCAGCCAGCAGCAAAAGGGCCCTGGTGTGGTGTAAGTGGCCTCAGCCAGCAGCCACAGGCCCTGGTGTGGTGTATGTGGCCTCAGCCAGCAGCCACAGGCCCTGGTTTGGTGAAGATGGCCTCGGCCAGCAGCAACAGGACCTGGTTTGATATGAGTGGCCTGAGCCAGCAGCCACAGGCCCTGGTGTGGTGTAAGTGGCCTCAGCCAGCAGCAACAGGCCCTGGTGTGGTGTAAGTCGCCTCAGCCAGAAGCCACAGGCACTGGTGTGGTGTAAGTGGCCTCAGCCAGCAGCAACAGGCCCTGGTGTGGTGTAAGTCGCCTCAGCAAGCAGCCACAGGCCCTGGTGTGGTGTAGGTGGTCTCAGCCAGCAGCCACAGGCCCTGGTGTGGTGTAAGTGGCCTCAGCCAGCAGCCACAGGCCCTGGTGTGGTGTAAGTGGCCTCAGCAAGAGCCACAGACCCTGGTGTGGTGTAATTGGCCTAAGCCAGAGCCACAGGCCCTGGTGTGGTGTAAGTGGCCTGAGCAAGAACCACAGGGCCTGGTTTGGTGAAGATGGCCTCGGCCAGAAGCGCAGGGCCTGGTGTGATGTGAGTGGCCTGAGCAAGAGCCACAGGCCCTGGTGTGGTGTAAGTGGCCTCAGCCAGCAGCCACAGGCCCTGGTGTGGTGTAAGTCGCCTCAGACAGAAGCCACAGGCACTGGTGTGGTGTAAGTGGCCTCAGCCAGCAGCCACAGGCCCTGGTGTGGTGTAAGTGGCCTGAGCAAGAGCCACAGGCCCTGGTGTGGTGTAAGTGGCCTGAGCAAGAGCCACAGACCCTGGTGTGGTGTAATTGGCCTCAATAGCAACTAATGCCCTGGTGTGGTGTAAGTGGCCTCAGCCAGCAGCCACAGGCCCTGGTGTGGTGTAAGTGGCCTCAGCTAGCAGCCACAGGCCCTGGTGTGGTGTGAGTGGCCTCAGCCAGCAGCCACAGGCCCTGGTGTGGTCTAAGTGGCCTCAGCCAGTGCCACAGGCCCTGGTGTGGTGTAAGTGGCCTGAGCAAGAGCCACAGGCCCTGGTGTGGTGTAAGTGGCCTCAGCCAGCAGCCACAGGCCCTGGTGTGGTGTAAGTGGCCTGAGCAAGTGCCACAGGTCCTGGTGTGGTGTAAGTGGCCTAAGCCAGAGCCACAGGCCCTGGTGTGGTGTAAGTGGCCTCAATAGCAAATAAGGCCCTGGTGTGGTGTAAGTGGCCTGAGCAAGAACCACAGGGCCTGGTTTGGTGAAGATGGCCTCGGCCAGAAGCGCAGGGCCTGGTGTGATGTGAGTGGCCTGAGCAAGAGCCACAGGCCCTGGTGTGGTGTAAGTGGCCTCAGCCAGCAGCCACAGGCCCTGGTGTGGTGTAAGTGGCCTCAGCCAGAAGCCACAGGCACTGGTGTGGTGTAAGTGGCCTCAGCCAGCAGCAAAAGGGCCCTGGTGTGGTGTAGGTGGCCTCAGCCAGCAGCCACAGGCCCTGGTGTGGTGTAAGTGGTCTCAATAGCAACTAAGGCCCTGGTGTGGTGTAAGTGGCTTCAGCCAGCAGCCACAGGACCTGGTGTGGTGTAAGTGGCCTCAATAGCAACTAAGGCCCTGGTGTGGTGTAAATGGCCTCAGCCAGCAGCCACAGGCCCTGGTGTGGTGTAGGTGGCCTCAGCCAGCAGCCACAGGCCCTGGTGTGGTGTAAGTGGCCTCAATAGCAACTAAGGCCCTGGTGTGGTGTAAGTGGCTTCAGCCAGCAGCCACAGGCTCTGGTGTGGTGTAACTGGCCTCAGCCAGCAGCCACAGGCCCTGGTGTGGTGTAAGTGGCCTCAGCCAGAGCCACAGGCCCTGATGTGGTGTAAGTGGCCCCAGCCGGTCACTCAGGCCCTGGTGTGGTGTAGGTGGCATCAGCTAGCAGCACAAGACATTGGAAAACAGCCAAAAGCAGTGTCGTTAATGTGCCCTCATTAATGGGCAGCTGCTTTTGGTCTTTTAATACACCCCTTCTCTGGATCAAAAGCGGTTCAATGACATGAAAATGAAAGGCTTACAGCACCAGGTATTCCCAGGCAGTCTCCCATCCAAGTACTAACCAAGCCCAGCCCTGCTTAGCTTCCGAGATCAGACGAGGTCGGGCTTGCTTAGGGTGGTATGGCCGTAAGCTGCTGGCCCCAGCACAATGTCTCAATTTATGGATTCAAGTGATTAGGTGGCAAGTACCTGAAGTTACGAAGACAATGCTATAACCATACCTGCATGTTTGCATAATACCCTAACCCAAAGGCTCAGTTTGGCATTTATCCAACAGCACAGGCCCTGGATTGTTGAAGATGGCCTCAGGAACCAGCACAGGGCCTGGTGTGTTGTACATGGCCACAGCAAGCAGCACAGGGCCTGGTTTGGTGAAGATGGCCTCAGCCAGAAGCACAGGGCCTGGTGTGATATGAGTGGCCTGAGCAAGAGCCACAGGCCCTGGTGTGGTGTAAGTGGCCTGAGCAAGAGCCACAGGCCCTGGTGTGGTGTAAGTGGCCTGAGCAAGAGCCACAGGCCCTGGTGTGGTGTAGGTGGCCTCAGCCAGCAGCCACAGGCCCTGGTGTGGTGTAGGTGGCCTCAGCCAGCAGCCACAAGCCCTTGTGTGGTGTAAGTGGCCTGAGCCAGAGCCACAGGCCCTGGTGTGGTGTAACTGGCCTGAATAGCAAATAAGGCCCTGGTGTGGTGTAAGTGGCCTCAGCCAGAGCCACAGGCCCTGGTGTGGTGTAAGTGGCCTCAATATCAACTAAGGCTCTGGTGTGGTGTAAGTGGCCTCAGCCAACAGCCACAGGCCCTGGTATGGTGTAAGTGGCCTCAGCCAGCAGCCACAGGCCCTGGTGTGGCGTAAGTGGCCAGAAGCACAGGGCCTGGTGTGATGTGAGTGGCCTGAGCAAGAGCCACAGACCCTGGTGTGGTGTAATTGGCCTCAATAGCAACTAAGGCCCTGGTGTGGTGTATGTGGCCTCAGCCAGCAGCCACAGGCCCTGGTGTGGTGTAACTGGCCTCAGCCAGCAGCCACAGGCCCTGGTGTGGTGTAAGTGGCCTCAGCCAGAGCCAAAGGCCCTGATGTGGTGTAAGTCGCCTCAGCTAGCAGCACAGGGCCTGGTTTGGTGAAGATGGCCTCGGCCAGAAGCACAGGACCTGGTTTGATATGAGTGGCCTGAGCCAGCAGCCACAGGCCCTGGTGTGGTGTAAGTGGCCTCAGCCAGCAGCAACAGGCCCGGGTGTGGTGTAAGTCTCCTCAGCCAGAAGCCACAGGCACTGGTGTGGTGTAAGTGGCCTCAGCCAGCAGCAACAGGCCCTGGTGTGGTGTAAGTCGCCTCAGCAAGCAGCCACAGGCCCTGGTGTGGTGTAGGTGGTCTCAGCCAGCAGCCACAGGCCCTGGTGTGGTGTAAGTGGCATCAGCCAGCAGCCACAGGCCCTGGTGTGGTGTAAGTGGCCTCAGCAAGAGCCACAGACCCTGGTGTGGTGTAATTGGCCTAAGCCAGAGCCACAGGCCCTGGTGTGGTGTAAGTGGCCTGAGCAAGCAGCACAGGGCCTGGTTTGGTGAAGATGGCCTCAGCAAGCAGCCACAGGCCCTGGTTTGGTGTAAGTGGCCTCAGCTAGCAGCCACAGGCCCTGGTGTGGTGTGAGTGGCCTCAGCCAGCAGCCACAGGCCCTGGTGTGGTCTAAGTGGCCTCAGCCAGTGCCACAGGCCCTGGTGTGGTGTAAGTGGCCTGAGCAAGAGCCACAGGCCCTGGTGTGGTGTAAGTGGCCTGAGCAAGTGCCACAGGCCCTGGTGTGGTGTAAGTGGCCTGAGCAAGTGCCACAGGCCCTGGTGTGGTGTAAGTGGCCTCAATAGCAAATAAGGCCCTGGTGTGGTGTAAGTGGCCTGAGCAAGAACCACAGGGCCTGGTTTGGTGAAGATGGCCTCGGCCAGAAGCGCAGGGCCTGGTGTGATGTGAGTGGCCTGAGCAAGAGCCACAGGCCCTGGTGTGGTGTAAGTGGCCTCAGCCAGCAGCAAAAGGGCCCTGGTGTGGTGTAAGTGGCCTCAGCCAGCAGCCACAGGCCCTGGTGTGGTGTATGTGGCCTCAGCCAGCAGCCACAGGCCCTGGTTTGGTGAAGATGGCCTCGGCCAGCAGCAACAGGACCTGGTTTGATATGAGTGGCCTGAGCCAGCAGCCACAGGCCCTGGTGTGGTGTAAGTGGCCTCAGCCAGCAGCAACAGGCCCTGGTGTGGTGTAAGTCGCCTCAGCCAGAAGCAACAGGCACTGGTGTGGTGTAAGTGGCCTCAGCCAGCAGCAACAGGCCCTGGTGTGGTGTAAGTCGCCTCAGCAAGCAGCCACAGGCCCTGGTGTGGTGTAGGTGGTCTCAGCCAGCAGCCACAGGCCCTGGTGTGGTGTAAGTGGCCTCAGCCAGCAGCCACAGGCCCTGGTGTGGTGTAAGTGGCCTCAGCAAGAGCCACAGACCCTGGTGTGGTGTAATTGGCCTAAGCCAGAGCCACAGGCCCTGGTGTGGTGTAAGTGGCCTGAGCAAGAACCACAGGGCCTGGTTTGGTGAAGATGGCCTCGGCCAGAAGCGCAGGGCCTGGTGTGATGTGAGTGGCCTGAGCAAGAGCCACAGGCCCTGGTGTGGTGTAAGTGGCCTCAGCCAGCAGCCACAGGCCCTGGTGTGGTGTAAGTGGCCTCAGCCAGCAGCCACAGGCCCTGGTGTGGTGTAAGTGGCCTGAGCAAGAGCCACAGGCCCTGGTGTGGTGTAAGTGGCCTGAGCAAGAGCCACAGACCCTGGTGTGGTGTAATTGGCCTCAATAGCAACTAATGCCCTGGTGTGGTGTAAGTGGCCTCAGCCAGCAGCCACAGGCCCTGGTGTGGTGTAAGTGGCCTCAGCTAGCAGCCACAGGCCCTGGTGTGGTGTGAGTGGCCTCAGCCAGCAGCCACAGGCCCTGGTGTGGTCTAAGTGGCCTCAGCCAGTGCCACAGGCCCTGGTGTGGTGTAAGTGGCCTGAGCAAGAGCCACAGGCCCTGGTGTGGTGTAAGTGGCCTCAGCCAGCAGCCACAGGCCCTGGTGTGGTGTAAGTGGCCTGAGCAAGTGCCACAGGTCCTGGTGTGGTGTAAGTGGCCTAAGCCAGAGCCACAGGCCCTGGTGTGGTGTAAGTGGCCTCAATAGCAAATAAGGCCCTGGTGTGGTGTAAGTGGCCTGAGCAAGAACCACAGGGCCTGGTTTGGTGAAGATGGCCTCGGCCAGAAGCGCAGGGCCTGGTGTGATGTGAGTGGCCTGAGCAAGAGCCACAGGCCCTGGTGTGGTGTAAGTGGCCTCAGCCAGCAGCCACAGGCGCTGGTGTGGTGTAAGTGGCCTCAGCCAGAAGCCACAGGCACTGGTGTGGTGTAAGTGGCCTCAGCCAGCAGCAAAAGGGCCCTGGTGTGGTGTAGGTGGCCTCAGCCAGCAGCCACAGGCCCTGGTGTGGTGTAAGTGGTCTCAATAGCAACTAAGGCCCTGGTGTGGTGTAAGTGGCTTCAGCCAGCAGCCACAGGACCTGGTGTGGTGTAAGTGGCCTCAATAGCAACTAAGGCCCTGGTGTGGTGTAAATGGCCTCAGCCAGCAGCCACAGGCCCTGGTGTGGTGTAGGTGGCCTCAGCCAGCAGCCACAGGCCCTGGTGTGGTGTAAGTGGCCTCAATAGCAACTAAGGCCCTGGTGTGGTGTAAGTGGCTTCAGCCAGCAGCCACAGGCTCTGGTGTGGTGTAACTGGCCTCAGCCAGCAGCCACAGGCCCTGGTGTGGTGTAAGTGGCATCAGCTAGCAGCACAAGACATTGGAAAACAGCCAAAAGCAGTGTCGTTAATGTGCCCTCATTAATGGGCAGCTGCTTTTGGTCTTTTAATACACCCCTTCTCTGGATCAAAAGCGGTTCAATGACATGAAAATGAAAGGCTTACAGCACCAGGTATTCCCAGGCAGTCTCCCATCCAAGTACTAACCAAGCCCAGCCCTGCTTAGCTTCCGAGATCAGACGAGGTCGGGCTTGCTTAGGGTGGTATGGCCGTAAGCTGCTGGCCCCAGCACAATGTCTCAATTTATGGATTCAAGTGATTAGGTGGCAAGTACCTGAAGTTACGAAGACAATGCTATAACCATACCTGCATGTTTGCATAATACCCTAACCCAAAGGCTCAGTTTGGCATTTATCCAACAGCACAGGCCCTGGATTGTTGAAGATGGCCTCAGGAACCAGCACAGGGCCTGGTGTGTTGTACATGGCCACAGCAAGCAGCACAGGGCCTGGTTTGGTGAAGATGGCCTCAGCCAGAAGCACAGGGCCTGGTGTGATATGAGTGGCCTGAGCAAGAGCCACAGGCCCTGGTGTGGTGTAAGTGGCCTGAGCAAGAGCCACAGGCCCTGGTGTGGTGTAAGTGGCCTGAGCAAGAGCCACAGGCCCTGGTGTGGTGTAGGTGGCCTCAGCCAGCAGCCACAGGCCCTGGTGTGGTGTAGGTGGCCTCAGCCAGCAGCCACAAGCCCTTGTGTGGTGTAAGTGGCCTGAGCCAGAGCCACAGGCCCTGGTGTGGTGTAACTGGCCTGAATAGCAAATAAGGCCCTGGTGTGGTGTAAGTGGCCTCAGCCAGAGCCACAGGCCCTGGTGTGGTGTAAGTGGCCTCAATAGCAACTAAGGCTCTGGTGTGGTGTAAGTGGCCTCAGCCAACAGCCACAGGCCCTGGTATGGTGTAAGTGGCCTCAGCCAGCAGCCACAGGCCCTGGTGTGGCGTAAGTGGCCAGAAGCACAGGGCCTGGTGTGATGTGAGTGGCCTGAGCAAGAGCCACAGACCCTGGTGTGGTGTAATTGGCCTCAATAGCAACTAAGGCCCTGGTGTGGTGTATGTGGCCTCAGCCAGCAGCCACAGGCCCTGGTGTGGTGTAACTGGCCTCAGCCAGCAGCCACAGGCCCTGGTGTGGTGTAAGTGGCCTCAGCCAGAGCCAAAGGCCCTGATGTGGTGTAAGTCGCCTCAGCTAGCAGCACAGGGCCTGGTTTGGTGAAGATGGCCTCGGCCAGAAGCACAGGACCTGGTTTGATATGAGTGGCCTGAGCCAGCAGCCACAGGCCCTGGTGTGGTGTAAGTGGCCTCAGCCAGCAGCAACAGGCCCGGGTGTGGTGTAAGTCTCCTCAGCCAGAAGCCACAGGCACTGGTGTGGTGTAAGTGGCCTCAGCCAGCAGCAACAGGCCCTGGTGTGGTGTAAGTCGCCTCAGCAAGCAGCCACAGGCCCTGGTGTGGTGTAGGTGGTCTCAGCCAGCAGCCACAGGCCCTGGTGTGGTGTAAGTGGCATCAGCCAGCAGCCACAGGCCCTGGTGTGGTGTAAGTGGCCTCAGCAAGAGCCACAGACCCTGGTGTGGTGTAATTGGCCTAAGCCAGAGCCACAGGCCCTGGTGTGGTGTAAGTGGCCTGAGCAAGCAGCACAGGGCCTGGTTTGGTGAAGATGGCCTCAGCAAGCAGCCACAGGCCCTGGTTTGGTGTAAGTGGCCTCAGCTAGCAGCCACAGGCCCTGGTGTGGTGTGAGTGGCCTCAGCCAGCAGCCACAGGCCCTGGTGTGGTCTAAGTGGCCTCAGCCAGTGCCACAGGCCCTGGTGTGGTGTAAGTGGCCTGAGCAAGAGCCACAGGCCCTGGTGTGGTGTAAGTGGCCTGAGCAAGTGCCACAGGCCCTGGTGTGGTGTAAGTGGCCTGAGCAAGTGCCACAGGCCCTGGTGTGGTGTAAGTGGCCTCAATAGCAAATAAGGCCCTGGTGTGGTGTAAGTGGCCTGAGCAAGAACCACAGGGCCTGGTTTGGTGAAGATGGCCTCGGCCAGAAGCGCAGGGCCTGGTGTGATGTGAGTGGCCTGAGCAAGAGCCACAGGCCCTGGTGTGGTGTAAGTGGCCTCAGCCAGCAGCAAAAGGGCCCTGGTGTGGTGTAAGTGGCCTCAGCCAGCAGCCACAGGCCCTGGTGTGGTGTATGTGGCCTCAGCCAGCAGCCACAGGCCCTGGTTTGGTGAAGATGGCCTCGGCCAGCAGCAACAGGACCTGGTTTTATATGAGTGGCCTGAGCCAGCAGCCACAGGCCCTGGTGTGGTGTAAGTGGCCTCAGCCAGCAGCAACAGGCCCTGGTGTGGTGTAAGTCGCCTCAGCCAGAAGCCACAGGCACTGGTGTGGTGTAAGTGGCCTCAGCCAGCAGCAACAGGCCCTGGTGTGGTGTAAGTCGCCTCAGCAAGCAGCCACAGGCCCTGGTGTGGTGTAGGTGGTCTCAGCCAGCAGCCACAGGCCCTGGTGTGGTGTAAGTGGCCTCAGCCAGCAGCCACAGGCCCTGGTGTGGTGTAAGTGGCCTCAGCAAGAGCCACAGACCCTGGTGTGGTGTAATTGGCCTAAGCCAGAGCCACAGGCCCTGGTGTGGTGTAAGTGGCCTGAGCAAGAACCACAGGGCCTGGTTTGGTGAAGATGGCCTCGGCCAGAAGCGCAGGGCCTGGTGTGATGTGAGTGGCCTGAGCAAGAGCCACAGGCCCTGGTGTGGTGTAAGTGGCCTCAGCCAGCAGCCACAGGCCCTGGTGTGGTGTAAGTGGCCTCAGCCAGCAGCCACAGGCCCTGGTGTGGTGTAAGTGGCCTGAGCAAGAGCCACAGGCCCTGGTGTGGTGTAAGTGGCCTGAGCAAGAGCCACAGACCCTGGTGTGGTGTAATTGGCCTCAATAGCAACTAATGCCCTGGTGTGGTGTAAGTGGCCTCAGCCAGCAGCCACAGGCCCTGGTGTGGTGTAAGTGGCCTCAGCTAGCAGCCACAGGCCCTGGTGTGGTGTGAGTGGCCTCAGCCAGCAGCCACAGGCCCTGGTGTGGTCTAAGTGGCCTCAGCCAGTGCCACGGGCCCTGGTGTGGTGTAAGTGGCCTGAGCAAGAGCCACAGGCCCTGGTGTGGTGTAAGTGGCCTCAGCCAGCAGCCACAGGCCCTGGTGTGGTGTAAGTGGCCTGAGCAAGTGCCACAGGTCCTGGTGTGGTGTAAGTGGCCTAAGCCAGAGCCACAGGCCCTGGTGTGGTGTAAGTGGCCTCAATAGCAAATAAGGCCCTGGTGTGGTGTAAGTGGCCTGAGCAAGAACCACAGGGCCTGGTTTGGTGAAGATGGCCTCGGCCAGAAGCGCAGGGCCTGGTGTGATGTGAGTGGCCTGAGCAAGAGCCACAGGCCCTGGTGTGGTGTAAGTGGCCTCAGCCAGCAGCCACAGGCCCTGGTGTGGTGTAAGTGGCCTCAGCCAGAAGCCACAGGCACTGGTGTGGTGTAAGTGGCCTCAGCCAGCAGCAAAAGGGCCCTGGTGTGGTGTAGGTGGCCTCAGCCAGCAGCCACAGGCCCTGGTGTGGTGTAAGTGGTCTCAATAGCAACTAAGGCCCTGGTGTGGTGTAAGTGGCTTCAGCCAGCAGCCACAGGACCTGGTGTGGTGTAAGTGGCCTCAATAGCAACTAAGGCCCTGGTGTGGTGTAAATGGCCTCAGCCAGCAGCCACAGGCCCTGGTGTGGTGTAGGTGGCCTCAGCCAGCAGCCACAGGCCCTGGTGTGGTGTAAGTGGCCTCAATAGCAACTAAGGCCCTGGTGTGGTGTAAGTGGCTTCAGCCAGCAGCCACAGGCTCTGGTGTGGTGTAACTGGCCTCAGCCAGCAGCCACAGGCCCTGGTGTGGTGTAAGTGGCCTCAGCCAGAGCCACAGGCCCTGATGTGGTGTAAGTGGCCCCAGCCGGTCACTCAGGCCCTGGTGTGGTGTAGGTGGCATCAGCTAGCAGCACAAGACATTGGAAAACAGCCAAAAGCAGTGTCGTTAATGTGCCCTCATTAATGGGCAGCTGCTTTTGGTCTTTTAATACACCCCTTCTCTGGATCAAAAGCGGTTCAATGACATGAAAATGAAAGGCTTACAGCACCAGGTATTCCCAGGCAGTCTCCCATCCAAGTACTAACCAAGACCAGCCCTGCTTAGCTTCCGAGATCAGACGAGGTCGGGCTTGCTTAGGGTGGTATGGCCGTAAGCTGCTGGCCCCAGCACAATGTCTCAATTTATGGATTCAAGTGATTAGGTGGCAAGTACCTGAAGTTACGAAGACAATGCTATAACCATACCTGCATGTTTGCATAATACCCTAACCCAAAGGCTCAGTTTGGCATTTATCCAACAGCACAGGCCCTGGATTGTTGAAGATGGCCTCAGGAACCAGCACAGGGCCTGGTGTGTTGTACATGGCCACAGCAAGCAGCACAGGGCCTGGTTTGGTGAAGATGGCCTCAGCCAGAAGCACAGGGCCTGGTGTGATATGAGTGGCCTGAGCAAGAGCCACAGGCCCTGGTGTGGTGTAAGTGGCCTGAGCAAGAGCCACAGGCCCTGGTGTGGTGTAAGTGGCCTGAGCAAGAGCCACAGGCCCTGGTGTGGTGTAGGTGGCCTCAGCCAGCAGCCACAGGCCCTGGTGTGGTGTAGGTGGCCTCAGCCAGCAGCCACAAGCCCTTGTGTGGTGTAAGTGGCCTGAGCCAGAGCCACAGGCCCTGGTGTGGTGTAACTGGCCTGAATAGCAAATAAGGCCCTGGTGTGGTGTAAGTGGCCTCAGCCAGAGCCACAGGCCCTGGTGTGGTGTAAGTGGCCTCAATAGCAACTAAGGCTCTGGTGTGGTGTAAGTGGCCTCAGCCAACAGCCACAGGCCCTGGTATGGTGTAAGTGGCCTCAGCCAGCAGCCACAGGCCCTGGTGTGGCGTAAGTGGCCAGAAGCACAGGGCCTGGTGTGATGTGAGTGGCCTGAGCAAGAGCCACAGACCCTGGTGTGGTGTAATTGGCCTCAATAGCAACTAAGGCCCTGGTGTGGTGTATGTGGCCTCAGCCAGCAGCCACAGGCCCTGGTGTGGTGTAACTGGCCTCAGCCAGCAGCCACAGGCCCTGGTGTGGTGTAAGTGGCCTCAGCCAGAGCCAAAGGCCCTGATGTGGTGTAAGTCGCCTCAGCTAGCAGCACAGGGCCTGGTTTGGTGAAGATGGCCTCGGCCAGAAGCACAGGACCTGGTTTGATATGAGTGGCCTGAGCCAGCAGCCACAGGCCCTGGTGTGGTGTAAGTGGCCTCAGCCAGCAGCAACAGGCCCTGGTGTGGTGTAAGTCTCCTCAGCCAGAAGCCACAGGCACTGGTGTGGTGTAAGTGGCCTCAGCCAGCAGCAACAGGCCCTGGTGTGGTGTAAGTCGCCTCAGCAAGCAGCCACAGGCCCTGGTGTGGTGTAGGTGGTCTCAGCCAGCAGCCACAGGCCCTGGTGTGGTGTAAGTGGCATCAGCCAGCAGCCACAGGCCCTGGTGTGGTGTAAGTGGCCTCAGCAAGAGCCACAGACCCTGGTGTGGTGTAATTGGCCTAAGCCAGAGCCACAGGCCCTGGTGTGGTGTAAGTGGCCTGAGCAAGCAGCACAGGGCCTGGTTTGGTGAAGATGGCCTCAGCAAGCAGCCACAGGCCCTGGTTTGGTGTAAGTGGCCTCAGCTAGCAGCCACAGGCCCTGGTGTGGTGTGAGTGGCCTCAGCCAGCAGCCACAGGCCCTGGTGTGGTCTAAGTGGCCTCAGCCAGTGCCACAGGCCCTGGTGTGGTGTAAGTGGCCTGAGCAAGAGCCACAGGCCCTGGTGTGGTGTAAGTGGCCTGAGCAAGTGCCACAGGCCCTGGTGTGGTGTAAGTGGCCTGAGCAAGTGCCACAGGCCCTGGTGTGGTGTAAGTGGCCTCAATAGCAAATAAGGCCCTGGTGTGGTGTAAGTGGCCTGAGCAAGAACCACAGGGCCTGGTTTGGTGAAGATGGCCTCGGCCAGAAGCGCAGGGCCTGGTGTGATGTGAGTGGCCTGAGCAAGAGCCACAGGCCCTGGTGTGGTGTAAGTGGCCTCAGCCAGCAGCCACAGGCCCTGGTGTGGTGTAAGTGGCCTCAGCCAGAAGCCACAGGCCCTGGTGTGGTGTAAGTGGCCTCAGCCAGCAGCCACAGGCCCTTGTGTGGTGTAATTGGCCTCAATAGCAACTAAGGCCCTGGTGTGGTGTAGGTGGCCTAAGCCAGCAGCCACAGGCCCTGGTGTGGTGTAAGTGGCCTCAGCCAGTGCCACAGGCCCTGGTGTGGTGTAAGTGGCCTCAGCCAGTGCCACAGGCCCTGGTGTGGTGTAAGTGGCCTGAGCAAGAGCCACAGACCCTGGTGTGGTGTAATTGGCCTCAATAGCAACTAAGGCCCTGGTGTGGTGTAGGTGGCCTCAGCCAGCAGCCACAGGCCCTGGTGTGGTGTAAGTGGCCTAAGCCAGAGCCACAGGCCCTGGTGTGGTGTAAGTGGCCTGAGCAAGAGCCACAGGGCCTGGTTTGGTGAAGATGGCCTCGGCCAGAAGCGCAGGGCCTGGTGTGATGTGAGTGGCCTGAGCAAGAGCCACAGGCCCTGGTGTGGTGTAAGTGGCCTCAGCCAGCAGCCACAGGCCCTGGTGTGGTGTAAGTCGCCTCAGCCAGCAGCCACAGGCCCTGGTGTGGTGTAGATGGCCTCAGCCAGCAGCCACAGGCCCTGGTGTGGTGTAAGTGGCCTCAGCCAGCAGCCACAGGCCCTGGTGTGGTCTAAGTGGCCTCAGCCAGAAGCACAGGGCCTGGTGTGATATGAGTGGCCTGAGCAAGAGCCACAGGCCCTGGTGTGGTGTAAGTGGCCTGAGCAAGAGCCACAGGCCCTGGTGTGGTGTAAGTGGCCTGAGCAAGAGCCACAGGCCCTGGTGTGGTGTAGGTGGCCTCAGCCAGCAGCCACAAGCCCTTGTGTGGTGTAAGTGGCCTCAGCCAGCAGCCACAGGCCCTGGTGTGGTGTAAGTGGCGTCAGCCAGTGCCACAGGCCCTGGTGTGGTGTAAGTGGCCTGAGCAAGAGCCACAGACCATGGTGTGGTGTAATTGGCCTCAATAGCAACTAAGGCCCTGGTGTGGTGTAAGTGGCCTCAGCCAGCAGCCACAGGCCCTGGTGTGGTGTAAGTGGCCTCAGCCAGAGCCACAGGCCCTTATGTGGTGTAAGTGGCCCCAGCCGTTCACTCAGGCCCTGGTGTGGTGTAGGTGGCATCAGCTAGCAGCACAAGACATTGGAAAACAGCCAAAAGCAATGTCGTTAATGTGCCCTCATTAATGGGCAGCTGCTTTTGGTCTTTTAATACACCCCTTCTCTGGATCAAAAGCGGTTCAATGACATGAAAATGAAAGGCTTACAGCACCAGGTATTCCCAGGCAGTCTCCCATCCAAGTACTAACCAAGCCCAGCCCTGCTTAGCTTCCGAGATCAGACGAGGTCGGGCGTGCTCAGGGTGGTATGGCCGTAAGCTGCTGGCCCCAGCACAATGTCTCAATTTATGGATTCAAGTGACTAGGTGGCAAGTACCTGAAGTTACGAAGACAATCCTATAACCATACCTGCATGTTTGCATAATACCCTAACCCAAAGGCTCAGTTTGGCATTTATCCAACAGCACAGGCCCTGGATTGTTGAAGATGGCCTCAGGAACCAGCACAGGGCCTGGTGTGTTGTACATGGCCACAGCAAGCAGCACAGGGCCTGGTTTGGTGAAGATGGCCTCGGCCAGAAGCACAGGGCCTGGTGTGATATGAGTGGCCTGAGCAAGAGCCACAGGCCCTGGTGTGTTGTAAGTGGCCTCAGCCAGCAGCCACAGGCCCTGGTGTGGTGTAGGTGGCCTCAGCCAGCAGCCACAGGCCCTTGTGTGGTGTAATTGGCCTCAATAGCAACTAAGGCCCTGGTGTGGTGTAGGTGGCCTCAGCCAGCAGCCACAGGCCCTGGTGTGGTGTAAGTGGCCTCAGCCAGTGCCACAGGCCCTGGTGTGGTGTAAGTGGCCTGAGCAAGAGCCACAGACCCTGGTGTGGTGTAATTGGCCTCAATAGCAACTAAGGCCCTGGTGTGGTGTAGGTGGCCTCAGCCAGCAGCCACAGGCCCTGGTGTGGTGTAAGTGGCCTCAGCCAGCAGCCACAGGCCCTGGTGTGGTGTAAGTGGCCTGAGCAAGAGCCACAGGCCCTGGTGTGGTGTAAGTGGCCTGAGCAAGAGCCACAGACCCTGGTGTGGTGTAATTGGCCTCAATAGCAACTAATGCCCTGGTGTGGTGTAGGTGGCCTCAGCCAGCAGCCACAGGCCCTGGTGTGGTGTAAGTGGCCTCAGCCAGCAGCCACAGGCCCTGGTGTGGTGTAAGTCGCCTCAGCCAGAAGCCACAGGCACTGGTGTGGTGTAAGTGGCCTCAGCCAGCAGCAAAAGGGCCCTGGTGTGGTGTAAGTGGCCTCAGCCAGCAGCCACAGGCCCTGGTGTGGTGTATGTGGCCTCAGCCAGCAGCCACAGGCCCTGGTTTGGTGAAGATGGCCTCGGCCAGCAGCAACAGGACCTGGTTTGATATGAGTGGCCTGAGCCAGCAGCCACAGGCCCTGGTGTGGTGTAAGTGGCCTCAGCCAGCAGCAACAGGCCCTGGTGTGGTGTAAGTCGCCTCAGCCAGAAGCCACAGGCACTGGTGTGGTGTAAGTGGCCTCAGCCAGCAGCAACAGGCCTTGGTGTGGTGTAAGTCGCCTCAGCAAGCAGCCACAGGCCCTGGTGTGGTGTAGGTGGTCTCAGCCAGCAGCCACAGGCCCTGGTGTGGTGTAAGTGGCCTCAGCCAGCAGCCACAGGCCCTGGTGTGGTGTAAGTGGCCTCAGCAAGAGCCACAGACCCTGGTGTGGTGTAAGTGGCCTGAGCAAGCAGCACAGGGCCTGGTTTGGTGAAGATGGCCTCAGCAAGCAGCCACAGGCCCTGGTTTGGTGTAAGTGGCCTCAGCTAGCAGCCACAGGCCCTGGTGTGGTGTGAGTGGCCTCAGCCAGCAGCCACAGGCCCTGGTGTGGTCTAAGTGGCCTCAGCCAGTGCCACAGGCCCTGGTGTGGTGTAAGTGGCCTGAGCAAGAGCCACAGGCCCTGGTGTGGTGTAAGTGGCCTGAGCAAGTGCCACAGGCCCTGGTGTGGTGTAAGTGGCCTGAGCAAGTGCCACAGGCCCTGGTGTGGTGTAAGTGGCCTCAATAGCAAATAAGGCCCTGGTGTGGTGTAAGTGGCCTGAGCAAGAACCACAGGGCCTGGTTTGGTGAAGATGGCCTCGGCCAGAAGCGCAGGGCCTGGTGTGATGTGAGTGGCCTGAGCAAGAGCCACAGGCCCTGGTGTGGTGTAAGTGGCCTCAGCCAGCAGCCACAGGCCCTGGTGTGGTGTAAGTGGCCTCAGCCAGAAGCCACAGGCACTGGTGTGGTGTAAGTGGCCTCAGCCAGCAGCCACAGGCCCTTGTGTGGTGTAATTGGCCTCAATAGCAACTAAGGCCCTGGTGTGGTGTAGGTGGCCTAAGCCAGCAGCCACAGGCCCTGGTGTGGTGTAAGTGGCCTCAGCCAGTGCCACAGGCCCTGGTGTGGTGTAAGTGGCCTCAGCCAGTGCCACAGGCCCTGGTGTGGTGTAAGTGGCCTGAGCAAGAGCCACAGACCCTGGTGTGGTGTAATTGGCCTCAATAGCAACTAAGGCCCTGGTGTGGTGTAGGTGGCCTCAGCCAGCAGCCACAGGCCCTGGTGTGGTGTAAGTGGCCTAAGCCAGAGCCACAGGCCCTGGTGTGGTGTAAGTGGCCTGAGCAAGAGCCACAGACCCTGGTGTGGTGTAATTGGCCTCAATAGCAACTAATGCCCTGGTGTGGTGTAGGTGGCCTCAGCCAGCAGCCACAGGCCCTGATGTGGTGTAAGTGGCCCCAGCCGGTCACTCAGGCCCTTGTGTGGTGTAGGTTGCATCAGCTAGCAGCACAAGACATTGGAAAAGAGCCAAAAGCAGTGTCGTTAATGTGCCCTCATTAATGGGCAGCTGCTTTTGGTCTTTTAATACACCCCTTCTCTGGATCAAAAGCGGTTCAATGACATGAAAATCAAAGGCTTACAGCACCAGGTATTCCCAGGCAGTCTCCCATCCAAGTACTAACCAAGCCCAGCCCTGCTTAGCTTCCGAGATCAGACGAGGTCGGGCGTGCTCAGGGTGGTATGGCCATAAGCTGCTGGCCCCAGCACAATGACTCAATTTATGGATTCAAGTGATTAGGTGGCAAGTACCTGAAGTTACGAAGACAATCCTATAACCATACCTGCATGTTTGCATAATACCCTAACCCAAAGGCTCAGTTTAGCATTTATCCAACAGCACAGGCCCTGGATTGTTGAAGATGGCCTCAGGAACCAGCACAGGGCCTGGTGTGTTGTACATGGCCACAGCTAGCAGCACAGGGCCTGGTTTGGTGAAGATGGCCTAGGCCAGAAGAGCAGGGCCTGGTGTGATGTGAGTGGCCTGAGCAAGAGCCACATACCCTGGTGTGGTGTAATTGGCCTCAATAGCAACTAAGGCCCTGGTGTGGTGTAGGTGGCCTCAGCCAGCAGCCACAGGCCCTGGTGTGGTGTAAGTGGCCTCAATAGCAACTAAGGCCCTGGTGTGGTGTAAGTGGCCTGAGCAAGAGCCACATACCCTGGTGTGGTGTAATTGGCCTCAATAGCAACTAAGGCCCCGGTGTGGTGTAGGTGGCCTCAGCCAGGAGCCACAGGCCCTGGTGTGGTGTAAGTGGCCTGAGCAAGAGCCACAGGCCCTGGTGTGGTGTAAGTGGCCTGAGCAAGTGCCACAGGCCCTGGTGTGGTGTAAGTGGCCTGAGCAAGTGCCACAGGCCCTGGTGTGGTGTAAGTGGCCTCAATAGCAAATAAGGCCCTGGTGTGGTGTAAGTGGCCTGAGCAAGAACCACAGGGCCTGGTTTGGTGAAGATGGCCTCGGCCAGAAGCGCAGGGCCTGGTGTGATGTGAGTGGCCTGAGCAAGAGCCACAGGCCCTGGTGTGGTGTAAGTGGCCTCAGCCAGCAGCAAAAGGGCCCTGGTGTGGTGTAAGTGGCCTCAGCCAGCAGCCACAGGCCCTGGTGTGGTGTATGTGGCCTCAGCCAGCAGCCACAGGCCCTGGTTTGGTGAAGATGGCCTCGGCCAGCAGCAACAGGACCTGGTTTGATATGAGTGGCCTGAGCCAGCAGCCACAGGCCCTGGTGTGGTGTAAGTGGCCTCAGCCAGCAGCAACAGGCCCTGGTGTGGTGTAAGTCGCCTCAGCCAGAAGCCACAGGCACTGGTGTGGTGTAAGTGGCCTCAGCCAGCAGCAACAGGCCCTGGTGTGGTGTAAGTCGCCTCAGCAAGCAGCCACAGGCCCTGGTGTGGTGTAGGTGGTCTCAGCCAGCAGCCACAGGCCCTGGTGTGGTGTAAGTGGCCTCAGCCAGCAGCCACAGGCCCTGGTGTGGTGTAAGTGGCCTCAGCAAGAGCCACAGACCCTGGTGTGGTGTAATTGGCCTAAGCCAGAGCCACAGGCCCTGGTGTGGTGTAAGTGGCCTGAGCAAGAACCACAGGGCCTGGTTTGGTGAAGATGGCCTCGGCCAGAAGCGCAGGGCCTGGTGTGATGTGAGTGGCCTGAGCAAGAGCCACAGGCCCTGGTGTGGTGTAAGTGGCCTCAGCCAGCAGCCACAGGCCCTGGTGTGGTGTAAGTGGCCTCAGCCAGCAGCCACAGGCCCTGGTGTGGTGTAAGTGGCCTGAGCAAGAGCCACAGGCCCTGGTGTGGTGTAAGTGGCCTGAGCAAGAGCCACAGACCCTGGTGTGGTGTAATTGGCCTCAATAGCAACTAATGCCCTGGTGTGGTGTAAGTGGCCTCAGCCAGCAGCCACAGGCCCTGGTGTGGTGTAAGTGGCCTCAGCTAGCAGCCACAGGCCCTGGTGTGGTGTGAGTGGCCTCAGCCAGCAGCCACAGGCCCTGGTGTGGTCTAAGTGGCCTCAGCCAGTGCCACGGGCCCTGGTGTGGTGTAAGTGGCCTGAGCAAGAGCCACAGGCCCTGGTGTGGTGTAAGTGGCCTCAGCCAGCAGCCACAGGCCCTGGTGTGGTGTAAGTGGCCTGAGCAAGTGCCACAGGTCCTGGTGTGGTGTAAGTGGCCTAAGCCAGAGCCACAGGCCCTGGTGTGGTGTAAGTGGCCTCAATAGCAAATAAAGCCCTGGTGTGGTGTAAGTGGCCTGAGCAAGAACCACAGGGCCTGGTTTGGTGAAGATGGCCTCGGCCAGAAGCGCAGGGCCTGGTGTGATGTGAGTGGCCTGAGCAAGAGCCACAGGCCCTGGTGTGGTGTAAGTGGCCTCAGCCAGCAGCCACAGGCCCTGGTGTGGTGTAAGTGGCCTCAGCCAGAAGCCACAGGCACTGGTGTGGTGTAAGTGGCCTCAGCCAGCAGCAAAAGGGCCCTGGTGTGGTGTAGGTGGCCTCAGCCAGCAGCCACAGGCCCTGGTGTGGTGTAAGTGGTCTCAATAGCAACTAAGGCCCTGGTGTGGTGTAAGTGGCTTCAGCCAGCAGCCACAGGACCTGGTGTGGTGTAAGTGGCCTCAATAGCAACTAAGGCCCTGGTGTGGTGTAAATGGCCTCAGCCAGCAGCCACAGGCCCTGGTGTGGTGTAGGTGGCCTCAGCCAGCAGCCACAGGCCCTGGTGTGGTGTAAGTGGCCTCAATAGCAACTAAGGCCCTGGTGTGGTGTAAGTGGCTTCAGCCAGCAGCCACAGGCTCTG
Source organism: Mchenga conophoros (assembly GCF_057382185.1). Taxonomy (NCBI): domain Eukaryota; kingdom Metazoa; phylum Chordata; class Actinopteri; order Cichliformes; family Cichlidae; genus Mchenga; species Mchenga conophoros. Next base: position 82,212,739 of record NC_140528.1, on the reverse strand, counting down.
GTGTGGTGTAACTGGCCTCAGCCAGCAGCCACAGGCCCTGGTGTGGTGTAAGTGGCCTCAGCCAGAGCCACAGGCCCTGATGTGGTGTAAGTGGCCCCAGCCGGTCACTCAGGCCCTGGTGTGGTGTAGGTGGCATCAGCTAGCAGCACAAGACATTGGAAAACAGCCAAAAGCAGTGTCGTTAATGTGCCCTCATTAATGGGCAGCTGCTTTTGGTCTTTTAATACACCCCTTCTCTGGATCAAAAGCGGTTCAATGACATGAAAATGAAAGGCTTACAGCACCAGGTATTCCCAGGCAGTCTCCCATCCAAGTACTAACCAAGACCAGCCCTGCTTAGCTTCCGAGATCAGACGAGGTCGGGCTTGCTTAGGGTGGTATGGCCGTAAGCTGCTGGCCCCAGCACAATGTCTCAATTTATGGATTCAAGTGATTAGGTGGCAAGTACCTGAAGTTACGAAGACAATGCTATAACCATACCTGCATGTTTGCATAATACCCTAACCCAAAGGCTCAGTTTGGCATTTATCCAACAGCACAGGCCCTGGATTGTTGAAGATGGCCTCAGGAACCAGCACAGGGCCTGGTGTGTTGTACATGGCCACAGCAAGCAGCACAGGGCCTGGTTTGGTGAAGATGGCCTCAGCCAGAAGCACAGGGCCTGGTGTGATATGAGTGGCCTGAGCAAGAGCCACAGGCCCTGGTGTGGTGTAAGTGGCCTGAGCAAGAGCCACAGGCCCTGGTGTGGTGTAAGTGGCCTGAGCAAGAGCCACAGGCCCTGGTGTGGTGTAGGTGGCCTCAGCCAGCAGCCACAGGCCCTGGTGTGGTGTAGGTGGCCTCAGCCAGCAGCCACAAGCCCTTGTGTGGTGTAAGTGGCCTGAGCCAGAGCCACAGGCCCTGGTGTGGTGTAACTGGCCTGAATAGCAAATAAGGCCCTGGTGTGGTGTAAGTGGCCTCAGCCAGAGCCACAGGCCCTGGTGTGGTGTAAGTGGCCTCAATAGCAACTAAGGCTCTGGTGTGGTGTAAGTGGCCTCAGCCAACAGCCACAGGCCCTGGTATGGTGTAAGTGGCCTCAGCCAGCAGCCACAGGCCCTGGTGTGGCGTAAGTGGCCAGAAGCACAGGGCCTGGTGTGATGTGAGTGGCCTGAGCAAGAGCCACAGACCCTGGTGTGGTGTAATTGGCCTCAATAGCAACTAAGGCCCTGGTGTGGTGTATGTGGCCTCAGCCAGCAGCCACAGGCCCTGGTGTGGTGTAACTGGCCTCAGCCAGCAGCCACAGGCCCTGGTGTGGTGTAAGTGGCCTCAGCCAGAGCCAAAGGCCCTGATGTGGTGTAAGTCGCCTCAGCTAGCAGCACAGGGCCTGGTTTGGTGAAGATGGCCTCGGCCAGAAGCACAGGACCTGGTTTGATATGAGTGGCCTGAGCCAGCAGCCACAGGCCCTGGTGTGGTGTAAGTGGCCTCAGCCAGCAGCAACAGGCCCTGGTGTGGTGTAAGTCTCCTCAGCCAGAAGCCACAGGCACTGGTGTGGTGTAAGTGGCCTCAGCCAGCAGCAACAGGCCCTGGTGTGGTGTAAGTCGCCTCAGCAAGCAGCCACAGGCCCTGGTGTGGTGTAGGTGGTCTCAGCCAGCAGCCACAGGCCCTGGTGTGGTGTAAGTGGCATCAGCCAGCAGCCACAGGCCCTGGTGTGGTGTAAGTGGCCTCAGCAAGAGCCACAGACCCTGGTGTGGTGTAATTGGCCTAAGCCAGAGCCACAGGCCCTGGTGTGGTGTAAGTGGCCTGAGCAAGCAGCACAGGGCCTGGTTTGGTGAAGATGGCCTCAGCAAGCAGCCACAGGCCCTGGTTTGGTGTAAGTGGCCTCAGCTAGCAGCCACAGGCCCTGGTGTGGTGTGAGTGGCCTCAGCCAGCAGCCACAGGCCCTGGTGTGGTCTAAGTGGCCTCAGCCAGTGCCACAGGCCCTGGTGTGGTGTAAGTGGCCTGAGCAAGAGCCACAGGCCCTGGTGTGGTGTAAGTGGCCTGAGCAAGTGCCACAGGCCCTGGTGTGGTGTAAGTGGCCTGAGCAAGTGCCACAGGCCCTGGTGTGGTGTAAGTGGCCTCAATAGCAAATAAGGCCCTGGTGTGGTGTAAGTGGCCTGAGCAAGAACCACAGGGCCTGGTTTGGTGAAGATGGCCTCGGCCAGAAGCGCAGGGCCTGGTGTGATGTGAGTGGCCTGAGCAAGAGCCACAGGCCCTGGTGTGGTGTAAGTGGCCTCAGCCAGCAGCCACAGGCCCTGGTGTGGTGTAAGTGGCCTCAGCCAGAAGCCACAGGCACTGGTGTGGTGTAAGTGGCCTCAGCCAGCAGCCACAGGCCCTTGTGTGGTGTAATTGGCCTCAATAGCAACTAAGGCCCTGGTGTGGTGTAGGTGGCCTAAGCCAGCAGCCACAGGCCCTGGTGTGGTGTAAGTGGCCTCAGCCAGTGCCACAGGCCCTGGTGTGGTGTAAGTGGCCTCAGCCAGTGCCACAGGCCCTGGTGTGGTGTAAGTGGCCTGAGCAAGAGCCACAGACCCTGGTGTGGTGTAATTGGCCTCAATAGCAACTAAGGCCCTGGTGTGGTGTAGGTGGCCTCAGCCAGCAGCCACAGGCCCTGGTGTGGTGTAAGTGGCCTAAGCCAGAGCCACAGGCCCTGGTGTGGTGTAAGTGGCCTGAGCAAGAGCCACAGGGCCTGGTTTGGTGAAGATGGCCTCGGCCAGAAGCGCAGGGCCTGGTGTGATGTGAGTGGCCTGAGCAAGAGCCACAGGCCCTGGTGTGGTGTAAGTGGCCTCAGCCAGCAGCCACAGGCCCTGGTGTGGTGTAAGTCGCCTCAGCCAGCAGCCACAGGCCCTGGTGTGGTGTAGATGGCCTCAGCCAGCAGCCACAGGCCCTGGTGTGGTGTAAGTGGCCTCAGCCAGCAGCCACAGGCCCTGGTGTGGTCTAAGTGGCCTCAGCCAGAAGCACAGGGCCTGGTGTGATATGAGTGGCCTGAGCAAGAGCCACAGGCCCTGGTGTGGTGTAAGTGGCCTGAGCAAGAGCCACAGGCCCTGGTGTGGTGTAAGTGGCCTGAGCAAGAGCCACAGGCCCTGGTGTGGTGTAGGTGGCCTCAGCCAGCAGCCACAAGCCCTTGTGTGGTGTAAGTGGCCTCAGCCAGCAGCCACAGGCCCTGGTGTGGTGTAAGTGGCGTCAGCCAGTGCCACAGGCCCTGGTGTGGTGTAAGTGGCCTGAGCAAGAGCCACAGACCATGGTGTGGTGTAATTGGCCTCAATAGCAACTAAGGCCCTGGTGTGGTGTAAGTGGCCTCAGCCAGCAGCCACAGGCCCTGGTGTGGTGTAAGTGGCCTCAGCCAGAGCCACAGGCCCTTATGTGGTGTAAGTGGCCCCAGCCGTTCACTCAGGCCCTGGTGTGGTGTAGGTGGCATCAGCTAGCAGCACAAGACATTGGAAAACAGCCAAAAGCAATGTCGTTAATGTGCCCTCATTAATGGGCAGCTGCTTTTGGTCTTTTAATACACCCCTTCTCTGGATCAAAAGCGGTTCAATGACATGAAAATGAAAGGCTTACAGCACCAGGTATTCCCAGGCAGTCTCCCATCCAAGTACTAACCAAGCCCAGCCCTGCTTAGCTTCCGAGATCAGACGAGGTCGGGCGTGCTCAGGGTGGTATGGCCGTAAGCTGCTGGCCCCAGCACAATGTCTCAATTTATGGATTCAAGTGACTAGGTGGCAAGTACCTGAAGTTACGAAGACAATCCTATAACCATACCTGCATGTTTGCATAATACCCTAACCCAAAGGCTCAGTTTGGCATTTATCCAACAGCACAGGCCCTGGATTGTTGAAGATGGCCTCAGGAACCAGCACAGGGCCTGGTGTGTTGTACATGGCCACAGCAAGCAGCACAGGGCCTGGTTTGGTGAAGATGGCCTCGGCCAGAAGCACAGGGCCTGGTGTGATATGAGTGGCCTGAGCAAGAGCCACAGGCCCTGGTGTGTTGTAAGTGGCCTCAGCCAGCAGCCACAGGCCCTGGTGTGGTGTAGGTGGCCTCAGCCAGCAGCCACAGGCCCTTGTGTGGTGTAATTGGCCTCAATAGCAACTAAGGCCCTGGTGTGGTGTAGGTGGCCTCAGCCAGCAGCCACAGGCCCTGGTGTGGTGTAAGTGGCCTCAGCCAGTGCCACAGGCCCTGGTGTGGTGTAAGTGGCCTGAGCAAGAGCCACAGACCCTGGTGTGGTGTAATTGGCCTCAATAGCAACTAAGGCCCTGGTGTGGTGTAGGTGGCCTCAGCCAGCAGCCACAGGCCCTGGTGTGGTGTAAGTGGCCTCAGCCAGCAGCCACAGGCCCTGGTGTGGTGTAAGTGGCCTGAGCAAGAGCCACAGGCCCTGGTGTGGTGTAAGTGGCCTGAGCAAGAGCCACAGACCCTGGTGTGGTGTAATTGGCCTCAATAGCAACTAATGCCCTGGTGTGGTGTAGGTGGCCTCAGCCAGCAGCCACAGGCCCTGGTGTGGTGTAAGTGGCCTCAGCCAGCAGCCACAGGCCCTGGTGTGGTGTAAGTCGCCTCAGCCAGAAGCCACAGGCACTGGTGTGGTGTAAGTGGCCTCAGCCAGCAGCAAAAGGGCCCTGGTGTGGTGTAAGTGGCCTCAGCCAGCAGCCACAGGCCCTGGTGTGGTGTATGTGGCCTCAGCCAGCAGCCACAGGCCCTGGTTTGGTGAAGATGGCCTCGGCCAGCAGCAACAGGACCTGGTTTGATATGAGTGGCCTGAGCCAGCAGCCACAGGCCCTGGTGTGGTGTAAGTGGCCTCAGCCAGCAGCAACAGGCCCTGGTGTGGTGTAAGTCGCCTCAGCCAGAAGCCACAGGCACTGGTGTGGTGTAAGTGGCCTCAGCCAGCAGCAACAGGCCTTGGTGTGGTGTAAGTCGCCTCAGCAAGCAGCCACAGGCCCTGGTGTGGTGTAGGTGGTCTCAGCCAGCAGCCACAGGCCCTGGTGTGGTGTAAGTGGCCTCAGCCAGCAGCCACAGGCCCTGGTGTGGTGTAAGTGGCCTCAGCAAGAGCCACAGACCCTGGTGTGGTGTAAGTGGCCTGAGCAAGCAGCACAGGGCCTGGTTTGGTGAAGATGGCCTCAGCAAGCAGCCACAGGCCCTGGTTTGGTGTAAGTGGCCTCAGCTAGCAGCCACAGGCCCTGGTGTGGTGTGAGTGGCCTCAGCCAGCAGCCACAGGCCCTGGTGTGGTCTAAGTGGCCTCAGCCAGTGCCACAGGCCCTGGTGTGGTGTAAGTGGCCTGAGCAAGAGCCACAGGCCCTGGTGTGGTGTAAGTGGCCTGAGCAAGTGCCACAGGCCCTGGTGTGGTGTAAGTGGCCTGAGCAAGTGCCACAGGCCCTGGTGTGGTGTAAGTGGCCTCAATAGCAAATAAGGCCCTGGTGTGGTGTAAGTGGCCTGAGCAAGAACCACAGGGCCTGGTTTGGTGAAGATGGCCTCGGCCAGAAGCGCAGGGCCTGGTGTGATGTGAGTGGCCTGAGCAAGAGCCACAGGCCCTGGTGTGGTGTAAGTGGCCTCAGCCAGCAGCCACAGGCCCTGGTGTGGTGTAAGTGGCCTCAGCCAGAAGCCACAGGCACTGGTGTGGTGTAAGTGGCCTCAGCCAGCAGCCACAGGCCCTTGTGTGGTGTAATTGGCCTCAATAGCAACTAAGGCCCTGGTGTGGTGTAGGTGGCCTAAGCCAGCAGCCACAGGCCCTGGTGTGGTGTAAGTGGCCTCAGCCAGTGCCACAGGCCCTGGTGTGGTGTAAGTGGCCTCAGCCAGTGCCACAGGCCCTGGTGTGGTGTAAGTGGCCTGAGCAAGAGCCACAGACCCTGGTGTGGTGTAATTGGCCTCAATAGCAACTAAGGCCCTGGTGTGGTGTAGGTGGCCTCAGCCAGCAGCCACAGGCCCTGGTGTGGTGTAAGTGGCCTAAGCCAGAGCCACAGGCCCTGGTGTGGTGTAAGTGGCCTGAGCAAGAGCCACAGACCCTGGTGTGGTGTAATTGGCCTCAATAGCAACTAATGCCCTGGTGTGGTGTAGGTGGCCTCAGCCAGCAGCCACAGGCCCTGATGTGGTGTAAGTGGCCCCAGCCGGTCACTCAGGCCCTTGTGTGGTGTAGGTTGCATCAGCTAGCAGCACAAGACATTGGAAAAGAGCCAAAAGCAGTGTCGTTAATGTGCCCTCATTAATGGGCAGCTGCTTTTGGTCTTTTAATACACCCCTTCTCTGGATCAAAAGCGGTTCAATGACATGAAAATCAAAGGCTTACAGCACCAGGTATTCCCAGGCAGTCTCCCATCCAAGTACTAACCAAGCCCAGCCCTGCTTAGCTTCCGAGATCAGACGAGGTCGGGCGTGCTCAGGGTGGTATGGCCATAAGCTGCTGGCCCCAGCACAATGACTCAATTTATGGATTCAAGTGATTAGGTGGCAAGTACCTGAAGTTACGAAGACAATCCTATAACCATACCTGCATGTTTGCATAATACCCTAACCCAAAGGCTCAGTTTAGCATTTATCCAACAGCACAGGCCCTGGATTGTTGAAGATGGCCTCAGGAACCAGCACAGGGCCTGGTGTGTTGTACATGGCCACAGCTAGCAGCACAGGGCCTGGTTTGGTGAAGATGGCCTAGGCCAGAAGAGCAGGGCCTGGTGTGATGTGAGTGGCCTGAGCAAGAGCCACATACCCTGGTGTGGTGTAATTGGCCTCAATAGCAACTAAGGCCCTGGTGTGGTGTAGGTGGCCTCAGCCAGCAGCCACAGGCCCTGGTGTGGTGTAAGTGGCCTCAATAGCAACTAAGGCCCTGGTGTGGTGTAAGTGGCCTGAGCAAGAGCCACATACCCTGGTGTGGTGTAATTGGCCTCAATAGCAACTAAGGCCCCGGTGTGGTGTAGGTGGCCTCAGCCAGGAGCCACAGGCCCTGGTGTGGTGTAAGTGGCCTGAGCAAGAGCCACAGGCCCTGGTGTGGTGTAAGTGGCCTGAGCAAGAGCCACAGGCCTGGTGTGGTGTAAGTGGCCTGAGCAAGAGCCACAGACCCTGATGTGGTGTAATTGGCCTCAATAGCAACTAAGGCCCTGGTGTGGTGTAGGTGGCCTCAGCCAGCAGCCACAGGCCCTGGTGTGGTGTAAGTGGCCTCAGCCAGAGCCACAGGCCCTGATGTGGTGTAAGTGGCCCCAGCCGGTCACTCAGGCCCTGGTGTGGTGTAGGTGGCATCAGCTAGCAGCACAAGACATTGGAAAAGAGCCAAAAGCAATGTCGTTAATGTGCCCTCATTAATGGGCAGCTGCTTTTGGTCTTTTAATACACCCCTTCTCTGGATCAAAAGCGGTTCAATGACATGAAAATGAAAGGCTTACAGCACCAGGTATTCCCAGGCAGTCTCCCATCCAAGTACTAACCAAGCCCAGCCCTGCTTAGCTTCCGAGATCAGACGAGGTCGGGTGTGCTCAGGGTGGTATGGCCGTAAGCTGCTGGCCCCAGCACAATGACTCAATTTATGGATTCAAGTGATTAGGTGGCAAGTACCTGAAGTTTCGAAGACAATCCTATAACCATACCTGCATGTTTGCATAATACCCTAACCCAAAGGCTCAGTTTAGCATTTATCCAACAGCACAGGCCCTGGATTGTTGAAGATGGCCTCAGGAACCAGCACAGGGCCTGGTGTATTGTACATGGCCACAGCTAGCAGCACAGGGCCTGGTTTGGTGAAGATGGCCTCGGCCAGAAGAGCAGGGCCTGGTGTGATGTGAGTGGCCTGAGCAAGAGCCACAGGCCCTGGTGTGGTGTAAGTGGCCTGAGCAAGAGCCACAGGCCCTGGTGTGGTGTAAGTGGCCTCAGCCAGCAGCCACAGGCCCTGGTGTGGTGTAAGTCACCTCAGCCAGAAGCCACAGTCCCTGGTGTGGTGTATGTGGCCTCAGCCAGCAGCCACAGGCCCTGTTGTGGTGTAACTGGCCTCAGCCAGAGCAACAGGCCCTGATGTGGTGTAAGTGGCCGCAGCCGGTCACTCAGGCCCTGGTGTGGTGTAAGTGGCCTGAGCAAGAGCCACAGACCCTGGTGTGGTGTAAATGGCCTCAATAGCAACTAAGGCCCTGGTGTGGTGTATGTGGCCTCAGCCAGCAGCCACAGGCCCTGTTGTGGTGTAACTGGCCTCAGCCAGAGCAACAGGCCCTGATGTGGTGTAAGTGGCCCCAGCCGGTCACTCAGGCCCTGGTGTGGTGTAGGTGGCCTCAGCCAGAAGCACAGGGCCTGGTGTGATATGAGTGGCCTGAGCAAGAGCCACAGGCCCTGGTGTGGTGTAAGTGGCCTGAGCAAGAGCCACAGGCCCTGGTGTGGTGTAAGTGGCCTGAGCAAGAGCCACAGGCCCTGGTGTGGTGTAGGTGGCCTCAGCCAGCAGCCACAGGCCCTGGTGTGGTGTAGGTGGCCTCAGCCAGCAGCCACAAGCCCTTGTGTGGTGTAAGTGGCCTGAGCCAGAGCCACAGGCCCTGGTGTGGTGTAACTGGCCTGAATAGCAAATAAGGCCCTGGTGTGGTGTAAGTGGCCTCAGCCAGAGCCACAGGCCCTGGTGTGGTGTAAGTGGCCTCAATAGCAACTAAGGCTCTGGTGTGGTGTAAGTGGCCTCAGCCAACAGCCACAGGCCCTGGTATGGTGTAAGTGGCCTCAGCCAGCAGCCACAGGCCCTGGTGTGGCGTAAGTGGCCAGAAGCACAGGGCCTGGTGTGATGTGAGTGGCCTGAGCAAGAGCCACAGACCCTGGTGTGGTGTAATTGGCCTCAATAGCAACTAAGGCCCTGGTGTCGTGTATGTGGCCTCAGCCAGCAGCCACAGGCCCTGGTGTGGTGTAACTGGCCTCAGCCAGCAGCCACAGGCCCTGGTGTGGTGTAAGTGGCCTCAGCCAGAGCCAAAGGCCCTGATGTGGTGTAAGTCGCCTCAGCTAGCAGCACAGGGCCTGGTTTGGTGAAGATGGCCTCGGCCAGAAGCACAGGACCTGGTTTGATATGAGTGGCCTGAGCCAGCAGCCACAGGCCCTGGTGTGGTGTAAGTGGCCTCAGCCAGCAGCAACAGGCCCGGGTGTGGTGTAAGTCTCCTCAGCCAGAAGCCACAGGCACTGGTGTGGTGTAAGTGGCCTAAGCCAGCAGCAACAGGCCCTGGTGTGGTGTAAGTCGCCTCAGCAAGCAGCCACAGGCCCTGGTGTGGTGTAGGTGGTCTCAGCCAGCAGCCACAGGCCCTGGTGTGGTGTAAGTGGCATCAGCCAGCAGCCACAGGCCCTGGTGTGGTGTAAGTGGCCTCAGCAAGAGCCACAGACCCTGGTGTGGTGTAATTGGCCTAAGCCAGAGCCACAGGCCCTGGTGTGGTGTAAGTGGCCTGAGCAAGCAGCACAGGGCCTGGTTTGGTGAAGATGGCCTCAGCAAGCAGCCACAGGCCCTGGTTTGGTGTAAGTGGCCTCAGCTAGCAGCCACAGGCCCTGGTGTGGTGTGAGTGGCCTCAGCCAGCAGCCACAGGCCCTGGTGTGGTCTAAGTGGCCTCAGCCAGTGCCACAGGCCCTGGTGTGGTGTAAGTGGCCTGAGCAAGAGTCACAGGCCCTGGTGTGGTGTAAGTGGCCTGAGCAAGTGCCACAGGCCCTGGTGTGGTGTAAGTGGCCTGAGCAAGTGCCACAGGCCCTGGTGTGGTGTAAGTGGCCTCAATAGCAAATAAGGCCCTGGTGTGGTGTAAGTGGCCTGAGCAAGAACCACAGGGCCTGGTTTGGTGAAGATGGCCTCGGCCAGAAGCGCAGGGCCTGGTGTGATGTGAGTGGCCTGAGCAAGAGCCACAGGCCCTGGTGTGGTGTAAGTGGCCTCAGCCAGCAGCAAAAGGGCCCTGGTGTGGTGTAAGTGGCCTCAGCCAGCAGCCACAGGCCCTGGTGTGGTGTATGTGGCCTCAGCCAGCAGCCACAGGCCCTGGTTTGGTGAAGACGGCCTCGGCCAGCAGCAACAGGACCTGGTTTGATATGAGTGGCCTGAGCCAGCAGCCACAGGCCCTGGTGTGGTGTAAGTGGCCTCAGCCAGCAGCAACAGGCCCTGGTGTGGTGTAAGTCGCCTCAGCCAGAAGCCACAGGCACTGGTGTGGTGTAAGTGGCCTCAGCCAGCAGCAACAGGCCCTGGTGTGGTGTAAGTCGCCTCAGCAAGCAGCCACAGGCCCTGGTGTGGTGTAGGTGGTCTCAGCCAGCAGCCACAGGCCCTGGTGTGGTGTAAGTGGCCTCAGCCAGCAGCCACAGGCCCTGGTGTGGTGTAAGTGGCCTCAGCAAGAGCCACAGACCCTGGTGTGGTGTAATTGGCCTAAGCCAGAGCCACAGGGCCTGGTGTGGTGTAAGTGGCCTGAGCAAGAACCACAGGGCCTGGTTTGGTGAAGATGGCCTCGGCCAGAAGCGCAGGGCCTGGTGTGATGTGAGTGGCCTGAGCAAGAGCCACAGGCCCTGGTGTGGTGTAAGTGGCCTCAGCCAGCAGCCACAGGCCCTGGTGTGGTGTAAGTGGCCTCAGCCAGCAGCCACAGGCCCTGGTGTGGTGTAAGTGGCCTGAGCAAGAGCCACAGGCCCTGGTGTGGTGTAAGTGGCCTGAGCAAGAGCCACAGACCCTGGTGTGGTGTAATTGGCCTCAATAGCAACTAATGCCCTGGTGTGGTGTAAGTGGCCTCAGCCAGCAGCCACAGGCCCTGGTGTGGTGTAGGTGGCCTCAGCTAGCAGCCACAGGCCCTGGTGTGGTGTGAGTGGCCTCAGCCAGCAGCCACAGGCCCTGGTGTGGTCTAAGTGGCCTCAGCCAGTGCCACAGGCCCTGGTGTGGTGTAAGTGGCCTGAGCAAGAGCCACAGGCCCTGGTGTGGTGTAAGTGGCCTCAGCCAGCAGCCACAGGCCCTGGTGTGGTGTAAGTGGCCTGAGCAAGTGCCACAGGTCCTGGTGTGGTGTAAGTGGCCTAAGCCAGAGCCACAGGCCCTGGTGTGGTGTAAGTGGCCTCAATAGCAAATAAGGCCCTGGTGTGGTGTAAGTGGCCTGAGCAAGAACCACAGGGCCTGGTTTGGTGAAGATGGCCTCGGCCAGAAGCGCAGGGCCTGGTGTGATGTGAGTGGCCTGAGCAAGAGCCACAGGCCCTGGTGTGGTGTAAGTGGCCTCAGCCAGCAGCCACAGGCCCTGGTGTGGTGTAAGTGGCCTCAGCCAGAAGCCACAGGCACTGGTGTGGTGTAAGTGGCCTCAGCCAGCAGCAAAAGGGCCCTGGTGTGGTGTAGGTGGCCTCAGCCAGCAGCCACAGGCCCTGGTGTGGTGTAAGTGGTCTCAATAGCAACTAAGGCCCTGGTGTGGTGTAAGTGGCTTCAGCCAGCAGCCACAGGACCTGGTGTGGTGTAAGTGGCCTCAATAGCAACTAAGGCCCTGGTGTGGTGTAAATGGCCTCAGCCAGCAGCCACAGGCCCTGGTGTGGTGTAGGTGGCCTCAGCCAGCAGCCACAGGCCCTGGTGTGGTGTAAGTGGCCTCAATAGCAACTAAGGCCCTGGTGTGGTGTAAGTGGCTTCAGCCAGCAGCCACAGGCTCTGGTGTGGTGTAACTGGCCTCAGCCAGCAGCCACAGGCCCTGGTGTGGTGTAAGTGGCCTCAGCCAGAGCCACAGGCCCTGATGTGGTGTAAGTGGCCCCAGCCGGTCACTCAGGCCCTGGTGTGGTGTAGGTGGCATCAGCTAGCAGCACAAGACATTGGAAAACAGCCAAAAGCAGTGTCGTTAATGTGCCCTCATTAATGGGCAGCTGCTTTTGGTCTTTTAATACACCCCTTCTCTGGATCAAAAGCGGTTCAATGACATGAAAATGAAAGGCTTACAGCACCAGGTATTCCCAGGCAGTCTCCCATCCAAGTACTAACCAAGCCCAGCCCTGCTTAGCTTCCGAGATCAGACGAGGTCGGGCTTGCTTAGGGTGGTATGGCCGTAAGCTGCTGGCCCCAGCACAATGTCTCAATTTATGGATTCAAGTGATTAGGTGGCAAGTACCTGAAGTTACGAAGACAATGCTATAACCATACCTGCATGTTTGCATAATACCCTAACCCAAAGGCTCAGTTTGGCATTTATCCAACAGCACAGGCCCTGGATTGTTGAAGATGGCCTCAGGAACCAGCACAGGGCCTGGTGTGTTGTACATGGCCACAGCAAGCAGCACAGGGCCTGGTTTGGTGAAGATGGCCTCAGCCAGAAGCACAGGGCCTGGTGTGATATGAGTGGCCTGAGCAAGAGCCACAGGCCCTGGTGTGGTGTAAGTGGCCTGAGCAAGAGCCACAGGCCCTGGTGTGGTGTAAGTGGCCTGAGCAAGAGCCACAGGCCCTGGTGTGGTGTAGGTGGCCTCAGCCAGCAGCCACAGGCCCTGGTGTGGTGTAGGTGGCCTCAGCCAGCAGCCACAAGCCCTTGTGTGGTGTAAGTGGCCTCGGCCAGAGCCACAGGCCCTGGTGTGGTGTAACTGGCCTGAATAGCAAATAAGGCCCTGGTGTGGTGTAAGTGGCCTCAGCCAGAGCCACAGGCCCTGGTGTGGTGTAAGTGGCCTCAATAGCAACTAAGGCTCTGGTGTGGTGTAAGTGGCCTCAGCCAACAGCCACAGGCCCTGGTATGGTGTAAGTGGCCTCAGCCAGCAGCCACAGGCCCTGGTGTGGCGTAAGTGGCCAGAAGCACAGGGCCTGGTGTGATGTGAGTGGCCTGAGCAAGAGCCACAGACCCTGGTTTGGTGTAATTGGCCTCAATAGCAACTAAGGCCCTGGTGTGGTGTATGTGGCCTCAGCCAGCAGCCACAGGCCCTGGTGTGGTGTAACTGGCCTCAGCCAGCAGCCACAGGCCCTGGTGTGGTGTAAGTGGCCTCAGCCAGAGCCAAAGGCCCTGATGTGGTGTAAGTCGCCTCAGCTAGCAGCACAGGGCCTGGTTTGGTGAAGATGGCCTCGGCCAGAAGCACAGGACCTGGTTTGATATGAGTGGCCTGAGCCAGCAGCCACAGGCCCTGGTGTGGTGTAAGTGGCCTCAGCCAGCAGCAACAGGCCCTGGTGTGGTGTAAGTCTCCTCAGCCAGAAGCCACAGGCACTGGTGTGGTGTAAGTGGCCTCAGCCAGCAGCAACAGGCCCTGGTGTGGTGTAAGTCGCCTCAGCAAGCAGCCACAGGCCCTGGTGTGGTGTAGGTGGTCTCAGCCAGCAGCCACAGGCCCTGGTGTGGTGTAAGTGGCATCAGCCAGCAGCCACAGGCCCTGGTGTGGTGTAAGTGGCCTCAGCAAGAGCCACAGACCCTGGTGTGGTGTAATTGGCCTAAGCCAGAGCCACAGGCCCTGGTGTGGTGTAAGTGGCCTGAGCAAGCAGCACAGGGCCTGGTTTGGTGAAGATGGCCTCAGCAAGCAGCCACAGGCCCTGGTTTGGTGTAAGTGGCCTCAGCTAGCAGCCACAGGCCCTGGTGTGGTGTGAGTGGCCTCAGCCAGCAGCCACAGGCCCTGGTGTGGTCTAAGTGGCCTCAGCCAGTGCCACAGGCCCTGGTGTGGTGTAAGTGGCCTGAGCAAGAGCCACAGGCCCTGGTGTGGTGTAAGTGGCCTGAGCAAGTGCCACAGGCCCTGGTGTGGTGTAAGTGGCCTGAGCAAGTGCCACAGGCCCTGGTGTGGTGTAAGTGGCCTCAATAGCAAATAAGGCCCTGGTGTGGTGTAAGTGGCCTGAGCAAGAACCACAGGGCCTGGTTTGGTGAAGATGGCCTCGGCCAGAAGCGCAGGGCCTGGTGTGATGTGAGTGGCCTGAGCAAGAGCCACAGGCCCTGGTGTGGTGTAAGTGGCCTCAGCCAGCAGCCACAGGCCCTGGTGTGGTGTAAGTGGCCTCAGCCAGAAGCCACAGGCACTGGTGTGGTGTAAGTGGCCTCAGCCAGCAGCCACAGGCCCTTGTGTGGTGTAATTGGCCTCAATAGCAACTAAGGCCCTGGTGTGGTGTAGGTGGCCTAAGCCAGCAGCCACAGGCCCTGGTGTGGTGTAAGTGGCCTCAGCCAGTGCCACAGGCCCTGGTGTGGTGTAAGTGGCCTCAGCCAGTGCCACAGGCCCTGGTGTGGTGTAAGTGGCCTGAGCAAGAGCCACAGACCCTGGTGTGGTGTAATTGGCCTCAATAGCAACTAAGGCCCTGGTGTGGTGTAGGTGGCCTCAGCCAGCAGCCACAGGCCCTGGTGTGGTGTAAGTGGCCTAAGCCAGAGCCACAGGCCCTGGTGTGGTGTAAGTGGCCTGAGCAAGAGCCACAGGGCCTGGTTTGGTGAAGATGGCCTCGGCCAGAAGCGCAGGGCCTGGTGTGATGTGAGTGGCCTGAGCAAGAGCCACAGGCCCTGGTGTGGTGTAAGTGGCCTCAGCCAGCAGCCACAGGCCCTGGTGTGGTGTAAGTCGCCTCAGCCAGAAGCCACAGGCACTGGTGTGGTGTAAGTGGCCTCAGCCAGCAGCAAAAGGGCCCTGGTGTGGTGTAAGTCGCCTCAGCCAGCAGCCACAGGCCCTGGTGTGGTGTAGATGGCCTCAGCCAGCAGCCACAGGCCCTGGTGTGGTGTAAGTGGCCTCAGCCAGCAGCCACAGGCCCTGGTGTGGTCTAAGTGGCCTCAGCCAGAAGCACAGGGCCTGGTGTGATATGAGTGGCCTGAGCAAGAGCCACAGGCCCTGGTGTGGTGTAAGTGGCCTGAGCAAGAGCCACAGGCCCTGGTGTGGTGTAAGTGGCCTGAGCAAGAGCCACAGGCCCTGGTGTGGTGTAGGTGGCCTCAGCCAGCAGCCACAAGCCCTTGTGTGGTGTAAGTGGCCTCAGCCAGCAGCCACAGGCCCTGGTGTGGTGTAAGTGGCCTCAGCCAGTGCCACAGGCCCTGGTGTGGTGTAAGTGGCCTGAGCAAGAGCCACAGACCATGGTGTGGTGTAATTGGCCTCAATAGCAACTAAGGCCCTGGTGTGGTGTAAGTGGCCTCAGCCAGCAGCCACAGGCCCTGGTGTGGTGTAAGTGGCCTCAGCCAGAGCCACAGGCCCTTATGTGGTGTAAGTGGCCCCAGCCGTTCACTCAGGCCCTGGTGTGGTGTAGGTGGCATCAGCTAGCAGCACAAGACATTGGAAAACAGCCAAAAGCAATGTCGTTAATGTGCCCTCATTAATGGGCAGCTGCTTTTGGTCTTTTAATACACCCCTTCTCTGGATCAAAAGCGGTTCAATGACATGAAAATGAAAGGCTTACAGCACCAGGTATTCCCAGGCAGTCTCCCATCCAAGTACTAACCAAGCCCAGCCCTGCTTAGCTTCCGAGATCAGACGAGGTCGGGCGTGCTCAGGGTGGTATGGCCGTAAGCTGCTGGCCCCAGCACAATGTCTCAATTTATGGATTCAAGTGACTAGGTGGCAAGTACCTGAAGTTACGAAGACAATCCTATAACCATACCTGCATGTTTGCATAATACCCTAACCCAAAGGCTCAGTTTGGCATTTATCCAACAGCACAGGCCCTGGATTGTTGAAGATGGCGTCAGGAACCAGCACAGGGCCTGGTGTGTTGTACATGGCCACAGCAAGCAGCACAGGGCCTGGTTTGGTGAAGATGGCCTCGGCCAGAAGCACAGGGCCTGGTGTGATATGAGTGGCCTGAGCAAGAGCCACAGGCCCTGGTGTGTTGTAAGTGGCCTCAGCCAGCAGCCACAGGCCCTGGTGTGGTGTAGGTGGCCTCAGCCAGCAGCCACAGGCCCTTGTGTGGTGTAATTGGCCTCAATAGCAACTAAGGCCCTGGTGTGGTGTAGGTGGCCTCAGCCAGCAGCCACAGGCCCTGGTGTGGTGTAAGTGGCCTCAGCCAGTGCCACAGGCCCTGGTGTGGTGTAAGTGGCCTGAGCAAGAGCCACAGACCCTGGTGTGGTGTAATTGGCCTCAATAGCAACTAAGGCCCTGGTGTGGTGTAGGTGGCCTCAGCCAGCAGCCACAGGCCCTGGTGTGGTGTAAGTGGCCTCAGCCAGCAGCCACAGGCCCTGGTGTGGTGTAAGTGGCCTGAGCAAGAGCCACAGGCCCTGGTGTGGTGTAAGTGGCCTGAGCAAGAGCCACAGACCCTGGTGTGGTGTAATTGGCCTCAATAGCAACTAATGCCCTGGTGTGGTGTAGGTGGCCTCAGCCAGCAGCCACAGGCCCTGGTGTGGTGTAAGTGGCCTCAGCCAGCAGCCACAGGCCCTGGTGTGGTGTAAGTCGCCTCAGCCAGAAGCCACAGGCACTGGTGTGGTGTAAGTGGCCTCAGCCAGCAGCAAAAGGGCCCTGGTGTGGTGTAAGTGGCCTCAGCCAGCAGCCACAGGCCCTGGTGTGGTGTATGTGGCCTCAGCCAGCAGCCACAGGCCCTGGTTTGGTGAAGATGGCCTCGGCCAGCAGCAACAGGACCTGGTTTGATATGAGTGGCCTGAGCCAGCAGCCACAGGCCCTGGTGTGGTGTAAGTGGCCTCAGCCAGCAGCAACAGGCCCTGGTGTGGTGTAAGTCGCCTCAGCCAGAAGCCACAGGCACTGGTGTGGTGTAAGTGGCCTCAGCCAGCAGCAACAGGCCCTGGTGTGGTGTAAGTCGCCTCAGCAAGCAGCCACAGGCCCTGGTGTGGTGTAGGTGGTCTCAGCCAGCAGCCACAGGCCCTGGTGTGGTGTAAGTGGCCTCAGCCAGCAGCCACAGGCCCTGGTGTGGTGTAAGTGGCCTCAGCAAGAGCCACAGACCCTGGTGTGGTGTAATTGGCCTAAGCCAGAGCCACAGGCCCTGGTGTGGTGTAAGTGGCCTGAGCAAGAACCACAGGGCCTGGTTTGGTGAAGATGGCCTCGGCCAGAAGCGCAGGGCCTGGTGTGATGTGAGTGGCCTGAGCAAGAGCCACAGGCCCTGGTGTGGTGTAAGTGGCCTCAGCCAGCAGCCACAGGCCCTGGTGTGGTGTAAGTGGCCTCAGCCAGCAGCCACAGGCCCTGGTGTGGTGTATGTGGCCTCAGCCAGCAGCCACAGGCCCTGGTTTGGTGAAGATGGCCTCGGCCAGCAGCAACAGGACCTGGTTTGATATGAGTGGCCTGAGCCAGCAGCCACAGGCCCTGGTGTGGTGTAAGTGGCCTCAGCCAGCAGCAACAGGCCCTGGTGTGGTGTAAGTCGCCTCAGCCAGAAGCCACAGGCACTGGTGTGGTGTAAGTGGCCTCAGCCAGCAGCAACAGGCCCTGGTGTGGTGTAAGTCGCCTCAGCAAGCAGCCACAGGCCCTGGTGTGGTGTAGGTGGTCTCAGCCAGCAGCCACAGGCCCTGGTGTGGTGTAAGTGGCCTCAGCCAGCAGCCACAGGCCCTGGTGTGGTGTAAGTGGCCTCAGCAAGAGCCACAGACCCTGGTGTGGTGTAAGTGGCCTGAGCAAGCAGCACAGGGCCTGGTTTGGTGAAGATGGCCTCAGCAAGCAGCCACAGGCCCTGGTTTGGTGTAAGTGGCCTCAGCTAGCAGCCACAGGCCCTGGTGTGGTGTGAGTGGCCTCAGCCAGCAGCCACAGGCCCTGGTGTGGTCTAAGTGGCCTCAGCCAGTGCCACAGGCCCTGGTGTGGTGTAAGTGGCCTGAGCAAGAGCCACAGGCCCTGGTGTGGTGTAAGTGGCCTGAGCAAGTGCCACAGGCCCTGGTGTGGTGTAAGTGGCCTGAGCAAGTGCCACAGGCCCTGGTGTGGTGTAAGTGGCCTCAATAGCAAATAAGGCCCTGGTGTGGTGTAAGTGGCCTGAGCAAGAACCACAGGGCCTGGTTTGGTGAAGATGGCCTCGGCCAGAAGCGCAGGGCCTGGTGTGATGTGAGTGGCCTGAGCAAGAGCCACAGGCCCTGGTGTGGTGTAAGTGGCCTCAGCCAGCAGCCACAGGCCCTGGTGTGGTGTAAGTGGCCTCAGCCAGAAGCCACAGGCACTGGTGTGGTGTAAGTGGCCTCAGCCAGCAGCCACAGGCCCTTGTGTGGTGTAATTGGCCTCAATAGCAACTAAGGCCCTGGTGTGGTGTAGGTGGCCTAAGCCAGCAGCCACAGGCCCTGGTGTGGTGTAAGTGGCCTCAGCCAGTGCCACAGGCCCTGGTGTGGTGTAAGTGGCCTCAGCCAGTGCCACAGGCCCTGGTGTGGTGTAAGTGGCCTGAGCAAGAGCCACAGACCCTGGTGTGGTGTAATTGGCCTCAATAGCAACTAAGGCCCTGGTGTGGTGTAGGTGGCCTCAGCCAGCAGCCACAGGCCCTGGTGTGGTGTAAGTGGCCTAAGCCAGAGCCACAGGCCCTGGTGTGGTGTAAGTGGCCTGAGCAAGAGCCACAGGGCCTGGTTTGGTGAAGATGGCCTCGGCCAGAAGCGCAGGGCCTGGTGTGATGTGAGTGGCCTGAGCAAGAGCCACAGGCCCTGGTGTGGTGTAAGTGGCCTCAGCCAGCAGCCACAGGCCCTGGTGTGGTGTAAGTCGCCTCAGCCAGAAGCCACAGGCACTGGTGTGGTGTAAGTGGCCTCAGCCAGCAGCAAAAGGGCCCTGGTGTGGTGTAAGTCGCCTCAGCCAGCAGCCACAGGCCCTGGTGTGGTGTAGATGGCCTCAGCCAGCAGCCACAGGCCCTGGTGTGGTGTAAGTGGCCTCAGCCAGCAGCCACAGGCCCTGGTGTGGTCTAAGTGGCCTCAGCCAGAAGCACAGGGCCTGGTGTGATATGAGTGGACTGAGCAAGAGCCACAGGCCCTGGTGTGGTGTAAGTGGCCTGAGCAAGAGCCACAGGCCCTGGTGTGGTGTAAGTGGCCTGAGCAAGAGCCACAGGCCCTGGTGTGGTGTAGGTGGCCTCAGCCAGCAGCCACAAGCCCTTGTGTGGTGTAAGTGGCCTCAGCCAGCAGCCACAGGCCCTGGTGTGGTGTAAGTGGCCTCAGCCAGTGCCACAGGCCCTGGTGTGGTGTAAGTGGCCTGAGCAAGAGCCACAGACCATGGTGTGGTGTAAGTGGCCTCAGCCAGCAGCCACAGGCCCTGGTGTGGTGTAAGTGGCCTCAGCCAGAGCCACAGGCCCTTATGTGGTGTAAGTGGCCCCAGCCGTTCACTCAGGCCCTGGTGTGGTGTAGGTGGCATCAGCTAGCAGCACAAGACATTGGAAAACAGCCAAAAGCAATGTCGTTAATGTGCCCTCATTAATGGGCAGCTGCTTTTGGTCTTTTAATACACCCCTTCTCTGGATCAAAAGCGGTTCAATGACATGAAAATGAAAGGCTTACAGCACCAGGTATTCCCAGGCAGTCTCCCATCCAAGTACTAACCAAGCCCAGCCCTGCTTAGCTTCCGAGATCAGACGAGGTCGGGCGTGCTCAGGGTGGTATGGCCGTAAGCTGCTGGCCCCAGCACAATGTCTCAATTTATGGATTCAAGTGACTAGGTGGCAAGTACCTGAAGTTACGAAGACAATCCTATAACCATACCTGCATGTTTGCATAATACCCTAACCCAAAGGCTCAGTTTGGCATTTATCCAACAGCACAGGCCCTGGATTGTTGAAGATGGCGTCAGGAACCAGCACAGGGCCTGGTGTGTTGTACATGGCCACAGCAAGCAGCACAGGGCCTGGTTTGGTGAAGATGGCCTCGGCCAGAAGCACAGGGCCTGGTGTGATATGAGTGGCCTGAGCAAGAGCCACAGGCCCTGGTGTGTTGTAAGTGGCCTCAGCCAGCAGCCACAGGCCCTGGTGTGGTGTAGGTGGCCTCAGCCAGCAGCCACAGGCCCTTGTGTGGTGTAATTGGCCTCAATAGCAACTAAGGCCCTGGTGTGGTGTAGGTGGCCTCAGCCAGCAGCCACAGGCCCTGGTGTGGTGTAAGTGGCCTCAGCCAGTGCCACAGGCCCTGGTGTGGTGTAAGTGGCCTGAGCAAGAGCCACAGACCCTGGTGTGGTGTAATTGGCCTCAATAGCAACTAAGGCCCTGGTGTGGTGTAGGTGGCCTCAGCCAGCAGCCACAGGCCCTGGTGTGGTGTAAGTGGCCTCAGCCAGCAGCCACAGGCCCTGGTGTGGTGTAAGTGGCCTGAGCAAGAGCCACAGGCCCTGGTGTGGTGTAAGTGGCCTGAGCAAGAGCCACAGACCCTGGTGTGGTGTAATTGGCCTCAATAGCAACTAATGCCCTGGTGTGGTGTAGGTGGCCTCAGCCAGCAGCCACAGGCCCTGGTGTGGTGTAAGTGGCCTCAGCCAGCAGCCACAGGCCCTGGTGTGGTGTAAGTCGCCTCAGCCAGAAGCCACAGGCACTGGTGTGGTGTAAGTGGCCTCAGCCAGCAGCAAAAGGGCCCTGGTGTGGTGTAAGTGGCCTCAGCCAGCAGCCACAGGCCCTGGTGTGGTGTATGTGGCCTCAGCCAGCAGCCACAGGCCCTGGTTTGGTGAAGATGGCCTCGGCCAGCAGCAACAGGACCTGGTTTGATATGAGTGGCCTGAGCCAGCAGCCACAGGCCCTGGTGTGGTGTAAGTGGCCTCAGCCAGCAGCAACAGGCCCTGGTGTGGTGTAAGTCGCCTCAGCCAGAAGCCACAGGCACTGGTGTGGTGTAAGTGGCCTCAGCCAGCAGCAACAGGCCCTGGTGTGGTGTAAGTCGCCTCAGCAAGCAGCCACAGGCCCTGGTGTGGTGTAGGTGGTCTCAGCCAGCAGCCACAGGCCCTGGTGTGGTGTAAGTGGCCTCAGCCAGCAGCCACAGGCCCTGGTGTGGTGTAAGTGGCCTCAGCAAGAGCCACAGACCCTGGTGTGGTGTAATTGGCCTAAGCCAGAGCCACAGGCCCTGGTGTGGTGTAAGTGGCCTGAGCAAGAACCACAGGGCCTGGTTTGGTGAAGATGGCCTCGGCCAGAAGCGCAGGGCCTGGTGTGATGTGAGTGGCCTGAGCAAGAGCCACAGGCCCTGGTGTGGTGTAAGTGGCCTCAGCCAGCAGCCACAGGCCCTGGTGTGGTGTAAGTGGCCTCAGCCAGCAGCCACAGGCCCTGGTGTGGTGTATGTGGCCTCAGCCAGCAGCCACAGGCCCTGGTTTGGTGAAGATGGCCTCGGCCAGCAGCAACAGGACCTGGTTTGATATGAGTGGCCTGAGCCAGCAGCCACAGGCCCTGGTGTGGTGTAAGTGGCCTCAGCCAGCAGCAACAGGCCCTGGTGTGGTGTAAGTCGCCTCAGCCAGAAGCCACAGGCACTGGTGTGGTGTAAGTGGCCTCAGCCAGCAGCAACAGGCCCTGGTGTGGTGTAAGTCGCCTCAGCAAGCAGCCACAGGCCCTGGTGTGGTGTAGGTGGTCTCAGCCAGCAGCCACAGGCCCTGGTGTGGTGTAAGTGGCCTCAGCCAGCAGCCACAGGCCCTGGTGTGGTGTAAGTGGCCTCAGCAAGAGCCACAGACCCTGGTGTGGTGTAAGTGGCCTGAGCAAGCAGCACAGGGCCTGGTTTGGTGAAGATGGCCTCAGCAAGCAGCCACAGGCCCTGGTTTGGTGTAAGTGGCCTCAGCTAGCAGCCACAGGCCCTGGTGTGGTGTGAGTGGCCTCAGCCAGCAGCCACAGGCCCTGGTGTGGTCTAAGTGGCCTCAGCCAGTGCCACAGGCCCTGGTGTGGTGTAAGTGGCCTGAGCAAGAGCCACAGGCCCTGGTGTGGTGTAAGTGGCCTGAGCAAGTGCCACAGGCCCTGGTGTGGTGTAAGTGGCCTGAGCAAGTGCCACAGGCCCTGGTGTGGTGTAAGCAGCCTCAATAGCAAATAAGGCCCTGGTGTGGTGTAAGTGGCCTGAGCAAGAACCACAGGGCCTGGTTTGGTGAAGATGGCCTCGGCCAGAAGCGCAGGGCCTGGTGTGATGTGAGTGGCCTGAGCAAGAGCCACAGGCCCTGGTGTGGTGTAAGTGGCCTCAGCCAGCAGCCACAGGCCCTGGTGTGGTGTAAGTGGCCTCAGCCAGAAGCCACAGGCACTGGTGTGGTGTAAGTGGCCTCAGCCAGCAGCCACAGGCCCTTGTGTGGTGTAATTGGCCTCAATAGCAACTAAGGCCCTGGTGTGGTGTAGGTGGCCTAAGCCAGCAGCCACAGGCCCTGGTGTGGTGTAAGTGGCCTCAGCCAGTGCCACAGGCCCTGGTGTGGTGTAAGTGGCCTCAGCCAGTGCCACAGGCCCTGGTGTGGTGTAAGTGGCCTGAGCAAGAGCCACAGACCCTGGTGTGGTGTAATTGGCCTCAATAGCAACTAAGGCCCTGGTGTGGTGTAGGTGGCCTCAGCCAGCAGCCACAGGCCCTGGTGTGGTGTAAGTGGCCTAAGCCAGAGCCACAGGCCCTGGTGTGGTGTAAGTGGCCTGAGCAAGAGCCACAGGGCCTGGTTTGGTGAAGATGGCCTCGGCCAGAAGCGCAGGGCCTGGTGTGATGTGAGTGGCCTGAGCAAGAGCCACAGGCCCTGGTGTGGTGTAAGTGGCCTCAGCCAGCAGCCACAGGCCCTGGTGTGGTGTAAGTCGCCTCAGCCAGAAGCCACAGGCACTGGTGTGGTGTAAGTGGCCTCAGCCAGCAGCAAAAGGGCCCTGGTGTGGTGTAAGTCGCCTCAGCCAGCAGCCACAGGCCCTGGTGTGGTGTAGATGGCCTCAGCCAGCAGCCACAGGCCCTGGTGTGGTGTAAGTGGCCTCAGCCAGCAGCCACAGGCCCTGGTGTGGTCTAAGTGGCCTCAGCCAGAAGCACAGGGCCTGGTGTGATATGAGTGGACTGAGCAAGAGCCACAGGCCCTGGTGTGGTGTAAGTGGCCTGAGCAAGAGCCACAGGCCCTGGTGTGGTGTAAGTGGCCTGAGCAAGAGCCACAGGCCCTGGTGTGGTGTAGGTGGCCTCAGCCAGCAGCCACAAGCCCTTGTGTGGTGTAAGTGGCCTCAGCCAGCAGCCACAGGCCCTGGTGTGGTGTAAGTGGCCTCAGCCAGTGCCACAGGCCCTGGTGTGGTGTAAGTGGCCTGAGCAAGAGCCACAGACCATGGTGTGGTGTAAGTGGCCTCAGCCAGCAGCCACAGGCCCTGGTGTGGTGTAAGTGGCCTCAGCCAGAGCCACAGGCCCTTATGTGGTGTAAGTGGCCCCAGCCGTTCACTCAGGCCCTGGTGTGGTGTAGGTGGCATCAGCTAGCAGCACAAGACATTGGAAAACAGCCAAAAGCAATGTCGTTAATGTGCCCTCATTAATGGGCAGCTGCTTTTGGTCTTTTAATACACCCCTTCTCTGGATCAAAAGCGGTTCAATGACATGAAAATGAAAGGCTTACAGCACCAGGTATTCCCAGGCAGTCTCCCATCCAAGTACTAACCAAGCCCAGCCCTGCTTAGCTTCCGAGATCAGACGAGGTCGGGCGTGCTCAGGGTGGTATGGCCGTAAGCTGCTGGCCCCAGCACAATGTCTCAATTTATGGATTCAAGTGACTAGGTGGCAAGTACCTGAAGTTACGAAGACAATCCTATAACCATACCTGCATGTTTGCATAATACCCTAACCCAAAGGCTCAGTTTGGCATTTATCCAACAGCACAGGCCCTGGATTGTTGAAGATGGCGTCAGGAACCAGCACAGGGCCTGGTGTGTTGTACATGGCCACAGCAAGCAGCACAGGGCCTGGTTTGGTGAAGATGGCCTCGGCCAGAAGCACAGGGCCTGGTGTGATATGAGTGGCCTGAGCAAGAGCCACAGGCCCTGGTGTGTTGTAAGTGGCCTCAGCCAGCAGCCACAGGCCCTGGTGTGGTGTAGGTGGCCTCAGCCAGCAGCCACAGGCCCTTGTGTGGTGTAATTGGCCTCAATAGCAACTAAGGCCCTGGTGTGGTGTAGGTGGCCTCAGCCAGCAGCCACAGGCCCTGGTGTGGTGTAAGTGGCCTCAGCCAGTGCCACAGGCCCTGGTGTGGTGTAAGTGGCCTGAGCAAGAGCCACAGACCCTGGTGTGGTGTAATTGGCCTCAATAGCAACTAAGGCCCTGGTGTGGTGTAGGTGGCCTCAGCCAGCAGCCACAGGCCCTGGTGTGGTGTAAGTGGCCTCAGCCAGCAGCCACAGGCCCTGGTGTGGTGTAAGTGGCCTGAGCAAGAGCCACAGGCCCTGGTGTGGTGTAAGTGGCCTGAGCAAGAGCCACAGACCCTGGTGTGGTGTAATTGGCCTCAATAGCAACTAATGCCCTGGTGTGGTGTAGGTGGCCTCAGCCAGCAGCCACAGGCCCTGGTGTGGTGTAAGTGGCCTCAGCCAGCAGCCACAGGCCCTGGTGTGGTGTAAGTCGCCTCAGCCAGAAGCCACAGGCACTGGTGTGGTGTAAGTGGCCTCAGCCAGCAGCAAAAGGGCCCTGGTGTGGTGTAAGTGGCCTCAGCCAGCAGCCACAGGCCCTGGTGTGGTGTATGTGGCCTCAGCCAGCAGCCACAGGCCCTGGTTTGGTGAAGATGGCCTCGGCCAGCAGCAACAGGACCTGGTTTGATATGAGTGGCCTGAGCCAGCAGCCACAGGCCCTGGTGTGGTGTAAGTGGCCTCAGCCAGCAGCAACAGGCCCTGGTGTGGTGTAAGTCGCCTCAGCCAGAAGCCACAGGCACTGGTGTGGTGTAAGTGGCCTCAGCCAGCAGCAACAGGCCCTGGTGTGGTGTAAGTCGCCTCAGCAAGCAGCCACAGGCCCTGGTGTGGTGTAGGTGGTCTCAGCCAGCAGCCACAGGCCCTGGTGTGGTGTAAGTGGCCTCAGCCAGCAGCCACAGGCCCTGGTGTGGTGTAAGTGGCCTCAGCAAGAGCCACAGACCCTGGTGTGGTGTAATTGGCCTAAGCCAGAGCCACAGGCCCTGGTGTGGTGTAAGTGGCCTGAGCAAGAACCACAGGGCCTGGTTTGGTGAAGATGGCCTCGGCCAGAAGCGCAGGGCCTGGTGTGATGTGAGTGGCCTGAGCAAGAGCCACAGGCCCTGGTGTGGTGTAAGTGGCCTCAGCCAGCAGCCACAGGCCCTGGTGTGGTGTAAGTGGCCTCAGCCAGCAGCCACAGGCCCTGGTGTGGTGTAAGTGGCCTGAGCAAGAGCCACAGGCCCTGGTGTGGTGTAAGTGGCCTGAGCAAGAGCCACAGACCCTGGTGTGGTGTAATTGGCCTCAATAGCAACTAATGCCCTGGTGTGGTGTAAGTGGCCTCAGCCAGCAGCCACAGGCCCTGGTGTGGTGTAAGTGGCCTCAGCTAGCAGCCACAGGCCCTGGTGTGGTGTGAGTGGCCTCAGCCAGCAGCCACAGGCCCTGGTGTGGTCTAAGTGGCCTCAGCCAGTGCCACAGGCCCTGGTGTGGTGTAAGTGGCCTGAGCAAGAGCCACAGGCCCTGGTGTGGTGTAAGTGGCCTCAGCCAGCAGCCACAGGCCCTGGTGTGGTGTAAGTGGCCTGAGCAAGTGCCACAGGCCCTGGTGTGGTGTAAGTGGCCTAAGCCAGAGCCACAGGCCCTGGTGTGGTGTAAGTGGCCTCAATAGCAAATAAG
The DNA here is from genome assembly GCF_057382185.1 of Mchenga conophoros. Classification (NCBI taxonomy): domain Eukaryota; kingdom Metazoa; phylum Chordata; class Actinopteri; order Cichliformes; family Cichlidae; genus Mchenga; species Mchenga conophoros. The sequence continues at coordinate 82,187,358 of NC_140528.1, read as the reverse complement.
GCCCTGGTGTGGTGTAAGTGGCCTGAGCAAGAACCACAGGGCCTGGTTTGGTGAAGATGGCCTCGGCCAGAAGCGCAGGGCCTGGTGTGATGTGAGTGGCCTGAGCAAGAGCCACAGGCCCTGGTGTGGTGTAAGTGGCCTCAGCCAGCAGCCACAGGCACTGGTGTGGTGTAAGTGGCCTCAGCCAGAAGCCACAGGCACTGGTGTGGTGTAAGTGGCCTCAGCCAACAGCAAAAGGGCCCTGGTGTGGTGTAGGTGGCCTCAGCCAGCAGCCACAGGCCCTGGTGTGGTGTAAGTGGTCTCAATAGCAACTAAGGCCCTGGTGTGGTGTAAGTGGCTTCAGCCAGCAGCCACAGGCCCTGGTGTGGTGTAAGTGGCCTCAATAGCAACTAAGGCCCTGGTGTGGTGTAAATGGCCTCAGCCAGCAGCCACAGGCCCTGGTGTGGTGTAGGTGGCCTCAGCCAGCAGCCACAGGCCCTGGTGTGGTGTAAGTGGCCTCAATAGCAACTAAGGCCCTGGTGTGGTGTAAGTGGCTTCAGCCAGCAGCCACAGGCTCTGGTGTGGTGTAACTGGCCTCAGCCAGCAGCCACAGGCCCTGGTGTGGTGTAAGTGGCCTCAGCCAGAGCCACAGGCCCTGATGTGGTGTAATTGGCCTCAATAGCAACTAATGCCCTGGTGTGGTGTAGGTGGCCTCAGCCAGCAGCCACAGGCCCTGGTGTGGTGTAAGTGGCCTGAGCAAGAGCCACAGGCCCTGGTGTGGTGTAAGTGGCCTGAGCAAGAGCCACAGACCCTGGTGTGGTGTAATTGGCCTCAATAGCAACTAATGCCCTGGTGTGGTGTAGGTGGCCTCAGCCAGCAGCCACAGGCCCTGGTGTGGTGAAAGTGGCCTCAGCCAGAGCCACAGGCCCTGATGTGGTGTAAGTGGCCCCAGCCGGTCACTCAGGCCCTTGTGTGGTGTAGGTTGCATCAGCTAGCAGCACAAGACATTGGAAAAGAGCCAAAAGCAGTGTCATTAATGTGCCCTCATTAATGGGCAGCTGCTTTTGGTCTTTTAATACACCCCTTCTCTGGATCAAAAGCGGTTCAATGACATGAAAATGAAAGGCTTACAGCACCAGGTATTCCCAGGCAGTCTCCCATCCAAGTACTAACCAAGCCCAGCCCTGCTTAGCTTCCGAGATCAGACGAGGTCGGGCGTGCTCAGGGTGGTATGGCCGTAAGCTGCTGGCTCCAGCACAATGTCTCAATTTGTGGATTCAAGTGATTAGGTGGCAAGTACCTGAAGTTACGAAGACAATGCTATAACCATACCTGCATGTTTGCATAATACCCTAACCCAAAGGCTCAGTTTGGCATTTATCCAACAGCACAGGCCCTGGATTGTTGAAGATGGCCTCAGGAACCAGCACAGGGCCTGGTGTGTTGTACATGGCCACAGCAAGGAGCACAGGGCCTGGTTTGGTGAAGATGGCCTCGGCCAGAAGCGCAGGGCCTGGTGTGATGTGAGTGGCCTGAGCAAGAGCCACAGGCCTTGGTGTGGTGTAAGTGGCCTCAGCCAGCAGCCACAGGCCCTGGTGTGGTGTAAGTCGCCTCAGCCAGAAGCCACAGGCACTGGTGTGGTGTAAGTGGCCTCAGCCAGCAGCCACAGGCCCTGGTGTGGTGTAGGTGGCCTCAGCCAGCAGCCACAGGCCCTGGTGTGGTGTAGGTGGCCTCAGCCAGCAGCCACAGGCACTGGTGTGGTGTAAGTGGCCTCAGCCAGCAGCCACAGGCCCTGGTGTGGTGTAAGTGGCCTGAGCAAGAGCCACAGGCCCTGGTGTGGTGTAATTGGCCTCAATAGCAACTAATGCCCTGGTGTGGTGTAGGTGGCCTCAGCCAGCAGCCACAGGCCCTGGTGTGGTGTAAGTGGCCTCAGCCAGCAGCCACAGGCCGTGGTGTGGTGTAAGTGGCCTGAGCAAGTGCCACAGGCCTGGTGTGGTGTAAGTGGCCTGAGCAAGAGCCACAGACCCTGGTGTGGTGTAATTGGCCTCAATAGCAACTAATGCCCTGGTGTGGTGTAGGTGGCGTCAGCCAGCAGCCACAGGCCCTGGTGTGGTGTAAGTGGCCTCAGCCAGCAGCCACAGGCCCTGGTGTGGTGTAAGTGGCCTCAGCCAGCAGCCACAGGCCCTGGTGTGGTGTAAGTGGCCTCAGCCAGAGCCACAGGCCCTTATGTGGTGTAAGTGGCCCCAGCCGTTCACTCAGGCCCTGGTGTGGTGTAGGTGGCATCGGCTAGCAGCACAAGACATTGGAAAACAGCCAAAAGCAATGTCGTTAATGTGCCCTCATCAATGGGCAGCTGCTTTTGGTCTTTTAATACACCCCTTCTCTGGATCAAAAGCGGTTCAATGACATGAAAATGAAAGGCTTACAGCACTAGGTATTCCCAGGCAGTCTCCCATCCAAGTACTAACCAAGCCCAGCCCTGCTCAGCTTCCGAGATCAGACGAGGTCGGGCGTGCTCAGGGTGGTATGGCCGTAAGCTGCTGGCCCCAGCACAATGTCTCAATTTATGGATTCAGGTGATTAGTTGGCAAGTACCTGAAGTTACGAAGACAATCCTATAACCCTACCTTCATGTTTGCATAATACCCTAACCCAAAGGCTCAGTTTAGCATTTATCCAACAGCACAGGCCCTGGATTGTTGAAGATGGCCTCAGGAACCAGCACAGGGCCTGGTGTGTTGTACATGGCCACAGCTAGCAGCACAGGGCCTGGTTTGGTGAAGATGGCCTCGGCCAGAAGCGCAGGGCCTGGTGTGATGTGAGTGGCCTGAGCAAGAGCCACAGGCCCTGGTGTGGTGTAATTGGCCTCAGCCAGCAGCCACAGGCCCTGGTGTGGTGTAAGTCGCCTCAGACAGAAGCCACAGGCACTGGTGTGGTGTAAGTGGCCTCAGCCAGCAGCAAAAGGGCCCTGGTGTGGTGTAAGTCGCCTCAGCCAGCAGCCACAGGCCCTGGTGTGGTGTAGGTGGCCTCAGCCAGCAGCCACAGGCCCTGGTGTGGTGTAAGTGGCCTGAGCAAGAGCCACAGGCCCTGGTGTGGTGTAAGTGGCCTGAGCAAGAGCCACAGACCCTGGTGTGGTGTAATTGGCCTCAATAGCAACTAATGCCCTGGTGTGGTGTAGGTGGCCTCAGCCAGCAGCCACAGGCCCTGGTGTGGTGTAAGTGGCCTGAGCAAGAGCCACAGGCCCTGGTGTGGTGTAAGTGGCCTGAGCAAGAGCCACAGACCCTGGTGTGGTGTAATTGGCCTCAATAGCAACTAATGCCCTGGTGTGGTGTAGGTGGCCTCAGCCAGCAGCCACAGGCCCTGGTGTGGTGAAAGTGGCCTCAGCCAGAGCCACAGGCCCTGATGTGGTGTAAGTGGCCCCAGCCGGTCCCTCAGGCCCTTGTGTGGTGTAGGTTGCATCAGCTAGCAGCACAAGACATTGGAAAAGAGCCAAAAGCAATGTCGTTAATGTGCCCTCATTAATGGGCAGCTGCTTTTGGTCTTTTAATACACCCCTTCTCTGGATCAAAAGCGGTTCAATGACATGAAAATGAAAGGCTTACAGCACCAGGTATTCCCAGGCAGTCTCCCATCTAAGTACTAACCAAGCCCAGCCCTGCTTAGCTTCCGAGATCAGACGAGGTCGGGCGTGCTCAGGGTGGTATGGCCGTAAGCTGCTGGCTCCAGCACAATGTCTCAATTTATGGATTCAAGTGATTAGGTGGCAAGTACCTGAAGTTACGAAGACAATGCTATAACCATACCTGCATGTTTGCATAATACCCTAACCCAAAGGCTCAGTTTGGCATTTATCCAACAGCACAGGCCCTGGATTGTTGAAGATGGCCTCAGGAACCAGCACAGGGCCTGGTGTGTTGTACATGGCCACAGCAAGGAGCACAGGGCCTGGTTTGGTGAAGATGGCCTCGGCCAGAAGCGCAGGGCCTGGTGTGATGTGAGTGGCCTGAGCAAGAGCCACAGGCCTTGGTGTGGTGTAAGTGGCCTCAGCCAGCAGCCACAGGCCCTGGTGTGGTGTAAGTCGCCTCAGCCAGAAGCCACAGGCACTGGTGTGGTGTAAGTGGCCTCAGCCAGCAGCCAAAGGCCCTGGTGTGGTGTAGGTGGCCTCAGCCAGCCGCCACAGGGCCTGGTGTGGTGTAGGTGGCCTCAGCCAGCAGCCACAGGCCCTGGTGTGGTGTAAGTGGCCTCAGCCAGCAGCCACAGGCCCTGGTGTGGTGTAAGTGGCCTGAGCAAAAGCCACAGGCCCTGGTGTGGTGTAAGTGGCCTGAGCAAGAGCCACAGACCCTGGTGTGGTGTAATTGGCCTCAATAGCAACTAATGCCCTGGTGTGGTGTAGGTGGCCTCAGCCAGCAGCCACAGGCCCTGGTGTGGTGTAAGTCGCCTCAGCCAGAAGCCACAGGCACTGGTGTGGTGTAAGTGGCCTCAGCCAGCAGCAAAAGGGCCCTGGTGTGGTGTAAGTGGCCTCAGCCAGCAGCCACAGGCCCTGGTGTGGTGTAGGTGGCCTCAGCCAGCAGCCACAGGCCCTTGTGTGGTGTAATTGGCCTCAATAGCAACTAAGGCCCTGGTGTGGTGTAGGTGGCCTGAGCAAGCAGCACAGGGCCTGGTTTGGTGAAGATGGCCTCAGCAAGCAGCCACAGGCCCTGGTTTGGTGTAATTGGCCTAAGCCAGAGCCACAGGCCCTTGTGTGGTGTAATTGGCCTCAATAGCAACTAAGGCCCTGGTGTGGTGTAGGTGGCCTGAGCAAGCAGCACAGGGCCTGGTTTGGTGAAGATGGCCTCAGCAAGCAGCCACAGACCCTGGTGTGGTGTAATTGGCCTAAGCCAGAGCCACAGGCCCTGGTGTGGTGTAAGTGGCCTGAGCAAGCAGCACAGGGCCTGGTTTGGTGAAGATGGCCTCAGCAAGCAGCCACAGGCCCTGGTTTGGTGTAAGTGGCCTCAGCTAGCAGCCACAGGCCCTGGTGTGGTGTGAGTGGCCTCAGCCAGCAGCCACAGGCCCTGGTGTGGTCTAAGTGGCCTCAGCCAGTGCCACAGGCCCTGGTGTGGTGTAAGTGGCCTGAGCAAGAGCCACAGGCCCTGGTGTGGTGTAAGTGGCCTGAGCAAGTGCCACAGGCCCTGGTGTGGTGTAAGTGGCCTGAGCAAGTGCCACAGGCCCTGGTGTGGTGTAAGTGGCCTCAATAGCAAATAAGGCCCTGGTGTGGTGTAAGTGGCCTGAGCAAGAACCACAGGGCCTGGTTTGGTGAAGATGGCCTCGGCCAGAAGCGCAGGGCCTGGTGTGATGTGAGTGGCCTGAGCAAGAGCCACAGGCCCTGGTGTGGTGTAAGTGGCCTCAGCCAGCAGCCACAGGCCCTGGTGTGGTGTAAGTGGCCTCAGCCAGAAGCCACAGGCACTGGTGTGGTGTAAGTGGCCTCAGCCAGCAGCCACAGGCCCTGGTGTGGTGTAATTGGCCTCAATAGCAACTAAGGCCCTGGTGTGGTGTAGGTGGCCTAAGCCAGCAGCCACAGGCCCTGGTGTGGTGTAAGTGGCCTCAGCCAGTGCCACAGGCCCTGGTGTGGTGTAAGTGGCCTCAGCCAGTGCCACAGGCCCTGGTGTGGTGTAAGTGGCCTGAGCAAGAGCCACAGACCCTGGTGTGGTGTAATTGGCCTCAATAGCAACTAAGGCCCTGGTGTGGTGTAGGTGGCCTCAGCCAGCAGCCACAGGCCCTGGTGTGGTGTAAGTGGCCTAAGCCAGAGCCACAGGCCCTGGTGTGGTGTAAGTGGCCTGAGCAAGAGCCACAGGGCCTGGTTTGGTGAAGATGGCCTCGGCCAGAAGCGCAGGGCCTGGTGTGATGTGAGTGGCCTGAGCAAGAGCCACAGGCCCTGGTGTGGTGTAAGTGGCCTCAGCCAGCAGCCACAGGCCCTGGTGTGGTGTAAGTCGCCTCAGCCAGAAGCCACAGGCACTGGTGTGGTGTAAGTGGCCTCAGCCAGCAGCAAAAGGGCCCTGGTGTGGTGTAAGTCGCCTCAGCCAGCAGCCACAGGCCCTGGTGTGGTGTAGATGGCCTCAGCCAGCAGCCACAGGCCCTGGTGTGGTGTAAGTGGCCTCAGCCAGCAGCCACAGGCCCTGGTGTGGTCTAAGTGGCCTCAGCCAGAAGCACAGGGCCTGGTGTGATATGAGTGGCCTGAGCAAGAGCCACAGGCCCTGGTGTAGTGTAAGTGGCCTGAGCAAGAGCCACAGGCCCTGGTGTGGTGTAAGTGGCCTGAGCAAGAGCCACAGGCCCTGGTGTGGTGTAGGTGGCCTCAGCCAGCAGCCACAAGCCCTTGTGTGGTGTAAGTGGCCTCAGCCAGCAGCCACAGGCCCTGGTGTGGTGTAAGTGGCCTCAGCCAGTGCCACAGGCCCTGGTGTGGTGTAAGTGGCCTGAGCAAGAGCCACAGACCATGGTGTGGTGTAATTGGCCTCAATAGCAACTAAGGCCCTGGTGTGGTGTAAGTGGCCTCAGCCAGCAGCCACAGGCCCTGGTGTGGTGTAAGTGGCCTCAGCCAGAGCCACAGGCCCTTATGTGGTGTAAGTGGCCCCAGCCGTTCACTCAGGCCCTGGTGTGGTGTAGGTGGCATCAGCTAGCAGCACAAGACATTGGAAAACAGCCAAAAGCAATGTCGTTAATGTGCCCTCATTAATGGGCAGCTGCTTTTGGTCTTTTAATACACCCCTTCTCTGGATCAAAAGCGGTTCAATGACATGAAAATGAAAGGCTTACAGCACCAGGTATTCCCAGGCAGTCTCCCATCCAAGTACTAACCAAGCCCAGCCCTGCTTAGCTTCCGAGATCAGATGAGGTCGGGCGTGCTCAGGGTGGTATGGCCAGGGCTGGACTGGGACAAAAAATCGGCCCGGGCATTTTGACTAGAGACCGGCCCACCAAAAATGTGACGTCATTCAGGGGTAAAACCGCAAAGGATTCTGGGAACTTGTGGCAAGAGGTACTAGCGCATGCAGGCTTTCAATTGAGTTACACAGCGATAAAAAGAAACACAAAAAATGGCAAGAAGCTGTTGTATTATTAACTGCAATAGCCGGTGTTGTGCCAAAAAGTCTGCCAAAAACTGATTGCTGGTATTTAAATTTCTATGAGTAACTTGTTGGGCTATAATATGTGAAACATATGTCAAATGCATCCCTCATGGATGACATGAAGTCATCTCTCCATCTCTCTCTGCTGCTCTTCTGTCTCCTCTGTCACAGACTTCTCCACTTTAGATGATAAATCAGCCTGGTGCAACATGTAAGGATTGGCACAATTTGTTAAGATTTTGAGGAGTTTGAGAAACTAACCTGAAGCATAAAATAAAATTTACTATCAGTAACTTCATAGCACCCGCCCAGCAGTATATAAACTCCATCATGCTAGCTAGTACGCAGCACCAGTTATTCTAAGCGCCTGTAAAAAGTCAGCACAACAAAAACAAACTACAACTAAACTTGGTTTATATCTGACACAGATAGACAGCAGGTCATAACTTCTTGCCTGAAGTTCAGTTCCTCTGCCACTATGACCGGCGGCCGCCTCGGTCTCTCCTCCTCTTGCCTCCCCTTTCCCTTATCCACCTGCTGGCCTCCACCACTTGCTGATGTTGCTAAATCTGTGGAAGCTATGCCATAGCTACCGCCAAACAATTCAGTTATTTTTACACATTTGGCAGCGTCTGCCTGAAGGGCTCGTTTCTTTTTGGTCCTAATTTTTTCTGCACCTTCTTTCCTTTTTTTGTTCTCCATTTTCTTTAGTTCGTCTATAAGATTGCTAAACAAGGGGGAGGGTGCATCCGACCTCCTCGGCTGTAATTGGTCCAGCCCAGAGTCAATCATGACCAACTGGCCAATCCAACACCTTTCATTATTTATACCCTTCCAAAAAAAAAAAATCGATCGGCCCATAAAAACAAAAAATCGCCAGCGGCCCACCGGGCAAATGCCCGGTATGCCCGATGGCCAGTCCAGCTATGGGTATGGCCGTAAGCTGCTGGCCCCAGCACAATGTCTCAATTTATGGATTCAAGTGACTAGGTGGCAAGTACCTGAAGTTACGAAGACAATCCTATAACCATACCTGCATGTTTGCATAATACCCTAACCCAAAGGCTCAGTTTGGCATTTATCCAACAGCACAGGCCCTGGATTGTTGAAGATGGCGTCAGGAACCAGCACAGGGCCTGGTGTGTTGTACATGGCCACAGCAAGCAGCACAGGGCCTGGTTTGGTGAAGATGGCCTCGGCCAGAAGCACAGGGCCTGGTGTGATATGAGTGGCCTGAGCAAGAGCCACAGGCCCTGGTGTGTTGTAAGTGGCCTCAGCCAGCAGCCACAGGCCCTGGTGTGGTGTAGGTGGCCTCAGCCAGCAGCCACAGGCCCTTGTGTGGTGTAATTGGCCTCAATAGCAACTAAGGCCCTGGTGTGGTGTAGGTGGCCTCAGCCAGCAGCCACAGGCCCTGGTGTGGTGTAAGTGGCCTCAGCCAGTGCCACAGGCCCTGGTGTGGTGTAAGTGGCCTGAGCAAGAGCCACAGACCCTGGTGTGGTGTAATTGGCCTCAATAGCAACTAAGGCCCTGGTGTGGTGTAGGTGGCCTCAGCCAGCAGCCACAGGCCCTGGTGTGGTGTAAGTGGCCTCAGCCAGCAGCCACAGGCCCTGGTGTGGTGTAAGTGGCCTGAGCAAGAGCCACAGGCCCTGGTGTGGTGTAAGTGGCCTGAGCAAGAGCCACAGACCCTGGTGTGGTGTAATTGGCCTCAATAGCAACTAATGCCCTGGTGTGGTGTAGGTGGCCTCAGCCAGCAGCCACAGGCCCTGGTGTGGTGTAAGTGGCCTCAGCCAGCAGCCACAGGCCCTGGTGTGGTGTAAGTCGCCTCAGCCAGAAGCCACAGGCACTGGTGTGGTGTAAGTGGCCTCAGCCAGCAGCAAAAGGGCCCTGGTGTGGTGTAAGTGGCCTCAGCCAGCAGCCACAGGCCCTGGTGTGGTGTATGTGGCCTCAGCCAGCAGCCACAGGCCCTGGTTTGGTGAAGATGGCCTCGGCCAGCAGCAACAGGACCTGGTTTGATATGAGTGGCCTGAGCCAGCAGCCACAGGCCCTGGTGTGGTGTAAGTGGCCTCAGCCAGCAGCAACAGGCCCTGGTGTGGTGTAAGTCGCCTCAGCCAGAAGCCACAGGCACTGGTGTGGTGTAAGTGGCCTCAGCCAGCAGCAACAGGCCCTGGTGTGGTGTAAGTCGCCTCAGCAAGCAGCCACAGGCCCTGGTGTGGTGTAGGTGGTCTCAGCCAGCAGCCACAGGCCCTGGTGTGGTGTAAGTGGCCTCAGCCAGCAGCCACAGGCCCTGGTGTGGTGTAAGTGGCCTCAGCAAGAGCCACAGACCCTGGTGTGGTGTAATTGGCCTAAGCCAGAGCCACAGGCCCTGGTGTG